>NC_092320.1:48003556-49203556 GCF_036785885.1 Coffea arabica | reverse complement strand
GATGAATTTATTAAGTTAAAACAAGGAACCCTTACTGTAGCAGAGTATGAAGGGAAGTTCACTAAACTTTCCAAATATGCTCCTGAGCTAGTAGCCAATGAACGGAGAAGGATTAGAAGGTTCATACAGGGACTTAATGTGGAACTTCAGGAGGGCCTGGCTGCAGCCCAAATCTCTACTTTTACTGAGGCTTTGGAGAAAGCGCAAAGGGTTGAGAATGCAAGATCTCAAGTGAGGGATTTCCACAATAGAAAAAGGAATTTCCCTAGTCGCACTACTGGGCAGACCAGTAAGTTTGTACACCCTTCTAAAAAGGGAAGAGGGGAAGGAGGAACGGGAACTGCTGGAGCTTCTAGGGGAGCTCTATCTAGGGGAGGTCGTAGCGGGACGACTCAAGCTAGGGGAGCACCATCTGTTGGATCGACTGTGACCCCTCAAGTTACTTGTGGGTATTGTGGTAAACCCAACCACTCTGAGAATGACTGCTGGAGAAAGCTGGGAAAATGCTTGCTGTGTGGGAGCACTGAGCATCAAATCGCGAATTGTCCGAAATCGTCGAAGGCAGGGGGAAGCCTGCAGAGGCCTGAAAAATCAACCTCTAAGCAGACCAGTGCCGGAGGGAGTCGACCGAAAGTACCGGCTAGGGTCTACGCATTGGACTATCCACAAGCTCCAGATGCGACCGAAGTGGTCGAAGGTACAATTCCAATCTTTCACCGCCTAGCTAGGGTTTTAATTGATCCGGGTGCAACGCACTCTTTTGTAAACCCTGATTTCATGAGTGGAATAGACTTGAAGCCAATTAAGTTACCATATGACTTGGAGGTTAAAACACCCACTGGGGACAAAAGTCTAATTGCTAATATGGTGTATAAGAATAGTGAAATTTGCGTGAGGGACAGAAAATTGCTGGCCGATTTGATAGGCTTAGCGATTAAAGGATATGATGTGATCCTAGGGATGGATTGGTTAGCCCGTTATAATGCTCAGTTAAATTGTAGGACGAAAATTGTAGAATTGTGTATTCCAGTGGAGGCAACCTTGAAATTGGATGTAAGGGGTAAGTTAGCCTCGTCTGCATTTATTTCGGGAATTCGGGCTAGAAAGTTGTTAAGTAAAGGAGCTCAAGGGTATTTGGCTTTTCTTATTAATACCCCTAGCGATAAGGTGAATCTGGAGGACACACTGGTAGTAAAAGAATTTTCTGATGTTTTTCCTGAAGAATTGGAGTCTCTACCCCCGGAACGGGAAATAGCTTTTAAAATTGATTTAGCTCCGGGGACAGCACCTATATCAAGGACACCATACAGGATGGCCCCAGCTGAATTGAAGGAGTTGAAATTACAATTACAGGATTTGTTGGAACGAGGTTTTATACGGGAGAGTGATTCCCCGTGGGGAGCCCCAGTTTTGTTTGTAAAGAAGAAGGATGGGAGTTTGAGGTTATGTATAGATTATCGAGGCTTAAATGATGTTACGATTAAGAATAAATACCCACTGCCCCACATTGATGAACTGTTTGACCAACTGCAAGGGGCGGTAGTGTTTTCAAAGTTGGATCTAAGGCAAGGTTACTATCAATTGAGGATTTTGGAGAAGGACATACCTAAGACTGCTTTTAACTCGAGGTATGGGCACTTCGAGTTTGCAGTAATGCCTTTTGGGTTAACCAATGCACCTGCCGCTTTCATGGATTTAATGCATAGGGTTTTTAAGCCTTACTTGGATCAATTTGTGGTGATCTTCATTGATGACATTTTGGTGTATTCTAAGAATGTGAAAGATCATGAGAAACATTTGAGAATTGTTTTACAAATCTTGAGGGAACATCAGTTATATGCTAAGTTTAGCAAGTGTGAATTCTGGCTGAAGGAAGTGACTTTCCTAGGACATATAATTTCTAAGGATGGGATTAAAGTGGATCCAGCTAAAGTGGAAGCTGTTTCGAAATGGAAACGACCGGAAAATCCAACGGAAGTTCGGAGTTTTATAGGACTGGCAGGATATTACCGGAGATTCATCCAGGATTTTTCGAAAATCGCTGGACCTATGACTGAGTTGACCAAGAAAAATGGAAAATTTATTTGGAGTTCTAAGTGTGAAGGAAGTTTTCAGGAGTTGAAAAGACGGTTGACTAGAGCGCCTGTTCTAGCTCTACCAAATGGACATGATAGTTTTGTGGTTTACACAGATGCATCTAAGGAAGCTTTGGGATGTGTTTTGATGCAAAATGATAAAGTGATAGCTTATGCCTCTAGAAAATTGAAGCCGCATGAAGGAAACTATCCGACCCATGATTTGGAGTTAGCGGCTGTGGTCTTCGCTTTGAAGAAATGGAGACACTATTTATACGGAGTGACATTTGAGGTTTTTACAGATCACAAAAGCCTTAAGTACTTATTTTCTCAGAAGGAGCTGAATTTAAGGCAACGTAGATGGATGGAATTTTTGGAAGATTATGACTGCACGATTAAGTACCATCCTGGGAAGGCCAATGTAGTGGCCGATGCTTTGAGCCGTCAGGTACAAATGGCTGGATTGATGGTTAAGGAATTTCGATTGTTGGAGGAAGTTAGCTATTGGAATCCTCGATTAGAACCAAGGAAAGTGATTTTGGGGAATATTGTGATAACCTCCACTTTATTGGGATGTATTAAGGAATCTCAGGAAAAGGACCCTGAAATGCGAAAGTTGGTGGAGAAAGTCAAGATGGGAGACCAGACCGATTTCACTTCGGGATCAGATGGAATATTAAGATTTCGAAATCGGGTGGTTATGCCAAAGGATGAAGGGCTTAGAAAAGAAATTTTGGAAGAGGCACACCGATCAAAGTTTACAGTACATCCAGGAGGGAACAAAATGTACCAAGACTTGAAAGGTCTTTATTGGTGGAAAAATATGAAGAAGGAAATTGCCCAATTTGTTCAGACATGCTTGGTTTGTCAACAGGTTAAAGCCGAACATCAGAAACCATCTGGGCTTTTGCAACCTCTAGAAATACCTGAGTGGAAATGGGAAAATGTTACCATGGACTTTGTATCAGGTTTACCAAGGACACAGAGAGGCCATGATGCCATTTGGGTGATAGTGGATAGATTGACAAAATCGGCTCATTTTCTGCCGATTAATATGAAATATCCATTGGAGAAGTTGGCCAGATTGTACTTGGATGAGATCATCAGACTACATGGTATACCTGTGAGTATTGTGTCGGATAGGGATCCAAGATTTGTTTCGAGGTTTTGGCAAAAGATGCAAGAAGTGTTGGGGACTAAGTTGAACTTTAGTACCACCTATCATCCCCAGACTGATGGACAATCTGAAAGAACAATTCAAACTCTTGAGGACATGTTGAGGACTTGTGTACTGGACTTTGGAGAGAATTGGAGTAAGTTCTTGACCTTAGTGGAATTTGCCTATAACAATAGTTTCCACTCTTCTATTCAAATGGCTCCGTATGAGGCACTTTATGGTCGGAAGTGTAGATCCCCAATTTGTTGGAATGAAGTAGGTGAACGGAAAATCTTAGACACGACTACGGTATCTTGGATCGAGGAGGCTAATGAAAAGGTGAAATTGGTACGGCAAAGAATTCAAACCGCTCAGAGTAGACAAAAGAGTTATGCCGACAATCGGAGGAAGGATTTGGAGTTCACTGTTGGAGATATGGTATTTCTCAAGATTACGCCTTTAAAAGCAAGTTTGATGTCCGGAAAAGGGAAGAAACTACAACCAAGGTTTGTAGGGCCTTATAAGATTATTCAGCGAGTTGGGAATGTAGCCTATAAGCTGGAATTACCACCGAGTTTATCTTGTATCCATAACGTGTTTCATGTGTCCATGCTTAAGAAGTATCATCCAGACCCCTCTCATGTTTTACAACCGGAGAATATTGAGATTGATGAAACCCTGACCTTTGAGGAGAGACCGGTAAAACTTCTGGATCGAAAGGTGAAGGAATTGAGGAACAAGCAGATACCACTAGTGAAAGTTTTATGGAAGAACCATGGAGTAGAAGAAGCAACATGGGAAGTTGAAGAGACAATCAGAGAGAAGTATCCAGACTTGTTCATCGACCAAGGTAAATTTCGAGGACGATATTTTCTTAAGGGGGAGAGGATGTGAGGACTCGCAAAAACTATTATTTTATGCCTAATTTATGGCTTAATAAATTATTTAATTGGATTTTAATTCCAAGGAATATCTTCTAGTCTTATTAGACCTAAATAAGTGGTAAAATATCTTCGTTATATTTTTAAAATGATTCGTTTCAAAAATTAATTTCCTAGAGCGCGTTTCGTAAAAATAGTGAATAGTGCTTGGAGATTTTATCCGCGTAGTAGCACAATAAGTTTGCAATATTGGAGACTTGTACTATGGTCCTAAAATAGGTGATCTTATGAATAAATATTCAAGTGATAGTTAGTAGTGCAATCGTTATAAGAATTTTTCGAAAGTTTCGCGTTATGGCGGTAAAATTCGACGGTACGCGTTTTCACACGCGCGACTTCATTTGAGGGACTTTAGACCCTTATTCCTGGACAATTAAGAGTGAATAATATTTACATGAATATATATGCCTTGGAGGTTTAGTGCACTAGTGAACCAAACGCGCGAAAAATCGAGCCGTAATCGTACCAAACGGCCCCTAATGAGAGTTGACTTTTGGGTGATTTTGCACCACACATTGCACCTTCTCTTGGAAGCCAACTTGGATCAAACACACTCTCTCTTCTCTCTCCTCATGGCCGGCCAAGACACCCTCTCTCTCTAACTCCTTTTTCAAAAAAATTCTGCACACTAATCTTCCCCAAAACCACCCCAAATCACCTCCAAATCACACCAAACTTGGAGACCACTTAGCAAACCTCTTGGAGATTATATCTAGCTAAGGAGGAGGGGAGCTTTCACGGTTTCTTGGAGCTTCAAGAGGGCCGAAAATTCTGACCTTGCAAACCAAAGGAGTAGGTAATGATCAACCCTTGGATTCTTATCTTTTGGAGATTATGTGACAAGATTAAGCTCATGCATGCACTTAGTTACTTGTTTATGGTGTAAAAATGTGATTGTGGGCTCTTGGAATTCCCACACTTGGGTTGTTGTTGCTGATGTGATGATTAATGGTGATTATATTGTTGGTTTAGTGATTATAATGATGCATTAGTGATGGGTAATTAGTGGAAACTTCATTGGGTGTAAGAAGCTAAACTTTCCGATTTTGCCCCTGCCATGTTCGGCCATTTCCAGGCCAATTTTTAATGGTTTAATGGCTTGAATTGGATGTTTGTAGGATGTATTAGATGTGTGAAAAATTTCATTGAAAAATAATGAGGTTTGAATGGGCAAATGAATTTTTGTTCGAAACCAGCAAATCTGGAAAACTGATTCGCGTATGCTCTGACCAGCAGTAGTAATTTGGCCATAACTCTGTCCTCGGATGTCGAAATCGTGTACCGTTGGTGGCGTTTGAAACTAGACATTCCTAGCTTTAATTCGGTATATAATGTACGTTCTGATTCTTTGTGACCAAGCCGAACCAAATGTTTTAAGTTCGCTGTCCTGTTACTCTGTTCATCTGGAATGAAGTGTTCAGGCAGCAACTTGATGCCCGAATTTGAACCAGATGGGTGCCGAATTTGGGAACGATTTCTTCTGTGATATTTTAACTCTATGAATGTATTTTCCAACGGCGTAAGCCATGCTCGATTTTGAGCTATAATGACTGAGTTGTGACTGAAACAAGGGGACTGCTCTGTTTTGGAAAACCCTAATGTTTGGACTGGTTTGGAACAAAATCTTGGAGTGAATTTGTTAGTTGATGTTTTGATATTAAACACTTACCAAAGGTATCATGGGTATATCTTAGACCCTTATTTCACAAATGAACCATGGTTGGATAACTTTCTTGGTTAAACGATTGGAAATTTGGAAAATGAAAGTCAAAGGCAGATTGCCTTAGGATTTTTCTTGAACTTTGGTTGGCTAATTAACGACCTTGCCGAAGGTATTTTTCCCCGAAATTCGATAGAGAGATACCTTCCACATAGTATTGAAATACTACCAATTTTGGTGCCGATTCAAGTTCGTTTCGATACCCAATTGAATTACTAAAGTTAGAGGTTCAAATCTGGAAAATTCTCATCCAGTCTTGAATTTGCTCAACTTCGGGCTACCGTATCTCGGTGCTCGAAACTCCGATTCTTGATCCGCTTGTTTTGTTATAAACTTCACTTGCAACACTAATTGAGCTACAAAATTCAGAGGCCGGTTTGCAACGTACGAATCGTGCCGAATTTTCAAAGTTGGCCAAAATCCAACTTCATTCTGCCTTGTGAACCAACCCTGCATCTTCAAGCTCATTTTTGACCACTTTTCACTTTGATTCATGGAAAAGTGTCTTCTAGGAACTTATAGTACTCTCTAAGAGGTTTCCAACGGTATAAAGTTTTCCAATTCTCGACTTATACCGAGCGAGTTATGATTTTTCAAAGATTTATCGTAAAACTGAAAAATTTTCCAACTTCAAAGAAATAGAGTTTTTCAAAAACTCTTTATTCTTTTGATGTTCTTAAACGTTTCGTTTACGATTTTCATGATCAAAACTCAAATAATATTGTACCTAATAAAAGGCAAGTTGAACCTCGATTTACGTGAAATTGAGGTTCCTTTTTGCAAGATAATTCTTAGATTGTACTAGTGTACAATCTTTCTTGTTAAGTGGGTTAATTGTGTGATTATCCACTATTAAATTGCCAGGCGCGCAAGGAGACCTTCAAGAGGATCTCACCGTGGACACTTGAACTTCCGGGAAATAATTCTTATTGAATTGCTCGGTGAGTGTCAAGTGTATGAATTTGATACTTGCTTATTTGTGGTAATTGTTGGAAGTTTCAAAAATAAGGGCGGGTGCGTACTTTATCGCACTCGTTCTACTTTCAAATGAATGAATGAAATGTATTGAATGAATGAATGAAATGCAATGTTATGTCATGAATGCTTGTGTCGTTGGAGTGAACCTCCTCGACTTTCAAATGAATGGGGGACGCCCAAACTCATAGGCCGTCCTTAGACTCGAGCCAGCAATGGGCTTGGTCGGGGATTCGAACGAGCCATGAGATACACATAAGCTCGACCTAATAAGAGGTCTTGCTTGGCATACTCGTAGAGTATCGCCCAATAATAGACTTGTGGGCCCTTGGGGTGTACGGTGGACGGAGGGAAGAAAGTGGTGATCTACGGAAATGGAAATACCGACCCGGTTGACAGGAGGGTCAATGCGGGAAAGTATACGAATGACATCGACAGATCGAGTGGAACTTAGCTCCTGAGAGCTACTATATCCTTGAATTGTTTCTGATTACTTTTCCTGTTTGATAGATTGATTATTGAAAAGACATGGCTTTATTTATTAAAGTTGGGATTGTTATTTGATTACGTGCTTGCATGTGTGTTCTTGGCCTCACGAGCGTTTAGCTCACCCTATAGTTTTGTTTTCCTTAACAGGACTGACTCTTGGAGAGATATGGAGAAACCATCCGTTGTAATTTTGTTAAGACTCCTGTTATATATTTTGATTAGGCCCTGGTTTGGGTTGTACTTTTGGAAATTGTAAACTTGAAAAGTTTGGGCCCTGATGTGTACTTTGAATTTAAGTCGTTTCATGATTACCCGATGTACTGGATATACATTAAGTGACTTATTAAGCTTAAACGCTTCCGCATTATTGTATTAATGTTGCTCTCATCGAAGTGCTTAATTCGGTTTTAAATTGAATGGAATTGCTTGAGTCCTGGCGAGAGCTGGGCAGGCGTCCGCGGATACCCTTTGGTCCGCCTTAGGGAGATGTGGGGCGTCACACCAATAACTTTTATAACATTGGCAAAATTAGGTTTTTTTTAAACCCAACTTAAGCTTTTTAATAAATTATAACACTAAAGGTTTACTAATCTAAGGTTTGCTAACCATTTCAAACTTGCTAAACCTTTGTAAACTAAAACGAATCCTATTTTTACTTGTGCCAAAACACACACTAGAATACCGCATATAAACTATAGCTCGAGCTTACGAATAATACATAAACTAGGGTTTTATCATAAGCAAAGTTAGGGTTTTCAATCTTAGCCCTAAAACCTTAATTTAACCGTACAAAATAATGAATAACCTTAATATCAACTTACGAACGGACTGGTGCCTCACATCCACTCCGTTTGGCAAGATTAGCACTGGAGCCATGGTCAATCTTTTCTTTAGTTCATGAAAACTTGTCTCGCTTCGGGTATTCCAAAGGAACCGACCATGTTTCTTTGTCAAGTCGGTTAAGGGACCGGCCAGTTTGGAAAAGTCCTTGATGAAACGCCTGTAATATCCAGCCAGCCCTAGAAAGCTACTGACCTTGGTGGGATTTTCTGGCCTCTTCCAATTAGTCACAGCCTCTACTTTCGCCGGGTCAACTGAAATACCCTCTTGAGAAATTACGTGTCCCAGAAAAGAAATTTTCTCCAGCCAAAATTCGCACTTGCTGAACTTGGCGTATAGTTGATGGTCTCTTAGGGTTTGTAAGACAATCCTCAAGTGCTGCTCATGCTCTTCACGTGTCTTGGAATAGACTAGAATGTCGTCGATGAAGACTACAACAAATCGATCTAGGTAGGGCATATAAACCCTATGCATTAAATCCATGAAGGCGGCAGGAGCATTGGTTAGTCCAAAGGGCATAACTGCGAACTCGTAATGTCCGTATCTCGAGTTGAAGGCGATTTTCGGAATATCCTCCTTCCTGATTAATAACTGGTAATACCCTTGGCGGAGATCCAGTTTCGAAAAGACCACCGCTTCCTGCAACTGATCAAACAACTCATCTATGTGGGGCAGTGGATACTTATTTTTCACCGTAATATTATTCAGACCCCGATAATCGATACACATTCTCAACCCACCGTCCTTTTTCTTCACAAACAGCACAGTTATTGCATCTTTAATGAATCCCCGCTCCAAAAAGTCCTGTAATTACATCTTTAGCTCCTTGAGCTCAGCAGGAGCCATTCGGTATGGTGTTTTTGAGATAGGTGAGGATCCCGGTAGCAGGTCTATTTTGAATTCAATCTCTCTTTCCGGAGGTAGAGCTACTAACTCATCAGGGAATACATCTGGAAATTTCTTTACTATGGCCACGTCTTCCACCTTTAACTTATCCGTGGGGGTATTAATTAGAAAGGCTAAAAATCCTTGCGCCCCTCTACTTAGTAGTTTCCTAGCCCGAATGCCCGAAATCAAAGCAGATGAGGCTAACCTACCCCTTATATCCAACCTTATGGTTGCCTCATCAGGGATGCGGAATTCTACCACTTTTGTTTTACAGTCCAGTTGGGCATTATACTTGGCTAGCCAATCCATACCCAATAGCACATCATACCCTTTGAGGACTAAGCTTACCAAGTCCCCTAACTGTGAGGCCCCAGTTCGTTCTACGTTGATATATTCATTAATTGGGCGGTAACGTTTGGTTTTGGGAGTATTTCGAAAACCCTAAGTAGGGATTAAGATTTAAACCCTAAGTTCCGGTTAAGATTGAAAACCCGTTTTTTCTACATTTTCTTTATTAGAAAATTCCCCAGATAATTTTTATGAGTAAATATAGTTTTTAGATGATTTTTCTAGTATTGGTTAGATTTTGAGAAATTAAGAGTAAATAGTGGACGTGGGACCCACTAGTGCGAAAAGTTCGGAAAAATTCGGCCGATAAGGTTAAGTTTCGGATACTGTTTAAAATTTATCGGGTGTTAAGAGATAAGTAGTGTGTGTGAAGTGATTGATGTGAGAGAGAAAAGAAAGATAAGAATGCATTTATGAAGGTGACAAGTGTCACCTTCTTATTGGATGCCTTTTAAGAATTACTATTCACAATTTTGACTTTTTTGACCAAAGGTTAAATATCCAAAAATTTCACAAAATTCACCATTTTTCTCCTCCTTATGGCCGGCCCTCTCTAAGCAAGAAGAAAGACAAAACTCTTCAACATTCTAGCAAACTTCTAGCTCAAATCAACTAAACCACTTGCTTAACTTGGTTTTCACTCCATAAAATTCTTCCTTCTAGTGCTAGTAAGTTGTTTGGTGAACTTTGTTTGAAGGACTAAGGTGCACAACATCTTCCTCTCTCTTGGTTTTTGGTAAGTGAAGCTTGAAACATCCTACTACACCTAATGATGCTTATGTTGTGCTTATTAGTGATAAGAGTGCTGAAATTTCTGGTTTTTATCTTGGTTTGAATTGATTTGGTGAAGTTTTCCATTTTATGATGATTTTTCTGGTTTAATTGGATTATGATGGTGTGGTTGTTTGTGATGATTGGCAATGGACTATAATGGATCTAGTGGATGTGAAATGTGGATAAATGCAACCAATTTTTGATTTGGTGTGAAAATTGCAAAGCTAGGGTTCTTAAATCCCCAATTCTGTCCGGTTTTGGATCATAGGGTTAGAGGCCGAATTTGACTTTGCTCAAAACATAAAAGTTGTAGGTATTGATGTGATTGAGATGCCTGCAAAATTTCAGGTCATTTGGATTAATGTAGAATGAGTTATGACGAAATTACTGTAGCTGTTCTGCTTTGGACAGAATGCGAAAACTGCGATAGTAATTGGCCATTTTGACTGGTTTTGGTTTGGATTTTGAAGTTGCTGTCTTCTGATTAAATGTAGCAGGATGGCTTAGCTAACATATGCCTTTGGAATTTCGGCATTTGGACTTGTATAGACTAAGTTATAGTAATTACAGTTTTGTGTGATTTGCAAACCTATTTTGGTAATTCTGGTATAGTATTTGGCATTTTCGACCTAGTTAAGCTAGGAACTGGATTGAGTGACCTTCTACATTGTTGTATCCCTGTTTCATAGCTTCGAAACGGTGGGTCTTACACCCCCATCCGATAACCGTAGTGAATTTGGTGCCATTACCGCATATTGAGGTCAAATACGGTTTGTGATTCTGGTACGTTTTTGGAAAGTTTATGGCTGGAACTTTGGCTTCACATTTGACTGAGTTACAAGCTGTTTGGGCTTCCGACCAAAACACCAAACTTATAGCCTTATATGAGAGATTTCTAACGCCCTTGGAATTTCATGAATCGGATTTATAAAACCTGAGATATAGCCGAGCAAACAAGGCCCGCCCGTGAAAATGACCAGAAATCTGTTTTGGTCCTGATGACCAATTTCCGTTCCGAATTTGGATTGCCGACCTTCATGAAAGTTGTTCCATTTGGAATGAACTATCTAACTGCCAATTTTCAGCTCTTTTGACGATGTGTAACATAGAAAACTGTTCGCACTCAAAACTGACCATTTGTGCATTGGCCAGATTTCGTAAGTGATTGTGTTTGGTTCATTTGGGACTGAAGCCTCCAGTTTCAGTTTTGGATGTCTTCATAACAGTTGTTGTTCATCATTTAAGCTTCGATTTGGCATCTCATCCGCCTTAATCCGATATTCGTAGCTCAACTTATGGGGGAACTAGAAATGAGTATCAAATCTGCCGTTTCCGTTTCCGTCTGTCATATTTACGTGCGCGCGTGTTGTTTTGCCGTTTTGCTTGTTTTGGGCATGTTAGTGGCCGTTTGTGATAAAATCTTCTATTTCAGACAGCGGTGAGCTAGGCGGAGCCGGTGGGGCCCACTACTAGCGAACGGGCGAAGCGATTTTGCTTTCGTACTATTTTCGGTATTTTGAGTAAGTATTCAGGCCAGTTTGGTGTGTTTTCTTTGCTATGTGTTTGCGATATGTGAAAAGGGCACTTAGGCGAGGGTGTACTTTATCGCACTCGACCTAAACCCTAATTTGAATGTATAATTGTACTTGGCATATGTATATGAACCTTTTGGAACCAAAACCCTTGAGCTTGTGGCTCGGGGCGACTTTCGAATAAAGTTTGTGAATTTTGCAAAGTTTGTGATTTTGAATAATTTTGTGAAGTTTGTGAGTTTGGGGCGAACTCTTGACCTGGTTGGACTATTCGAGAGCCGGTTAGGGCTTGGTCGAAGGCAGTCCAACTTAGTCTGAGGTCACCAAGTTTGTAGGTTCATGTTATGAACCAATTTTGTGAATCCGGTTCACCGAGAAAGTGACCAAGTTTGTGACCCGAGCTTGTGACTCAAGCTCAAGTTTGTGATTTCGTTCGCCCGGGCAAGTTTGTGAGGTGACTGGCCAGTGAGGGTGATAAGGTGTCGGTGGGTGTACAAGTGAAGTTCTACGGACTATTATTTGCGGTCGACGGAGTGTCGGCAGGAGATCATGCATGGCACGTGAACTGGCTTTGGAGCCACCCGTATCCTTATTATATGATGTTGTTCTTTTCTGCTTTTGCTTTACTCTTATTGTGTAATTGTTGCTACATGAATTTACGCTTTTGCCCCTGTTTACTTACTAAGCATATAGCTTACCCCATTCCTTTTGTTTTCCTTAGCAGGGGCCGACGCGGGGACTTTTGGCTCGTATACTAGTATAGTAAGATTGGCTTGTAATAGTTGAACAGTTAGGATGTTTGTTTTTGTTTTGGTGGTTTGACTCGATACTTTTGGAGAATGTAATTATAACTCTTTTGGGGTTGTATATAGTACTCTTTTGAATTTTCTGGCTTTGATTGTTTTAAGTTTTGAGTCCTGGCGCGAGCTAGGCAGGCGGCCCGCCGATACCCTTGGGTTCGCCCTTGGGAGAAGTGGGGTCGTCACAGTTGGTATCAGAGCTTAGGCTTCAGATTCCTGTAGTGTATCCTAGGCTTGAAGTTTAGGATGCCGGACTGTGGGATTTGATTTGATTTGAAAGTCAAGCAATTGAGGGATAAAACCTAGAGCCTGCTTCGCGTGGTCTCCGCGCGGAGTGTGCTTGGGCTGAGTGGTGAATGGGTATGAAGGATTAAGTGCTCGTTCGAGCATAAGCTATGAACCCTGAAGTGTTATAGGTCTTCAATCTTTCTCATGATATCTAAGGACCATAGATAGGTATGTCGGGTAGGAAGTTCGATTTGTAGATGGTTTACTCTTGGGACTGGCCAGCTCGAGATGTGAACTATCTTATTTCGGATTCTTGTGCTCGAATACTCCAGAATTGAGGCGATGCAAGCTACTTGGTACTTGAGACTTGTATTTTGGAAACATGAACAGGCTTTGTCTGACTAGAATGAGCACAAAAGGTCAATGGACATCTAGTTTGGATAGTAAGGGACGTGAGAGATCAAACGGGCTGATACTGGGACGACTTCACCTTTTTCTTTTGGTTCGCCCGTGTATTACGACCACCTGACGTTAGTATATGTGTTTGTGTACATGGTTATCTGTCCAACTTGATATGTATTTGTATACTTGCTTGTCCGTCTTTTGATATGGCGTGTTATGTGCGATATGTTATTTGTGTAATTGGTATGTTGGATTTTGTTATTGTAGTCAATTTACTGCATTCATTTATTAAAATACCTTTTTGGAAAGAAAAGAGAGAGAAGGGAAAACTATATATATATATATATATGTATATATGTGGAAGGAGGACATAGTCGCGGACATGGTCATGGCTGTGGAACAAAACGAGGCCGAGAGTTAAGAGAAGAAAGGGAGGAAACAATAGCTGAACAAAACATGGACCGAGAATGCCACTTGTGTCTAAGAATTGATTATGACCCATTGTTTTGCCCGACAGGCTACCATCTGAGTTCCAGCAATTTTGTGAGATGGCACATTGGGTTGAGATGTATAAGGAAATTGCGGTTCTTCGAGACGAAATAGAAGTCCAAAAGAAACTAGTCGCATACTGGGAAGGGCGATGGAAGCACGAGTATTCAGAGAAAATTGAGCTCTTGCACAAGAATTTAGAGCTAAAAAGAAAATACGAAGGGATTTCCGGGGAGGCCTTAGCAATGGCACAGAGCACTACTTCTATGGGGGTTCCAGAGAAAACTCAAAGGACAGAAATATCAAGGCCGCAAGTGAAGACCTTCCATGCAAAGAAAAGGAGCGCATCTCTTGAGAATCAAAGGCCAGAACCGAGTAAGCGAGGTAGGTCATCTGCTAAGAAGGGTCGTGGAGCGGGTGGTGTGACAATTTGTGGTTATTGTAGAAAATCCAATCACATTGAAGTGAATTGTTGGAGAAAGGGGAGGAGATGTCTGCGCTGTGGGAACGCCAAGCACCAAATTGCTAATTGCCCGGGTTTGTTGCACGAAAAGAAAGGAACTCAGCAACTAACCCAGACCGACCCTGGACCGTCAATTAGAGAAGGGACTGGAATGAAGAGCCTCGTTTCTTTTAAGACCGTGGAAGGTACAGGCTACTGGTTACTTTAGATTTGATAGATTCCGTTCATAGAAATTTCGAGGACGAAATTGTCCTAAGTGGGGAGAATTGTGAGGCGCCAGTTCGTTCTACGTTGATATATTCATTAATTGGGCGGTAACGTTTGGTTTTGGGAGTATTTCGAAAACTCTAAGTAGGGATTAAGATTTAAACCCTAAGTTCCGGTTAAGATTGAAAACCCGTTTTTTCTACATTTTCTTTATTAGAAAATTCCCCAGATAATTTTTATGAGTAAATATAGTTTTTAGATGATTTTTCTAGTATTGGTTAGATTTTGAGAAATTAAGAGTAAATAGTGGACGTGGGACCCACTAGTGCGAAAAGTTCGGAAAAATTCGGCCGATAAGGTTAAGTTTCGGATACTGTTTAAAATTTATCGGGTGTTAAGAGATAAGTAGTGTGTGTGAAGTGATTGATGTGAGAGAGAAAAGAAAGATAAGAATGCATTTATGAAGGTGACAAGTGTCACCTTCTTATTGGATGCCTTTTAAGAATTACTATTCACAATTTTGACTTTTTTGACCAAAGGTTAAATATCCAAAAATTTCACAAAATTCACCATTTTTCTCCTCCTTATGGCCGGCCCTCTCTAAGCAAGAAGAAAGACAAAACTCTTCAACATTCTAGCAAACTTCTAGCTCAAATCAACTAAACCACTTGCTTAACTTGGTTTTCACTCCATAAAATTCTTCCTTCTAGTGCTAGTAAGTTGTTTGGTGAACTTTGTTTGAAGGACTAAGGTGCACAACATCTTCCTCTCTCTTGGTTTTTGGTAAGTGAAGCTTGAAACATCCTACTACACCTAATGATGCTTATGTTGTGCTTATTAGTGATAAGAGTGCTGAAATTTCTGGTTTTTATCTTGGTTTGAATTGATTTGGTGAAGTTTTCCATTTTATGATGATTTTTCTGGTTTAATTGGATTATGATGGTGTGGTTGTTTGTGATCATTGGCAATGGACTATAATGGCTCTAGTGGATGTGAAATGTGGATAAATGCAACCAATTTTGGATTTGGTGTGAAAATTGCAAAGCTAGGGTTCTTAAATCCCCAATTCTGTCCGGTTTTGGATCATAGGGTTAGACGCCGAATTTGACTTTGCTCAAAACATGAAAGTTGTAGGTATTGATGTGATTGAGATGCCTGCAAAATTTCAGGTCATTTGGATTAATGTAGAATGAGTTATGACGAAATTACTGTAGCTGTTCTGCTTTGGACAGAATGCGAAAACTGCGATAGTAATTGGCCATTTTGACTGGTTTTGGTTTGGATTTTGAAGTTGCTGTCTTCTGATTAAATGTAGCAGGATGTCTTAGCTAACATATGCCTATGGAATTTCGGCATTTGGACTTGTATAGACTAAGTTATAGTAATTACAGTTTTGTGTGATTTCCAAACCTATTTTGGTAATTCTGGTATAGTATTTGGCATTTTCGACCTAGTTAAGCTAGGAACTGGATTGAGTGACCTTCTACATTGTTGTAGCCCTGTTTCATAGCTTCGAAACGGTGGGTCTTACACCCCCATCCGATAACCGTAGTGAATTTGGTGCCATTACCGCATATTGAGGTCAAATACGGTTTGTGATTCTGGTACGTTTTTGGAAAGTTTATGGCTGGAACTTTGGCTTCACATTTGACTGAGTTACAAGCTGTTTGGGCTTCCGACCAAAACACCAAACTTATAGCCTTATATGAGAGATTTCTAACGCCCTTGGAATTTCATGAATCGGATTTATAAAACCTGAGATATAGCCAAGCAAACAAGGCCTGCCCGTGAAAATGACCAGAAATCTGTTTTGGTCCTGATGACCAATTTCCGTTCCGAATTTGGATTGCCGACCTTCATGAAAGTTGTTCCATTTGGAATGAACTATCTTACTGCCAATTTTCAGCTCTTTTGACGATGTGTAACATAGAAAACAGTTCGCACTCAAAACTGACCATTTGTGCATTGGCCAGATTTCGTAAGTGATTGTGTTTGGTTCATTTGGGACTGAAGCCTCCAGTTTCAGTTCTGGATGTCTTCATAACAGTTGTTGTTCATCCTTTAAGCTTCGATTTGGCATCTCATCCGCCTTAATCCGATATTCGTAGCTCAACTTATGGGTGAACTAGAAATGAGTATCAAATCTGCCATTTCCGTTTCCGTCTGTCATATTTACGTGCGCGCGTGTTGTTTTGCCGTTTTGCTTGTTTTGGGCATGTTAGTGGCCATTTGTGATAAAATCTTCTATTTCAGACAGCGGTGAGCTAGGCGGAGCCGGTGGGGCCCACTACTAGCGAACGGGCGAAGCGATTTTGCTTTCGTACTACTTTCGGTATTTTGAGTAAGTATTCAGGCCAGTTTGGTGTGTTTTCTTTGCTATGTGTTTGCGATATGTGAAAAGGGCACTTAGGCGAGGGTGTACTTTATCGCACTCGACCTAAACCCTAATTTGAATGTATAATTGTACTTGGCATATGTATATGAACCTTTTGGAACCAAAACCCTTGAGCTTGTGGCTCGGGGCGACTTTCGAATAAAGTTTGTGAAGTTTGCAAAGTTTGTGATTTTGAATAATTTTGTGAAGTTTGTGAGTTTGGGGCGAACTCTTGACCTGGTTGGACTATTCGAGCCGGTTAGGGCTTGGTCGAAGGCAGTCCAACTTAGTCTGAGGTCACCAAGTTTGTAGGTTCATGTTATGAACCAATTTTGTGAATCCGGTTCACCAAGAAAGTGACCAAGTTTGTGACCCGAGCTTGTGACTCAAGCTCAAGTTTGTGATTTCGTTCGCCCGGGCAAGTTTGTGAGGTGACTGGCCAGTGAGGGTGATAAGGTGTCGGTGGGTGTACAAGTGAAGTTCTACGGACTATTATTTGCGGTCGACGGAGTGTCGGCAGGAGATCATGCATGGCACATGAACTGGCTTTGGAGCCACCCGTATCCTTATTATATGATGTTGTTCTTTTCTGCTTTTGCTTTACTCTTATTGTGTAATTCTTGCTACATGAATTTACGCTTTCGCTCTTGTTTACTTACTAAGCATATAGCTTACCCCATTCCTTTTGTTTTCCTTAGCAGGGGCCGACGCGGGGACTTTTGGCTCGTATACTAGTATAGTAAGATTGGCTTGTAATAGTTGAACAGTTAGGATGTTTGTTTTTGTTTTGGTGGTTTGACTCGATACTTTTGGAGAATGTAATTATAACTCTTTTGGGGTTGTATATAGTACTCTTTTGAATTTTCTGGCTTTGATTGTTTTAAGTTTTGAGTCCTGGCGCGAGCTAGGCAGGCGGCCCGCCGATACCCTTGGGTTCGCCCTTGGGAGAAGTGGGGTCGTCACACTAACAATCTCTTCTCTCCTACCCACACTTCACAATCCTTATAAACCATACTAGTAACCAAACGTTGATTCCCCGTAGGTGTACTAACTTCTAGTTCGTATGGTAAACTAGCAGGTCTTATATCGATGCCACACATGAAATCAGGGTTAACAAAGGAATGACTGGCACCAGGATTTATTAAAACTTTGGCAAAGCGGTGGAAAATATGGATCGTACCTTCTATGACCTCCGAGGAATCTGGGACCTGTTGGGGCTCTAAGGAATACACTCGAGCTGGCACCTTAGGTTTGGACCCATCTCCCCTAACTGGTCCAACATTGGTCTTTGGCGCGGTTTGAGCCCCCTTTCCGTCTTGCTTTAAAAGTGGGCAGGTAGCAAGCTGGTGGTCTGCGCTTCCACAACGCAGACATTTGCCCCCTTTCTTCCAGCAACTATCTTCGGAGTGATTCGGCTTTCCGTAATATCCACAAGGCCCACGGGATGCCGAACCGGAACCCTTCTGGAAGTTTCCGCTTTGACCTCTTCCGGCTGAGCCACCCCTGGACTGAGCCCCTCTGCTTGTACCCGACTATCGTCCACCCCCAGCTCCTCATCCGAACTTGGAGGGGGTACCTTTATCCCCTTGTCCAGAGCTGCTTCCAGAAAAACCCCGCTTTTTCGCCTGGAAGTTCCGTACTTGTAATCTGGCACTCTCTCCCCGTTGGGCCTTCTCAACGGCCTCGTTAAAAGCATTGATTTGAGCCACTGCGAGATCCTTCTGAATCTCCACGTTTAGGCCCTGGATAAAACGCCTAATTCGCCGTTGCTCTGTCACGATCAACTCAGGCGCAAATTTGGACAGGCGGGTGAACTGGCTCTCGTATTCCGCCACCGATTGAGCTCCTTGGCGGAGTCGGATGAACTCATCTTCCTTCCTCTCCTGAACCAGAGGAGGTAAGAATTTCGCGTTAAACTCTCTCATAAAATTTACCCAAGTCCTGGGCATTTGTTCCCGTTCCCATTTTTGCCGTATGACATTCCACCAGGAACGGGCCGCCCCTTCCAGCTGGAAAACGGCAAAAGTCACCTGCCTTTCTTCGGTATAGTGCAGGGCAGCGAAAATATCGACCATCTTTTCGAGACACCTTTCGGCGACATCCGGATCGGGTCCCCCAATGAACTTGGGTGGAGCAAACTTTTGAAATCGTTTGAGACCTCTGTCTTCGCTCTCGACATGATTGCCAGGGTTTCCAGGATTAGGGTTTGGATTCTGGCCTTGTTGCTGCACCACTTGTGCCAGCAGGTTGGTCATTTGCTGCATGGCGGCAGCTATCTGTAAATTGGGGTCAACTCTCGGTTCAGGATTGGGTCCAGAGGAGGTTTCCCCAGCACCCCGGTTTGGCGTAGGTTGCCTATTCCCGCGTCCACGTCCCCGTCCACTACGTGTTCCTTCCATAAACTTTACTTGGTCTAGGCAATTGTACTAAACCAATATAATAACAATGCATGTAAGTAAAACCCAAAAACTTTGAAAAAACATATATATACATTCCAAACAAGGCACACAACACACATAGCAACAAGCAGTCAAGTCAAGTACAAACATGGACAATCCCCAAGGGAATGGCCTCATCAAAAGAAATATACACGTAGCTAATCCAACGTACAAAACGATTAGCTAAGGCTCATTCCCTATCCCTATCCACAAGAAACAAAACTATCCCAAAAACCTAGGAGTCGAGACCTAGTCCGTCGATGGGCTAGTAGATCCCCTCGACGGGGTGGATTCACCTGACGGGGTAGATCTAGTCCCAGCTTCGGCCCCCGTACATGAGTCCTCGTCGTTCACCCCCTCGACCACCTCGGCGCAGAGGTTCAGGATCGAGGCAGCTCGAACCTTCACCTTTCGGGCTCTCTAAGACTCACGCTCACGAACTTCCCTAAGCTGAGTGCAGAGGTCATCCACCCTATCCTCTACCTCTAGCACGTCGTACTCCAAGCCCTTAATGCGCTCGGCCTGTCTCTCATTGGCCACCCTAAGCTGGGTCACCTCGGCCTCAAGCCTAGCGTTATCTGTGGCTAACTCCTTACGCTCCTCGGCCATGGCCCACACTAAAGCGTTAGGGTAAGCATACTTATGTCGACACTCACATCGTCTGAGACGGTTAGCCGGGCTCCAACGAACCACGGCCCCTCCTGGGCAAATCTGGTATGGGAGCACTGGAAGCGCCTCACGAGGTCGCTCGCCTGCAGGGCCATCACTCGGTCCACTAGATCCGTCCATCCTACACCAAAAGAGTAAAATATGTAAATAACCTTAAGGAACATACTTAACATAATCCTCAAGTCGAGCCTTTCTAATTCGCCCAGGCCAATTCAAACCTAGGCTATGATACCACCTGTGACAGCCCCACCTTTCCCTAAGGCGAACCAAAGGGGTTAGCGGACTGCCTGCCCAGCTCTCGCCAGGACTAACGGTGCAGTTTAGAGCGATCTATTGCGTTCCGTAACTTACAAACGCGCGTAAACAAGTCAAAATAAAAAAATAAAAAGAAATCCGGAGTCGGCCATGAGTAGTAACCGACCCTTCAGAACCCAACCAAATATCAAGCCAACATTCACATTGTGAACTTTAGTATTTACAATCCAAAGCGGCATACAAAAGTATTCAAAAGTGGATACATGTATGGTTTGCCAAAACAAAAGAGAAACGGACCCAAAAGTACATTTAGGGTTTCAATAAATGAGCTATACAAAAGATATGTCCAACTAGCTCAATTCGGCAACCAAATATCAATTGCAGTCCAAAAGTATTTATTTTCCTGTAAGGAAAACAAAAGGAATAGAGTGAGCTAATTGCCCAGTGAGGTAATACTACTCAAGCAACCAAGTTCATAGATGCATCAAGCTTTTCAGTCCAATTCATCAAAAGTAAATAAAGACACACATCAATAATGATGATAAAAGGATACGGGCGGCTCTCAAGAGCCCTTTTCCTCGTTTGCATTCTTGATCGGATCTCATTGACTCTCCGTCAATGTTTAAAAGTAACCAACTGTAGACTTCACTTTACTTCCATCCCTTCCACCTAACATTTCCCTACCGGGCCCAAACTCCAAACACTTGCACTGTGGTATTACTCGAGTATACCGGAATCGAGAGTCTCTCATACTACAAGATTCCATAACAGTCCCCAAGGTTCATTAATTGGCACGACCAAGCCCTTGCCGGCTCGATTCAATCAATTACCAATGGGGTTGAGCTCAATGGTAACAATCATGGTCGTTGGATACTCGTCCAAACGACACCAAGTCAAGTACTTTCATTTCATGTAACATTCCAATAACATGATAAGCAATAAGTGAGAGTGATAAAGTACGCTCTCACTTCAATCATTTAACATTCAACGCATCAAGTTCAAAGTATCAAAGCCATATAGTATCACACAAGTGAGTAGTACACTCACCAAGCTTGCAAATGGTGTTTCATGCACTTCCGTCAAAAGAACGTCGTCAACCACCGTCACGCCCTAAAACATGCAAAAAAGTACAATGAGACTCGATAACGGGTCATAAACCAATGCCAAATATGACCCCAATAGGGTTCTATAAGCATATACAAGCATTAGAGGAAACTAGAAAAATCCGGAAATGGAATTAGCTTTAGCCCTAAAAAAATAGTTTTTGACCTCATTTTGTGGTAATGGCACCAAAGGCACTACAATTATCGGATGAAGGTGCAAGACCCACCGTTTCGAAGCTAAGAGATAGGGCTACAATGTTCCAGAAGGCAACTCTGTCGAGTTTTGAGTGTAACAAGGTCAAAAATGCAAGATACTACACCAGAACCGGAAAAACAGATTCACAAAACGCATTCTGGTGTAAACATCATAAAACAAGCTACCTAAGTCCAAATCCAGTAATTTCAAAGCCATCCGAAAGATTAGAAATAGGGATACATTTCATCAGAAGACCTCAACAACCAATTCTGAAGCATTCCTAACCAAAATAACCAATTACAGACGCAATTCTTAAATTCGGGTAAAACCAGGACAGCAAGGGTAATTTCTACTTTTCTCAACCTACGCTACTCCGATTGATCTGAAATTTTGTAGGCACCCCTAAAATGTCATTCCCTACAACTTTTATGTTTTAACCTAAAGCCAATTCAGCCTCTAACCATGAGCTACAAAACCGGGCAGAATGTATAACTTTGAAACCCTAGTTTTTCAATTTTCTTCCAAAAACAGAAATTGCTTGCAAATAACCACTTTTCCCACCTCCTAACTTCATTACATACCAATTCCAATCATCATACATGCCCACATAATCATATTCATATGAAAACAGAAAAATCCCCAATAATTATAAAACTTCACCAATTCAACCGAAAATCAAGATTAATCCATAAACTTGCATCTCATACCATCACCAAGCATGAATTAAACATCATTAGAGGGAGGAGAGGGGTTCATCCACTGCTCACCTTAGTAAAACAAGAGGGAGAGCAACTTGTCACCTTAGTTTCCCAAACAACTTCACCAAACACCCCACAACCACTAAGTGAAGAGGTTTTATGGAGTAATTGCAAGTTTAAGTGGTTGATTTGGTAGATTTGAGCAAGATTGAAGGTAAGAAAATGGAGTAGTTTTTCTTCTTTTTGCTTGAGAGAGAGCCGGCTTCAAGAGCTTGAAATGCAGCTAATTTTTGGTGATTTTTGGTTTATTTGGTTATTTGGTCAAATGGTCAAAAAAAATGAATGATACGTACTCGACCCAGCAAGAACCTGTCTTGAAGAACCGAATCGATCAGGCAGCGGAAGGATCTATCTTGATCAGGTTATGGAACAATAACTACCTTGCTAGACCTAAAGAGAACCTGTCTCTAGAAACCTAGTGGATTGGTTATTGGCTTGAAAGAACAAGATGATGTGATCATCTTGCCTTGAACACCACAAGTATCCAAGCTAAATATTTGATACTGTTCAAGAAGAAACTCAAGTTCCATCAAGGAACTCCATAAAAGGAGACAACTGTCTTTTTATTAATTCATCTTCAATATGATTTACTGAATAGTTAAATAAAGTTGGCTATTTATAGCCTTACAAGACTCAAAACCCTAATCTAAATTAGAAACAATACAAGTTTCTTTATTTGACTTGACACAACTTTCTAAATAAATTTGGAAGCAATTAACTACTTTCCTAAAACTCTAATTCAATTAGAATAGGAAACTAACTGACTCAATTGGCTTAACTATGGTCAACATGACCTTAGCCTTTATTTCCCTTAATAACTCAAGACTAACTAACAAGTATTGCTGGAAACTTACTTAAATAAATAACAAGAAATAAGCATGACAAATCTTCAATGATTCTTGAACCCGATTGCACCATCAACCATCAATTGAATTTCAAGGGAATCCAAATCTTCATGTTCTCATTATTCCCCTCCTCTTGAAAGGCGATTTGTCCTCAAATCGAGTACTTGCTTACAAAGGAGTAACTCGGAGAATGTCTTGATAAATGCAATCCAAGAACCATGTCGCCAACTCAACTTGATTATGAATATGAACCATTGCACATGCTCCATTTGTCAAGAATATCTTCACCCAATTGTACTTGGCTAGAATTTGGAAGTCAACCAATATTTGGAAATCAATCAAGATTTGGCAATCAATCAAGATTTGGAAACCATTCAAGGCAAGGCTGCCTTTTTTTTTCCTTCTTTCTTCCCTTTTTTGTTTTTCTAATTTGCCAATTCAAGAAAATAAGGTAGCCGCACTTCAAGATTCAAGAGAATGATTTTTAGGGTTTTCAAAGTATCAAGATTTTTTTTCAAGAACCCACTATGCAATCCAAGAACTTCAAGAAATTACCAAACCAACTACAAGAAACAAACACAAGGTATAAAAAAAACAAAAAATTTCGGATGAACAGTACTGCTACAGTAGCATCGGATGAACAGTACTGCTACAGTCATGAACAGTGCCCGATGAATAGTATCACCGTGAACAGTTTTGATTTTTTTTTTTTTTTTTGCTCTTGATAACTCAACACAAGGTTACGATTTCACTTGGAAGGAATTTAATGGGAGTTAATGTGAGGCCCCAGTTCGTACTACGTTGATATATTCATTAATTTGGCGGTAACATTTGGTTTTGGGAGTATTTCGAAAACCCTAAGTAGGAATTAAGATTTAAACCCTAAGTTCCGGTTAAGATTGAAAACCCGTTTTCCACATTTTCTTTATTAGAAAAGTTCCCCAGATAATTTTTATGAGTAAATATAGTTTTTAAATGATTTTTCTTGTATTGGTTAGATTTTGAGAAATTAAGAACGTATATCGGACGTGGGACCCACTAGTGCGAAAAGTTCGGAAAAATTCGGCCAATTAGGTTAAATTCCGGATACTGTGTAAAATTTATCGGGTGTTAAGAGATAAGTAGAGAGTGAGATATGATTGATGTGAGAGAGAAAAGAAAGGATAGGAATGCATTAATGGTGGTGACAAGTGTCACCATTTCATTGGAGAAGACTTAAGAATTACTATTCACTTTCTTGACTTTTTTTTTGACCAAAAGATTAAATATCAAAAATTGCACAAAATTCACCATTTTGCACCCTTGATGGCCGGCCCTCTCCAAGCAAGAAGAAAGACAAAACTCTTCAACATTCTAGCAAACTCCTAGCTCAAATCAACTAAACCACTTGTTTAACTTAGTTTTCACTCCATAAAATTCTTTCTTCTAGAGCTAGTAAGTTGTTTGGTGAACTTTGTTTGAAGGATTAAGGTGCCCAACATCTTCCTCTCTCTTGGTTCTTGGTAAGTGAAGCTTGAAACACCCTACTACACTTAATGAAGCTTAAGTTATGCTTATTAGTGATTAGAGTGCTGAAATTTCTGGTTTTAATCTTGGTTTGAAGTGATTTGGTGAAGTTTTCCATTTTATGATGATTTTTCTGGTTTAATTGGATTATGATGGTGTGGTTGAATATGATGAATGGTAATAGCCTATAATGACTCTAGTGAGTGTGAAATGTGGATAAATGCAACCAATTTTGGAGTTGGTGTGAAAATTGAAAAGTTAGGGTTCCTAAATCCCCAATTCTGTCCGGTTTTGGATCATAGGGTTAGAGGCAGAATTTGACTTTTCTCAAAACATGAAAGTTGTAGGTATTGATGTTTTTGAGGTGCCTACAAAATTTCAGGTCATTTGGATTAGTGTAGAGTGAGTTATGACGATATTACTGTAGCTGTTCTGCTTTGGACAGAATGCGGAAACTGCGTTTGTATTTGGCCATTTTGATTCGAATTGGTTTGGATTTTGAAGTTGGTGTCTTCTGATGAAATGTATCTGAATGGCTTAGCTATCATATGCCTTTGGAATTTCGGCATTTGGACTTGTATGGACTGAGATATACTGATTACAGTTTTCTGCGTTTTGCAAACCTGTTTTGGGAATTCTGGTATAGTATTTTGCATATTTGACCTAGTTGTGTTAGGAACTGGATTGAGTGGCCTTCTTCAACATTGTAGCCTCTTAGGTCCTGAATCTACCTGTAAAATTTCAGGTCAAACGGATTAGTGTATTCCGAGTTATAGACAAAACCCTCAAACCTGTTTGAGACGTTTGTTTGGGTACACTTTTGCATTTCAGTTTCTGCCGGGCATTTTTCCGTTTTGATCCCATTCGATTTGGATGTCGACTCCTTCATAAGAAGTTTAGATCTTAGTCTCGTCTTCGAAACGGTATAAAGCACGTCGAAATCTGAGTTCCGTAGCTCCGGTTTTGATCAAAACAATATCGATCGTCAGAACTGCCCGGTATTTGGACAGTTCTGACGGGTATTTTGGCACTCGATTTTCGTTCTGTTCTGAATGGATTCAGGTCTTGGCCAAAACATGAAAGTTTTAGCCTTATGTCCCAGCTTTCTAATGCCGTTGGAATTTCTTGATTTCGATTTCTGAGCCATGAGTTACGGCCTTGTAAACAGGGCCTGTTTGGTAACTCGCAATGAAACAGCTGGCACAATTTCGTGCATTTTTGACCTATATCTATTGAGATCTGGGTTGAGATGTCTAAAGGGAAGTTGTAGCCCTTCCTCTTAGCTTCGCAACGGTACCTCATGTACCTTGATCCGACACTCCTAGCCTAACTTTTGACCAAAACGGTTTGAGATGGCAGATTTGGCCGTCCCGTTTGCCGTTCCGCGCGCGCGCGTGTGCCATTTTTGTCGTTTCCGCACTTGCGCGTGCCAATTTTGCCGTTTTGCTTGTTTTAAGTACGTTAGTTGCCGTTTGTGATATATTGTGACATAATCTTCGATTTCAGACAGTGGTGAGCTAGGCGGAGCCGGTGGGGCCCACTACTAGCCAACACACAAAGTGAATTCCGCCTTTGTACTACTTTTGGTATTTTGAGTAAGTATTCAGGCCAGTTTTGTGTGTTTTCTTTGCTATGTGTTTGAGATATGTGAAAAGGGCACTTAGGCGAGGGTGTACTTTATCGCACTCGACCTAAACCCTAATTTGAATGTATAATTGTATTTGACATATGTATATGAACCTTTTGGAACCAAAACCCTTGAGCTTGTGGCTCGGGGCGACTTTCGAATAAAGTTTGTGAAGTTTGCAAAGTTTGTGATTTTGAATAATTTTGTGAAGTTTGTGAGTTTGGGGCGAACTCTTGACCTGGTTGGACTATTCGAGCCGGTTAGGGCATGGTCGAAGGCAGTCCAACTTAGTCTGAGGTCACCAAGTTTGTAGGTTCATGTTATGAACCAATTTTGTAAATCCGGTTCACCGAGAAGGTGACCAAGTTTGTGACCCGAGCTTGTGACTCAAGCTCAAGTTTGTGATTTCGTTCGCCCGGGCAAGTTTGTGAGGTGACTGGCCAGTGAGGGTGATAAGGTGTCGGTGGGTGTACAAGTGAAGTTCTACGGACTATTATTTGCAGTCGACGGAGTGTCGGCAGGAGATCACGCATGGCACATGAGTTGGCTTTGGAGCCACCTGTATCCTTATTATGTGATGTTACTTTTCTGCTTTTGCTTTACTCTTATTGTGTAACTGTTACGTGAAATTTATGCTTTCGCCCCTGTTTACTTACTAAGCATATAGCTTACCCCATTCCTTTTGTTTTCCTTAGCAGGGGCCGACGCGGGGACTTTTGGCTCGTATACTAGTATAGTAAGATTGGCTTGTAATAGTTGAACAGTTAGGATGTTTGTTTTTGTTTTGGTGGTTTGACTCGATACTTTTGGAGAATGTAATTATAACTCTTTTGGGATTGTATATAGAACTCTTTTGAATTTTCTGGCTTTGATTGTTTTAAGTTTTGAGTCCTGGCGCGAGCTAGGCAGGCGGCCCGCCGATACCCTTGGGTTCGCCCTTGGGAGAAGTGGGGTCGTCACAGTTAAACCCTTGAAAAACCTGTTTTCAAGAACGTAATCACACCTAAAAATTTCAACCTCAACCAATCACAGGATAGGTTAGACTCAAGTGATAAAATCAAGAAAACAAGAATCAAAATTTATTTTTTTGTTTCTTTTAAATCAAAAGGCGGCTAGGGTTTTGGTAGAAAATAAATAGAAAAAAAAAAGAAAAGAAAAGGATATTAACCTGAATCAAGAGCCGAAGCTCTGATACCAGATGATACGTACTCGACCCAGCAAGAACCTGTCTTGAAGAACCGAATCGATCAGGCAGCGGAAGGATCTATCTTGATCAGGTTATGGAACAATAACTACCTTGCTAGACCTAAAGAGAACCTGTCTCTAGAAACCTAGTGGATTGGTTATTGGCTTGAAAGAACAAGGTGATGTGATCATCTTGCCTTGAACACCATAAGTATCCAAGCTAAATACTTGATACTGTTCAAGAAGAAACTCAAGTTCCATCAAGGAACTCCATAAAAGGAGACAACTGTCTTTTTATTAATTCATCTTCAATATGATCTATTGAATAGTTAAATAAAGTTGGCTATTTATAGCCTTACAAGACTCAAAACCCTAATCTAAATTAGAAACAATACAAGTTTCTTTATTTGACTTGACACAACTTCCTAAATAAATTTGGAAGCAATTAACTACTTTCCTAAAACTCTAATTCAATTAGAATAGGAAACTAACTGACTCAATTGGCTTAACTATGGTCAACATGACCTTAGCCTTTATTTCCCTCAATAACTCAAGACTAACTAACAAGTATTGCTGGAAACTTACTTAAATAAATAACAAGAAATAAGCATGACAAATCTTCAATGATTCTTGAACCCGATTGCACCATCAACCATCAATTGAATTTCCTTGAATTTCAAGGGAATCCAAATCTTCATGTTCTCATTAATGAATAGTTGTCATAACTCAAGACTTAATCATAGGGTGACACTTGTCACCCTATTTAATGCATCAATATCCTTTTGTTCCCTCTCACTCTAATCCATAAGGTATCCTCTAATTATCTCTTAACACCCGATAAATTAAACCCAGTATCCGAAACTTAATCTAATTGGCCGAATTTTTCCGAACTTTCCGCACTAGTGGGTCCCACGTCCGGTATACGCTCTTAATTTCTCAAAACCTATTCGATACTAGAAAAAATCATCTAAAAACTATATCTGCTCATTAAAAATATCTAGAAATTTTGCTAATCACGAAAATGCAGAAAACAAGCCATGATAGATAATAAAACCTAGAAAATGGGAAAAATTACGGGTTCTCACAAACCTCACTAAGTTTTAGCTCATTCCATTAATTGTTTTCCTTAATAGGGGCAAGAACCTAAGACGTGAGCTTGTGAAGACTTGAGCTTTTGTATAAGTCATTTTGTCAAGTGTACTAGCGAACCACTTCATAGCTTTACTCTTTTGTTGTTCTTGTAAAGGTTTTAATCTTTTGTACTAGTGAAAGTTTTGATCTTTGTTGTAACTTTAAGTATGGACAGTAACGTTAAGGTATAGATTGTTGGTTGGATTTGTTAATGTTTAATATGAGGTTGTTAGTGAGTCCTGACGAGAGTTGGGCAGGTAATCCGCTAAACCCTGAGGTATACCCTAGGAGGAGGTGGGGTCGTCACAATTGGTATCAGAGCCAAGACTTCATATCTATGTAGCGTATCTTAGGCTAAAAATTTAAGATGACGCTGTGGGATTATTTTGAATGTTAAGTGAAACAACTAATTGTACAAGCTTGAATCAGATATGGATGATTAGGTGCCCTTGTTTTGGAGTTAAAAGAGCATAGCACTATATGGTTGGAGTTTCAATTTGTGGTCTGTGGATTCTAGTTGGTATGTCACGCAGAAATGAGGATTGAGTTGATTTACACTTCGAGGTGGCCAACCTTAGTGTTGATTGACTTTGTTCTTGTTTTGGTACCTGACTACAAATGTGTTTAGCAATTGAGAATTGAATATTCTTCTATTCATAGTTTTTTCAAATAGTAGTAGTAGCGAAACAATGAGAATGTAGGCAGATAGGATCTGGAAGCTCGAGGTGAATGTCCTAGAAGAACGGGAATGGACCTATGCAATGCGCTAACAGTTGCATAGGGTACTGAGAGAAGTTAGCAATAGAACTAAGGGAATCTTGAATGAATGTGGGAAGCTACTTGAGGAAGTAGTCGATGCCAATTTAGTCAAGAAAGATCGGGACAATGAAGTCCCTAGTGTTGAAAATGGAGTTGATCATGTTGGAGAGATAGAGTCTTCCAAATCTGCTATAAATTGAGTTAGTGACCACTAATTTGACCTTTTGTAAGCGGATAATGGAGTTAAAACTTAGAACTGTCTGTCTTGGAGACTAATGTGGTTTTGTTAATGGCTTGTTTGCCTTCTGTTTAATGACCTTGCACTTCGTATGTACAAAACTTAGTTGCAACTATGTTATGTTATGGTTTTTTGAGTTCTAGTTTTGTACTGGCCTGTAACGTGATTGAGTTTGGTTTGTAGTTAATGTTGATTGTGAAAATGGTTTAGGTTGATCTGTCCTTAATGATTGTTGATTGTCTATGTTCATAGTTAATTATGGTTTAGTGTGGCTTTTATGCATGTACATATAGACTAGTTGTGAAAAAAGGAAGTTGGGGGATGACGACGGGGACGTCCACCCAGACAACCCCAAAACAAAGAGGGAGATAGGGAGTTTGTGGCCGACCAAAACGCCATGCCAAGGGGTGGGGTAGGAGACCAAGTGGCACTAGCTCTAAATCAAATGAGTGATTTGCTAGAATGTCTAGTGCCCCAATAGGGCCATGGGACTGGACAGGTGAATCAACTTGGAAACCAGGAGATGGGAGAGGATAAGGCCTTAGAAAGTTTCAAAAGTTTTTCCCACCTAAGTTTTCTGGGGGTCCTGACCCCGATGTAGCTGAAAACTAGTTAGAAAACATGATTAACATCTTGACCACTTTAAAATACTCCGAGGAAAAGTAGGTGATGTTTGCTGTGTTCCAATTTGAAGGAGCAGCATGTTCATGATGAAACGTTGTAAGGACTAAGTAGGAAAGGGACCAAGTACCTTGGAACTGGGTGAATTTTACCCGTGAATTTAATGAAAATTTTACTCCTCCTATTATTCAAGAAAGAAGAGAGGATGAATTTATAAGGCTCCATCAGGAAACGATGAGCGTTGCCGAGTCTGAGGTTCAATTCACCAAGTTATCAAAATTTGCCCCATAACTAGTTATCACCGAACAAAAGAGGAAAAGATGGTTTATCCAGGGCTTAAACCTAGAAATTCAAGACGCCCTCGCACCAGCTCAAATTTATACATTTAGTGACGCTCTTGAGAAAGCCCAAAGAGTTGAGAGCACAAAATCCCAACTAAAAGACTTCCAAGCGTGGAAGAGAGATGCATCTTGTAGTATTAACCTTGAGGTAACTAGGAGGGATGTACCTTCTTCCAAAGTTGGGAAAAAAGCTGGTAGAGCGAGACTTCCACTTCCTTCCTCACCCAAGACGGGGAAACTAGAAGGAGAGGTAAAAAGAAGGGTTAAATTTGGAAGGGGACCACCAGGGGAAACTCTGAGGGAAGGTCAAGTGACAGCTCCTCGTACGGCTTGTGGATACTGTGAGAGGACAAATCATACTGAGGATAATTGCTGAATGAAGGGATGAAAGTGCTTAAGTTGTGGGAGTGCTAACCATCAAATTAGCAACTGCTCGAGGAAGAAGCAACAATGAGGGAATAATGCTTAACCAGTCGATAGAACTACCTCTAGACAAGCAAATGAAGAAGGGAACAGACCAAGAGTGCCAGCGCAGGTATACGTCACAGACAAGCAACAGACCCCAGAGTCATATGAGGTGATGGATGGTAAGAATTTCAAGGACGAAATTTTCTTAAGGGGAGGAGAGTGTGATACCCAAAATCTATTTGTTTAACTTTCCTCTTAAATTATTTGTATTGATTTATGGCTTAGGGTTTAATGGTTGGTTGACTTAATGGTTGAGGAATGATTGTGTACCCTATTGTTCCTTTATTTTGTTGCATGTTGATTTTCAAATGGAGTTATTCCAATTCGACCAACTAGTGAGGTGAGGAAAAGAAAGAGTTTTGTGCAAAGGGGCTTTTGTAAAAAAGAGTATTAGGAGATATTTGAGGAAAAGAAAGATATTTTGGTGGAAATACTTGTGACTTTGCCATTTGCCATTTGTCAAACATCCATACAAGGTCTTGATCAACATCAAACGTTTCCAAACCAACCCAGTGTTATTTCACTAGAATCTTCCTCTTGCTTCTTTGGGTTTCCCTCTTGGACGAAATTAGAGAGAAAAAAGTGAGGAAAATGCAACTTCTAGTCTTAAGTTTCTTGTCTAACTTAGTGAGGAAAAAAAAAAAAAGAAAACATCTTGCATTCTACAAATCATTGAATCAAGCTTGGAGGGAAGTTCTTGGGTGAAGAAACTTGTGATCATTTCTTGATTACTCACCATCTTTTGTGGGGAGAAAAAGAGGTAAACTTGCTAGAAAACCTATTTTCTATCTCTTATATTTCATATGTGGTGCAATTATAGGTAAAAGGAAGGAGTTTATGGAGGATTTCCTTTAATTTTCAAGTTGCTAGTTAAATTTTCAGCTTTAAGGCATGTAGTGAACAAATTAGTTTAGAGCTTTATCTCTGAAGTTGTGATGCATTTTCTTACCAAGAACTTATGTCATAAGTCTCATGACATGTTAGTTATAAGATATAATGCATTTGCCATGAAATTAAGAAAGAAAGTTGGAATATTTGATGGAGATCTTGCTGGAAAATTTCCGTTATGGCTGGCTGAGAGGGGGAGAGAGAATTTTAGCTTTCTTTTCAGAAATTTTGCGGTGATTTTGATATATTCTTGTTCAACATACTTTATAAGACCTTAATCTTTACACATATGTCGGACTTGAGCCAAAACAAAGCGGTTTAAGGGGGAAAAAACCTAGTTTTCCAAATTGTTTGCTTGCTGGAAATTTTCCAGCTATGAATCAAAAGAATTTTGATCAGTTTTCTTCAAAATTCTTGGTTATAATTGAGATATTTTTGCTCTACATAGCATTTGAATCGTTAATCTAGCATATATGTGATTTTTTCCCTTGATTTGAACTTTTCTTTTAGTACTTGAAACATTAATTTGGTGAGATTTTGGATACTTAAATTGCTCTCCTCACTTTTAGAATACTTGTGTTGGGCTTTTATCTTAAAGTCTTGAGTTTAAAGTGAGAAGCATATGAAATTTCTTGGAATACTAGACCCATATATTTGGGCTAGTTGAATCTACTAAGTTTAAATCTATTGTGATTGTGAATCTTGCCTCAAGGTTTGGTAGCAATCAAGGTTATCATCTAGAGATTGACGTTTAATCTACTGGTACCGATGAGTGTTCCTTGTATGTTTGTGCATCAAATGACTATGTTGTGTTAGTACTTGTTGTGTATATTTGTTTGAGTGTTAAATGCCTTCCAATCACTATTATATTGTTCATAGGCGAGCATGTATTTTATCGTACTCGACCTAATTGAATGTGATTTGGCACTGTTCAAATGATTGAACACTCAATGTTCAGTGCTCAATGTTCAAATGATTGAATGGTAAATGACTAAGGATTGAATGTTAACTATGCATGAATGTAAGCCATGTGCACTTTATCACATCGGCTAAACTAGGCCCTTGCTCTGATGACCCCATCTTCCCCTAGGGTGTACCTCGGAGGTTAGCAAATCGTCTGCCCAACTCTCGCGAGAACTCACTCACTAACATTTTCAAATCAATAACACTAAAATCCTTCAATATAACATTTACATGCTACAAATCGTATATTCAAGCCAAAGTACAAACCAAAGGAAAAGAGCTCAAACCATTACTATTCTTGTCTCTCTCATCCCCACACCCTGTTAAGAAAAACAAATAATGGGATGAGCTAAAAGCCTAGTGAGATTCCAAGAAAATAACAAGCAACCTATTGGGCTTTATAAAATTCACATCATGGCATGATCACATATTTCATGAAGCAAGCAATATCCAGATAAATCATTTAATAATGTATTGTCAATAACATATTCATGTAAAAAGGATACAATCTGCTCTTGCACGCTAGTTCAGTAGAAACAGTATGCTCTTGCAAGCGAATTCAGTAGTAGCTTGTCTAGGATCCGTTGACACTCCGTCAACCTTGAGAATATAGTAACAAATCTAGTAGAGCACTGCTTATATCCAATCTTTGTCCATTGTTTAAGCCCCTACCAGGTCCGAACTCCAAAGATAACAGTAGAGGTAATACTCGAATATACCAAATCCATTGGAATAATAGTAAACAGTACCCATGGTTCGTCGATCTTCTCAACCAAGCCCTTGCTGGCTCAATTCGACCAACGAGCAAATAGGGTTTGGGATTTCAGGCAGTTATTTTCAAGTCATACACATGTATATCAGTTTACTTGTAAACAGGATAACAAAAACTCATTCAAGTTAGGTCGAGTGTGATAAAGTACACACTCACCTATTCAATATCAATTCAAGCAAACTTAGCAGGTCGAGTGCGATAAAGTACACACTCGCCTTTGAAATAACAAGTCATGATATCTAGCAATTTCAAGCAACAAGTCACATGTAACAGCCCCACTTTCCCCTAAGGCGAACCAAAGGGGTTAGCGGACTGCCTGCCCAACTCTCGCCAGGACTACGGATCAGATTAGAGCTATCTGCTTCATTTCGGAACTTACAAACGTTCGTAAACAAATCATAATAGTAAAATAACCCAAAATAAAATAAAATGAAATCCGAAGCCGGCCATGAATAGTAACCGACCCGTCAGAACCCAACCGAAATAGCTAACAAACATTCACATCTGAACTTTAGCGTTTACAAATCAAAATGACATACAAAAGCTTTCAAAAGTTAATACATATACACAGTTTGCCAAATCAAAAGAGAAAACGCCCCAAAAGTACACTTAGGGTTTTAATACATGAGCTATACAAAAGATATGTTCAACTAGCTCAATTTGGCAGCCATTTGTCAAATCCAGACCAAAAGGGTTTATTTTCCTGTAAGGAAAACAAAAGGAACGGAAAGGGGTGAGCTTGCGCTCAATGAGGTACCAAACAGATAGCATTAAAATCGTGCATTTCACATTTAACAAATCAGATACACATGTCAGATGTAAAGCAAAGGAACCAATGATTCACATCACAAGGATACGGGTGGCTCTCAGGAGCCAAATTTCCAGCGCAGTACTTGATCCAAACCGGTTGACTCTCCGTCAACGTATATAGAACCAACGCGTCCGTAGACCCCTCTTAACACCGAATTCCGTCCACCAAACACCCCTTTACCGGGCCCGCTCACCTCAAACGAACAAAATGGTAATACTCGAGTATACCCGGAATCAAGGGTCTCAATATCCAAAATCCCCGAACAGACTACCGTGGTTCGTTATTTAATCGTTCAGGCCCTTGCCGGCCCGACTCGAATAACTTAGCCACAGGACTGAGCTCATAGGTCATAGAAATCCGAACAGATGCAGACACAGATAACAGATTCAAATTTTGCATAGTAAATTGGCATATGAACAGACAAGAGAACGAGTGTGATAAAGTACACCCTCGTCTCAAACAAATAAACAGATTGCAGAGCAGAAATCAAGTTAAACAGCAATGGAGGGGAGTGGTACACTCACCGGCTCAACTTCAAAAATTTTCACTTCAGATTGGCCTTAATCGCCAAGAAACCCTAAAATAATCAAAGTAAACTAATTGAAGGTTTCATATCCAAAATCGAGTAAACGAAATGCACAAGTGAGGCTCGACTACACGTCGTACGCCTTGCCAATAAAATACTAATGCTAGGGTGGAAAACATGATTTTCTTGGAAACAAAAAGGTAACATGAAGACTTAGGCGCAAACAACCCAAAAGCCTTTCATTTCCACCAAAAGGCAAATCCAACCTAAAGGAACCAAACGGCCTAGAAAATCGGGCAGCACCTCCCCTAAAATTCTTACTTTTCCAGCCATTAAGGCTTTATTATTTCCTCAAATCAGTCCCAACATTTCACACAAAAGTCATCTCATTTTCCAAAAGCCGTTCACTAGGTTCAAAGTAGTACAAGTACAAAAGTTAGCTAGGAAATGACCGGAATGAGAGCGAGCCCTAAACATGCAAACAAGTACATGGAGACTCGATAACGAGTCATAAAGCCATGCCAACCACAACCCCAATAAGGTTTCATATGCATATATAAGCATTATAGCAAACCAGAAAATCAGGAAATGTAACTCATTTGACCCAACAACAAAAACAGTTTTGGCCTCCTAATGCGGTAATGGTACAAAATGCGCTACGCTTATCGGATGAGGGTGTAAGACCCACCATCTCGAAGCTAAAAGACAGGGCTACAACAATGTAGAAGGCCACTCAGTCCAAATCCTAGTACAACTAGGTCAAAAATGCAGAATACCAAACCAGAACCGTAATTGCAGGTTTACAAATCACACTATGCTGTAATTAGTCCAACTCAGTCTATACAGGTCCAAATGCATTGATTCCAAAGGAATATGGTAGCTAAGACATCCAGATACATTTCATCAGAAGACACTAACATCCAAATCCAAAGCAATTCCAGTCAAAACAGACGAGTACAAGAGCAGTTCGCACATTCTGATCAACCCAGAACAGCAACAGTAAAATCGACATATCTCACTCTACACTGCTCCAAATGACCTGAAATTTTACAGGCACCTCAAACACATCAATACCTACAACTTTAATGTTTTAAGAAAAGGCCAATTAGGCCTCTAACCATATGATACAAAACCGGACAGAAAAGGGGGTTATGAAACCCTAACTTCCTCAAATTCCTTCCAAACCCAAAATTGGTTGCAATTACCAATCATACACACTTACTAGAGTCATAACCCCTCATTATCAACCATCATAAATAACCACAACACCATGATCACATTAAACCAGAAAATTCCTCAAAAAAATAAAAACTTCACCAATTCATCTCAAACCAAGAAATAAATCACAAATTTCAACACTTTAGCCACCACTAGGCACAAATTAAACATCATTAAGTATAGGAGGATAGTCAATCACCACTTACCAAGTAAACAAGAGAGAGGAAGTTGTAGAACACCTTAGCTTCTCCAAAAACCTTCAACAAAACACTCACTAGCACCAAATGGAGGGATTTTATGGAGTAGAAACTAGTTTAGGCAATTGTTTTTGGAAGATTGAGCCAAATGGAAGCTAAAATGGTGAAGAATTTCTTTCTTCTATGCTCAAGGGAGAGCCGGCCATGGAGGAGTAAGAAATGAGTGAATTTTGGTTAATTTTTAAGATATTTAACCAAATGGGTCAAAAGTCAAAAAACATGAATAGTAAGTCATAAGTCATAACCAATGGAAGAGTGACACTTGTCACTTCATTAAATGCAATCTTATCTTTTCTTTTTCCTCTCACATCAATCACTTCACATCCTCTACTTATCTCTTAACATCCGATAAATTTCCACCAGTATCCGGAATTTAATCTAATTGGCCGAATTTTTTCGAACTGTTCGCACTAGTGGGTCCCACGTCCATTATATACTCTTAATTTTTTCAAAAACTCTCCAATACGAGAAAAATCATCTAAAAACTATAATTACTCATAAAATTCACCAGGAAAATTTTCCTAAGCCAGAAAATGCAGAAAACATGCCATTAAAGGAAATAAACCCTAGGAAAATTATTAAGGGATTTACGAGTTCTCACATCACACGAAGCATCTATCAAGTATATCACATAGTCCTAACATGTAGTTAGAACACCCATCAAATCAAGTGGACAGTCACGCCTCAGCTTTAGGGTTTCCTTCTAACTCACCACCAACTCCTAAGACATGCCCAAAGCTACAATTACTAGACCTTTCTACATTACTAACTTTCGTTCGAAAACTAATAACTCTCTTAGTCAAACCAAGTGGAATATCACATAATTCTAGTTTAGAAGAGTTATCAAACAAATAGGTTGAGATGTATATAGTTTTATAACCAAAGTCTTGAAAATAAGGTTGGAAACCATGCCCTCTTTCTCAGCTGCTTTTCACAGAAATTTGTCACCAATACTTCAAATTTTCTCCAAAAATCAGTGAATTTAAGTCATAGAGATCATTTTATGAGTAAAACTCTTATAAGATAGAATAAATAGGTTTTGGTCAAATTTTGGTTAAATTTCTATCCTAGAGTTCAAAGTTAGACCCCAAAATCCAAACACTGGTTTAAAATTACTCAAAACAGAATTTTCCATATAGCATGATTCATGTTTTCCATTAAAAGTCATTAGTTCTTCACTTAAATCCTCTTCAATTCAACATGTATTTTACTATCATACTTCCTAGGTTGTTCTAAGCTCGAAGTTTGTCGAAGTTCCCAGAAAAGTTTAAAAAATAGTTTGAAATCGTCAACCATTCCAATCAGTTGAAAACAGATTCAAATAACTGACCAACTCAATGTTTCTTGCTCTAGTCAGAGTAAATGTGAAATACCTGGTAAAATAGAGGAATATAGAGTATTCTTGACCAACATTGCAAATTTTAATTCACAAAATTGAAATCAACTAGAAGAAAATACAGCCACACTCTTGGCTATAAATCAGCAATTCAGCCATGTTCCTTTCAAAAGTTTCATTCAATCTTTCAAATGATCAACCAAGATCCATCATGCAATTACATAAACAATGAAATGATGGCATGCAACTTCAAAATCCAACAAAAGTTTCCAAGAAATTGCAGTGTAAAAACAAAATTATCAGCTCTACTCCATTGGCTCTCAAATATCAACATAAACAGAAATTTCAGCAAGGTTCCTTCAAAAATCAACATATATCTCACTTGGATTCAAGCAAAACATTGCATGCATGTCAAGATGAAAGAGATAAGAGATATGTAAAGTGCTTTTAGACAGAACTTAACAAAATTTCTGAAAAACAGGTACTGAAATTGCAGCTTTTCCTCTAGCTTTGAAAATGCTTTAAAAGGCGATCTTTCTTGCTTTTAACTCATTAAATATCACATGCGTGACCAGATTTAGGTGTTAAAAGGTATATAGAGCTAAGATGTGTCAATATATAACCAAAGTTTTAGGGATAAAGTTGGAAAAAATGCAGCTTCTTTCCCTCAATTTTAAAAAAAAAATTCTAGCATTACCATTCAAGTTTTTCTCTTTTAGCTTTTAGATTTAGCACACCAAAACTTGACATTAACCTTTAACAAGGCATATCACATGAATTTACAGTAAAATGGCAATTAAAATTTTGAAATAAGGGCAGCAATTTAACCTTGATTCAAGGCTGCAAATTTTTATCCCAAAACATACATGTTGTTCTTAGACCAACAACTCAACTTTCCTTCTTGATTTATGCATAAATCGTGCAACATATCATAAGGTGACTATAAAGCATAAATCTTGTAGAAAAATCTCAACAAAAATGGAACCCACAAGCTGAAAAACACAACTCACATCCTACGGTTCAGACTGAAAATGTCCAGCAAGCTCTCTTCAATTTTTCTCACCAAAATAGCACCTCTCTTACTTACTTTCAACCATAAATCACACAATAACATGTTTATAACATAAGCTGAGGTATTAATCAAGTATTTCCTAGCAAAACTCAACAAAACTGCAAATAAGAGCTGAAAATTCATAGCTCAACTCTCCCGGCTTCCTCCTGGAAATTTCAGCAGCCAAAAACCTCACATACATGCCATATTTCTACCAAGATTCATCTATCAAAGAGATAACTGATTCTCTAGCAAACTTGCAACAAAATAAACCAAAAGCTAAAAGAAATGGGAGCCTTCACTGGTTCGGTTCAAACTAGAAATTTTCCAACTACAAACAGGTTACTTTGTGACAGCCCCACCTTCCCCTAAGGCGAACCAAAGGGGTTAGCGGACTGCCTGCCCAGCTCTCGCCAGGACTAACGGTACAGTTTACGTCGGTCTATTACGTTCCGGAACATCCCATTGCGTGCAAACAAGTCAAAAACACAAAATAAAAAAAAATGAAAATTCGAAACCGAAATGAATAGTGCAGGCCACGTCAGAATCCGGCCAGAATCTGGCCGGATTTCCGGCCGGATTCTCGGCCAGATACTGGGCCGAGAGCAAACCCAAAAGATTCAATTTCCCCTCGCTATCCGGCCGGCAATCCGGCCAAGATTCCGGCCGGATTGTCTGGCCGGATTCCAGGCCGAATGCAACTGGCCGGATTTCCAATTTTTCCTCAGGCAATCCGGCCTGCAATCCGGCCGGATTCCTGGCAGGATTTGCTACTGTTCATCCTCGCCAAAAATTTTTCCGTTTTCGTTTGAAGTCGTATCGATCCGAAATCCGTCCATACACCAACCAAACGTATATATACATTGGAAATCAACATTTACAAGCCAAACGGCCTACCAAAGTATCTATTTAGTTCATACATATACAAGTAGCCATTTACACACCAAACATCGGTGGAAACAAAACACATAGGGTTATCACCCTCAAGGAGCTTATACAAAAATACATGTACATGAGCTCAACTTGCATCCAACTATCATAACCTTTTCAAAAGTGTTCATTTTCCTGTAAGGAAAACAAATAACACGGAATGAGCTAAAGCCCAGTGGTATACCACCCAATAAGCAATCAAAGTCATATAAGAATGAACTTTCATTTAAAGTGCACAAATAAGCAATGAAGCAAAACGGTAAAAGGATACGGTCGGCTCTCAAGAGCCCAATTCCACGCTTGTAATCTTGATCCAACCCCATTGACTCTCCGTCAATGTTAAAAGTACCAAACCGTAGACCACCCTTTACTTCCACTTCCTTCCACCCAACATACCCCAACCGGGCCCGCACTCCATTTCAGTAGCTTTTGGTAATACTCGAGTTTACCGGAACCAAGGGTCTCATTACCACAAGGTTCCCCAGTACAGTCCCCGTGGCAATTCAATCTTCACGACCAAGCCCTCGCCGGCTCGATCCAATTGACTACCAAACGGGGTTGAGCTCAGTAATGCAGTAAGGCCGTTGGACATCGTCCAAACGACATCAATTCAGTTTCCATGAAACGGAATTCACCAACCAATATATCAAGTTCAGTAATGCAATAAAACGGTAGCCATTCAGTGACAATATCAAAAGAGGTGAGGGCGGTCAAGTACACCCTCACCTTAATCAATTTCAATATTCAAGTAAGCCATCAAGGCATCACATAACATTTAACAAAGCCACATAGTAACAATTTAGTGAGTGGTATACTCACCAAGTAAGAAAGTGGTGTTTCATACACCGTGGTCACCAAGACGTCGTGAACTACCGTCACGCCCTAGAATCACGCAACAAATGCAATGAGACTCGATAACGAGTCATATAGCAACGCTAAACACAACCCCAATAGGGTTTCATATGCATAAATGAGCATAATAGCAAACCAGAAATTAGAAAATGGCCTTAGTCTTGGCCCCCAAATAGAAAACTGTTTTACACTTATTATGCGGTAATGGCGTCAAATTCTCTACGGCTATCGGATGGGGGTGTAAGACCCACCGTTTCGAAGCTATGAAACAGGGCTACAACAATGTAGAAGATCACTCAATCCATTTCCTAGCTTAACTAGGTCGAAAATGCCAAATACCCTACCAGAATTACCAAAACAGGTTTGCAAATCACACAAAACTGTAATTACTATAACTTAGTCTATACAAGTCCAAATGCCGAAATTCCAAAGGAATAAGTTAGCTAAGTCATCCAGCTACATTTCATCAGAAGACACCAACTCCAAAATCCAAACCAATTCCAGTCAAAATGGCCAATTACTATCGCAGTTTTCGCATTCTGTCCAAAGCAGAACAGCTACAGTAATTTCGTCATAACTCATTCTACATTAATCCAAATGACCTGAAATTTTACAGGCATCTCAATCACATCAATACCTACAACTTTCATGTTTTAAGCAAAGTCTAATTCGGCCTCTAACCCAGTGATCTAAAACCGGACAGAATTGGGGATTTAAGAACCCTAGCTTTTCAATTTTCACACCAACTCCAAAATTGATTGCATTTATCTACATTTCACATCCACTAGAGCCATTAGAGTCCATTGCCAATCATCACAAACAACCACACAATCATAATCCAATTAAACCAGAAAAATCATCATAAAATGGAAAATTTCACCAAATCACCTCAAATCAAGAAACAAATCATATATTTCAACACTCATGCCACCATTAAGCACAAAATAAGCATCATTAGGTGTAGTAGGGTGTTGCAAGCTTCACTTACCAAGAAACAAGAGAGAGGAGGATGTTGGACACCTTAAACCTTCAAACAAGCTTCACTACTACACTCACTAACACTAGAAGATAGGATTTTATGGAGTGAAATGGATGGAAGCAAATGTTTTTGGTTGATTTGCACCAAGTAGAAGCTTGAAGATTGAGGAAATCTCCTTCCTTCCTTGAGCTTAGAGAGCCGGCCAACAAGAGAAGAAAATGGTGATTTTTGGTGAATTTTTGGATATTTAATCCCTTGGTCAAAAAAGTCAAGAAAATGAATAGTGTTTCTTAAAAGCCATCCAATGAGAAGGTGACACTTGTCACCTTCATAAATGCATTCTTATCTTTCTTTTCTCTCTCACATCAATCATTTCACACACTCTACATATCTCTTAACACCCGATAAATTTTACACAGTATCCGAAACTTAACCTTATTGGCCGAATTTTTCCGAACTTTTCGCACTAGTGGGTCCCACATCCAATATATATTCTTAATTTTCTAAAAATTCACCAATGCTAGAAAAATCATCTTAAAACTATAATTGCTCATAAAATCCACTAAGAAAATATTTCTAAGCCAGAAAATGCAGAAAACATGCAATTAAGGGGAAATAAACCCTAGGAAAATAATTAGGGTTTTACGGGTTCTCACATACTTCCACCGGTTTCTACCTCTATCTAACTTCAAATCAAACATGTGTCCACATTTCTTTAAAGTGCAAGGAAAGATTGAAGTTTCTCAGCCATATTACCTTTTTTTGCTACAAATCAAGCTGAAAGTTGGCTCATCTTCCTGATTTCTCCTTGGTTAAGCAAGCTAGATGGAGCTTCCTTTTGACTGGAAATGGAGACAAGACACTCTAGTTTCTCTCAAATCTCTATACTCTCTTGGCTGGAAAAATGAAACTAGTTAGCTGAGAATTTTGTTTTAAAACTAAAATTTCTTAGAAATGTTTGCTGGATTTTGAAGGTGCATGCCCTTATTTCATTGTTTATGTGATTGTATGATGGATCTTGGTTGATAATTTGGAAGATTGAATGAAACTTTTGAAAGGAACATGGTTGAATTGCTGATTTATATCCAAGAGTGTGGCTGCATTTTCTTCCAATTGATTTCCAATTTGTGAATTGAAATTGTGTAAATGTTGGTCAAGAATACTCTATAATACTCTATTCTACCCTGTATTTCACATTTACCCTGACTAGAGTAAGAAACATTGAGTTTTGGGGAAAGAAACTTGAGCTGGTCAGCTATTTGAATATGTTTTGTATAGATTGGAACAATTGAGGATTTCAAACTATTTTTTAAACCTTTCCTAGAACTTTGACCATACTTTGAGCTTAGAACAACCAAGGAAGTATGATAGTAAAATACATGTTGAATTGAAGAAGACTTAAGTGAAGATCTAATGAACTTTAGATGGAAAACATGAATCACACTATATGAAAAATTCTGTTTTGAGTAATTTTAAACTAGTACGTGGATTTTGGGGTCTAACTTTGAACTATAGGACAGAAATTTAACCAAATCTGACCAGAACCCCATTTACACTATCTTATAAGAGTTTTACTCATAAAATGATCTCTAAGACTTAAATTCACTGGTTTCTAGAGAAAATTTGAAGTAATCTTGGTGACAAATTTCTGTCAAAAGCAGCTGAGAGTAAGGGTATGATTTCCAACCTTACTTTCAAGAATTTGGTTATAAAACTATATATATATCTCTCTCAACCTACTTGTTTGATAACTATTCTAAACTATAATTAATGTGATATTCCACTTGGTTTGACTAAGCTAGTTCGTAGTTTTTTAACAAAATTTAGTAATAACGAAAGGTCTAATAATTGTAGCTTGGACATGTTTCAGGAGTCGGTGGTGAATTAGAAAGAAACCCCGAAACTGATGCGTGACTGTCCACTTGATTTGGTGAGTGTTCTAACTGCATGTTTGTGAGGACTCGCAAATCTCTTATATTTTTCTCAAAAATGCCTTTTATTTGGAAATTATTATTTATTAAAGCCCTACCACCCAATCATTCCACAATAAGTGCAAATAAACCTAGAAAGTAGGGTTTCACTTTTGGTTTCAAGATTGGAGCAAAATTAGGGTTTTCACGATTTTTCGCCGGATGAATTTTCGGTACGGAGCAAGGATCAAATTTGGTGATTAAAAGTGACTTTTAAGCGAGAAATAATATGTGATTAGGGGCAATGATGTAAGGTTAGTGAATAGGAAGAAAAAACCCTAGTACATGTGTTTAAAGAAAAACGGTGCGAACCGACGTGTATCGTGCACTACCGATTGAACACACCACTTGATCACCACTTTCTTACCATACAAGCTCATTACTAATTGAGAAAAATATCTTCCCCCTCATGGCTATCTCTTGGCCGAAAATTGGGACAAAAAAAAATGCAAGGAAAGAGAAAAAATTTTGTGGTTGAGCTTGAGCCAAGTGTTGGCAAGCTTATGGCCTAAATTCATCCTAATCCTCTTGTCTTCTTAACACCATAAGAGCAGCCTTTCTTCTTCATTTTTTTCTGCTCTTGGCCGAGAATAGAGAGAGAGAAAGGGAGAGCAAGAGTTGCACCATTTTCTTCTTGAGTTACACCAACCAAGTGAAGAATCAAAATTCTAAACCGATTAAAGTGTGGGTTGTGAGTTGGGAAGCTTGTGAACAAAAAAAAATTTCTAAAGGAGGTGAAGTATCACTCTTTCAAGCTTTGTTTTTGAGGTATAAAGTCTGATTTATGGCTTTGATTCTTTTATTTTGGTTTAAGATGCTATCTAGTTCATGTTTTGGCTTGATTACAAGATATGCAAGTTGTTGTGATGAATTTTGGATGATATAAGCAAATTAGGGTTTGATAAATTTTCTGCCTACACTTGTTGTATAGTTAATATATGTTGAAAATAAGATTATGTAAGGGGCTTTGGTAGTGATTAGAACAAGGAATTTAAGAAAGTTTCATTGAAGACAAAAAATTCCAGATTTCTGGAAATTTCCTAATTCAGTTCTGCCAGGTTTTAGTACTCATAGTTAGAGACTGAATTAGGCTTAGCCTAAAACATGAAAGTTGTATATAATGGTATTTTATAGGTGCCTACAAAATTTCAGCACAATCGCAGCAACGTAGCTTGTGAAAAGATGAAAATACCCTCACTGTTCTAGGTTACATTCCAGAGTTCCGCGTGGACAGTTTAGTCTATTTGGTTGTGTTTATTCACTATAATCCGTTCGAATTTAGTATTTTACCAAAACATGAAAGTTTTAGTACTCTGTCTTAGCTTTTCAACTCCACCAAGAACGCCTTAAACGGACCTTGGTAGACTGAGATATGGCCATTTGAATGCAGTATGGTTGATTAGCCGAATAGTTGAAACCAGATTATATGAATTGGGAATTTGATTAGGTTACACTGAAAATTAGACTACGTTATCTCATGAAAATTGTAGCCCTGTGTCTTAGCTTTGAAATGGTATGAGTTGCGCCTCAATCCGATAAGCGTAGCCTCAGATGTGTTCTTTCCGCAACCACACGTCAAATCTGTCTTTTGCTAGGTTACATTTCCGCACTTGTTATCACTTTGATTTTTGTTCTTATGTGTTATGAGCCTATGGAACAGCTATTTACTTGAATCTATGATATGTATGACTTTGGGATTGGCTGAGGAAAATAATGAAGCCATAAATAGCTGGAAAATTTGGTAAACACAAAGGGCATGCTGCCCAAATTTACGCTCGAGGACTAGAAAACCATACTTGCAACTTGAGTAAAGGTTAAAAGTGATTATCACTTGAACTATCGAGGACCTTGGCTACTTTGGTTATCGAGGGTTATACGTTAGGACTTGGCCGAACTCGTACTATTAGGAAAACGATATGAATCACTATGAAACCGTTTTACTTGCACTTTTGACTTAAAAGTCATCTCCAAGCAAACATGTTATCAAATTTTTCAGTTTGAAAAGCGAGCAACTATTTCCCGACTATTTTTCAAGTGAATTTCAATTTCTTGATTCTTATTGAACGAAACGCTTAAGTTTCGAACCTTAGTTGATTTTAAAAGTTCTCAAGTTAAGTTTTATCGCAAATTTGGACTCCAAACCCGGAGTACCACCCAGACACGAGCACTAGAGGCACTATTTTGGTGAGTGCTTCCAAATATCTGATTGAACTCGAGATTTGCCATTTATCTCTGATCAACGTGAATACGTGATATATATGTGTGATTTGATAGGGCAAGGGTGTACTTTATCGCACTTGCTCTATCCAAATTTGTTCTTGTTTATCGACTTTACTTGACTTGCTCTACATGCACACGAATTATATTATGCCTGGAATTCCAGAAACCCTGTGGCTAGTTAATCGAATCGAGCCGGCAAGGATCTGGTCGATTAGATAACAAACCCTAGGTCACTAGTAAGGTCGAGTGGAGTGTTATCTCCTCGGCAATTCGGTATACTCGAGTATTACCACCCGTGTTTCGTGTGGCGTGCGGGCCCGAAAAAGGGGGTTGATTGGTGGACGGAGATTGGCGAGAAGTGGAGTTTTCTTTCTGGACTAATTATTATTTGAAAGTTGATGGATTGTCAACTACTATTCGATCAAGCTGGGATGGAGCCGAGACATGAGCAACTGTATCCTTACTTGTGAACATGATCCACACATTTCTTGACTACTTGAAGTATTATCTCTTTACTTGAACTTGTTTGCTCGCTATTTCACTATTACCTTGTTTGCTGGACAATTTGATATCTGGAACATCACTGAGCTTTGGTTCACCCTATTAGTTTTGTTTTCCTTATAGGGGTACGAGTGACGCGTGAGACGTGTAAATACTAGCGTAGTCTAGTTATTTTGACTTTTGACTTGTACTCGCGCTATTCCTTGAATAGAATATTTTGTTATAGGATTGTATATATTTTGAACCGTTTGGATATATTGAAGTTTTGTACCTTGATTTGGTATCAATATAAATTATAAGTTTTAATTGCGATGTTATTTATGGTACATGGATGTATGTACGTGATTCGAGTGAGTGAGTCCTGGCGAGAGTTGGGCAGGCGACCCGTCGAACCCTCTGGTACGCTTTAGGGGGAGGTGGGGTCGTCACAGGTGGTATCAGAGCCTAGGTTGTGAATTGATCTGGATAGATTGAGTGCTTGATATGATAGGCTAGGGTTTTATCCTTGAGCTTAGCCTTTAGCCTTGTTTTCTACCTGTGGAGTAGTTACTTTTGCAATGTTATTTGCAAACTTAGGTGATGACAGACACTGACGCTCCTGGGGGTGCGGGGCCGTCTCAGCCCGTACCTACTGATGTACCCACTGATGCGCCTACTGATGTACCTACTGGCTTACCTTCTGACGCTCCTACTGACGAGCCACATCTGGAGGGGCCCGTCTATCGTGTGATCACATACCAGGAGAGCCCCGGTGGCCCAGTGCAGTGATGGTCCCCAACGCGCAAGATCCGACGCTGCGACTGCTGGAAGACCTACTCCTACCCTGGCCGAGTAGTGCTCGCTGTGGATGACGAGCGGAGACGATTAGGTAGCACCAATCGTAGGTGCTATGCGGAGATAGAGCGTCTTCAGGCTACTCTCCGAGATCAGGGAGCCCGGATCCGAGAGTTGGAGGTCGCGGTTCTGGAGAAGCAGCAGCGGACAGATGCCTACCGCGAGCAGGCTCAGGCAACGACTGGATGTCTGATGCGAGTAGTTGGGGATATACGAGACCGGACTGACCACATCTTGATCGAGTGCGAGGCACTTGTAGATGATGTGCTACAGGACTTGGCCGAGGAGGGTCAAGCGCCTGTAGTTCCTGAGGTTCCTGGTACTCCTGAGGAGGCTCCGGATGAGAATCCTGAGGAGGACCCAGAGGAGGAGCTGAGTGCATCCTCAGAGTCGGTTGAGTTGGCGTCTAGCCGAGCGACTTTTTAGGATTGTAGTTTGAGGAGATTTTTGGGGGATAGTTAGGAACATAGTGGGACGACACGTCTTCTTTTGTTTTTGACTTTGACGTGTCATGGTGGATGTAAATAGGGTTTCTTTTGTTCTATGTTCCTTGGCTGTTATAGCCTCTGACTTGCCGTGGTTGACATGTATATATGACTTGTTTGCTATGTGTATAAAGTACTTGTTTATTATGTGCTCTAATGCCTTTATTTATCCTTCTGCAACATGTTACACGAGCCATACCTTATTTTGTTTATATATTTATAGTTGGTTAAATCCAAAACATGGAGGGTAGAAGAAGTCAAACCAGGAGAACTAACCGAGGACGCGGTCCTAGTCGAGGCCGTGGGGATAGACGCGCACAAGGACCTGTGCAAGAACCGAGGGAAGAGAGAGAGGCAACGATTGAGCCACAACCTGAACCCCAAGCTGCAGGGGGAGATCAACTGGCAACTGCTATCCAGCAAATAACCAATATTTTGGCCCGTTTAGTGGGACAACAGGGTCAAGCCCCTGTAAATCAGCCTAGGGATCCCGATATGGGACAAGATAGAGCTTTAGAGAGATTCCAGAAGTTCTCTCCACCCAAATTCTTAGGAGGGCCAGACCCGGATGGGCCCGAGAAATGGCTGGAGGCCATGATAAATATTTTTGCTGCCCTAAACTATACAGAGGAGAGGCAAGTCCAATTCGCTGTTTTCCAGTTCGAGGGGCCAGCTAGGGCTTGGTGGAACGTAGTGAGGGCCAAGTGGGAGAGAGAGGCGACTGCATGGACCTGGTTAAATTTCGTACGGGAGTTTAACGAAAAATACCTTCCACCCATCGTCCAGGAGAAACGAGAGGACGATTTCATTAAACTCCGCCAGGGAATGTTGAGTGTAACTAAGTATGAGACCCAGTTTACGAAACTATCAAAATTTACTCCTGAGCTGATTGCTACGGAACCAAGGAAAGTACGGAGGTTGTGCAAGGGCTAAATATGGAATTACAAGAAGCCTTAGCGGCATCCTAAATTAATATGTTTACGGAGGCCCTGGAGAAGGCCCAAAGGATAGAGACTGGTAGGGCACACGTGAGGAATTTCCACGCCAAACGAAAAGGGGGATCTAGTGGAGCCCAAGGGTCAATGTGGAGTGACCAAAACGTACCACCGCCAAGTCCGGTCGTGGAGCTGGAGGTGGATGGTTTTCGAGTGCGTCTAGGGGAGGTGCTCCGAGAGGAGGTACCCAGAGAGGAGGTGCCCAGAGGGAAGGCCAAAGTGGTAGAGGACAAGGTAGAGGAATTCCACAGGGAGGTCAGACCTCTACTCCCCGAGTAACATGCGGATATTGTGGAAACCCAAACCATACTGAGGATGAATGTTGGAGAAAGGCTCGGAAGTGCCTAAAGTGTGGAAGTACGGAGCACCAGATAGTCAACTGCCCGTTGATCAGTGATACCCAGTCGACTGCCAAGTCAAACCCAAGGCCGACCAATGTTGGAGGGGCTAGGTCGAGGGTTCCGGCCAGAGTATATTCACTGGACCAACAATCCGTGCCTGAACCAACGGAGGTGGTAGAAGGTACGATCCCTGTTTTTCACCGGTTAGCAAAAATTTTGATAGATCCCGGTGCTACTCACTCTTTTGTTAATCCTGCATTTATGCTTGGAATTGACCTGAAAGTTGAAAGATTACCTTATGACTTAGAAGTAAGAACCCCTACAGGTAATCAAATTTTGCTTGCGAATGAGGTGTATAAAAAGTATGATATTTGGGTTGGTGAACGAAAATTGGTAGTTGACCTCATTAGTCTAGCCATTAAAGGGTATGATGTCATTCTCGGAATGGATTGGCTAGCTCATTATCATGCTCGAGTAGATTGTAGGATGAAAGTGATAGAGTTTTGCATTCCAGGTGAGGCAACCTTGAAGTTAGACATGAGGGGTATGTTAGCCTCTTCTGCGCTCATTTCGGGAATAAGGGCTAGGAAATTGCTTAGTCGTGAGGCACGCGGTTACTTAGCTTTTCTAATTAACACTCCGGGAGAAAAGATTAAGTTGGAAAACATGCCGGTAATCAGTGAATACCCGGACGTATTTCCGGAGGAGTTGGAGTCTCTGCCGCCCGAAAGGGAGATTGAATTTAAAGTTGACCTAGTACCCGGAACTACTCCTATTTCGAAAACCCCTTATCGTATGGCACCTGCTGAGCTTAAGGAGTTAAAGGTGCAATTGCAGGACTTGCTAGAACGGGGGTTCATACATGAGAGCTAGTCGCCGTGGGGAGCTCCAGTATTATTTGTTAAAAAGAAGAACGGAAGTTTAAGGCTATGCATTGACTATCGAGGGCTAAACGCAGTAATTGTTAAGAATAAATATCCTTTGCCCTACATCGATGAGTTGTTCGATTAGTTACAAGGGGCTGTGGTGTTTTCTAAGTTGGATCTGCGACAAAGGTACTATCAATTGAGAATTAGGAAGGGGGATGTGCCAAAAACGGCGTTTAACACTCGATATGGTCATTTTGAGTTTGCGGTAATGCCTTTTAGCTTAACCAATGCCCCAGTGGCATTCATGGATTTAATGCATCGAGTATTCAAACCTTACTTGGATAGGTTTGTAGTGGTGTTCATTGATGATATCCTGGTATATTCGAAGTCAAGGGAGGAGCATAAACAACACTTGCGGATAGTGCTGCAAACCCTAAGAGAGCACCAACTGTTCGCTAAGTTCAGTAAGTGTGAATTTTGGCTGGAAAAAGTGGCGTTTCTAGGTCACATAATTTCAAAAGATGGCCTTGTTGTAGACCCGACGAAAGTGGAAGCTGTGGCCAAATGGAAGCGGCCAAAAAATCCCACGAAGGTGCGAAGTTTTCTAGGTCTGGCAGGGTACTACCGCCGATTTATAAAAAACTTCTCGAGAATTGCGGGACCCTTGACTAACTTGACCAAGAAACAAGGAAAGTATATTTGGGATGTTAAGTGCGAAAGTAGTTTCCACGAGCTTAAGAAGCAGTTAACTATGGCTCCAGTTTTAGCTTTGCCCAATGAGAACGATAGCTACACGGTTTATACTGATACTTCAAAAGAAGGGCTAGGGTGCGTGTTGATGCAAAATAGGAATGTGATTGCCTATGCATCTCGGAAGTTAAAACCTCATGAGCAGAATTATCCGACCCATGACTTGGAGCTTGCAGCTGTAGTGTTCGCTTTGAAGAAATGGAGACATTATCTCTATGGTGTAACTTTCGAGGTTTATACGGATCATAAGAGCCTTAAGTATCTGTTTTCTCAGAAGGAGCTAAATCTAAGACAACGTCAGTGGGTAGAGTTCTTAGAGGATTATGATTGTACAATTAACTACCATCCTGGAAAAGCCAACGTTGTAGCAGATGCTTTAAGCCGAAAGGCTCAACTAACAAGTTCCATAGTGGGAGAGTGGAGCCTGTTAGAAGATGTCTGTGAGTGGAAACCTCGTCTGGAACCGGAAAAGGTGATTTTTTGAAATATTCAGGTGAAGTCGACACTATTGGATCAGATTAAAGAGGGCCAAGCAAAGGACACAATGGTGCAAAAATGGGTGGACAAAGTGAAGAAATGAGAGTTGCCTAACTTTAACATAGATCCTGATGGAATCTTAAAATTCCGAAATCGTGTCATTGTACCTAAGGATGAGGAATTAAAGAGGGAGATTTTGGAGGTATCACACCGCTCTAGGTATACGGTGCACCCAGGGAATAATAAGGTGTACCAAGATCTTAAAAGTCTGTATTGGTGGGAGAACATGAAGGCAGAGGTTGCCCAGTTTGTACAAAAGTGTCTCACGTGCCAACAAGTAAAGGCTGAGCATAAAAAACCATCAGGTTTGTTACAGCCTTTAGAGATCCCTGAATGGAAATGGGAGCACATAACGATGGATTTTGTATCAGAGTTGCCACGAACACAAAAGGGGCATGATGCAATTTGGGTAATAGTGGACCGATTAACTAAGACTGCACATTTTCTGCCAGTAAACATGAAATATCCTTTGGAGAAACTTGCTAAACTTTATATAGATGAGGTAGTGAGACTACATTGGGTACCAGTGAGTATTGTATTGGATAGAGTGTGAGAACCCGTAATATTTCCATTTTCTAGGTTTTATTATATTTCCAGGTTTTCTTATTTTCAATGGTTTGTTTTCTGCACTTTCTGTATCCGGAAAATTTTCTAGATAATTTTTATGAGTAAATATAAGTTTTAGATGATTTTTCTAGCATTGGTGAGTTTTTAGAAAATTAAGAATAAATAGTGGACGTGGGACCCACTAGTGCGAAAAGTTCGGAAAAATTCGGCCAATAAGGTTAAGTTTTGGATACTGTATATCATTTATGGGGTGTTAAGAGATAAGTAGAGTGTGTGAAGTGATTGATGTGAGAGAGAAAAGAATGATAAGGTTGCATTGAATAGAGTGACACATGTCACTTTCTTATTGGATACCTTTTTAAGAATTACTATTCCAAATTTTGACTTTTGACCAAAGGTTAAATATCTCAAAAATTCATTAAAATTTCCTCATTTTCTCTCCACCATAGCCGGCCCTCTTAAGCTCCAAGGAAGACAAAACTCTTCAACATTCAAGCTTCTAACAAGACCAAATCCACCAACTCATGTGATTAACTTAGTTTTTGCTCCATAAAATCTTACCTTTTAGTGATAGTGAGAGCTTTAGTGAACTTTGTTTGAAGGACTAAGGTGCTCCACATCTTCCTCTCTCTTGGTTCTTGGTAAGTGAAGCTTGAAACACCCTACTACATCTAATAATGCTTATTTTGTGCTTAATGGGGGCATGAGAGAAGGAATATATGATTTGTTTCTTGATTTGGCTTGTTTTGGTGAAGTTTTTATTTTATTGGGAATTTTTCTGGTTTAATATGATCTTGATGTTGGGGGCTTGTATGATGAATTGTAATGGTTGGAAATGGCTCTAGTGGATGTGAAATGTGGTTAAATGCAATCAATTTTGGATTTGGTGTGAAATTTGAAAAGTTAGGGTTCTTGAACCCCAATTCTGTCCGGTTTTAGATCACTGGGTTAGAGGCCGAATTAGACTTTGCTCAAAACATGAAAGTTGTTGGTATTGATGTGATGGAGATGCCTGTAAAATTTCAGGTCATTTGGATTAATGTAGAATGAGTTATGACGAAATTACTGTAGCTGTTCTGCTTTGGACAGAATGCGAAAACTGCGATAGTAATTGGCCATTTTGACTGGAATTGGTTTGGATTCTGGAGTTGGTGTCTTCTGATGAAATGTAGCTGAGTGTCTTAGCTAACATATGCCTTTGGAATTTCGGCATTTGGACTTGTATGGACTGAGATATACTGATTACAGTTTTTTGTGTTTTGTGAACCTGTTTTAGGAATTCTGGGTTAGTATTTGGCATATTTGACCTAGTTGTGTTACGAACTGGATTGAGTGGTCTTCTAAATTATTGTAGCCCTGTTTCATAGCTTCGAAACGGTGGGTCTTACACCCCCATCCGATAACCGTAGAGAATTTGACGCCATTACCGCATAATGAGTGTAAAACAGTTTTCTATTTGGGGCCAAGACTAAGGCCATTTTCTAATTTCTGGTTTGCTATTATGCTTATATATGTATATGAAACCCTATTGGGGTTGTGATTGGCATGGCTTTATGAAACCCTATTGGTTGGCATGGTTTTAAGGCTTACTCTTATTCCGGTCATTTTCTAGCTAACTTTTGTACTTGTACTACTTTGAGCCTAGTGAACGGCTTTTGGGAATGAGATGACTTTTGTGTGAGGTGTTGGGACTGATTTGAGGAAATAATGAAGCCTTAATGGCTGGAAAAGTAAGAAATTTAGGGGAAGTGCTGCCCGATTTTCTAGGCCGTTTGGTTCTTTAAGTTGGATTTGCCTTTTGATGGAAATGAAGGGCTTTTGGGTTGTTTGCGCCTAGGTCTTGATGTTATCTTTTTGTTTTCAAGAAAATCATATTTTTGCACCCTTGCATTAGTATGTCTCACTTGTGCATTCCGTTTATTCGATTTTAGATATGAAACCTTCAATTGGTTTATTTTGATTATTTTAGGGTTTCTTGGCGATTAAGGCCAATCTGAAGTGAAACTTTTGAAGTTGAATCGGTGAGTGTACCACTACCTGCTACCCTTTATGTGAAATATCTGAATATCTGAATACTTGACTTATGACTATTGAAGCCAAGTACTGCTTTGATAAAGTGGAGGCGAGGGTGTACTTTATCACACTCGTTCTCTGGTCTGTTCATATTCCAATTCTGAACGTCTATCTGAATCTGTTATCTGTATCTGTATCTGAAACTGTACTGAATCTGTTATCTGTATCTGAAACTGTATCTGTTCTGACGTCGTTTGGAAGCTTGTGTCCAACGACCTTTCTGTGACCTATGAGCTCAAATCCTGTGGCTAAGTTATTCAAGTCGGGCCGGCAAGGGTCTGAACGATTAGATAACGAACCACGGTAGTCTGTTCGGGGATCTTTGGGTATTGAGACCCTTGGGTTCCGGTATACTCGAGTATTACCATTTCTGTTACTGATACGGTGAGCGGGCCCGGTAAAGGGGTGTTTGGTGAACGGAATTTGGAGTGAAGAGGGGTCTACGGACGCTTTGGTTCTATATACGTTGACGGAGGGTCAACCGGTCTGGATCAAGTACTGAGCTGGAAATTTGGCTCCTGAGAGCCACTCGTATCCTTCTGATTTGAATCAGTGGTTCCGTTGCTTTATATCTGGCATGTGTATCTGATTTGTTAAACATGAAATGCCATGATTTTATTGCTATCTGTTTGGTACCTCATTGAGCGCAAGCTCACCCCTTTCTGTTCCCTTTTGTTTTCCTTACAGGAAAATAATCACTTTTGGGAGCTCATACGTGTTGGTTGCCAAATTGAGCCATGTATATGTCTATTTTGAATAACTCATCTCATGAAACCCTAATGTGTATTGGGTTCATCTTCTGAATGGCAAACCGAATATGTGTATACCATATGTATAGTTTTGACATGCCAAGTGTGGTTGTAAATGTTGAATTGCTATGTATTACTGTTTGGTGGGTTCTCGGTTTCCCCTATTCCAGGCACTATTCATCGTTTTCCTTTTGCTTATTATTTTGTTATTTTGGTTCTTGTGGCTTGCCCGAGCGCACTTTTGCATTTCCGAAACGTTTTAGAACGCGTGTAACCGCTCCGTAGTCCTGGCGAGAGCTGGGCAGGCAGTCCGCTAACCCCTTTGGTTCGCCTTAGGGGAAGGTGGGGCTGTTACATAGAGACCCCAGGTTTGTATCTCGATTTTGGCAGAAATTGCAAGAGGCTCTAGGAACTAAGTTGAACTATAGTACAGCGTATCATCCACAAACTGATGGACAATCTGAGAGAACCATCCAAACTCTTGAGGATATGCTGAGAGCCTGTATTGTGGATTTTGGAGGAGGTTGGAGTCAATATTTAACCTTGGTTGAATTCGCTTATAACAATAGTTATCATTCCTCTATCCAAATGGCCCCATATGAAGCATTGTATGGACGACGATGTCGATCTCCAATCCATTGGGAGGAAGTAGGAGAAAGGAAGATTGTAGATCCGGCTACAATACCATGGGTTGAGGAAGCCTACGAGAAGGTAAAGGTGATCCGCTAGAGACTTCAAACAGCCCAAAGCCGACAAAAAAGTTATGCCGATCATCGAAGAAAGGATTTGGAATTTGAGATAGGGGATAAAGTGTTTCTTCGGATTACCCCATTGAAGGGAAAGATCAGAGCAGGAAAAGGGAAAAAATTGCAACCACGATATATAGGACCTTTCAATGTACTTCAGCGAATAGGAAAGGTGGCTTACCTACTTGAGTTACCAACTAGTTTGTCTAGGATCCATGACGTTTTTCATGTTTCTTTGCTTAAGAAATACCATCCGGATCTGACTCACATTTTGCCACCTGAAGATGTTGAACTTGACGAGTCCTTAACCTATGAAGAACGACCTATTCAAATACTGGATCGGAAGGTGAGGGATCTGAGAAACAAGCAGATTCCTTTGGTAAAGGTTCTATGGAAGCATCATGAAGTGGAAGAAGCAACTTGGGAGCTAGAAAAGGACATGCAAGAAAAATATCCCGACCTGTTCACGACGAAAGGTATGAATTTCGAGGTCGAAATTCTTTTAAGGGGGAGAGAGTGTGAGGACTCGCAAATCTCTTATATTTTTCTCAAAAATACCTTTTATTTGGAAATTATTATTTATTAAAGCCCTACCACCCAATCGTTCCACAATAAGTGCAAATAAACCTAGAAAGTAGGGTTTCACTTTTGGTTTCAAGATTGGAGCAAAATTAGGGTTTTCACGATTTTTCGCCGGATGAATTTTCGTTACGGAGTAAGGATCAAATTTATTGATTAAAAGTGACTTTTAAGTGAGAAATAATATGTGATTAGGGGCAATGATGTAAGGTTAGTGAATAGGAAGAAAAAACCCTAGTACATGTGTTTAAAGAAAAACGGTGTGAACCGACGTGTATCGTGCACTACCGATTGAACACACCACTTGATTACCACTTTCTTACCATACAAGCTCATTACTAATTGAGAAAAATATCTTCCCCCTCATGGCTATCTCTTGGCCGAAAATTGGGACAAAAAAAATGCAAGGAAAGAGAAAAAATTTTGTGGTTGAGCTTGAGCCAAGTGTTGGCAAGCTTATGGCCTAAATTCATCCTAATCCTCTTGTCTTCTTAACACCATAAGAGCAGCCTTTCTTCTTCATTTTTTTCTGCTCTTGGCCGAGAATAGAGAGAGAGAAAGGGAGAGCAAGAGTTGCACCATTTTCTTCTTGAGTTACACCAACCAAGTGAAGAATCAAAATTCTAAACCGATTAAAGTGTGGGTTGTGAGTTGGGAAGCTTGTGGAACAAAAAAAAATTTCTAAAGGAGGTGAAGTATCACTCTTTCAAGCTTTTTTTTTTTAGGTACAAAGTCTGATTTATGGCTTTTATTCTTTTATTTTGGTTTAAGATGCTATCTAGTTCATGTTTTGGCTTGATTACAAGATATGCAAGTTGTTGTGATGAATTTTGGATGATATAAGCAAGTTAGGGTTTGATAAATTTTCTGCCTACACCTGTTGTATAGTTAATATATGTTGAAAATAAGATTATATAAGGGGTTTTGGTAGTGATTGGAACAAGGAATTTAAGAAAGTTTCATTGAAGACAAAACATTCCAGATTTCTGGAAATTTCCTAATTCAGTTCTGCCCGGTTTTATTAATCATAGTTAGAGGCTAAATTAGGCTTGGCCTAAAACATGAAATTTGTATATAATGATATTTTATAGGTGACTACAAAATTTCAGCACAATCGGAGCAACGTAGCTTGTGAAAAGATGAAAATACCCTCACTATTCTAGGTTGCATTCCAGAGTTCAGCGTGGACAGTTTAGTCTATTTGGTTGTGTTTATTCACTATAATCCGTTTGGATTTAGCCTTTTACCAAAACATGAAAGTTTTAGTACTCTGTCTTATCTTTTCAACGCCACCAAGAACGCCTTAAACGGACCTTGGTAGACTGAGATATGGCCATTTGAATGCAGTACGGTTGATTAGCCGAATAGTTGAAACCAGATTATATGAATTGGGAATTTGATTAGGTTACACTGAAAATTAGACTACGTTATCTCATGAAAATTGTAGCCCTGTGTCTTAGCTTGGAAATGGTATGAGTTGCGCCTCAATCCGATAAGCGTAGCCTCAGATGTGTTCTTTCCGCAACCACACGTCAAATCTGTCTTTTGCTAGGTTACATTTCCGCACTTGTTATCACTTTGATTTTTGTTCTTATGTGTTATGAGCCTATGGAACAGCTATTTACTTGAATCTATGATATGTATGACTTTGGGATTGGCTGAGGAAAATAATGAAGCCATAAATAGCTGGAAAATTTGGTAAACACAAAGGGCATGCTGCCCAAATTTACGCTCGAGGACTAGAAAACCATACTTGCAACTTGAGTAAAGGTTAAAAGTGATTATCACTTGAACTATCGAGGACGTTGGCTACTTTGGTTATCGAGGGTTATACGTTAGGACTTGGCCGAACTCGTACTCTTAGGAAAACGATATGAATCACTATGAAACCGTTTTACTTGCACTTTTAACTTAAAAGTCATCTCCAAGCAAACATGTTATCAAATTTTTCAGTTTGAAAAGCGAGCAACTCTTTCACGACTATTTTTCAAGTGAATTTCAATTTCTTGATTCTTATTGAACGAAATGCTTAAGTTTCGAACCTTAGTTGATTTTCAAAGTTCTCAAGTTAAGTTTTATCGCAAATTTGGACTCCAAACCCGGAGTACCACCCAGACACGAGCACTAGAGGCACTATTTTGGTGAATGCTTCCAAATATCTGATTGAACTCGAGATTTGCCATTTATCTTTGATCAACGTGAATACGTGATATATATATGTGATTTGATAGGGCAAGGGTGTACTTTATCGCACTTGCTCTATCCAAATTTGTTCTTGTTTATCGACTTTACTTGACTTGCTCTACATGCACACGAATTATATTATGCCTGGAATTCCAGAAACCCTGTGGCTAGTTAATCAAGTCGAGCCGGCAAGGGCCTGGTCGATTAGATAACAAACCCTGGGTCACTAGTAAGGTCGAGTGGAGTGTTATCTCCTCGGCAATTCGGTATACTCGAGTATTACCACCCGTGTTTCGTGTGGCGTGCGGGCCCGGAAAAGGGGGTTGATTGGTGGACGGAGATTGGCGAGAAGTGGAGTTTTCTTTCTGGACTAATTATTATTTGAAAGTTGACGGAGTGTCAACTACTATTCGATCAAGCTGGGATGGAGCCGAGACATAAGCAACTGTATCCTTACTTGTGAACATGATCTATACATTTCTTGACTACTTGAAGTATTATCTCTTTACTTGAACTTGTTTGCTCGCTATTTCACTATTACCTTGTTTGCTGGACAATTTGATATCTGGAATATCACTGAGCTTTGGCTCACCCTATTAGTTTTGTTTTCCTTACAGGGGTACGAGTGACGCGTGAGACGTGTAAAGACTAGCGTAGTCTAGTTATTTTGACTTTTGACTTGTACTCGCGCTATTCCTCGAATAGAATGTTTTGTTATGGGATTGTATATACTTTGAACCGTTTGGATATATTGAAGTTTTGTACCTTGATTTGGTATCAATATAAATTATAAGTTTTAATTGCGATGTTATTTATGGTACATGGATGTATGTACGTGATTCGAGTGAGTGAGTCCTGGCGAGAGTTGGGCAGGCGACCCGTCGAACCCTCTGGTACGCCTTAGGGGGAGGTGGGGTCGTCACAATGTTAGGACCATGTGATTTACTTGATTGATGCTTCTTGTGATTTGATGATCAAAATGTGACTTGTTGTTTGAAATTGCTAGATATCTTGACTTGTTATTTCAAAGGTGTAGACACCAAATTTTTGACTTTATTTTTCATTATTAGTTTTATTGATATTTATTTTAGTTTGGTTTTACTAATCTCATTTTTAGACATTTTAGCATAAAAAAAAGGGAAAAGTCAAAAATCAATCAAAGGACAAAAACAAGATACATGAACCTATTTTGAGGATAAGATCTTGACCTTTCATTTTAGGGTTAGTTTTTGGGGAAGGCATTAAAAAGGGATCGGCTAAAAAAGAAAAGGAGGACACGGATGAAGAAATGGGGGGTGACCGCTGAAAATCTAAAGAGGGAAGGGGTTGGTGATGACGGCTAGAAAGAAAACAGAGAGGGGAAACGGCTATTGAAGGTTGACGACTGTAGAGAAAGGGAAAAAGCTACGAGGGTTCTGGAGAGAGAGCAAGAAACAGAGAACTGGGAAAATTGAGGGTTGAAAAACTGAGGGCTTTGAGAGAGTTGAGGGCCGCAAGGTTTGAGAGCTTGGCCGAACAGAGAGAGGAGCGATGGCGGCTGGGTTGGTTAGAAAGGGGCAAAAATCTGAAAATTGGGAGAAAATGGGCGAGAGGCGGTAGATTGAGAGAGAGTGAGAAGAGAAAGGCCGAGAGGGGTTTCGGCTGAGCAAAACAGAGGATATGGAAAAGAGACGGCGGACAAGCAAGGGGGAAGCTGTCGGGTTTGAGGCGGAGCAAAGCGGTGATGGCCATACCAAGGCCGTCGATGCTGCTAGCCCAGATGGGGAACCTGTTCAGGGAAGAAAAGCGGGTGGCGGACAGAGGAGCTTCGGCTACGAGAAAGGGAGGTCTGAGAGCTTGAGAGGAAAAACAGAGAACTAAGGGAGGTTGGCGGCTGAGTCAAAAAGGGCTGCGAAAAGAAAAGAAAAACCGTGAAAACAGAGAGAAATTGGGGGAGTCTTCGGGCAGAGGAAGGACCTGGGAGTGAGAGATAGAGCAAGAGAAGCTTCGGCAAAGGGAAGGACAAATCTGGAAAACAGAGCAACTGGAATCCACCGCAATCCACCGCCGGAATCCACTGCAACTCACCGCCTTTTCCGCCACTACCCTTTCCCGGTATGCCACTACTCAGGAGCCCGTCTCCATAACATGTTCCGCGGCCACCACAACCACCCCTCTTCCAACTATCCCGTCGGCCTCCTCCTCTGTCGCAACCGCTGCAGCAATTGCAAAGAAGTAGCCTCCAACTGATGAGCTGCTGATTCTCGTTCCAAGTCAACCATTGCAGCGCCAAGAACCAGAGCCGCCACCACCACTGGAACCCACCGTCATCGTTTGCAGAACTTCACTAAACAAGAGCATTGTAAGTTTCCTCCTTAAGTTTCAGCCCTTTTCAAGCTTGTGAAGCATGTCTGCTGTGACTTTACTCGTGGCTATGTTTCTGAATTTGAAGTATCCGTTCCTTATGATTTGATTGGGTTAAATTTTCTTGGGTTGCTGATAAAATTCTGGGCTAGTTATAGTTTCAATTTGAGCAAAAATCTAGTGAAATGTTAATGCCCGTTTGTTGCTCGATAAAATGCCTAACCGAAAGTCTTGCTTGAAGATGTTTTTGTTTGCATCTTGCGTGTTCTTACCCCAGACATTTTGTTTACCCGAGTTGGTTAGTTGATTGTTTCTTGGTAATTATGCTAGAGGTTGGATTTTGTTCTTGCATAGATAGCATGTTGTAGCTCCCCGCTGCTCCCTTGTGTTTGCGCAGTCAATTTGAGATGATGAATTAGAAAGCCACGGTTGAGAATAGAATTTTGCAGAGAATATTTATTGTTGCACTTCATTTGCATTTTCGTAGTCCGAATCTATTTTGTTTTGTAATGCTCCATCATGATTGTAATCGGCTTCATCATTGTTTCTGCATTTGAAGAGGGTTGAATTTCATTTCTGGTGGGCTGAGTTATTGCAGCAATATGTACAGAACCTTTTCTTATCCTTGTTTTTCTGGTCGAGTCTTGGTAGATGTTCAAGTCACATTGGCTGCGTTTGTGACTGGAAGTTGTGGAATTCCAAAGCTTCATGAGTTATCACTCTTGTCGTGACCTGTTGTCTCTTGGTGTTTGAATTGCGTTGTCCATATGCCGGTTAAGAGCATAATAAAAGTTTAATTGCTGCAACACCGTGAATCCATTGTAACTTTTTACGGTAAAAGGAAAAGGATTCCAGTTATTCTAAATGAAGTTTCGACTGAATTTTTTGCTCATTTTGCTGCTTTGTCCTTGTTTTCCTGGCTCGGGTTCTATCTCAGGGATTTATTTAAGCTGGTCAAACCATGTTTGAAGTTATGTTAAAACTGATTATGTGAGTTTTGGGGCTGGTGAGATAACAGCTTTGGTTAGAGTTTCTTTACGAATAGAACCACACGGAATGAGCTATAAAATTTGCAGCAGAAATCTGATCTTATGGCCACCCTTTGCCTTGATTCCTCTCGTTTGGCATAGTTAGTTTTCGTGTGTATGATGATGATTTTATGGGAGCTGGAATGTTGGGTTTGTTTAAGTTAGCTTGATTAGCTAATAAGAAGCATCAGCAGAAACTTAGCAACCAGAAATGAAGAAGGCTTCATTCGTAGCTTGCATGAAAAGTGCATGAAATAACTCTCTAAAAATTTCCCTTTGGCCCCCAAGTTTCCTTTGTTTCACTATGGCCCAAATTTTTGGAGAAATTGAACTAATTTTGTCCTTTTAAGTTTAATTTCCTGTTTGAGTATTTTATGTGACTTTGTGGATAGATTAATTCTTGATTTTGGGTCATGATTGTGGTTCAATAATTTTGTTCATTTTATCATGTTGGGTAAGAGTTTTGCTTGGTTGGACTTGGTAATGGACTATGGTATATTTCTTTTGGATTTATGATTTGGTGTGGAGGCTTAAGCCCGTAATTTTGTATGAGTTGGATTGGTGTAAATGATGGGTTAGCCCACTTGTTTTTCCTTGGACCTCCGATTGGGCCAAGTGATCTTGGCCCAATAAAAGTTAAAGATGGCTTAGTCGCCTTGTCTCCTAAGAGACCAGAAACGAAATTGCAAATCAGCCCTTGCATTTTCCCTTAACTATACTGCGTTCCTGGAAAATTTCCATTTCTTTCAATTGGGTCCCTAACTTAATTGCAAATAGGTCCCTAAATTTTATTTCTCTTTAATTTTGACCCCAGAGCTTTGTTAATTTTTTGCAATCAAGTTCTTTTTTCTTTTGACTTCTTGCTTATATGATTTAATTGATTCAATTTCACAATTCATTTTTATCTTTTATGAATATTTGTTAATTAAAGTGATGCCTTGACCTTTTCTTTGTATTTTGGAGGGTAAATAAGTGATTTCATTTCATTGGGCCCCAATTCAAGGGAGGTACACCCTAATCCCTTATTTTTTTACTTTATTTGACCCTACGTGCTCCTATGTGTTATGTGTGAATATGCATGCTTTAATTTGCTTTCCATTTTTGATTTAATTGCCTATTTTGCTTTCTTTTCATTTCGCCTTTTTAATTGGCAAGTCATTTGAAAGGCACTTGAATGCCAAGTTTGTAATAGTTAGGTATTTATTTTAATTATTTGTTTATTTCCCCTTTAGATTGCAGTAAGGCCTCCCCAAATGTAACAGTTAGGGCTTATTTGCTTTTTTATGTGATTTGCATGCTTACGTGCTATGTGTTACCGCTTTCTTAGGGTTTTGCATCTAGATACCATGCTTATGTGTTATGCGCTATATGTGATTTATGTGTTTATTTGCTTTATTCGCCTTTATATAATTTATTTGATTTGTAATGAATGTGTGACGTCACCACACTAGTCCAACGCTAGTTGTGGTCTTTGTCCTCGATTTTCCACTAGTCCAATGCTAGTAGGAATTCATAGATATGGACTAGTCCAATGCTAGACCCTTAGGGACCTCCTTCTCGCTAGTGCATTTTTTGTATGTTTCACTACATTCCATGCATTTTTCTTAGTTTTCTAGCATTTGGCATGCCCCTCCAAACCTTTTCCCTTCATTTTAGGTTTTTGCATCTTCATGCTAGTTATAGAGTACATTTGCTTGACAGTCCCCTTTTGATAAGGGAAACGAGCGAGTGTGGCTACAAAATAGCCTTAGCACGCTAGTCCTTCCTTCTAATCAAAAGGAAAATTAAAGTCGTGAAGTTAGAAGTCATTCACGTACCCGACTTGATGCATTCCTCTAGGTTCATACACTTTCATTTTTATCATATCACCTCCTCACTTTTTTTATCCACATTTTCTCACTACTTATATTTTTCTCAATCCACATGCCATGTTTGCACATTCTTTTTCTTTTATTTATTTTCTACCTCACAAATTACACCCAAATTGCATTTATATGAGCTTACTACCATTATACCTTATTTTCATCCACTTGCACACAAACACATTTATTTTCTCTATTGGCACACATGCACTTTCCTTGCACTTGCACACATGCATTTTTTTTACATTTGCACACTTGCACTTACATTTGTTTTTATTTTACTTGCACTTTTCTTACATTTGAACACATACACTCATACTTGAGTCTTCATTTGCATTATTCATGACTTCTATGAGGGCTTTCCTTATTGGCCATCACAATTCATGTGGTTGGGACCAAAAAGCCTCATAAGAAACATTTTTAGATTTAGGATTGCATTTTTTTTTCTTTTCTTTTTTATCCGTTAGTCACAATCCAACATGCAACGCATATTTTGGGTAAAAGAATTAGGAAAAGTGGGGATAAGTCACGCAACTAGCTTTGGCTAGGGTAAAGGACTGCCTTAGGTTTTGCCTTTGCCTTCTCCCTTATCAAATGTGACCCCCGATCACTTTTTTTGGTTACGTAGACCTAAAAGTTCTTTAAAAAGGGTTTGTTTACTTTTCTTTCCAAAAATTACTTTTTTGGTGACTTGGTACACCCTAACTCTATACCAAGTGGCGACTCCTTTTTTATCTAAAACCCTTTTTAAACTTTGTTTGGCCAAACCGTCACATTTCACAATCCCACGGCCTTTTATTTTCACTTTCACATACGTTCACATACACACTACTTTCACACCATCAAAAAGTGGGGCGCGACAGCTTGGCGACTCCACTGGGGACTTCCTAAGTGGGTCCGAGCATTTGATTTAGCTATTCTTTTCCTTTTTTTCTACCCTTTTTATGCATAGCATTTGGATATTATGGTTGCATTTTCCATTTTAGGACTTTTTTGCCTCGAGCACGTATCAAACTATTCCGTCACTCACGTATGTATGATTGGTTGTTTGGATGTATGTTGTATCTCGCGCTTTGCATTGCATTTGGGTGGGGGACATACCCTAGAGCCTCACGTTGGTTCTTGATCCCTCCCCTCCAAACGAGCACTAGCATACGTGCATACGCTTTAATTTTTCACCCCTCATTTATTTTCCTTTTAGTGGCTTGTCACGCCACTCCACCCTATTAGGATTTTAGGCGACTCACTTGGACTTGTGATCGCGACACGATGTGTGCGTAGCATGATCCGAGGGGTCACTCAATCTTCCATTTTAAGCTTTGGGTTCATAGCCTTTAGCTTTTAGTCGAAAGTTGAGGATTTTTTATAGATTCACTCATGACATGTAGCCGTGACACGATGTGTGCGTAGCAATGTCTGGGGAATCGCTCGAGCCACCAACAAAGAACCTTGGGATTGATGACCCTTGGTTTCCAAGTCTGAAGGCTCGGGGACCTAAAACCTATCGAGTCTAGATGCATTAGTGTGCCAATATCTCATGCATCCATGATAGCTTGCCTAGGGTAGAGTCTGCCTTGCCTTATTAGGGACACTATTCACGAGGGGAGGGGTCCAACCTTTTTTTCCCTCCTATTGCTTTATTTCTTTGTACTGATTGCTTTATCTCGTTGCTACAATGTGTTATGTGTATTTATCTGGTTGAACTAACTTTTCTTGGTTTTATGTCTCTATTGCATTCCTAAACCCTAGCAAATAAGAGGTCTGACATGACGTTCTTTTAGAACCTACCCTTGTAGATAGGTTATTGCACGTTTAAAGATTTTGGTATATTGCATTCATAGATTAATAATTTCATAGCATTCTAAGCCTACCTTGGCGTATAAAAGGTCCCTTTAGGTCATAATATCATGTTTTATCGCTTCAATAAACTGGCATCATGCATAAACCCTAGAAGGGAATGCCATTTAGGGGATCCCGTGCTAGGAATAAGCCACCTTGTGTCTCGGATATATAATCCAATGAGACTTGCACGTTTACCTTTCTCGTACCATCCGAAGGGGTAGTGCACAAGGTAAGGTAAGGATCCGATTTTTTGAAGAGAATAAAGCAACTTTTGGACATTAGAATATAAGCGTCTAATAATCACTTTTTGGCCATTTTTAAACCTACCTGGTAAAAATCCCTTGCGTAAAGGACATTAATTTGAAGAAATTCACAAATAATTCCTTTTCATTGAAACAATTAATAAATTGAGGCCAAATCGTGATTTTAGAAGGATCAAAGACTAATTTTTTGAAACCACCAATGGCCAGACGAATCAATCGATCCATTTTGTCAATTCATAATCAATTTTGAATAAACCATCATTTGATCAATTTACCCTTTTCTAGGGTCATCCGGTCGATTTTTTGAATAAATCATCAATTCATTCGACCAAGTTACCCTTTTAGGGTGATTTGGCCGATTTTTGAGTAAATCATTAACTCCATTTCATTCATTTGACCAATTTACCCTTTTCTAGGGTCATCTGGTCGATTTTTGAATAAATCATCAATTCATTCGATCAATTTACCCTTTTAGGGTGATTTGGCCAATTTTTTTAGTAAATCAATAACTCCATTTCATTCATTTGGCCAATTTACCCATTTTTTAAGCAATCAAGTTGATTTTGAAGAGATCATCAATTTCATTCAATTCAGTTGACCAAGTCTACCTATTTTTAATGCAATTCGGTCGATTTTGAATAAATCATCAATTTCATCCTATCCATTTGACCTGATTTTCCTCTCTTAGGGTTTCGGTCTATGGTTCACTGAATGACCTAGTCTAAACATTGCAATCCTATCAAGAGTAGGCTCTTTCTCACGTCATTTTGTGTGTCAATCAAAACAAGCAACCCATTCAGACTTTGTCCTCATTTTTAAGACAAATGTCTCTTCTCACTCCAATTGGCCAATTTTTTCAAATCATTTTTCCACTCAATCAGTTGATCGGATTCATCAGGTATTGTATGGTGCCTACCCTAGAGGATTGCATTTTCATGCTAGGCCTACCCTTGGCATAAAAGGGTTCCCCCATAGCACATGCATACCGATTTTGCAGTTTTGTCTACTAACTCGGGGTATTTTTCTTTTGTTTTCTCCCCTCCCCTGCATGCATAAAAATGCTTTAATAAGGTGAAAATATTTTTCTATGTCTGCTAAATTTGAAAATTACAAGTATTACTTGATTCTTGGGCAAATCCTGCAACGAAAACATGAAAGATCCATCTGAAAACTCTAGGCTAAAGTCTCTGAGAGACTTTATAATTATTTTTCAAAGGAAAATTTTGTATATTTGACTTGTTAATGCATTTTTGTCCCAAAAGAAAAGGAGGCAAAGAGTGTATATGTTTAGCTCTTTAGAAGTTTTCTCTTCTCATTTGTATTATAATTGAACAAGAAATTTTGTTTTAAACTTCTTCAGCAATGAAATTTTTGGATACTTATTGATTTGTATATAATCATGCACATTTCATTCTTTTGCTCATTGGAGATTTCATGATGAATTTTAAGAAATAAAATCAAATTGAGATTTCCTCAACTTCCAGCCTGAAAATTCACAAGTGTATGCTTTCTAAAATCCTTATGTACACTAGATTGGTGATCCGAGCTATACAATAAGAGTGCTCAAAATTACAAAGAGGTCACTCAAAAGGTCCCATGAGATACCTTTTCTCCTTCACTTAACCTCAAAATAAAATCAGTCACATTGATTGATAAATTGCAAGTTGGGGCAATCTTTGCTTGAAAAGTGTCTACTGTGTCTAATGATATTCAATTCACATCTAAGTGAAAGCAAAAATGTGCATTATTCTTGTTTGTTTTGAAATTTTGGAATGATACTTTGAGCATTCGTTTCTCTACCTATACACATTTTATCATTTGCTCTCCCATTTGAGCCTTTGAAAGAATAATTTCGTTTCAAATAAGTGCCTTGATGATCACTACCCTATATTGAAAAATTTTCAAATATCAAAAAGGGGAATGGATTTTCAATGACCATTTCGTTATTTTGGTTGTCATGAGGTGTAAGAATGATACTTTGGCCGTCGTTTCTACAACCTAAATACTGATCATCCCTTGCATCCTCATTTGAGCTCAAATTGGTGGTTCTTTTCAAAGCACTTACGATCGTACCCCGCATTGGGGAGGGAGATTGCAGAATTTTCCAAAAAAGGGAAAAGTAAAAATGCTAGAATAAGGAGGGAACCGCAAATTGGGGAAATTTGATTCCACTTGGGTTCCAATTTTCGAAAAGAAAAAGAAGAAAAGGAAGAGATTTATCCGCACGGACCGCCTATGTTTCACAGATATGGATGCACAAGGGTCTTCCTCAGTCAGTTAATTCAGATACATGCCAGAAATTTTCCATTAATGAAAGTTTCCTTTCAGAGTTATTGTAAGGAACAGAATAAAAGTCAGGCCCTCTTCTTTTCCGATCAAGCATTCTATCCCTAGTTATCCCTTTTGAGCCTTCAGAATAAAATACTTCATTTGGCAACCCCTGAGAATCGCAAACCCCACACTGGGGCAAGTTTGAGTTGAAAAGGAAAATTTCAAGAAGTGAAAAAGTGAAAAGCCACAAAATCAAAAGACAAAAGATGAAAAGAGAACCTCAGTTCACAAATAAATTGGGGCAAATTTTAAAAATTTCAAAGAATGGCAGAAGGCCGAAAAATCAAAAGAAGAAAGAAAATGAAAGAGAAAAAGCCTCAATTGAGCATAAACTCTGGGGCAAGTCTTGATTTAACCCTAAAATAGGGTTGGCACAACAATGCGATCTCAGATTACTTACACCACTCTTGAAATCTGCCTTCAAGCCTTAACTTTTCTAAACATCCCACCAGACCCCATTACAAAAGCCGAAAGTCCTGACTTATGTTCTTTGCAATAGCCCTGTCAAGAAAATTTCTGATGCCGGAAAATTTTAGCTGTATTTCCGAATTGATTAGGTGTGAGGTTGACACTGTACTTTATGTGAAAACCCGCGAGGGCACTTTTGAAAAAAAAAAGGAAAAGAAAAAGGAAAAAGAGAGCGAATGTAAAAGAAAAATGCAAAAGATTTGATGCTGAAAGTCCCTGGTGAATGATGAGAAAAATGCAAACAAATTCTGAGATCTTTGAGTTCAGAATAGGGGCAATTTTGGAAAAATGCGATCTTCGGTGCAATGTCCTTGAAAGACTTATCCTTCAACTATCATTTCAAGCCACATTACAAGCTAATAAAGTCCATCGTTGACTTATTCCTTCATGACAATCCAAAGTGAGGATTATGCTCGTAAGAAATCCATCAATCATTTGTGATCATGGGGGTATAACCAGTTTTCACAGGTTTAGCTATCGCTTCTACCCATTTTGTTGCAAGCCTATAAAGCTTATACGTTGACTAAGTTTTCTTAAGAAATAAGGGTAACAAACTCTTTACTTTCACTAAGATGTGATATTGAAGGGATTACGTACAATTTGGGCACAAAAATAAGACAAATCTTGACCTCTCATTTCCAAATCAGAAATAACGCCCACTTGATCGGTCCTGAAAGATGAACCAACTAGAAATTGTGACCCATTACCCAAAACACCAATGCCAAGGTGAGGAAGAAATCTTCTGTGATCTGATTTTATTTCAAGAAATTCATCATGAAATTTTCTTTTAGGAAACATAGTTTCTTACAGTGTTCAAATAAATGGAAAGTCATCCAAACAAGTTTTTGCAATTAAATGGCCCATACTGGGGCAAATTTTTGTTTACGAGATTTCGTGAGAATAAGCCCACACAGGGGCAAATTTTTTTGTAGTTCAATTGAGGATTTCGTCCAAGAATCAAATAATGCATTTTTCAGGTCAATCACGCTGTTTCTTTTCATGAAATTCAAGTGCATGTCATATTTTGGTAAGCCCCTTGTGCAGGCATGCATAGTTGAAATCGACGAAAGAGCATCTGGTGATATGGAAGGTCGATGCCGAAGAAAGAGAATAAAGAAGGGAAAAGGGCCCTACACTGGGACAAATTATTTTTGAAAAAAAAATCTCTCGAAAAATCAGAAAAATTTAAAAGTCAAAAATCAAAAATCAAGTTCAAATTTTTGTTTCTTGGAAAATCAAATTTAATTTCTTGACAAATCAAATCCAATTTCTTGACCAATTGGATGGCAGGACAAGGTCTTATCCCACTGACCATTCGCAAAGATCAAGTTGGGCCTGGACTTGGTGCCGCCAACATCTCAAAAATCTCGTTGGGCCTGGACTTCGTGCCGCCAACATTTCAAATATCAAGTTGGGCCTGGATTTTGTGCCGCCAACAATTCAAACATCAAGTTGGGCCTGAATTTCGTGCCGCCAACATCACATCACCACGTTGGGTCTGGATTTCGTGTCGCCAACATCTCAAAGATCTCGTTGGGCCAGGATTTGGTGCCGCCAACATCACAAAAATCACGTTGGGCCTGAATTTAGTGCCGCTAACATCCCAAAGATCACGTTGGGCCTGGATTTCATGCCGCCAACACCACAAAAATCACGTTGGGCCTGGACTTGTTGCCGCCAATATCTCAAAGATCTTGTTGGGCTTGGATTTCGTGCCACCAATACCACAAAAATGTCGTTGGGCCTGGATTTAATGCCGCCAACATCACAAAGACCACGTTGGGCCTGGACTTGGTGCCGCCAACATCTCAAAGATCAAGTTGGGCCTGGACTTGGAGCCGCCAACATCACAAAAATCAAGTTGGGCCTGGATTTCATGCCGCCAACATTACAAAAATCACGTTGGGCCTGGATTTAGTGCCGCCAACGTCCCAAAGATCACGTTGGGCCTGGATTTCGTGCCGCCAATACCACAAAAACCACGTTGGGCCTGGACTTGGTGCCGCCAACATCTCAAAGATCTCGTTGGGCTTAGATTTCGTGCCACCAACACCACAAAAATGTCGTTGGGCCTGGATTTAATGCCGCCAACATCACAAAGACCACGTTGGGCCTGGACTTGGTGCCGCCAACATCTCAAAAATCTCGTTGGGCCTGGACTTCGTGCCGCCAACATTTCAAATATCAAGTTGGGCGCCTGGATTTTGTGCCGCCAACATTTCAAACATCAAGTTGGGCCTGGATTTCGTGCCTCCAACATCACATCACCACATTGGGTCTGGATTTGGTGCTGCCAACATCTCAAAGATCTCGTTGGGCCTGGATTTGGTGCCGCCAACATCACAAAAATCTCGTTGGACCTGGATTTCGTGCCGCTAACATCACAAAGATTACGTTGGGCCTGGACTTTATGCCGTTAACATCCCGATTGGGTTTGAATTCTGTGCAACTGAGGCAGGCTCGGGGTTAATCCCACTGACCAAATCATCGTATTGGGGCAAAGTATTTTCGGAAAGTTTCTCAAAAAAAAAAAGAAAAAAAATCATCAAAGAAATCAAAAAAAAAATGTCAAAGAAAAAAAATCAAAAAAATCAAAAAATCAAGAATCAAAAAACAAATCAATTTTCATCACGGCAGGTTTGGGTTTAATCCCACTGACCGATTGTCAGAGCATTTCATTTTGTATCGCCACTTGCCATGGGTCAGTCCCACTAGTGTGCAAGTCCCGTTTAAATTTCTGTTCGGGTCAGTCCCGTTTAAATTCTGTTCGGGTCTGTCCCGTTTAAATTTCTGTTGGGGTCAGTCCCATTTAAATTTCTGTTCGGGTCAGTCCCGTTTAAATTTCTGTTCGGGTCAGTCCCATTTTAAATTCCTGTTCGGGTCAGTCCCGTTTAAATTCCTGTTCGGGTCAGTCCCGTTTAAATTCTGTTCGGGTCAGTCCCGTTTAAATTTCTGTTCCCGTTTAAATTTCTATTCGGGTCAGTCCCGTTTAAATTCATGTTCGGGTCAGTCGCGTTTAAATTTCTATTCGGGTCAGTCCCGTTTAAATTTCTATTCGGGTCAGTCCTATTTTAAATTCCTGTTCGGGTCAGTCCCGTTTAAATTCCTGTTCGGGTCAGTCCCGTTTAAATTTCTATTCCCGTTTAAATTCCTGTTCGGGTCAGTCCCGTTTAAATTCCTATTCGGGTCAGTCCCGTTTAAATTCCTGTTCGGGTCAGTCCCGTTTAAATTCTTGTTCGGGTCAATCCCGTTTTAAATTCTTGTTCGGGTCAATCCCGTTTAAATTTCTGTTTGGGTCAATCCCATTTCTCAACATTTTAATAAAGAGATCAGTCCTCGTTTCAAGGGCGGCAATCGTTGGAATCATTCGCAGCCGAATAATGCAGGTAAGTATTTGGTGTCTACTTCTTTGTCTCAAGTTTTTCCAAAACTCAGACAAAGAGGGACAAACTGTAGACAACAAATTTTTGACTTTATTTTTCATTATTAGTTTTACTGATATTTATTTTAGTTTGGTTTTACTAATCTCATTTTTAGACATTTTAGCATAAAAAAAAAAGGAAAAGTCAAAAATCAATCAAAGGACAAAAACAAGATACATGAACCTATTTTGAGGATAAGATCTTGACCTTTCATTTTAGGGTTAGTTTTTGGGGAAGGCATTAAAAAGGGCTCGGCTAAAAAAGAAAAGGAGGACACGGATGAAGAAATGGGGGGTGACGGCTGAAAATTTAAAGAGGGAGGGGGTTAGTGATGACGGCTAGAAAGAAAACAGAGAGGGGAAACGGCTATTGAAGGTTGACGGCTGTAGAGAAAGGGAAAAAGCTACGAGCGTTCTGGAGAGAGAGCAAGAAACAGAGAACTGGGAAAACTGAGGGCTGAAAAACTGAGGGCTTTGAGAGAGTTGAGGGCCGCGAGGTTTGAGAGCTTGGCCGAATAGAGAGAGGAGCGATGGTGGCTGGGTTGGTTAGAAAGGGGCAAAAATCTGAAAATTGGGGGAAAATGGGCGAGAGGCGGTAGATTGAGAGAGAGTGAGAAGAGAAAGGCCGAGAGGAGTTTCGGCTGAGCAAAACAGAGGATAGGGAAAAGAGACGGCGGACAAGTAAGAGGGAAGCTGTCGGGTTTGAGGCGGAGCAAAGCGGTGATGGCCATACCAAGGCCGTCGATGCTGCTAGCCCAGATGGGGAACCTGTTCAGGGAAGAAAAGCGGGTGGCGGACAGAGGAGCTTCGGCTACGAGAAAGGGAGGTCTGAGAGCTTGAGAGGAAAAACAGAGAACTAAGGGAGGTTGGCGGCTGAGTCAAAAAGGGCTGCGAAAAGAAAAGAAAAACCGTGAAAACAGAGAGAAATTGGGGGAGTCTTCGGGCAGAGGAAGGACCTGGGAGTGAGAGATAGAGCAAGAGAAACTTCGGCAAAGGGAAGGACAAATCTGGAAAACAGAGCAATGGGAATCCACCGCAATCCACCGCCGGAATCCACTGCAACTCACCGCCTTTTCCGCCACTACCCTTTCCCGGTATGCCACTACTCAGGAGCCCGTCTCCATAACATGTTCCGCGGCCACCACAACCACCCCTCTTCCAACTACCCCGTCGGCCTCCTCCTCTGTCGCAACCGCTGCAGCGATTGCAAAGAAGTAGCCTCCAACTGATGAGCTGCTGATTCTCGTTCCAAGTCAACCATTGCAGCGCCAAGAACCAGAGCCGCCACCACCACTAGAACCCACCGTCATCGTTTGCAGAACTTCACTAAACAAGAGCATTGTAAGTTTCCTCCTTAAGTTTCAGCCCTTTTCAAGCTTGTGAAGCATGTCTGCTGTGACTTTACTCGTGGCTATGTTTCTGAATTTGAAGTATCCGTTCCTTATGATTTGATTGGGTTAAATTTTCTTGGGTTGCTGATAAAATTCTGGGCTAGTTATAGTTTCAATTTGAGCAAAAATCTAGTGAAATGTTAATGCCCGTTTGTTGCTCGATAAAATGCCTAATCGAAAGTCTTGCTTGAAGATGTTTTTGTTTGCATCTTGCGTGTTCTTACCCCAGACATTTTGTTTACCCGAGTTGGTTAGTTGATTGTTTCTTGGTAATTATGCTAGAGGTTGGATTTTGTTCTTGCATAGATAGCATGTTGTAGCTCCCCGCTGCTCCCTTGTGTTTGCGCAGTCGATTTGAGATGATGAATTAGAAAGCCACGGTTGAGAATAGAATTTTGCAGAGAATATTTATTGTTGCACTTCATTTGCATTTTCGTAGTCCGAATCTATTTTGTTTTGTAATGCTCCATCATGATTGTAATCGGCTTCATGATTGTTTCTGCATTTGAAGAGGGTTGAATTTCATTTCTGGTGGGCTGAGTTATTGCAGCAATATGTACAGAACCTTTTCTTTTCCTTGTTTTTCTGGTCGAGTCTTGGTAGATGTTCAAGTCACATTGGCTGCGTTTGTGACTGGAAGTTGTGGAATTCCAAAGCTTCATGAGTTATCACTCTTGCTGTGACCTGTTGTCTCTTGGTGTTTGAATTGCGTTGTCCATATGCCGGTTAAGAGCATAATAAAAGTTTAATTGCTGCAACACCGTGAATCCATTGTAACTTTTTACGGTAAAAGGAAAAGGATTCCAGTTATTCTAAATGAAGTTTCGACTGAATTTTTTGCTCATTTTGCTGCTTTGTCCTTGTTTTCCTGGCTCGGGTTCTATCTGAGGGATTTATTTAAGCTGGTCAAACCATGTTTGAAGTTATGTTAAAACTGATTATGTGAGTTTTGGGGCTGGTGAGATAACAGCTTTGGTTAGAGTTTCTTTACGAATAGAACCACACGGAATGAGCTATAAAATTTGCAGCAGAAATCTGATCTTATGGCCACCCTTTGCCTTGATTCCTCTCGTTTGGCATAGTTAGTTTTCGTGTGTATGATGATGATTTTATGGGAGCTGGAATGTTGGGTTTGTTTAAGTTAGCTTGATTAGCTAATAAGAAGCATCGGCAGAAACTTAGCAACCAGAAATGAAGAAGGCTTCATTCGTAGCTTGCATGAAAAGTGCATGAAATAACTCACTAAAAATTTCCCTTTGGCCCCCAAGTTTCCTTTGTTTCACTATGGCCCAAATTTTTGGAGAAATTGAACTAATTTTGTCCTTTTAAGTTTAATTTCCTGTTTGAGTATTTTATGTGACTTTGTGGATAGATTAATTCTTGATTTTGGGTCATGATTGTGGTTCAATAATTTTGTTCATTTTATCATGTTGGGTAAGAGTTTTGTTTGGTTGGACTTGGTAATGGACTATGGTATATTTCTTTTGGATTTATGATTTGGTGTGGAGGCTTAAGCCCGTAATTTTGTATGAGTTGGATTGGTGTAAATGATGGGTTAGCCCACTTGTTTTTCCTTGGACCTCCGATTGGGCCAAGTGATCTTGGCCCAATAAAAGTTAAAGATGGCTTAGTCGCCTTGTCTCCTAAGAGACCAGAAACGAAATTGCAAATCAGCCCTTGCATTTTCCCTTAACTATACTGCGTTCCTGGAAAATTTCCATTTCTTTCAATTGGGTCCCTAACTTAATTGCAAATAGGTCCCTAAATTTTATTTCTCTTTAATTTTGACCCCAGAGCTTTGTTAATTTTTTGCAATCAAGTTCTTTTTTCTTTTGACTTCTTGCTTATATGATTTAATTGATTCAATTTCACAATTCATTTTTATCTTTTATGAATATTTGTTAATTAAAGTGATGCCTTGACCTTTTCTTTGTATTTTGGAGGGTAAATAAGTGATTTCATTTCATTGGGCCCCAATTCAAGGGAGGTACACCCTAATCCCTTATTTTTTTATTTATTTGACCCTACGTGCTCCTATGTGTTATGTGTGAATATGCATGCTTTAATTTGCTTTCCATTTTTGATTTAATTGCCTATTTTGCTTTCTTTTCATTTCGCCTTTTTAATTGGCAAGTCATTTGAAAGGCACTTGAATGCCAAGTTTGTAATAGTTAGGTATTTATTTTAATTATTTATTTATTTCCCCTTTAGATTGTAGTAGGGCCTCCCCAAATGTAATAGTTAGGGCTTATTTGCTTTTTTATGTGATTTGCATGCTTACGTGCTATGTGTTACCGCTTTCTTAGAGTTTTGCATCTAGATACCATGCTTATGTGTTATGTGCTATATGTGATTTATGTGTTTATTTGCTTTATTCGCCTTTATATAATTTATTTGATTTGTAATGAATGTGTGACGTCACCACACTAGTCCAACGCTAGTTGTGGTCTTTGTCCTCGATTTTCCACTAGTCCAATGCTAGTAGGAATTCATAGATATGGACTAGTCCAATGCTAGACCCTTAGGGACCTCCCTCTCGCTAGTGTATTTTTTGTATGTTTCACTACATTCCATGCATTTTTCTTAGTTTTCTAGCATTTGGCATTCCCCTCCAAACCTTTTCCCTTCATTTTAGGTTTTTGCATCTTCATGCTAGTTATAGAGTACATTTGCTTGAGAGTCCCCTTTCGATAAGGGAAACGAGCGAGTGTGGCTACAAAATAGCCTTAGCACGCTAGTCCTTCCTTCTAATCAAAGGGAAAATTAAAGTCGTGAAGTTAGGAGTCATTCCCGTACCCGACTTGATGCATTCCTCTAGGTTCATACACTTTCATTTTTATCATATCACCTCCTCACTTTTTTTATCCACATTTTCTCACTACTTATATTTTTCTCAATCCACATGCCATGTTTGCACATTCTTTTTCTTTTATTTATTTTCTACCTCACAAATTGCACCCAAATTGCATTTATATGAACTTACTACCATTATACCTTATTTTCATCCACTTGCACACAAACACCTTTATTTTCTCTATTGGCACACATGCACTTTCCTTGCACTTGCACACATGCACTTTTCTTACATTTGCACACTTGCACTTACATTTGTTTTTATTTTACTTGCACTTTTCTTACATTTGAACACTTACACTCATAGTTGAGTCTTCATTTGCATTATTCATGACTTCTATGAGGGCTTTCCTTATTGGCCATCACAATTAATGTGATTGGGACCAAAAAGCCTCATAAGAAACATTTTTAGATTTAGGATTGCATTTTTTTTTCTTTTCTTTTTTATCCATTAGTCACAATCCAACGTGCAACGCATATTTTGGGTAAAAGAATTAGGAAAAGTTGGGCTAAGTCACGCAACTAGCTTTGGCTAGAGTAAGGGAGTGCCTTATGCTTTGCCTTTGCCTTCTCTCTTATCAAATGTGACCCCCGATCCCTTTCTTTGGTTACGTAGACCTAAAAGTTCTTTAAAAAGGGTTTGTTTACTTTTCTTTCCAAAAATCACTTTTTGGGTGACTTGGTACACCCTAACTCTATACCAAGTGGCGACTCCTTTTTTATCTAAAACCCTTTTTAAACTTTGTTTGGCCAAACCGTCGCATTTCACAATCCCACGGCCTTTTATTTTCACTTTCACACACGTTCACATACACACTACTTTCACACCATCAAAAAGTGGGGCGCGACAAAAGGCGAGTATGTACTTTATCGTACTCAACCTAACTTGACTAAGCACTTGTTATTCTATTTACAAGTAAATTGATATGCATGTGCATGACTTGAAAGTAATTGCCTAGGATCCCAAACCCCACTAGCTTGTTAGTCGAATCGAGCCAGCAAGGGCTTGATTGAGGAGATTGATGAACTGTGGGTATTGTTTACTGTTATTCCACTGAATTGGATCCACTAGATTTGGTATATTCGAGTATTACCTCCACTATTATCTTTGGCGTTCGAACCCGGTAGGAGGTTAAATGGTGGACGGAGATTGGATATAAGTAGTGCTCTACTGGACATGTTACTATATTTCTAAGGTTGACGGAGTGTCAACGGATTCTAGACAAATTGCCACTAAATTGACTCACAAGAGCATACTATTTCTACTGAATTGGCTTGCAAGAACATACTGTTTCTACTGAACCAGCTTGCAAGATCATATTGTTTCTACTGAACTAGTTCGCAAGAGCAGACTGTATCCTTTTACATAAATATGTTATTAACTGTACATTATTAAATGATTTATCTGGATATTGTTTACTTCATGAAATATGTGATCATGCCATGATGTGAATTTTATAAAGCCTGATAGATTGCTTATTGTTTTCTTGGAATCTCAGTGGACTTTTAGCTCATCCCATTATTTGTTTTCCTTAATAGGGTGCAGGGATGAGAGAGACAAGAATAGTAATAGTTTGTACTAGAACATCTTGAACTTGTATTTGATCAACATTGTATTATGGTACTAGTCGTTTAAGTTTTTTTTTTCTTTTGGTTTGAATATTTGAATGATTTGAAGCATGTAAATGTTACATTGAAGGACTTTAGTGTTATTGATTGGGGTTTGCAGTGAGTCCTGGCGAGAGTCAGGTAGACAGTCTGCTAAACCTTAGGGTACGTCCTAGGAAGAAGTGAGATTGTCACAGGTGGTATCAGAGTTCTTAATGAGCTCAAGCCGGGAGAGGGTTCTCGAACTGTGGAGAATGGCCTGTTAAGTGTGAAACTACTTACTATTGCTGGGAAAAATAGATATGTATGTCAAGTAAGAATCTCAAACTTGGTTGAATTGCAGTTGGGAGCGGCCGGCCTGAGTTGTGAATTCTCCTAGTTTCAGATTATTGTACTTGGGTACTAAATACTTCTTCTAATGGAATACCCATGAATTGGGAAGGATTTAACATGTCACATCAATGTGATTAGAAATTATGATTAAACCTAAAAAATAGAAGCCATTGCCAAGTAAAAACAGTCAGAGAATCTTACTAAGATGTGTAGTTTCTTGGGCTTAGTGGGATATTATCGTCTGTTTATAAAAGATTTCTCTAAAATTGTAGGGCTTCTAACCGATCTGACTAAGAAGCATGGACAATTTATTTGGGAACCTAGGCGTGAGAACAGTTTTCCAGAGCTTAAGAAATGGTTAACTATAGCGCCTGTTTTAGCATTTTTGGATGGAAAGGATAGGTTCATTGTGTATACTGATGCCTCGAAGGAAGGACTAAGATGTGTGTTAATGCAAAAGGAAAAAACAATTACATATGCCTCTCGAAAGTTAAAACTTCATAAGCAGAATTATCCGATCTATGACATAGAACTAGCTACTATTCTTTTGTTTTGAGGAAATAGAGACATTATTTATATGGGGTGATTTTCAATGTATACACTTATCATAAGAGTCTTAAGTATCTATTCTTCCAGCAGGAATTGAATTTGAAGCAAAGTCGATGAATGGAGTTTTTGGAGGACTATGAGTGCACTATTAATTACCATCCTAGAAAGGCCAATATAGTGGCGGATGCTTTAAGTCGAAAGGTTCAAGTAGCGGGATTCATGACGAGGAGTGGAAAATGTTAGAGATGGTTTGTGAGGGGAATCCTCGCCTTGAATAGCAAAAAGTGATTTTTGGGAATTGGAGGGTTATTTGGGCTAATGTCCAATAAGAGTTGTCGAGTTACTAGAAAACCCAATGTTTGAAATGTTTGAGTTCATTTAGAAAACTTAAGAGCCATTGATGTGTTTAAGTAATAATCATACTATTTGATTTGGTATCGGACATAGAAGATATACAATTTACTAAAGAATCTTTGATTAGTTTTAATGGTAAGGTAATCTAACTTGTAAATGCATTTGAAGAGATTGTTACTTTGACTATTTCGGGAATTGATAATACATTATTGACGTTGAAATGGAATATTTGTACCTGATATTTAGTATGAAATAGGTTATGATCAGTCTGAAGTAACATCCCAAACTTTTGCTAATAAAAGGTGAAAATTTCGAGGACGAAATTCTTTTAAGAGGGAGAGAGTGTGAGGTTCCGAAAATTATTTTCATATCTTTTATTTTAATTACCTTGCCTTAAACTCTTGATTAATTTAATGGTTGAGTCATCATTTTTATTTCTATTGCTTCATTCAATTTATTGGATGTTGAGTTTCATAGTGCGCTATGCAAGTGTGACCAACTAGTGAGTTGTGTGCAATAAATTTAGTGGAATGTCGCGCCCAATTATTTTATAAGAAAAATAAAAGATGAGTTTAGAAAAATGGCTTTTGATTCAACTTTTGATTGGAAAATGAATTTTTAATTTAAAAAGAAAATGAAAAAACATGGGTCTAAATGAGACTTGAAAATGCGACGATTTGACCCAAAATATAGTTTAAAAAGGGTTTTTTGAATGGAGTCGCCACTTGGTATTGAGTTGAGGTGTACCAAGTCACCTAAAAATGAATTTTAAAGAAAAAAGTAGAAAACCCTTTTTCAACGACACCAAGTCTACGAAAATCGGAGAAAGAGATTCGGGAGTCGCATTTCAAGAAAGGAAAGGCAAGGATAATAATCCAACGCACCCTTTCAACCTAGCCAAGGCTAGTTGCGCGATTTAGTCAAAGACTTTCTTATTTTAACCTTAAGATTTATCACATTTGGATATACTATATGAATGCAAACTCTAGACCTAAAAGGGTATCGGGGATCGAAATATCTCTTCAAAGCTTAATTAGTACCATTCACATTAATTGTGATGCCCAATGCGGACTTTTTGGAGAGGTCACGAATATGCAAGTCATGAGACTCGAAAGAAAGAAAAAGAAAAGGAAAATAAGAGTAATTATGCAAATATATGTGGCCTAAAGAAATGCATCATAATGGGTGCGGGGGACTTATACTCGTGACTTTCAATGTTCCCTTTAATAGAGGGAATACGAGCGTGCTAAAGTTTAGAAAGCCAAACTCGTCCATATCCCATATTTAAGGGGTTATCTCTAGTCTAATCAGGCAAAATGCACTAATCTACTCCCTAATTTCCTAAATGAGATGTAAATCTAAATGTTATATATACATAGGGGTAAGGGATATTTTATTAGGGGAAATATTATATGAAAATGATAAAGATCCTAAAAAATGGAAAAATATGGATGAAGTGTAATGTAATCATACAAACATGATTTAGCGAGGGAGGTCCCTAAGGGTGTAGCATTGGACTAGCCCATGTCTATGGATTCTCACTAGCATTGGACTAGTGAGAAATCGGAACAAAGAGTCACAACTAGCGTTGGACTAGTGTGGTGACGGGAAAGGAACCACAGCTAGCATTGGACTAGTGTGATAACATGCATTTATTACAGTCTAAGAAATCAGATAAAGCATAATAAAGCAAATAAACACATAAATCATATATAGCACATAACACATAGGCATGATGTCTAGATGCAAGACCCTAGGAAAGCGAGTAACACATAACACATAAGCATGCAAAAACACACAAGGCAAATAAAGCAAATAAAGCCCTAACTATTACATTCGGGGAACCCTACTACAATCTAAATGGGGGGAAGGAATAAAATGATATAATAACCTAACTATTACAATTGTGGCATTTAATTGCCCTCTCAAGTAATTACAAATTAAATTAAATTAAATATACAAAATTAAAACAAATAAAGTAACTAAATGAACAAATATAATTAGAATATTCAAAAAGAAAAAGAAGCATGCAATTTCACACATAATTTCACATAAGTGCACATAGGATCAAATAAGTCAAAATAAGGGATAAGGTGTACCTCCCTTGAGTTGGGGCTCTAATGAAGTGAAGTCACTTATTTACCCTTCAAAATACAAAGAAAAGGTCAAGGCATCACTTTAATTAACAAATAATCATAAAATATAAAAATAAATTGTGAAATTGAATCAATTAAATCATATAAACAACCCACATTTAAAAAGTCAAAAGAAGAAAGGACTTGATTGCAAAAATTAATAAAATTTTGAGGTAAAAAATTAAAGAAAAATAAAATTTAGGGACCTATTTGCAATTAAATTAGGGATCCAATTTAAAGAAGTTGAAAATGTCCAGGGCCACAGTATAGTTAAGGAGAAATCCAGGGACTGATTTGCAAATCCAGTTACCAGTTTCTTAGAAAACAGGCCATTGGACCATTTTATTTATTTGTTTGGGCCCAAACCTTCCCCAGGCTAATCGAAACCCAAACAAAATAGATGGGTTAGTCTAATTGTTCTTACCAATTGAACCCAATTAACTTAATCACAAACCCAATCCTAAAAACCAACCAAAAGTGTTGGGCTCCATCTTCCTAAACCCAAATCAGAAACCCAACAAAATAATCTAAATCCACTTCCTTAAGCCCAAACAAAACAACCTCTAAATCCAAATCACTTGTTTCACTAAACCCAACATGATAAAATCAACTAAAATTATTAAATCATAATTATGGCCTAAAATCAAGAATTAATCCACCCAAAAGACTACTTAACAATATGGTTCAAACACAACAAATTAGCTCAACTTTCTCATTTGGGGGCCATATCAGAATAAGGGAAAATGTGAGAGGTTCAAACACAACAAAAGTAGGGACCCAATTGGAGGAATCATGAAAGTTTTGGGGTCGAAATTAAAGAAAGTAAAGTCCAGGGGTCAATTTATGTTTCAAATCATGACTTAATTGAATGAAGTCTGGAAGTTATACAGGCTTAAATGTGATTTCACCAAAGCGCAGGGATCAATTTGCAAATTTCCAGATTTTTGAAAACAAATGGTTCGCTGAATCTTTCTTCTTCAATGTGATTGAAGGAAAGCTTCTGCAACCTCTGATTCGGCCATTTTACCCTAACCATCAACTATCATGTTTTAACAAGCATTGAACTGGCTGAATGTTATGCAAAAACAGAAATCGATTCATCCTTGAAACTGAAGCCTCGGTTGGGCATTTCATCGAGCAACAAACAGACATTAAAAAATTTCACCAAATTTTTACTCCATTGAAGTTATAATCAGCCCAGAAATTGCGCAGAACATCAAGATTTCAGTCCAATTTAGCACGTAAGGCACACATATTCTAAAATCCATGAACGATCAACATGAAAATGGAAATAACGAAAATCACAGAAAACTCATTTTCAAACACTGGACAAAAAAAACTAAAATTTTTAGAGAAAAAACTTACAGTGCTCTAACGATGAAGATCCACGGGCGATGATGGTGGGTTCCGGTGGTGGCAATGGCGGCTCCGGTCGCGGCCTTTCCCTTGTTGCTTCTAGCCTGAAGCTCTTCTGAATGACCTGCTCCTCCTCCCTTTCCTCCCTTTTAATTCCCGTAGCTCTTTTTCGATTTCTCCCCCCTTTTGTTTTCTGTCTGCCATTGCCCATCCCCGTTTCTCTTTCTTGCCTTTTTCGCTCTTTCCTTTTCTTTTTAGCCGAAAACCTCCTTCTTTTCTCCCAGCTCTCCGTTCCCTCTTTTATTCTTGCTCTGTTTCTTCTTTTTTCCCCGTAGCTTTCCTCACTCCGCCGCCCCTCTGTTTCTCTTTTTTTTTTTTTCTCCTGACCGAAGCTCTCTGTTTCCTCCTTTCCGTCCTCTCCCAATTTCCAGATTTTTCCCCCTTTTCTCTCAACTCTTTCGGTCTCTTTTTCTTTTGGCTCCCCCGTCCGCCGCCCCTTTCTTCTCTCTGTTTTTTCCTCACGAAGCCCTTCAGGCTTCTTCCTCTAGCTCCCTCTCTCGGCTCTCTTTCTTTCTCCAAACTTTCATGCCCAAAACCCCAGCCGCCTAAAACCTCTCAGCCTCTAAACCCTTGGCTCCTCTCTAGTTCTCTCTCCGTTCAGCTGTCAAAAACCCCTCTTCCAGCCGTCACCCTTTCTGTTTTCTATTCTCTCTCGCCGCCCGGATCCTTACGTGCTCTCCCAATTTTTTGACTGCGGCTATTTCATGCCTCGTTAAAACACCCTCAAAACTAAACCTAAGATGAAAGGCTCAGATTTCAAACCTCAAAATAGGCTTACGTGTCTTGTTTTTGTCCCTTTGATTTTTTCAATGAATTAAATAATAATGGTTTGACATCCTCAAATGTATTACAAAAAATTTGCCCCAATATGGGCTTATTTTGCGAAATCTCATAAATAAAAGAATTTGCCCCAGTGTGGGCCCATTTGATTGAAGAATTTTGTTTGGATGACTCTCTATTTATCAAAGTAAGAAACTGTGTTTCCTAGAATCTTAGGAAGTAATCACATACACACCTATAATGTGAAAAAATAAAAAGTCTTGCCTAAACTCATATAGCAAATTTCATGATGAATTTCTCAAAATAATACCAAATTACAAAAGATTTCTTCCCCACTTTAGCATCAATGCTTAGGGTAATGGGTCACCATTCCTTTTTAACTCATCTTTCAGGACCAATCAAGTGGGTGTTATTTCTGCTTTTGATATGGCTAAGGAAAAATGAGAGGTTAGGATCGGTCTTATTCTCGTACCCAAATTGTATGCAATCCATTCAATATCGCATCTTAGTGAAAGCAAAGAGTTTGTCACTGTTATTTCTTAAGAAAACTTAGTCAACATATAAGCTTTATAGGCTTGCAACATATGGGTAGAAACGATAGCTAAACATGTGAAAACTGGTTATACCCTTATGATCACAAATAATTGATGGATTTCTTATGAGCATAATCCTCACTTTGGGTTGTCATGAAGGATAGGTCAACGATAGACTTTATGAGCTTGTAATGCGGCTTGAAGAAGATAGTTAAAATAAATAAGATTTTTAAGGACATTGCACTGAAGATCGCATTTCCTCCCAAAAAATTGCCCCAATTTTGGAGTCAAAGGTCTTGAACTTTGCTTGATTTTTATCATTACTCACAGGGACTTTCAGCATCGAATCTTTTTGCCTTTATTTTGCTTGTTTTTCCTTTTCCCCCTTTTTTCCTCTTCTTTTCAAAGGTGCTCTCGCGGGTTTTTCACATGAAGAGCGGTGTCAACTTCACATTTAATCAATTCAGATACATTTAAAAATTCCTTGGCATCAGTATATGAGCATCATGTGCCAATTAATTAGAAATTTTCTTGACAGATATATTGCAAAGAACAGAAGTCAGGACTTTCGGCTTTTGTAATGGGGTTAGGTGGGGTGCTTAGAAAGGTTAAGGCTTGAAAGCGGAATTCAAAAGCGGGTTGAATGACCTGAGATCGCATTATTGCGCCAACCCTATTTTAGGGTTAAATCAGAACTTGCCCCAATTTATTCTCAATTGAGGTTTTTTTTCTTTCATTTTGTTCTCTTTTTTCGGCCTTATGTCATTCTTTTAAACTTTTCCAAAAATTGCCCCAATTTATGCTTAACCGAGGTTCTCTTTTCTTTCATTTCCTTTCTTTTGGCCTTGGGCCATTCCTTTGATCTTTTCAAAATTTGTCCCAGTTTATACTCAACCGAGGTTCTCTTTCCTTCTCTATTTTCTTGCTTTTGTTGCTTTATCATTTTTCACCTCTTGAGACTTTTCTTTTCTTTTCAACTCAAACTTGCCCCAGTGTGGGGTTTGCGATTCTCAGGAGTTGTCAAATGAAGTATTTTATTCTGAAGGCTCAAAAAGGATAACTAGGGATAGAATGTTTGATTGGAAAAGAAAAAGGCCTGACTTTTTATTCCGTTCCTTACAATAACTCTGAAAGGAAACTTCCGTTAATGCGAAATTTCTTGCATGTATCTAAATTAACTAACTGAGGAAGACCCTTGTTCATTCATATCTGTGAAACATAGGTGATCCGCTGGAAAAAACCCTTCCTTTTCTTTTTTCCTTCTTCTTTTTCAAAATTGAAGCTCAAATATAATCAAATTTCCCCAATTTGCAATTCTCTCTTTTCTTTTAATTTTAGTAATTTTGCTTTTTCTCTTGCTTTTGAAAAATTCTCCAATCTCCTTCCCCAATGTGGGGTGCGATCATAAGTGCTTTTGAAAAGAACCACCCATTTTAGCTCAAATAAGGATGCAAGGGATAAATAGTGTTTAGGTTGTAGAAATGATGGACAAACCATCATTCTTAAGCTTCATGACAACCAAAGTAACGAAATGCTCATTGAGAATCCATTCCCTTTTTGATATTTGAAAATTTTCCAATGTAGGGTGGTGATCATTAAGGCTCTTATTTGAAACGAAATTATTCTTTCAAAGGCTCAAATAGGAGAGTAAATGATAAAATCTGTATGAGTAGAGAAACGAATGCTCGAAGTATCATTCCAAATTTTCAAAACAAACAAGAATAATGCACATTTTTGCTTTCACTTAGATGTGAATTGAATATAATTAGATACAGTGGACATTTTTCAAGCAAAGATTGCCCCAATTTGCAATTTATCAATCAATGTGACTGATTTTTTGATGATTTTTTTGGCTAATAGAAGCGGGGAAAATATGGATTGTACAGCGAAGGAGAAAAGGTATCTCATTGGGCCTTTTGAGTGACTGTTCACCTTTTTTTTTTACTCTGAGCACTCTTATTGTATAACTCGGATCACCAATCGAATGTACGTAAGGATTTTAGAAGGCATACACTTATAAATTTTCAGGCTGGAGGTTGAGGAAATCTTAATTTAGTTTTATTTCTTAAAATTTATCATGAAATCTCTAATGAGCAAAAGAATGAAATGTACATGAATATATACAAAACAATAATTGTCTAAAAACCTTATTGCTGAAAAAGTTTAAAACAAAATTTCTCGTTCAATTATAATACAAATGAGAAGAGAAAAACTCTTAAAGAGCTCCGTATATACACACTTTTCGTCTCCTTCTCTTTGGAAGAAAAAATGCATTAACAAATCAAATAAACAGAATTTTTCTTTGAAAAACAATTATAAAGTCTCTCAGAGGCTTTAGCCTAGCGCTTCCAAATAAATCCTTCATATTTTCATTGCAAGGTCCGCCCAAGAATCAAGTAATTCTTGTAATTTTCAAACCTTATTGGATCAAAATTGTTATCAGATATAGAAAAATATTTTCATCTTATTGAAACACTTTTATGAATGCAGGGGGAGGGGAAAAAATAAAAGAAAAAAAATCCAGAGTTAGTAAGTAAAATTGTAAAATCGGCATGCATGTCCTACAGGGGAGCCCTTTTATACCAAGGGTTGGCCTAGCATGAAAATGCAATCCTCTAGGGTAGGCACCATACAATACCTGATGAATCCGATCAACTGATTGAGTGAAAAATGATTTGAAAAAATCTGGCCAATTGGAGTGAGAAGAGTCATTTGTCCTAACAAATGAGGATGAAGTCCAAATGGATTGCCTGCTTTGATCAACACATAAAAATGATGTATAAAAGAGATTGCAATGTCTTGATTAATTTATTCAGTGAACCTTAGACTTAAATCCTAAAGGAAAAAAAACAGGTCAAATGGATAGGGTAAAATTGATGATTTATTCAAAGCCGATCGAATTGCACTAAAAATAGGTAGATTGGTCAACTGAATTGAATGAAATTGATGATGTCTTCAAAATCGACCCGATTGCCCCAAAAATGGGTAAATTGGCCAAATGAATGAAATGGAGTTAATGATTTATTAAAAAATGATTAGATTGTCCGAAAATTGAATGAATTGACAAAATGGATTGGATGATATTGATGGTTTATTCAAAAAAATTGATTGAACTATCTACCCATTGGTAGTTTCAAAAAATCATTGCAATGCATTAGTCTATGAGCCTCCTAAAATCAAGATTTGGCCTCTATATTTATCGTCTCAACAATGAGGAATCGTTTGTGAATTTCTTCAAATCAATGTCCTTTAAGCAAGGGATTTTTACCAGCTATGTTAAAAATGGCCAAAAAATGATTGTTAGATGCTCATATTCTAATGTGCAAAAATTGCTTTGCCGTCTTCGAAAAGATCGGATCCTACCTTACCTCATGCACTACCCCTTCGGACAGTACAAAAATATAAATGTGCAAGTCTCATTGGATTATATATCCGAGACACGGGGCGGTTTATTCCTATAACGGGATTCCTTAAATGGCATTTCCTTCTAAGGTGGATGCATGATGCCAGTGTAATAAATCGATAAAACATGCAATTTGAAATGAAATATGACCTAAGGAACCCTTTATACGCCAGGGTAGGCCTAAAATGATATGACATTATCATCCTACAAATGCAATATATCAGAATCTTTAAATGTGCAATAGCCTATCTAAGAAGGTGGGTTCTATAAAGAAGATCATGCCAGATCTCTTATTCCTACGTTTGTGAATGCAAAAGACAAGAAAACAAAGAAACGTTAGTTCAACACATAATCACATAACACTTTGGGCGATTAAAAGCAAAAAGATAAATAAGGAAAGAGGGGTGGGATCCCTCCCCTCATGCCTAGTGTTCCTAGTCAGGTAGGTTGACTTTATCCTAGGCACTTCTAACATGGATGCATAAGGTTGGGTCTTACTAATGCATCTAGACTCGATCAGGCTTTAGGCTCCCAAGCCTTTAGACCTAAAGGCGAAGGGTCATCAATCTCAGGGCCTTCGGTCGGTGGCTCGAGTGATCCCTTAGGCATCGCTATGGGTGCAGTGCACACCATCCGCATACCTAAGGCAATCGATCCTAATCCTACAGGGAGATGTGGGTAGGGTAAAAATTATGCATACACGTATGAAATGATTTTCCTTTTGAGGGGAGGGATTATAATACCATCAAAATGCGGTCGACGGTTCTAGGGTGACTACCCCCCACCCAACAATGCAAGCGCGATACAAATAAACCATCCATTCATTACATACATAGTGCGCGAGGAGTGATTACACGCGTGATAGATGCAAAAACCCTAATAAAGAGAAAAAAGGAAAAAGGAAAAGAAGAATACAACCTACTACTCCAAATATGATATATGAGAAGGTTAAAAGAAGAAATGGTGGACTAAATCGAATGCTTGGACCCTCTAAGTTCCCCAGTAGAGTCACCAACTGTCGCGCCCCATTTTTTTATAAGAAAAATAAAAGACGAGTTTAGAAAAATGGCTTTTGATTCAACTTTTGATTGGAAAATGAATTTTTTATTTAAAAAAAATGAAAAAACATGGGTCTAAATGGGACTTGAAAATGCAACGATTTGACCCAAAATATAGTTTAAAAAGGATTTTTTGAATGGAGTTGCCACTTGGTATTGAGTTGAGGTGTACCAAGTCACCAAAAAATGAATTTTAAAGAAAAAAGTAGAAAACCCTTTTTAAACGACTCCAAATCTACGAAAATCAGAGAAAAAGATTCAGGAGTCACATTTGAAGAAAGGAAAGGCAAGGATAAGAATCCAAAGCACCCTTTCAACCTAACCAAGGCTAGTTGCGCGATTTAGTAAAAAACTTTCTTATTTTAACCTTAAGATTTATCACATTTGGATATACTATATGAATGCAAACTCTAGACCTAAGAGGGTATCGGGGATCGAAATATCTCTTCAAAGCTTAATTAGTACCAATCACATTAATTGTGATGCCCAATGCGGACTTTTTAGAGAGGTCACGAATATGCAAGTCATGAGACTCGAAAGAAAGAAAAAGAAAAGGAAAATAAGAGTAATTATGCAAATATATGTGGCCTAAAGAAATGCATCATAATGGGTGCGGGGGACTTATACTCGTGACTTTCAATGTTCCCTTTAATAGAGGGAATACGAGCGTGCTAAAGCTTAGAAAGCCAAACTCGTCCATATCCCATATTTAAGGGGTTATCTCTAGTCTAATCAGGCAAAATGCACTAATCTACTCCCTAATTTCCTAAATGAGATGTAAATCTAAATGTTATATATACATAGGGGTAAGGGATATTTTATTAGGGGAAATATTATATGAAAATGATAAAGATCCTAAAAAATGGAAAAATATGCATGAAGTGTAATGTAATCATACAAACATGATTTAGCGAGGGAGATCCCTAAGGGTGTAGCATTGGACTAGCTCATGTGTATGGATTCTCACTAGCATTGGACTAGTGAGAAATCGGAACAAAGAGCCGCAACTAGCGTTGGACTAGTGTGGTGACGGGAAAGGAACCACAGCTAGCATTGGACTAGTGTGATAACATGCATTTATTACAGTCTAAGAAATCAGATAAAGCATAATAAAGCAAATAAACACATAAATCATATATAGCACATAACACATAGGCATGATGTCTAGATGCAAGACCCTAGGAAAGCGAGTAACACATAACACATAGGCATGCAAAAACACACAAGGCAAATAAAGCAAATAAAGCTCTAACTATTACATTCGGGGAACCCTACTACAATCTAAAAGGTGGGAAGGAATAAAATGATATAATAACCTAACTATTACAATTGTGGCATTTAATTGCCCTCTCAAGTAATTACAAATTAAATTAAATTAAATATACAAAATTAAAACAAATAAAGTAACTAAATGAACAAATATAATTAGAATATTCAAAAAGAAAAAGAAGCATGCAATTTCACACATAATTTCACATAAGTGCACATAGGATCAAATAAGTCAAAATAAGGGATAAGGTGTACCTCCCTTGAATTGGGGCTCTAATGAAGTGAAGTCACTTATTTACCCTTCAAAATACAAAGAAAAGGTCAAGGCATCACTTTAATTAACAAATAATCATAAAATATAAAAATAAATTGTGAAATTGAATCAATTAAATCATATAAACAACCCACATTTAAAAAGTCAAAAGAAGAAAGGACTTGATTGCAAAAATTAATAAAATTTTGAGGTAAAAAATTAAAGAAAAATAAAATTTAGGGACCTATTTGCAATTAAATTAGGGATCCAATTTAAAGAAGTTGAAAATGTCCAGGGCCACAGTATAGTTAAGGAGAAATTCAGGGACTGATTTGCAAATCCAGTTACCAGTTTCTTAGAAAACAGGCCATTGGACCATTTTATTTATTTGTTTGGGCCCAAACCTTCCCCAGGCTAATCGAAACCCAAACAAAATAGATGGGTTAGCCTAATTGTTCTTACCAATTGAACCCAATTAACTTAATCACAAACTCAATCCTAAAAACCAACCAAAAGTGTTGGGCTCCATCTTCCTAAACCCAAATCAGAAACCCAACAAAATAATCTAAATCCACTTCCTTAAGCCCAAACAAAACAACCTCTTAATCCAAATCACTTGTTTCACTAAACCCAACATGATAAAATCAACTAAAATTATTAAATCATAATTATGGCCTAAAATCAAGAATTAATCCACCCAAAAGACTACTTAACAATATGGTTCAAACACAACAAATTAGCTCAACTTTCTCATTTGGGGGCCATATCAGAATAAGGAAAGTGTGAGAGGTTCAAACACAACAAAAGTAGGGACCTAATTGGAGGAATCATGAAAGTTTTGGGGTCAAAATTAAAGAAAGTAAAGTCCAGGGGTCAATTTATGTTTCAAATCATGACTTAATTGAATGAAGTCTGGAAGTTATACAGGCTTAAATGTGATTTCACCAAAGCGCAGGGATCAATTTGCAAATTTCCAGATTTTTGCAAACAAATGGTTCGCTGAATCTTTCTTCTTCAACGTGACTGAAGGAAAGCTTCTGCAACCTCTGATTCGGCCATTTTGCCCTAACCATCAACTATCATGTTTTAACAAGCATTGAACTGGCTGAATGTTATGCAAAAACAGAAATCGATTCATCCTTGAAACTGAAGCCTCGGTTGGGCATTTCATCGAGCAACAAACAGACATTAAAAAATTTCACCAAATTTTTGCTCCATTGAAGTTATAATCAGCCCAGAAATTGCGCAGAAAATCAAGATTTCAGTCCAATTTAGCACGTAAGGCACACATATTCTAAAATCCATGAACGATCAACATGAAAATGGAAATAACGAAAATCACAGAAAACTCATTTTCAAACACTGGACAAAAAAAACTAAAATTTTTAGAGAAAAAACTTATAGTGCTCTGACGATGAAGATCCATGGGCGATGATGGTGGGTTCCGGTGGTGGCAATGGCGGCTCCGGTTGCGGCCTTTCCCTTCTTGCTTCTGGCCCGAAGCTCTTCTGAATGGCCTGCTCCTCCTCCCTTTCCTCCCTTTTAATTCCCGTAGCTCTTTTCCTATTTCTCCCCCCCTTTTGTTTTCTGTCCACCGTTGCCCTTCCCCGTTTCTCTTTCTTGCCTTTTTCGCTCTTTCCTTTTCTTTTTAGCCGAAAACCTCCTTCTTTTCTCCCAGCTCTCCGTCCCCTCTTTTACTCTTGATCTGTTTCTTCTTTTTTCCCCGTAGCTTTCCTCACTCTGCCGCCCCTCTGTTTCTCCTTTTTTTTTTCTCCTGACCGAAGCTCTTTGTTTTCTCCTTTCCGTCCTCTCCCAATTTCCAGATTCCCCCCCTTTTCTCTCAACTCTTTCGGTTTCTTTTTCTTTTGGCTCCCTCGTTCGCCGCCCCTTTCTTCTCTCTATTTTTTCCTCACGAAGCCCTCCAAGCTTCTTCCTCTAGCTCCCTCTCTCGGCTCTCTTTCTTTCTCCAAACTTTCATGCCCAAAACCCCAGCCGCCTAAAACCTCTCAGCCTCTAAACCCTTGGCTCCTCTCTAGTTCTCTCTCCGTTCAGCCGTCAAAAACCCCTCTTCCAGCCATCACCCTTTCTGTTTTCTATTCTCTCTCGCCGCCCAAATCCTTACGTGCTCTCCCAATTTTTTGGCTGCGGCTGTTTCATGCCTCTTTAAAACACCCCCAAAACTAAACCTAAGATGAAAGGGCCAGATTTCAAACCCCAAAATAGGCTTACGTGTCTTGTGTTTTGTCCCTTTGATTTTTCCAATGAATTAAATAATAATAAAGCAATTTTCTTAACAAAAATGAAAATAAGATGAAACAAACAAAAAATAACAATAACAAAATAAACAAAAATCACTAAAATAAAAATAAAAAATAATAATAATAATAAATGAAAAGCTTAAATTTTGGTGTCTACAGGGATTATGTATCAAGAGGTGTTAAGAGATAATTGGAGGAGAACTAGATATTTTGATAAATTAGAGACAATTAGATAGGTATTACTTCTTGTTTTGCCACTTGTCAATCATCTATCCAACCTTGACCAAGACAAAAGTTTTCCTAAATGGCATGACACTTATCCAATGTGGCATGACAAATTTGACCAAGACAAAAGTTTTCAAACCAACACTTTCTTGCCTTGACCATTTACATTCGTGAGAGAGAGAGAGAGAGAGAACCAACTTTATTTCTTTTCCTTTTAAACAGCCGAGAGAAAAAGTGCTTGAGTCTTCCTCCTCCATTTCATTGTTTCAGCCGAGAGAGAGAGGAGAGTTGAGAAACCTTTGTTCTTTATTTTTCCAACCAAGAGAATATAGAGTTTTGAGAGAAATTAGAGTGTCTTGTCTCCATTTCTAGTCAAGAGGAAGCTGTCCATCCAACTTGCTTGAACCAAGGAGAAATCAGGAAGGTGAGCCAACTTCCAGCTTGATTTGGAGCAGAAAAATAAGGTAATATGGCTGAGAAACTTCAATCTTTCCTTACACTTTAAAGAGATGTGGATATATGTTTGATTTGAAGTTAAATAGAGGTAGAAACTGATGGAAGTAACCTGTTTGTAGCTGGAAAGTTTCCAGTTTGAACCGAACCAGTGAAGGAAGAAGAGAACCATCGACCTAATGTCTTAATCAAGTTAGCTCCAAAGTTCTTGAGTTCTTAAGGAGCGAAAAGGCCACCCAATGAAACTCTTGAAAGCAAGAAAGCATGCCAAGAAGAAGAGGCAAGGGCCTCCTCTTTCCGGACAACACATACAAGAGAAACCTTCCAACAGTCAAAAGATATTTCTATAATTCGTTTTTTTCTCTTGTTTGTATATTTCCATAATAGGTTACATACGTGTTGTTGCCCTGAATCATGGTTAAATTGCAACTTTCCTTCTTGATTTATGCATAAATCGTGTAGTATATCATTAAGTATCTATAAAGCATGAATCTCGTAGAAAAATCTCAACAAAAATGGAACCCACAAGCTAAAAAACACAACTCACATCCTACGATTCAGACTGAAAATGTCCAGCAAGCTCTCTTCAATTTTTCTCACCAAAATAGCACCTCTCTTACTTACTTTCAACCATAAATCACACAATAACATGTTTATAACATAAGCTAAGGAATTAATCAAGTATTTCCTAGCACAACTCAACAAAACTGCAAATAAGAGCTGAAAAGTCACAGCTCAACCCTGTCGGCTTCCTCCTAGAAATTTCAGCAGCCAAAAACCTCACATACATGCCATTTTTCTACCAAGATTCATCTATCAAAGAAATAACTGATTCTCTAGCAAACTTGCAACAAAATAAACTAAAAGCTAAAAGAAATGACAGCCTTCACTGCTTTGGTTCAAACTGGAAACTTTCCAGCTACAAATAGGTTACAAATAGGATACTTCAAATCAAACATGTATCCACATCTCTCTAAAGTGTAAGGAAAGATTGAAGTTTCTCAACCATATTATCTTATTTTTCTGCTCCAAATCAAGCTGAAAGTTGGCTCACCTTCCTCATTTCTTCATGGTTCAAGCAAGCTGGATGGACAGCTTCCTCTTGACTGGAAATTAAGACAAGACACTCTTATTTCTCTCAAATCTCTATATTCTCTTGGTTGAAAAAATGAAGAAGAAAGGTCTCTCAACTCCTTTCTCTCTTGACTGAAACAATGAAAAGGAGGAAGAAGACTCCCAAGCTCTCTTTGTCTCAGCTATTTAAGAGGAGAAGAAATGAAGTTGATTCTTTCAAATATTCTCTCTCACCAATGTAAATGATCAAGGCAAGAAAGTATTAATTTAAAAACTTTTATCTTGGTCAAATTTGCTATGCCATATTAAATAAGTGTCATGCCATTTGGGAGAGCTTTTGTCTTGGTCAAAGTTGGATAGATGATTGACAAGTGGCAAAACGAGAAGTAATACCTATCTAATTGTCTCTAATTTACCAAATTATCTAGTTCTCCTCCAATTATTTCTTATCACCTCTTGATACATAATTCCTTTAGCATAAAACTTCCTCTATTCCACTAAATTTATTACACACAACTCACTAGTTGGTCACACTTACATAACGCACTATGAAACTCAACGTGCAATAAATTGAATGAAGCAATAGAAATAAAAATCATGAATCAACCATTAAATCAACCAAGAATTTAAGACAAGGCAATTAAAATAAAAGATGAAAATAATATTCGGGATCTCACATATTTAACACTACATTTAAGCTTCTGTTTTTAAGAACATCAAAGTGCAGAAGGATTTGATTTCCCACTATTGCTACCAAGGGGTGTGGTGCATCTCAGATTTTCAGAGTCAACTCTAGCAAATCCTTTTCCCGTGGCTTAAACATTAGCCCTCAGGAGCTTTCACGCATACCACTTGTTAAGCAATTCTAAGAGAAGAACTGCAGCAGAATCCTTCGCTTTTTTGACACTTGGCATGGGATCTCCAATACATTCATCCGTCCATCCCCTATCAGAAGTTTTAACACAAACTGCATACGTGAACCTTTTTGCATGTGCAGGGCCACCTTCATGGACGCGCCTAAAATGCCAAATTATATGGTTAACATGATAAAATCAGCAAAATTCTATACCAGTTTGCTAGGAATAGAATATACTGAATACAAGAATTGCATATTACAAAGAAGCTGGGTTCACAAGTTAATTTCTTACCGATATGATGGCATTGGCCAATTTCTCCGCAAACAGATATCGTTTAGTGTCTGCCTTGTGAACGTTTGGCTCCCATTCCTCCTTTTTTTGCCGTCATCAGTATCATTCTCCTTAGCTTCAGCTTTCTCCTTTTCCTTCAGTGCAACAAGGGCATTTCGAGCAGCCAATTTTTGTGCCATTTTCTTTTGTGGATTTTGAGCTAATCCAACCTGAACACCATCAACATAGACTTCTACTGTTGCCAAATTGCCACTCCTAGTTGCTTTATATTCGAGGCCCTCAGCCTGTTGCTGGCATCTTTCTTGCAGTTCTCTTACCGGATGCATTGGAAGGGTTTCGGGAGTGACCATTGGTTCCAGTAGAGGTTGGAATACCTGATGATACGAGTTTCATTATAAATCGAGATCTCATACCAAAATATGTGATTAATGACAAACAATAAGCAAGAGAATAAAATTCAGCAATATAGACACAAATAGGAACTTTTCTCAGATTCTTGAGTTCGACTAACCCTCCATACAGCTGCAGTATCACGCCCACTGTCAAGGAAGACAGCACCAGCAATTGATTCAACAATATCGCCCAATACTTTTGGAGCTTTGCAGTCTCCTAAACCAAAGGAGTTAAACCCTGGTTTCGACAACTCATTCTGGACCTCTTTCACAAAATCTCGTATCTAAACATGAATGAACATTGGTAAAAAGCTTCATTACTTGGGATAAGTCACATTTGATGCACAACACCATGCATATAAATGGTCGATTACAAGCGGTTAAAAGTAGAGCAGTAGAAACCTGTTTTTCAAGGGCACTCGATCCATGTCGAAGGTGTGTATGAAGATTATGTTTAACAGCAACACGTGCAAAATTTTCATTGTTCACAGCAGCGGCTCGCAAATCAGTTAAGCGTCCTGGAGGCAGATCTGTATATGTAAAGAATAAGTGTCTTGTAATGAGATGATCCAACACAGCATCACCTACAAACTCCAGTCGTTGGTAACAAGACACCCCAGAGGAAGGGCGTGAAGCATGAGTAATAGCCTCTACCAATAAGCTCCTATCAACGAATTTGATGTTCAAAGTAGTTTCCAACACATCAAAGTCAATGCTCCTCAAAACATTCTCTGGAACACTATTGGGCCTAATAAGATAATCACTCTCCTTTAAATCAAAATCTACCTCTATGCCAATCCATTTCATCACGTGGTTTGCTGCAATTTTCCCACCTTCAACATAATACACACCAATTAGTGCCTCAACAACATCAGCCAGTGTTTTGCTAGAGAGGACGCGATATGAACTTGAATCGCTTTCCAGCTCACCGTCTTCAAGTTCATCATCTTCATATAAACCATCATCCAGATCGTGCCCTGCCCTCATGTCATCATGTAAAACTTGTGGATCAAAAAGTGATGCTTCTGTTTCCTTCATTTCTTCATCAAAGACAGGCAGCACCCCTGGAGCAGCCCATCTAGATGGAGCAAACCGATCTGCTTGAATGTATGATTGAAGCCCCTTATTTAATGCATACTGATACAGCACCATGTTGCTGACCATTTGCTGCCTCATTCGAGTGAGTTGGCCTTCATGTTTCTGGGGATACTGGAGAAAAAGAAATCGACTAACAACCCATTTCAAATAAGCATCACCCAATAGTTCTGCTCGTTCATAGCAGAAAGTCTCCTGGCAAGAAGCAGCAGTCAAAGCTTCCAGTATCTGCACATATAAAGGTTCATATGTCATCTAACTTAGTGTAACTGTTAATAAGTATCTAGTAGGGTGTCATCACACCTTTGAAGCAGGGACTGGATGACCAATTATATGCTTAAGCTGCACTGCAAGCAGCATACTTTCAACCCTTCTCATAATTGATGGCAATCTTTGAGCACCCCGTACTAGCGATCCAGGAAGAGGATGCACAAAACACAGCTCAGGAGGGAGAAAAACATAGTATGTCTTATCCAGGTTCTCATCAGATTCATTGTCATGAGCTATAACAGGCAAAATTTCACAATTAGTTGTTCAGAGTAATGATGAGAAAATAACACGTCAACATGACACAGTGAAAATGATAAGTGAACACCTTCTGCATGTTCAAACCGAGGGGAGAGAAGATTCTTGCAATATGAAACACCACGGCCTCTTATTAGAGGTTGTTGTTTGAAGATCAAATGAACTCCATACCTGCAGGTAATTATGGACCGAACAGCCAAATGCACCATATTGTAGGTGAAGAATTAAAAGCTTTCCCAGTCTAGGTCTCAAACTAGTTCAAGAGTGCAAAACATCGAAACTATGGTTGATGGCCCAGAAGAACCAGAGTGTTTCACACTTGAAAATAGTTTATGCTTCCTTTCCGACCGCAATAAGCTTTGTCTTTTTCACGTACAATAATGGTGCATTAAAACCATCCAGTCCTTGCATTAAGAAATACTTAGCAGATACACCAAAGAATTTTAAAGACAGTGATTTCCTCATTGATTCTTTTCGAGAAGAGATCTCACCCTTCAAGTCATCCACACAACTATACTGAAATAACTACCTTACTCCTGATTTATTATCTTTTCTTAGAAGGCCAAACTGAAAAAGAAGTGCATTAGTTAGATAATTAACCTTTCCCATACTTGTTATCCCATTCTTAAAGCCTCAAGCAAAGACAAGAATGCTCCATCAACCATCCTTTTAGCTTCCATTGGGCATAATTAGATGGATGACAAAATTTTAAGCAGTTATACTCTGAAAATATTCATATAAATAACAGTGACAACCCAATCCATGAAACTTCCTATTCAGTGATCAGGAAGGTTTAGACGCATTGGAGTCGTGTCCTGCTAAAAACAACTCTTTGAAAACAATGTTGCAACCTATTGTCCAAAAATTGCTTTAAAAGTCAACTAGAGAACAAATTTTAGTTTATGAGGATCCATAACAATTATCATAAGCATTTCATAAGCAGAAAAAATGGTATGCCAAGCAATTTTAAGTTGATTTTAGATGCATACTTTTGCTTGTAGTAATCAGCATAAGAGCTGTACTCCAAAGGACCAAGGTAGCCTTCTTTCCTCGGAAACGGGTTTTCTGCAGTCATGTCATAGCGCACAGAATCAACAAAAAACCTCTTTCCTGAATGAGCTGCAGTAATAATCTTCCCAACTAAATCTTCCGCACTAACACAAGAATCAGCCATCATCAATTTGTCCTTGTTTAAAACCCCTTGAACAGAAACTTCAAGGGTATTTCGATTAGGAAGCAAACCAGAAGCTTCCACAACATCAAACTGTGCAATAGCTCCCCGGATACCATAAGTAGGATGGGATTTAAGGCCATAGGTAATTCCATGCCGCAATTTCCCAAATCCGTATTCTCTACGGTCTCCACCTAGTGCTCGCTCGTTTGTGCCAAGACAAACATCTGGTCGAGCTCTCTGGATGGGATTGCGCCATGCATCTGTGTTTGTTATTCTCTCAATCAGATCCCAGTCAATATCTTTTATCGGATCAGTAGTTTTGTTGCAGGTCGTTGGAACAAATAAATAAGCCTTCGCAGGATCCCATGGAGTAGTGGATGGTTCAACATCCACATCCAGTACTATGCTCATTAGTCTTACATGGAAGCTCTTGAGCAAAGCTAACTGTACAAACAGACACCAGATTACTGTTCAAGCGGATAAGCAAGATGCAGAGTGCTATATCTTCGTATCAATGAAAAAGTAATACATGATCAACCTGAATTTCAGTAATTTCTAGTGGGCCTCGATAGATAAGTGAAGCTTTTGTGATTACAGTTCGAGCAATAAATAAATCCATTGACATCGATAACACCTGATAATAAGAGATACTTAGCAACAAAAAACATTGAACTTTTACATTTAACGCAATAATGAAAAACATACCTCTGCATCCAGCTCATTGCCAAACAACACCGCAAACTCTGAGACTTGAGTTAAGAATGGATCCTTTGAGGAACCAAAATTAACGCATTTGACCTCATACATATACAGGTGATAGAATTTGGAGTAGTCACAATTATCTCTTCCAGTTAAGATCCAATCTCCCTACAGGAACAACAGAAGTTTAAAATAAGAGAATTTTACATCTCAGCAACACTAGGACACTCCTTGCATAGAAACTAAAACCAATGGAAAGTGGAAAACAATATCTAACAACATATAAATTCAGTAATAGTGCTGTTGATCTGCAAAACATGTACCAAAATGTAGTCAAGACAATCCAATTACACGGGCTTTACAACATCAAATGTAGTAAATCCTCACAAGTATTAAAAAAATATATGTAAATTGAAAAAGGAACAGTAAAATCTCCTAAAAGCCAAAACGAAAGTGTGTGAGACCACATTTTAAGTATACAGAAGACAAAGCAGTAGGATTGTGGTACAAAAATGACCAGCATTATTTCTTGCATTTTGTCTCTGACTTGATCAATGACTGGTCAGAAACTCATTAAAACAATTTTCTTTGGCCACCAGAAGACATGATAAGCTTACTGCAAACAACTCCATGCGGACAAAAATCTGCTCTTAAAGGTTTCTACTTTTACTGTGGAGGCAAAAGACAATTGATCTGCTTCGTGAAAAAACATAACATCAAATGTGCTCTACACGAAGCCAAGCCTAAAAGCTAACATGTACCATTGAACAGTTGAGCTCTTTATTCAGCCACTTCAAAACATAAAAAACAAGATGGATTTGTTTAACTGATCACTTCAAAATTTGTGCTGAAACATGATAATTAGCTGATTCATTAAATTTAGAGAGAAAAAAAAGGACCTAAGAGAAATTAAATCACCGGAAGGTCACATCATAGGTAGGTATGATGTGACCTTCTAATACAACGCATTTTCCATAATTGCTAAGTGCAAAAACTAACATATATTTTCTTCACTTCTCTAGTGCTGCCCCAAGGAACCGGTAAAGTTCTTTTGAAAAGCATAATATGATATAGATTGTCACTTTTACACTTTATCAATCAATTTACCTTCTGGTTTAAAACACAGAGAGCTAAAAGGCTGCCTTATAACCATGAGAGATACAGGGTTACCTATGACAAATATAGGATAACCCACTTAAACGGCAGATGGGATTTTCATAATTTACCCTAAAATTCATATATCTTATACTGGTTTATATCATCTTCAATTACAAACTGGAGCAAGCTAAACCAGGTTTGCATTCACAAACTAACCTGAAGAACTTTAGCAACGCCTTCAGGGTAGAACTCCCTATGCCTAGCAGTTCCAGGAAGCGGATCCCCTTCATCATTTTTTTCAACTTTCTCAAGATCTGCCCCACTTCCCTTGTCAGGCAAGAGCATGTCAGTAAATGCTCCCATCTCATGGAGCTTCTTGCAAGCAGCTAAACAGACAGCCTGAAGATTACAGATTCTGTTTAATAAATATAGTTGAATAAGTTAGGGGTAGCAACATGGATCTGATTATTTAATACATGCATATCATGCCTGTTGTGCAACACGCATTGAGCCGCAGACAGGACCCTCAAGTTCCTCAAATGGTGCATTACAGGGAAGCTGAAGCCTGCATGAATATCCAGTAGGTCCTCCTGGCTTCTCATGGCGCTGCATAATAAACTCAGGGCGAAGTATTGAGTACCTAAAACAAAGAAAGTGAAAAAGGAACAAAAAGCTAAGAACCTACTTGCTGTGGAGAATAAGTGCATGATAAGGACAATAATCACATTGAAAAAGAAACTGAACCTGTCACTCGGCAGCTGCGAACAGTAAAAGTGGATGAGTCCAACAGCAGAATTTAAACTGACCACAGCACCCGTAGACTCCACTTGATAGACTGTATTTTCTGTCACCTCCCCCAGCTTAGATGTACCATTAAGATGACTAATATCCGTCCTCTCAATTGCTTCTTTTCGCAAGGTTTCTTCACTATTTCTAGCATTTCTTAGAAATGCTTCATGTGATAAATTTCCTCTAAACAAAGGATAAAACATAATAAATTTTAAAATCTAAGTTCATTTGTCATCTCAATTATGGAAAATAATGGGAAAGGAATCATAAGAATCCACAAGATGCATAACTACCTCTCAACCATCAAAATGTAATCTGATCCAGGCTTTCTAGCTCGGCCCCTGGACTGAATGTATGCTAGAACAGTTTTTGCCAGGTCAAAGCGGATGACAACATTGCACTGCCTAATATCAAGTCCTTCCTCAGCAACACTAGTGGCAACTAACAAGGTAACCTACAGATCAGTGCAAGCGTAAGATAGTGAATAAGAGCAAATCTGGTATTTAAGATGAATCATGTATAAGCATTTAGCATACACGGCCATCTCGGAATTTTGCTATTGCATCCTGCAATTGACTTGTCCGCATCTCTTGACTATTGTTATGCCCAATCAAACTTGCTGACTTGATAAAACTCAGGGAAGGAAGCTCTGCAAAAACCTGCATGCTTGACCAAATATTGTTGTCACAATAAATAATTAACTAGTTAAAATTCAAAATGGAGAATATGTATAGCTTATGTTTAGTTGACCTTTGGAAGAACTAAGGCAGCCACAACACGTTCCACAAAAACGATTGCACGAAAATCATCTGTATGCTGATATTTCAGAAGTATTTTAATCAACGACTGCACTTTTGGTGTCACTTTCCCATCAGCAACAGCGGCTCCAATTATCACATCAACATGTTCTCCGCCAGAGACAACTGAATCAGACAAGCATACAAGCAAAAAAGAACATTGACAACTATGACAAAAACCCACATACACAATTTTTAAAGGAATTAAACAATTAAAATACAACTGAGGCAACTGCATCATTAGCACTCTTTCTAATTCTAATGGCAACTGTATAGAGTGTATACAACTAAGAGAGTACATAAATCACAGGATACAACTAAGAGAGGTTATGCACATAATTACTAAGAGACGTTATGAACATTGACAACTATCATTAGGAAGCATACAACTAAGAGAGTACATAAAGCAAAAGAGAATTGGCCGCTGTCTAGAGTGTGAATAATTTAAGATAATTTTCAACTGATATGACACCTGCATGCATATAGCAGGTAGGGACCAGCTGGATAAGCCCTCCATATACCCTTAAAATCAGAGGTTATGTACATCTCTTAACTGACATATCTTTGGCATATGAATTATGAATCACTTTCTAACTTTTATTAGAATGATAACTGGAGAAAGGACAAAGGTAACAATTAATGGATCAATTCCCTTCCTGTAGTTGGGCTTATAACAATAAAAGTTGAACTCCAACAAGCCAAGATCAACCAGTTAACATATAGTAGCAAATAAAATGCATTACCCCTCCAGCAAACAAGACTAGTGAGCACTCACCGTGACTGTCAGGAAGTTCTCCCTCCTCTATCTCTTCAGACAAACTGCTCTCTGAAGTTTCAAAACCAACCAAATCTCCAATTCTTGAGTTACTTTCACTTACAGCTCCCTCAGATAATTGGCATTGCAAGAGGGAAACAACTTTACTTAGATACGATTCTTGAAATTTGACATCTAGTTGGTAATTTGCTCTTTCATCATTTTGTAAACCAGCTAAAAATGATTGTGCAACCTTCAACAATATAGGGCAAAGGAAACTTGTAAGTAGTTACACAAAATTGGCATAGAAAACTAATCCCCAACAAGATACTTCACCTTATAAGCACACCACTGTCCTAGTTCTCCAAGTGCATAGTTGACGGCCCTCAGCTTTTGAATTAAGTTAGCAGCTCCATCACTTTCAGTTCTTTCAGATACACCATATACTTGGCGCAGCTCTTCCTTTGCACCAGCATCTCTTGCTCCCATAAATTGCCATTTACTCCTCCTAGAGCTTGATTGAGCAGCTTCTTCAACTGCCACTTCCATTTGCTTTATCTGTTCATGGAGGGACCACAAACTAGTAGCTTTGTCATATTCAACTACAACTTCTGAGGGCATTGGCACGTGTCTCTCGAGCTCTTTACGATCCTTTACTGTACAAACTACTGAATCTAACTTACATTCTAGATTACGAATCTTAATTGCGCAGTCTATTTGGCTTGAAACACCTGCATGACAATGGCAACAGTTTCGTGAATAATAGTAGTGGCAAAACTCCCAGTGCAGCCAAGAGTATTAAAAAGAGAGAGAGAGAGATAGGGAGGAAGAACAAAGACAAATGACAAGATATTACTGCACTGCAAACAAAATTTGGATTAAGTAGCTTCTCTGCAAGCAAGCAACAGAAGTGAAATGCTAAGATAGATAAACCAATGCCTACCCTTCAAGTTAACAGGAGAAGCTGTCATTCCAAAAACAGATGGCCTCTGCTCCTTTGACGTTGTATGATAGAACTCAGACATCACTAAAGAATATGGATGTTTCTTGACAGCATGATGACATTCATCCAGAATAAGTAGATCAATAGCTTCCATTTTTATTATGCTGTGTCTCAATATATTCAAGAGAATTTGAGCCGTCATGACTAAAACCTGCAATGTCAATTATTAACTTAAATGAGTCAAACTAAGCACTTTTGGGACTTATATGAAGACTAAAAGAATGCACAATCAGATGTGGGACACGGAAGTTATCAGTGCCAAGTAGCATTAATTTACTTTAGAAGTGCGCACCACACAACCTTAGGCAGATAAGATTGCATGCACACACGCTCTTGACTTGTCATGGTGAATGGAGTAGCCAAAACAAAAGCATATATGCTCACAAAGTCATTCCACCATGCTCACACTGTTTGGTTAACACAAAACTTGGACAATCATTTTTACTGTGCATAAGGAACACATTATCCCATAGTGTCAATCAAATCAGGATGGAAGGTGTATAATGTAAGAGACATCAAGATGAGCAAAAAGGATAGGTGCAGAGACTCAACGGAAGCTGTTCTAACAAGTGGAGTTGGCTGCGTTAGTAGAGAAATCTTTCCATCTAAAATTCCAAAAGGAAAATACTATGACTGTTTTAATACTACATCCTTGTTCTGGAAAATACTATGACTGTTTTAATTTGCACACCAGCGTCTTCTCACGCTACTTCAATCTGATATAGTAACAAGCTGTAAGGGATTGAGAGCTAAATGAAATCCCCAAGAACACAACAATCTGAAGCACCAAATCATGATGTTAACATTTCTACAGTACTCATGCAGCATCCAAGGATACCCTTCCTTGGACTGCAAATTATATCCTTTTAGGAGATCCTCTCTTTAGGATATAAATTGCATGAGTAGGTGATTTAAATGCATTGCACCACATGGCAGCTTCACATAATCATTTTTCCCTTTTCTCATCACTCAGGACTATACTTGGAGAGATATGGTCCATTCTGTGTACATATTCTTGGCTCAACCTAGGCTTAATAGACTGATCTGAATTGGACTAAATGCAATTAGAAGCAAGGTAATTGGGGAGGCAGAGGGAAGGGTGGTTATTTAGGGGGCTAATATCCTCTATATTTGATTGCAAGACATAAATTCATGCATCCGAGTGAACCTTAAATAAGGCAGACACAAATTACATGTATTTATAACTCAATGTATCACATGCTATATTTGCAAGTATTGTAAAATCAACCAGACTATACTGTGGACTTTAACTGAACAGGACAGCAAAATCTTATAACATCATGTTTGCATGATGGAACCATAAAAGATCATAAGGATGTGCACAATTAATAGATAATACACAAAGCAACGATTCCAACACCTGTTTGGTTTCAAACTCTCGCTGCCACCTTCGTGCATCCCAGAAGTCTTGGCCCATTTCACCACAATAGTGACCAACTTGATAACCCGTTCTCTCACGAATTACTTCTGCTTGCTGGATTGGGGATGAAAATAAAGAAATCATTGAAAGAACATATAAGGCAAATAAGCCAGTAAATATTTTTCTACCAAGAAAACTACCTGATAAACAAGTGGAACTTTAGGAACTAGAAATACAGCCAGCATTTTCTTGTTCTTGCTCTGCAAGTCACTAGAAATACTCCTAATAAGGAGGACAGCAATGAGTGTTTTTCCTGCCCCAGTTTCCAGGAAAGCAATTGTGTTCTTAGTCTTTGCCTGTTCAAGAACATCCAATTGGTATTGCCGCGCCTGCTCTTCAGGGAGTTTGTTAATTCCATTTGGCTCTTCAGCTTCCTTCTCTGTCCCTTCGCTGCCACTGCAACTTCTCTGTGGCGCTGTCATGCCAGCTCTGTTTTGATCAGCTTCCCAAGAACCCAAGTGGAAGACCATCTCATTCCTTTCCTTATCTCTCTCCCAATAGCCCCTGGCTTCCCTCCAATCTGTGTCTTTCCGGCTGCTCCCATAGTGTTGTTGTCTCCTTCTCATCCGATCTTTGTGGCACCAATCCATCTCATCTCCATCACGAGGTCTCTTCCTAAATGACATGGTTCAAAGACTCGTCTGAGTAGGAGTCGAGTCAAATGACTGGTCACAGGAACTTGGCTAGGCAAAGTTGCCTCGGGTCAGTAAAAAGTCCGGCAAAATCGTCTGAGTCAACCTGTTCAACTCAGGACAAAATCAAAAAACCCATACATCTGCTGTACTAAAGATTTAACGCAAAGACAATCATAATCCCCCAAGAAAATCCAAAAATTATTGACAATTAATTAACAAGGACGAGTAAAGTTCACAACGCAAATGTGAAGGGCAACTGAAAGCTTCCTCAAGCAATGAGAAGATCATCGCAGAGGTGAGGACAGGCGAGTAAGTGTTATGCTGGTGGAGGAGGCCATGGGGCTAGTAGGTTTTTGTTGGGGGGGGGTGTTCAAAGCATAAAAAAATTCAATTAAGTGAGCCTAGAAGACAGAAGCATCTGGGAATGTGGATCCAAAGAAAAGAAAGAAAGAGGGTGAAGTGAAAATGGGGAAGCGACTAGCGAGCGAGAAAGCAAGAAAAAGTAGTAGTGGCCACTCAAAGCTGTTGTATGTACTACTAGTAGAGACTGAACAGCTAAGTTGAAAGGGAAGGGAGTTATTGCATTGCAACTTTTGGGGGGGTGAATGAGAGGGAGGGCTACGGAGAAAGCACATTTCAAATTCCAATTAAATTTGATTAAATAAACGGATGCTTTAATATTTTTGCACAACAAGAAGTGAAACAAAGAGAAAGAGAGAGGGATCGTGCACCTGATGTTAATGTAGAAGATGCAGCACACCACGGAAAGAAGTCCAGCAGCTACTGCTCTCGCAGATCCATGTCAATAATAATTAATATCCATAAGCATTTTGCTTTTTCTTGCAATTCTTCTGCTACCTGCCTTATTAGTTACCACTACTAGTGATTAGGGCTTCTTCAGAGTTCTTCTGCTACTACTTTGTAAAATACTAGGAGAAGAACACCATGCAATCCACGGTGAAATATCTAGATATGCCCTGCCCAATGTATATAATCAGTTTTTTATGTTTCAATAGTGTGTGTACATTTGTAATATAACAAATTAGCAGTTGCAAGAACCAAATCATTCAAATTATGTACATTAATACTTCAATAATTGAAGCCATAGCAATTGAATTGTATGAATGCACATGTTAGCTGAAAAGAATTAGAGAGCCCAAGAAAATACAATTTTTCTTTTATTTTGGATCAATGACACATTTTGTCCAAACAGATGTCTATCAAAGATAACAATTACAATACAGTTTCACATTTTGATGAAGATTATGATCCTACACACTTATTTTCATCAATTTAATGATAACATTTTGATGCCATTTGTAAGTTGGGACAGATTGTCTGGAAACTCATAACCCCCCTAACCAGAGCATTACCTGTGCTAAATCTAACAGAGATAGTAACAAATTCAATAGGTCACATTCAAATAGCATTGGTAGCTGAGAGAAAACAAGAAAACGGCAATTAATCCATGAGGCCAGGATCTCACAAAATTTTCCATGAATAGGTTGCCTTTGTATCCTAAAGACAAACTCCATCCAGACAGGTATAAAATACACAAAAGAATTGCGAACAAGATAACATAAACTGGCTTTATCTCCACAAAGGTTTCAAACAGTACATCTCACAGTATGATTGTTTTGCATATTTCAACGCCTCTGGTTGGAAATGTTAAAATCTAAGAACCAATAAATCAATATAAGAAGTATAAAAAAATTGTCAAAGCCATGAAAAAATATTTTTGTAACTACAACCTCTTTAAGGTTCGTATTTAGAACTCCAAATCTCTAACTATAGGCAGAATTTACTTTCCATCTTTTAAGATCATTTACGATTTGTTGGATCACCAAATAAGCAGGTGATTCTTTAAGTAGTAACAAACTCATGTTTCTTACTACCTGTAGCCAACCTCCTGTCAAATTCATAAAAGACACTTTCTTTTATAGGCTGAACCTACACCAACCATGTGAAGTGCTAGTCCAAAGCATAAGCCCACTACACAGCAAAACATTTGACCAGGCCATGCACCTCATAATTTCATCACAAGCTAGCCTCAAAATTATGATAACATTGACTCAATTTAGATAACTGATAAAAATATTTATTTTCTTGAAAATGTTGCTAGAGAAGTTTTTGTGACTTATTACAACAGATAATGTTTTTGAGGATATATAATGCCTATACAAAAATAGTTTGCACATGCAAATTAAGAAAAAAAGAAATTAAAACAAAAATCAATGGCAATCTTCTATTAGCAAAAGTTATTTAAGAATATGACTTTAGCAAAAGAAATTATAGAATACTATACAGCTATAGAAGAAACATTAGGCATGACTTCATGATCAAGGACAAAAGTTTGTCTCTAACTGTCTCTTGTTTTGACTAAAAAGGTAGTTTCTACGTTTTCTTTTGTAAGTTTCCATTACTTTGGTAATCGGGGTCTGACAGTTTATAACATCTTTCTTTTCCTAAGCTCTTTTGCTTGCATAGGCCTCCCTGCAGTTCCTTTATCAGTTGTTATCAGCACACTAATAGGATCAGAGGAGAAAAATCAGTCATTATCAGTTCTTATCATTTAAACAAAAAAATAATATTGACAAAACCAAATAAGCATTGAAACCATTAGAGCAGTAAAACAGGCAAATATGACAGGAGGAATTCCCTGAGTAAAGAAAAAGAAGAAAATAGCATTTTTACACTATTAAACTTTTATACCAGCAATTCCCAGCATCACGCAAAATAATTATGACAAGGAACAAGTTTAATTCTTGGATAGGTACAAGATTTTATGATGATATATGATCAAGTGTACTTTTGAGTAAGAGAAGTAAAAAAGGGATTTTCATGACAAAATGAAGCATAGAAGTGTAATTGAAACTTACTTTGAATTGGATAAAAAATAACAGAGGGATGGTAATGAGAAAACAGAAGAAACAATGAGATTAAACATGTAGTCTGTATAATTATTTTCCGCATGAAAGCTCCTACAAATATTTGTCTATAAGAAAGACACTGTCCCACACAAGGCGTGGGGATGAGGTGCCCGTGTAACAATATTATTTCTAGTATGAAATTAAATGCTATTTAATAAAATAATGAAAAACTTAGATTTAAAAGATTGTTAATAAGCCTTTTGGTCTTCTTTTACAATGTATGTTTTTTCAGTTATTTTTCCTGCCAAGTATTACAATTTCATTCTCATGTAATACAAATTGAGAGAGCTACAGGGCTCATGAAATCATTCCTGTCTATAAATGAACATGACAATTTGAAGCCTCTTCCCAAAACCACCACCATTCAGAAGAATGTTTTGTTTAAGCTGTTTCCGGCAAATAAAAGTTTAACTCTACAATCTCTTCAAACTCCCAAGCAACAGCTGTTTGCTGTTTTTGCCTTTTCTTTATCTTAACCAAGATAAAATATCAAATCCAAGAATTCACAAGCCATTACTGCCATTATTACCATACTTGACCTAAAGCCTGGTCAACTTTCTTATGTTTTGGTGATACCTAAGGTTGGAGATCATAGCAAATAAAGAATATATCACTTTAGTGCAGTAAAAGAGCTCTTCCGTAAACCAAATTTTTTCCTCATCCAGACATAAGAAATTGGAAAATGGAAAGGAAGTAATCCTACTAGTTAAACATCAAGAAATTGAATAAGCTGGCAAAAGACAACTAACAATAAAAAATTTCACCACACATAATGGAAACTTGAAGCATAAAAGCAAACACTCCATGAAAGGAAAAACAATTCACAAATGAGGAAATATCTACTTGTATGTACGACAAAATGACGATAGCCTGAACAGGATACCAAATATAAAAAAAATCAAGACATACATAAAGTAAACATCACCAACCAATATTAGAAAAATCAAAATGACTACAAGGGATGGATGGTACAAGAGTTACACAGCATATCAACACACAAATTTTAACTAAAGTAATTAAATGAAAGATATTAGAAGCATAAAGTTACAAGCAATCAACGTTATGATAAAAGCTGTACAAAAGTGGCGCTGAAAGATGAAAAGATAGCAGAGATTGGCATTCAACTTGCCATTGTATAAGCTATGAAGTGTCTATTAACGTCACCACCCTCAGTTGCTGAAAGACTTGTATAGTGCCTTATTTGGTACACAAATAACTATGGCCTAATAATCAGGTACTACCCTAGCTGAAAACTGGATTACAGTGAATCCCTACATGATAAACATACACATGCTTTAAACAAACCACTTGCAAACAACAAAAACAGATTTCATAGTTCTCAAACAATGTTTAGTACATTCATTGTCTTTCCTGTGTCTTTACGTAGGACCAATTTATTTTACCTGCACACTAGGTAATGATAGTTGGCTTAATACTCGCTCAGTCAGTTCCTCTGCACTACTTCTCCTTATATTAGCAATTTCCTGTCTGTTAAACAATATGAGAACATAGAAACAACCGCAAGAAATCGCATCATGAACTTAAGAAAACCATTAGCCCTCGAGTTGCCTCCAATCTAGGGATCACCTGACTTTCCAAAATAACCACACTATTGATTTTTATTTAAATTTTTTTCTCTCAAAGTAGTTCCATTTCTCATGAGAACAACTATGACATCAGCTATCCCCATCTGAGTTGGGGGGAAAAGTAATCAAAGAAAAATGGCAAAACAACAGAAATACAAATGTGGAGACCATAATATTATCAAAATCTTCTAAGATACAAGATCAGAAATAAAATGTTTAGAGTAGAAACCTACTCATCGGAGCACAAGCTTTGACAAAGCCACAAGGACATTTTATTAAGCAAGAAATCACAACCATAAATCAGAGTTGCAAAAGTTTGAACAGCCATAGAGAATAAATTTTCTCCAAACAGCAAAAATTAGAAGCATGTGAAAAAGAATCAAAACTAAGGAATAGATTTTTAACTCAATCTACCAAGATGTTAGGACAACTGCCAAAAAGTTAAAATTATACCACAAAGATCTGAACTTTACTTACATGGTAACAAGCACTTTAAGGATTTACGGATTCAAAATGCTTCCTACGAAGATTGCAAAAAGGATCCTTATCAAACCGAGTATGAGCAGTGACAACTGAAAATCTTGCAAGATATTCAAAAAGAAAAAAGTAAAGAAAGTACTTAAAAAAAAAAAAAAAAAAAAAACATGCACTGCAACAGCTAGAAAATCATAACTGCTAAAATGATTATCAGAAAACAAATTCATAGCTCTCCATTCCAGCAAGCATAATAAATGATAAAATTGTATGATTCGCTATCTTTTAATCTACATAATAGGAAAGGCAAAAACTGGAAAAGAAGAGTCACTACCCGAAGAAATCACAATCAACAAAAAAGGGAAGGGAAAATAAGAGAATCAGAGACAAACAAATAGGGAAAATCAGATAACTAAAACAAAAGCATAAGAGAAACAGAAGTAATGATTAGTAAAACTATTAAACATCAACTAAAAGATGAACTAGAAGAAAAAAATGAGAAGAAGAGAGGTGGAGAAAGAAATTTTGGTTTCAGAAAATAATGATGAAAGAGAAAAGGTTGTGAATTTGTGATGATTGAAGCACCGATGAGCTATGAAAAGAAAATTGAGAAATCCGACAGGGCAATCTAGAAATTTTTAGCGGATGAAATTGTGACAAGGTTTTAACAACCCATGAATCCAAAACAACCAGAAAATTAACCAAGAAATTTTAAGGGCTCCAGAAGACCAGAAAAAATAGATAATTAAGTAAAGGAATAAATCCCAGTGTAAAGCAACACAAGCACCATTTAAAATGAGTAAAAAAGAAAAAACACAGACAGTAATAAACCTGAGAAAAAAATTCATGAAACCTGAGGAGGAAACATTGCATACAATATTCCTTGGTGATGATCTTCCCTTAGCTGCCTCTGTCTCGAGAGAAAGCAAGGAGGAAAAATCAGTATGAAATTTTAGATGTTAAGCAGGAGAAATTTTTGGGAAAAAATCACGGAAACATATATTCAAAGGAAACAAAAGGTAATGGGCAACAAAGAACCTGACACTCTGGAGATAGAATCTTGGAATTTCCTTGCCTCTGCGTTTAAATCTTTCAACTTTTCCGCTGTCTTTGTCGGTGGAGCGGAGGCGGGGAAACGGCGAGAGGAGCAGACGGACGGCAGACCTCTGGGGTTTGGAGGACAAGAAAGTCATGTCTAGTAGAAACGGGCTCAAGTGACAGGGTTGAGGACGAACAAAGTCAACCAATCCCTTAGCGCCACATCAGCAGACGACAGACGACCTAAAAGTAGTGAAGCTTGTAGCGGCCTGCACTATGCCAGTGCATTTGACGCGCATATTAATTATTTCAACTTATATGTAGAATTATGTCATATATGTTTTCTTTTTATTTTCAGAAATCTATAAAAAGTACTCTTTTTTTATTTAAGAAGCTATTATATTTAAAACTATCGTAGGGAAAAAAGGGGGATGGAGGATAGTTGTACTTAAGAGTTAAATCATAATAGAAAAATGAGGAAACTTTGAGTAGTTTGAAAACTAATTTTAAAGGGTATTTTTGGTATAACATTAAATGATATAAATTCTTTACACTAAAAGCGGCCTCTCCCATTATATACAATATAGTCTAAATCTATAGAACTACTCTTTTTTATATTATATATATATAATTATGGTAGAGAAAAAAAAGGAGTGTGGTCAATTATACTTAAAATCATGATAGAAAAAAATGAGGGAACTTGAGCAGTTTGAAAACTAACTTTAGAGGGTATTTTTGACATAACATTAAATAACATAAATTGTTTATACCCAAAGTCACCTCTCCTATTATATATATTAGTGCATGTGTATGTATATATATAATAACACATTATAGATATATAGACTAGTTGGTCTTGCCCTACCCATGATTTGTCTATGAGTTTTTTTCTTTTTTGGTATGTCTTTTATGGTAATAGGAAGAGTGTAAAGTGGTGATGTTAGTTGGAAAATAATAAAGTTTAATAAAATTAGTGCATAGTATAAAAAATGAATACGTGTATGAAAATTTTGGGTTGGAATGAAATTTTATGTTTAAGTAGCATAAATATTATCATTATGAATAAATGTACGTCTACAAAATATGAAAAATGAAAATACTGAGTGCTTTTTTATCAATTATGGTTATGTAGTAATAGATGGGTATGTATATTAATGAATATGTTTGAATAAAATATATCTCTTATATGATTAATGCTACTAACTACGATGACATCTATTGAAATTAATTTGCTTTATTAGTATCAATAATATTTGTATAAGAAACAAAATGGACAAAAATGAAAAGGAGCATTAAGTATTAAAAAAAGACATTGTATTGAATGAAAATTTGTAGATGGCATTCTTAGAATATCATGGACCCAAAATTATGTATGAGATAAATAGGTGGAAAGCAATTTCTGAGGAAGATAAATAATGGCAATAATCAACAACTTAAACAATATTCATAATTCACATTATTGATTTCATTGTGCGTGAGAGTAAATTTAAGATAGCACACAAAGTGTGATACCAGCAAAAAGTGAAGAAAATTAAACAAAAGCAATTTCTGAGGAAGATAAATAATGGCAATAATCAACAACTTAAACATTATTCATAATTCACATTATTGATTTCATTATACGTGAGAGTAAATTTAAGATAGCACACAAAGTGTGATACCAGCAAAAAGTGAAGAAAATTAAACAAGGAAAACTTAATTATAATCAGCAAAATCGGCTTTGTATAACTCAAAACGTTAAAATATAGCAGCGTGCACTTAAACCAAATCAAGACATTATTATTGCTTGAAGTGAAAAGAGCCAAACGAAAATTGATGAAGAATGTAGGGAAATTAACTCACCGGGAGAGAGGGGGGTGGTAAGAGCCAGCACTTAAAAGGTCAAATGAGAGCATTAAAGATAACAATATGGCTGTCATGGAGAAGAACAAAATAAAGAAAAGGCCAAGTTCGTGGTAACCAAAGCTGGAGGATTGGGGGGGGGGGGGCGTGTGAGGTCCCAGTCCGTTCGTAAGTTGATATTAGGGTTATTCATTATTTTGTACGGTTAAATTAAGGTTTTAGGGCAAAGGAGAAACCTTGATCTCGGCTAAGATTGAAAACCCTAACTTGCTTATGATAAAACCCTAGTTTATGTATTATTCGTAAGCTCGAGCTATAGTTTATATGCGGTATTCTAGTGTGTGTTTTGGCACAAGTAAAAATAGGATTCGTTATAGTTTGCAGAGGTTTAACAAATTTGAAAATGGTTGGCAAACACTGGATTAGCAAACCTCTAGTGTTACAATATTAGAAAGCTTAAGTGGAGTTTTATTTATCGCCCGCCTTTTTCCACATTTTCTTTATTAGAAAAATTCCCCAGATAATTTTTATGAGTAAATATAGATTTTAGATGATTTTTCTAGTATCAGTTAGTTTTTGAGAAATTTGGGTTCGTTTGGATTCCTTGTTTTTGCACCTGTTTTTGAAAAACTGTTTTTCACATTTCAAATTCTACAGTAAATGTGTATTTCAAAAACAATTTCAAAAACACCCATATCCAAACATTATATCAAAAACAACTCCAAATATACAAATTTAATATGTATATTTCAATTTGTATATTTCAATTATTTATATTATATATTTTATATTAATATAAATTGAAATATACAAATTGAAAATTATATATTTATATGTTATATATGTTATATATTATATAAATATTTATATACATTAATATTATACATAATATGTAATATTGTATACATAAATGTATACATATTTATACATAATATATTATGTACATTATATTATAATATATACATTATTAATGTACTTTCATTATTATGTACATTATTGTGTATAATAATGTTATGTATAATATATAATATACATAATATGTAATAATGTAATAATGTATATGTATAATATATTATATTATGTATATTATATTATATATATACAATATTATGTATATTATACAAATTGAAAATTTTATATTATATGTTTATATATTATATATTATATAAATATTTATATAATGAAATATACAATAAATATTACAAATTGAAATATTATATAAACACCACATTTATTAATATTCAAATATTTATAATTAATATTATATATATTAAATATTTATAAATAATATATTTATTTATTTATTTATTCATATTATATAAAATTTATTTATTTAATATATATTTTTATATATTTATATAAAAAATATATATTATAAAAATATTTATAATATAATATATATTATATTATATAGATTATACATTTATATAAATGTACATTTATACATAATATATATTTATGTATATTTATAATATACATTTATATTATGTATTATATATAATATTAGACATTTATAATACATTTATACATTTATATTAATATACATAATATTAATTTTACATTTATACATAATATTAATACATTTATATATTTATATTAATTATATTAACACATTTATACATAATATTAATATATATTTATAATATATTAATTTTTACATTTATATAATATTCATTTATAATTTATATATTTATAATAATATACACTTATACATTTCTTAATAAATTTATATTATGTATTATATATAATATAATACATTTATATATTTTTATATAAATATATAAATATATTTTTATATAAATATATAAATATATTTTTATATAAATATATAAATATATTTATTTATAAATATATAAATATATTTTTATATAAATATATAAATATATTTATTTATAAATATATAAATATATTTATTTATAAATATTTATAAATGTATTATGAATGCATAAATATATATTTATATAAAAATATAAAATATAAAATTTATAATTTTTACATTTATATAATATTCATTTATAATTTATACATTTATAATAATATACATTTATACATTTATAAATATATTTATATTATGTATTATGTATAATATAATACATTTATAATATATTGATATATTTTTATATAAATATATAAATATATTTATTTATAAATGTATTATAAATGCATAAATGTATATAAATATATAAATCATAAATTATAAAAATACTCAAAAATATGTTTTAAAAATACCTCTAAAAATAATCTAAAAAACATCCACAGTAAAAGTTTTTCATATAGTTTTTGAAAAACAACCTCAAAAACAACTAATCCAAACGGACTTGTATTTCAAAAACGAAATGCTACAGTATTGTTTTTGAAAAACAACCCCAAAAACAGCTAATCCAAACGGACCCAAAACGTATATCGGACGTGGGACCCACTAGTGCGGTAAGTTCGGAAAAATTCGGCCAATTAGGTTAAGTTTCGGATACTGGACTTAATTTATCGGGTGCTAAAAGATAATTAGAGGATACTTTATGGAGTAGAGTGAGAGGGAACAAAGTGATAGACTTGCATTAATGGAGGTGACAAGTGTCACCCTTGGATTAGTTCTTAAGTAAGACTACTATTCCTTGTCTTACCATTGATCAAATAAATCACAAAAATAACCAAAACTTCACCATTTTTTCTTCATCTTGGCCGAATTTCTTGAGCAACAAAAGGAAGAAAACTCTTCAAGATTTTGGATTCAATCTTGCTTCAATCAACTTACTCAACCATCCAACCTTGATTTTGCTCCATAAAACCACTTAAAGGAGTGATAGTGAAGTGTTGTGTGGTGTTATTTGGAAAGATAAGAGGACTTATTGCTCTCTCTCTCTTGTTTCTAAAGTGAGTTGTGAAGAACTACTCTCCTCCCTTTATTGATGCTTAAATCATGCTTAGTGGTAGTATGAGATGCCATTTGATGGATTATATTTTGATTTGTGGTTGAATTGATGAACTTTTATAATTTTTGGGGATTTTTCTGTTTTAATATGAACATGATTGTGTGGCTATCTATGATGATTGGAAATGATGTTTAATGACTCTAGGAGGTGGAAAAAGTGATTAATTGCAACCAATTTCTGGTTTGGAAGAAATTTTAGAAAATTAGGGTTTTGTGAAGAACATTCTGCCCGGTTTTATAGCTCCTAGTTAGAGGCTGAATTGGCCTTGGCTTAAAACATGAAAGTTGTAGGGAATGACATTTTAGAGGTGCCTACAAAAATTCCGGTCAATCGGAGTAGAGTAGAATGAGAAAAGTCGAAATTACCCATGCTGTCCTAGTTTTACCCGAATGTAAGAATTGTGCCTGTAATTGGTTATTTTGGCTGGAATTGCTTCGGAATTGGTTGTTATGGTCTTCTAATGAAATTTAGCCCTATTTCTAAGCTTTCGTATGGCTTTGGAATTTCTGGATTTGGACTTGTGTAGGCTGTTTTATGATGTTTGTACTAGAATACGGTTTGTGAACCTGTTTTGCGATTCTGGTGTAGTATATTGCATTTTTGACGTAGTTACACTCGAAATTGGACTGAGTGCCCTTCTTCAACATTATAGCCTCTTAAGTCCTAAATATTCTTGTAAAATTTCAGGTCAAACGGATTAGCGTATCCTGAGTTATAGATGAAATACTCAAGCCTGTTTTGAACATCAGATTCTATACGTTTTTAGTTTAGCTTCTGCCCGTGACTTTTTCGGTTTTGATACTGTGCGATCTGGGTGTTGACTCCTTAATAATAAATATAGATCTTGGTTTTAGTTTCGAAATGGTATAAAGTGCGTCGAAATTTGAGTTCCGTAGCTCCCGTTATGACCAAAACAAGATCTATCGTCAGAACTGCCTTTGAATCTGGACAGTTCTGACGGGTACTTTGACACTCAAATTTCGTTCTGTTTTGAGTGGATTCAGGTCTTGGCCAAAACATCAAAGTTTTAGCCTTATGTCTCAGATTTCTAATGCCTTTGGAATTTCCTAATTTGGATTTGTGAGCTGGGAGTTATAGTCCAGCAAACATACCCTGTCTGTTACTTTGGAGTGCGAATTCCTGGAACAGTTTTCTGCACCTTCGACCCATCTCTGTTCAGATCCGGAGTTAGGGGTCTTCATGAAAGTTATAGACTTTTCTCTTAGCTTCGCAATGGTACCTCATGTACCTTGATCCAACACTCATAGCTTCGATTAGGCTCAAAACAGTTTTGACGGCAAAATGGCTAGGCCGCCATTCCCGTTTCCGTGTGCCGTTTCCGCACTCGTATGTGTCGATTTTGCCATTTTGCTTGTTTTAGACATATTAGTAGCCGTTTATGATATTATGTGACGCAATCTTCTATTTCAGACGGTGGTGAGTTAGGTGGAGCCGGTGGGGCCTACTAGCTACTCCTCGCGGCACAAATTTCGAACTTTTGCTCTTTTGTTCGTTGAGTAAGTATTCAGGCCGTTCTTACGTGTTAGTTGCTTATGTGTTTCGATATGTATGAAAAAGATACCTAGGCGAGGGTGTACTTTATCGCACTCGACCTAAACCCTAGTTTGCGCACATATTTGTACATGACATATGTATATGAATCATTTTGGAACTAAACCCCTTGAGCTTGTGGCTCGGGGTGACTTTTGAATAAATTTTATGAAGTTTGTGAGTTTGGGGCCCGATCTCATGACCTAGATGGACTATTCGAGCCGGTTAGGGATTGGTCGAAGTCAGTCCAACCTTGTTTGAGGTCACCAAGTTTGTGAATCCGGTTCACCGATTATGTGGACCAAGTTTGTGACCCGAGCTTGTGAACCAAGCTCAATTTCGTTCGCTCGAGCAAGTTTGTGAGGTGCCTGGCCAGAGAGGGTGATAAGGTGTACGGTGGAAGTATAAGTGAAGTTCTACGGATCATTAATTGTGGTCGACGGAGTGTCGGCAGGAGATCATACATGGCACATGAATTGGCTTTGGAGCCACCTGTATCCTTATTATGTGATGTTACTTTTCTGCTTTTGCTTTACTCCTATTGTGTAACTGTTGTTACGTGAAATTTACACTTTCGCCCCTGTTTACTTACTAAGCATATAGCTTACCCCTTTCCTTTTGTTTTCCTTAGCAGGGACCGACGCGGGGAACTTTTGGCACACACACTAGTATAGTTAGGTTTGATTGTAATAGTTGGACAGTTAGTATGTTTGTTTTTGTTTTGGTGGTTTGTATAAGGACTCTCCTTAGGGTCTATCTTCTGCTGGTTGTGGTTATAGTGTATTAGAGTGGTTTGACTCGAGACTTTTGAAGATGTAAATATAACTTTTGGGATTGTATATATTGTATATAGTGCTCTTCGATTTATCTAGTTTTATTGCTTTAAATTTTGAGTCCTGGCTCGAGTTAGGCAGGTGGCCCGCCGATACCCTTGGGTTCGCCCTTGGGAGAAGTGGGGTCGTCACAGGTGGTATCAGAGCGCCTAGGTTAGAGGACTTGGGCAAGTGGGACATACGCGATAGACACTTGGCATATTTGACCATTTTAAGTTGAATGATATCTTTTAAGCTGAAATGCCGGTTGACTGACGACTTAATGTTTTGTAGGTATGTATCCGGGCGGTTCGAGTGGTGCGGGACCCAGTGGCGTGGGACCGAGATTTCCGAGTACGAGAGGCGTAGAGGATCGAGTGCTGCGTAAGCGGGCGATCCGCTATCGGCAGAGACCTGGAGAGCCTTACACTTTATACTCCCCTTTTGGTCAGGTGGTGCACCGACCTTGTGGATGTTGGTACACATACTGTTATCCTGACGAGGTCGTCCTGACTGTGGACGACGATGGCTGACTTGCTAGAACGTATGGTCGACCATCAAGGTCAGGGCCATGGGAATGCAGCTGGAAACCCTAGAAATAATCCGGGTAATTACGAAGGAGAGGACCGTGCTTTAGAACGGTTCCAAAAATTTGCGCCCCCTAAGTTTGTAGGTGGACCCGACCCTGACCTAGCGGAGGGTTGGATGGACCGTATGCTAGATATTTTTGCCGCGCTTAGGTACTCGGAGGAACGGCAGATATCCTTTGCTGCTTTTCAATTTGAAGGGGCCGCCCGAGCCTGGTGGAACGTGATTACAACCAAGTGGGAGCGCGAACAAACCCCCTGGATCTGGATCAACTTTACACAGGAATTTAATGAAAAATATTTACCACCCATTGTGCAAGAAAAATGGGAAGATGATTTCATCCGCCTACGTCAAGGGGCATCGAGTGTGGCGGAATACGAAACTCAGTTTACGAAACTTTTCCGTTTTGCCCCAGAGCTGGTGCTGACGGAGCAAAAGCGAATTCGCCGTTTTACCCAAGGCTTAAATGTGGAGATCCAGGAGGCATTAGCAGCTGCACAGTTGGACACGTTTAGCCAGACACTAGAAAAAGCACAGCGGATTGAGACTGCGAGGGGACAGGTTAAAGCCTTCCATGACCGGAAAAGGAGGCAACCCAGCTCGAATGACTCCACGGTTGGACAGAGTTCGCGAAACGAGCCACCTACTAAGACAAGCAAAAGCACAGATGGTCCATGACCTACAAGAACCCTAAATAGCTTTGGGCGAGATTAGATAATGCAAGAGTCCCCGAGGAGTGCCCAGCATGGAGGGTCAAGTACGGCCACTAAGCCAACTTGTGGTTTTTGTGGGGGCAATCACACCGATGAAAATTGTTGGAAAAATAGTTCGGTACAGAAATGCTTCAAATGTGGTAGCACTGAACATCTAATTGCCCGGTGCCCCAAGATGCAGAAGGAAGGACTCAAGCCACCGACTGAAGGGACTACAACGAAGCCGTCAAATACAAGGGAAAATCGATCCAAAGGGCCAGCAAGAGTGTATGCAATGGGTCAACAAGAGGTGACTGACCCTTCGGCGGGTTTCGAAGGTACGCTTTAACCAAAGAAGTAATTTCGATGACGAAATTGTCCTAAGTAAGGGAGATTGTGAGGCCCCAATCCGTTCATAAGTTGATATTAGGTTATTCATTATTTTGTACGGTTAAATTAAGGTTTTAGGGCTAAGGAGAAACCCTGATCTCGGCTAAGATTGAAAACCCTAACTTGCTTATGATAAAACCCTAGTTTATGTATTATTCGTAAGCTCGAGCTATAGTTTATATGCGGTATTCTAGTGTGTGTTTTGGCACAAGTAAAAATAGAATTCGTTATAGTTTGCAGAGGTTTAACAAGTTTGAAAATGGTTGGCAAACTCTGGATTAGCAAACCTCTAGTGTTACAATATTAGAAAGCTTAAGTGGAGTTTTATTTATTGCCCGCCTTTTTCCACATTTTCTTTATTAGAAAAATTTCCCAGATAATTTTTATGAGTAAATATAGATTTTAGATGCTTTTTCTAGTATCAGTTAGTTTTTGAGAAATTAAGAATGTATATCGGACGTGGGACCCACTAGTGTGGTAAGTTCGGAAAAATTCGGTCGATTAGATTAAGTTTCGGATACTGAGCTTAATTTATCGGGTGCTAAGAGATAATTAGAGGATATTTTATGAAGTAGAGTGAGAGGGAACAAAGTGATAGACTTGCATTAATGGAGGTGACAAGTGTCACCCTTGGATTAGTCCTTAAGTAAGACTACTATTCCCTGTCTTACCATTGATCAAATAAATCACAAAAATAACCAAAACTTCACCATTTTCTCTTCATCTTGGCCGAATTTCTTGAGCAACAAAAGGAAGAAAACTCTTCAAGATTTTGGGTTCAATCTTGCTTCAATCAATTTACTCAACTATCCAACCTTGATTTTACTCCATAAAATCACTTAAAGGAGTGATAGTGAAGTGTTGTGTGGTGTTATTTGGAAAGATAAGAGGACTTATTGCTCTCTCTCTCTTGTTTCTAAGGTGAGTTGTGAAGAACTACTCTCCTCCCTTTATTGATGCTTAAATCATGCTTAGTGGTAGTATGAGATGCCATTTGATGGATTATATTTTGATTTGTGGTTGAATTGATGAACTTTTATAATTTTTGAGGATTTTTCTGTTTTAATATGAATATGATTGTGTGGCTATCTATGATGATTGGAAATGATGTTTAATGACTCTAGGAGGTGGAAAAAGTGATTAATTGCAACCAATTTCTGGTTTGGAAGAAATTTTAGAAAATTAGGGTTTTGTGAAGAACATTCTGCCCGGTTTTATAGCTCCTAGTTAGAGGCTGAATTGGCATTGGCTTAAAACATGAAAGTTGTAGGGAATGACATTTTAGAGGTGCCTACAAAAATTCTGGTCAATCGGAGTAGAGTAGAATGAGAAAAGTCGAAATTACCCATGCTGTCCTAGTTTTACCCGAATGTAAGAATTGTGCCTGTAATTGGTTATTTTGGCTGGAATTGCTTCGGAATTGGTTGTTATGGTCTTCTAATGAAATTTAGCCCTATTTCTAAGCTTTCGTATGGCTTTGGAATTTCTGGATTTGGACTTGTGTAGGCTGTTTTATGATGTTTGTACTAGAATACGGTTTGTGAACCTGTTTTGCGATTCTGGTGTAGTATATTACATTTTTGACGTAGTTACACTCGAAATTGGATTGAGTGGCCTTCTTCAACATTGTAGCCTCTTAAGTCTTGAATATGCCTGTAAATTTTCAGGTTAAACGGATTAGCGTATCCTGAGTTATAGATGAAGTACTCAAGCCTGTTTTGAACATCAGATTCTGTGCGTTTTTAGTTTAGCTTCTGCCCGTGACTTTTTCGGTTTTGATACCGTATGATCTGGGTATTGACTCCTTCATAAGAAATGTAGATCTTGGTTTTAGCTTCGAAACGGTATAAAGTGCGTCGAAATCTGAGTTCCGTAACTCCCGTTATGACCAAAACAAGATCGATCGTCAGAACTGCCTTTGAATCTGGACAGTTCTGATGGGTACTTTGACACTCAAATTTCGTTCTGTTCTGAGTGGATTCAGGTCTTGGCCAAAACATCGAAGTTTTAGTCTTATGTCTCAGCTTTCTAATGCCTTTAGAATTTCCTGATTTGGATTTGTGAGCTGGGAGTTATAGTCCAGCAAACATACCCTGTCCGTTACTTTGGAGTGCGAATTCCTGGAACGGTTTTCTGCACTTTCGACCCATCTCTGTTCAGATCCGGTGTGACGGCCCCACCTCCCCCTAAGGCGAACCAGAGGGTTCGGCGGGTCGCCTGCCCAACTCTCGCCAGGACTCAGTCGTTCACTACATTCCTCAAATAAATTACAATATAAATCTCAAATATATATCCAAGTTTCCAATAATTACATGTCATAAGCGAAGCGGAAACAATTTAATTATTGGAGACTTGGATATATATTTGAGATTTATATTGTAATTTATTTGAGGAATGTAGTGAACGACTGAGTCCCGGCGAGAGCTGGGCAGACGACCCGCCGAACCCTCTGGTTCGCCTTAGGGGGAGGTGGGGCCGTCACAGTTGGTATCAGAGTGCCTAGGTTAGAGGACTTGGGCAAGTAGGACATACGCAGTACGCACTAGGCATATGTGACCCTTTTAAGTTGAATGATATATTTTAAGTTGAAATGCCGGTTGACTGACGACTTAATGTTGCGTAAGTATGTATCCGGGTAGTTCGAGTGGTGTGGGACCGAGATTTCCAAGTATGAGAGGCGTAGAGGATCGAGTGCTGCGTAAGCGGGTGATCCGCTATCGGCAGAGACTTGGAGAGCCTTACACTTTATACTCCGTTGGGAACCTGGGCTCTAGGGGAGGCGATTAGGGTCGCTTTTGTACTTTTGTTTCGCTAGTGTATGACTATTGTTAGAACGAGCATGACTACCTTCTTTTGTTATCTGGTTGACTGATTAGATTTTTGGAGCCGATGCTCATGTGTACATTGGCTTTTGGACCGACTGGAGGTCGGTAATCTGTAAATCTTTTGGTGTGACTTTGTAAATATATGTATATATTTGAAAAGCCTTTTGAACGTATCTTTTGTGTGTCTTCTGTGTATATGCTTTACGTCCGTACTTTTGCTCATAGTGTGGATAATAAGTATACGTAATGTTCCGATCTATAGACTTTTGCACTTAAATGGCCTCCGGTACTCGAGGTGGAGGTAGAGGGCGAGCACGAAACCCTGAAAGGGGACAAGGACATGAACCAGATCAAGTCGCTACAGCCATTCAGCGGATGGCCGATCTATTAGAGCTAATGTCAAATCAACAAGGCCAGGGGAGCAGTATTGGGAATCCTGGACATAATCCGGGACATAATCCGGGTAATCAAGAGGGAGAGGACCGTGCTTTGGAACGGTTCCAGAAATTTGCGCCTCCTAAGTTTGTAGGTGGACCCGATCCTGACTTAGCGGAGGGTTGGATGGACCATATGCTAGATATTTTTGCCGCGCTTAGGTACTCAGAGGAACGGCAGATATCCTTTGCTGTTTTTCAATTTGAAGGGGCCGCTCGAGCCTGGTGGAACGTGGTGAAAACCAAGTGGGAGCGCGAACAAACCCCTTGGACCTGGACCAACTTCACACGGGAGTTTAATGAAAAATATTTACCACCCATTGTGCAAGAAAAACGGGAAGATGATTTTATCCGCCTGCGTCAAGGGGCGTCTAGTTTGGCGGAGTATGAGACACAATTTACCAAACTCTCTCGCTTCGCCCCGGAGCTGGTACTAACAGAGCGCAAGCGAATTCGCCGCTTTACTCAAGGCTTAAACGTAGAGATCCAAGAAGCACTAGCGTCTGCACAGCTGGACACCTTTAGCCAGGCGCTAGAAAAAGCACAGCGGATTGAGACTGCCAGGGGACAAGTGAAAGCTTTCCATGACCGGAAAAGGAGGCAACCCAGCTCGAATGACTCCACGGTTGGACAAAGTTCGCGAAACGAGCCACCTGCTAAGATGAGTAAAGGCACAGATGGTCCACGACCTACAAGAACCCTGAATAGCTTTGGGCGAGGTCAAATAGTGCAAGAGCCTCAGAAGAGTGCTCAGCGTGGAGGGTCAAGTACGGCCGCTAAGCCAACCTGTGGTTTCTGTGGGGGCAATCACACCGATGAAAATTGCTGGAAAAATAGTTCGGTACGAAAATGCTTCAAATGTGGCAGCACTGAACATTTGATTGCCCGATGCCCTAAGATGCAGAAGGAAGGACCCAAACCACCAACAGAAGAGACCACAATGAAGCCATCAAACGCAGGGGAAAATCGACCCAAAGGGCCAGCAAGAGTGTATGCAATGGGTCAATACGAAATAACTGACCCTTCGGCGGATTTCGAAGGTACGCTTTGATCAGAGAAGTAATTTCGAGGACGAAATTGTCCTAAGCGGGGGAGATTGTGAGGCCCCAGTCCGTTCGTAAGTTGATATTAGGGTTTTCCATTATTTTGTGCGGCTAATTGGGGTTTTAGGGTAAGAAGGAAACCCAAGTTTATGTATTATTTGTAAGCTCGAGCTATAGTTTCTATGTGGTATTCTAGTGTGTGTTTCGGCAAGTATAAAAAAATAGGATTCGTTATAGTTTACAGAGGTTTAACAAGTTTGAAAATGGTTAGTAAACTCTGGATTAGTAAACCTCTAGTGTTACAATATTAGAAAGTTTAAGTAGAATTTTATTTATCGCCCGTCTTTTTCCACATTTTCTTTATTAGAAAAATTCCCCAGATAATTTTTATGAGTAAATATAGATTTTAGATGATTTTTCTAGTATCGGTTAGTTTTTGCGAAATTAAGAACGTATATCAGATGTGGGACCCACTAGTGCGAAAAGTTCGAAAAAATTCGGCCAGCTAAGTTAAGTTTTGGATACTGGATTTCATTTACCGGGTGTTATGAGATAATTGAAGGTTGTTATATGGATGAGAGTGGAGAGAGACAAAGTGATAGAGATGCATTAAATAAGGTGACAAGTGTCACCATAAGATTAACTCTTACAATTTGACTTACTATTCATACTTTTACCATTTTGCTTAAATATCTCAAAATTTGACCCAAAAATTATCAAAAATTCCTCCATAAGAGCCGGCCCTCTCTTCTTCTCTTTCTCTCTCTCTTACTCCAAGCATAAGGAAGAAACACTTCAATCTTGTTCCAAATCATCAAAACCAACCATCCAACCTTGATTTTGCTCCATAAAACACCTTCAAGTGGTGGTTGTGAGTTGTTTTGTGGATTTGTTTGGAAAGTTAAGGTGGTCAATAGCTCTCTCTCTCTTGTTCTTAAGGTAAGTTGTGAAGAACCACCCTCCTCCTTTAATTGATGCTTAAATCATACTTAGTGGTAGCATAAGATGCAAAGTTATGGTTTATTTCTTGATTTGTGGTTATAGTGATGAAGTTTTATTATTTTTGGGAATTTTTCTATTTTAATATAAGCATGATGGTATGGCTATCTATGATAATGGGAAATGGTATATAATAACTCTAGGAGGTGGAACAAGTGATTAATTGCACCCAATTTCTGGTTTGGAAGGAATTTGAGAAAGTTAGGGTTTTATATCCCCAATTCTGTCCGGTTTTGTATCTCATGGTTAGAGGCCGAATTGACCTTGGCTTAAAACATGAAAGTTGTAGGTAATGATGTTTTAGAGGTGCCTGCAAAATTTCAGATCAATCGGAGTAGTGTAGAGTGAGATAAGTCGAAATTACTATTGCTGTTCTGGTTTACCCAGAATTGGAAAACTGTGATTGTAATTGGTTGTTTTGGCTAGGAATGCTTCCGAATTGATTGTTGTGGTCTTCTGATGAAATGTAGCCCTATTTCTAAGCTTTCATATGGCTTTGGAATTTCTGAATTTAGACTTGTGTAGGCTAAGTTATGATGTTTACGCTAGACTGCATTTTGTGAACCTGTTTTGCGGTTCTGGGATATTGTACTGCATTTTGACCGAGTTATACTCGAAACTAGATTGAGTGGTTTTTTTCAACATTGTAGCCCCTTGAGTCCTGAATATACCTGTAAAATCTCAGGTCAAATGGATTAGTGTACTCTGAGTTATGGACAAAAACCTTAGGCCTGTTTTAGACATTACTTGGTGTACATTTGGAATTTCAGCTTCTGACCGTGGGTTTTTCTGTTTTGATACCTTGCGAATTGGGTGCTGATCCCTTCATAAGAAATTTAGATCGTGGTCTCAGCTTCGAAACGGTATAGAGTTCGTCAAAATCCGAGTTCCGTAGCTCCCGTTAGGACCAAAACAATATCGATCGTCAGAACTGCCTTGTATCTGGACAGTTCTGACGGGTACTTTGACACTCGAATTTCGTTCTGTTCTGAGTGGATTCAGGTCTTGGCCAAAACATCAAAGTTTTAGCCTTATGTCTCAGCTTTCTAACGCCTCTGGAATGTCTTGATTTCGATTTCTGAGCCGTGAGTTACAGCCTTGCAAACAGGGCCTGTTTGGTAACCCGCAATGAAACAGCTGGCACTATTTCGTGCATATTTGACCTATACCTATTGAGATCTGGGTTGAGATGTTTAAATGAAAGTTGTAGCTCTTCCTCTTAGCTACGAAACGGTGTCTCATCCACCTTGATCCGACACTCCTAGCCTAATTTTTGACCAAAACAGTTTGAGATGGCAGATTTGGCCGTCCCGTTTGCCGTTTCCGCACGCGTGCGTGTGCCCTTTCCGCCGTTTCCGTACTTGCGTGTGCCGATGTTTGTAAGTTCCCGGTGCAACCCAATGAGTACAAACAATTTCACAATAATGCACAAAAATATATCAAATTTAAGCACAATAAAGAAAACATAATTAAAGAGAAAAGATAAGAAATGCAAACCAAATATCAATCCAATAGCCTCTTCAATTGATGGCGATGCTAACCAAGATGTACAAGTGAAGGTTCACTCCTTCCTCACCCCAAACACTCTTTGGTTGAGCCAAGGAGTTTTACAACAATTCTAGTTAACTCTCAACAACCTACACTTGAAAGATCACTCACCCAATTAAGAACTATTTTATACAAATGAGGCAACTTTCACCAAGGTTTTACCACTCCAAGTGATAGGTTCACCTTCACCAAGGTTTTCACTTCAGCAACCTCACAACCCAACTTTCCCAACCCCTTGTACAACCAACAAAGAATCTTTCTACTCAAAAATCTCACTTGTAAGCTTGTATTTTGTATTGGCAAAAGTCACTTGTCTTCTTGTGCTTTGGGGTGTTTATAGAAGGTGAGAAATGGCTTCAAAAGGCTCTCCAACGGTCAAATATTAAATGCTGTCAAAACTAGCCGTTGGCCTGTCGGACGTCCGAGACCTCCTGTCGGACGTCCGAACCCTACGTCCAAACCACCTGTCGGACGTCCGAATCCTGCGTCCGAACGTAGACAGAGAGTCATCAAATCTTTGCGAAATTTCTCGGACGTCCGATGCGATCGATGTGCGTCCGAGGCGTGCGTTCGATCTTTCCGGACGTCCGATGCTTCCTCACGAGCGTCCGACAGAGTTTCCTTCTTGATGTTCTTCATCCTTTCGGACGTCCGATAGCGTCCGACATGAGTGCCCTGTTTTTGCTTCTTCTTTTATGCCACAAGAATCTGTTCTAACAAATTACTCACATAAAAATATTAGCCCAAATCTACATTTTGGTTTGTTAATCATCAAAACCAAGGATTGATCGACCAAGGTCAACAATCTCCCCCTTTTTGATGATGACAAACAAAATGAAGATTTCTTTTATCAAATAAGTTCAAATAAAGCTCCCCCTTAGAAAGTGCCAACATACAAAGAAATTTCAATAAATCCTACTCCCCCTTTTGGCATCAATCAAAAATAAACTCCCCCTTTATTTTTCAAATCAAGACCATATTGAATATCAAAATTTTCAATTGTACTTACAACCATATAGCACTTCTTGGATCAAATCATCATGATGTGCCTAAATATGATAAATTTCATTTGGTACCCTTTCTTTATAGGGTTCTTGAGAGTTAATACGACATGATCTAGCAATCCACATGGATTTCATGTCTTTTCTCATATTTTTCTTTACATAGCAATCATTTTGCATATGTCCAAATTTGCAACAAAAGTGACACATGATAGAAGTATTTTGCACATAGGTGGATTTAATGCAACTAATTTTCTTACTTCTTATCATAGCAAACTTATTTGTGTCTTGAAAAGATTTACTTTCTTTTGTTTGAGAAAACTTTTGTTTTTCATTTTGGAGAAACTCGTTCAAGTCATTAATTCTTTTCTTTAACAAATTTTGTTCCTCAAACATTTTTTCATAAAACTTTGTTTTCTCTTCCAACTTCCTTTTCAAATTATTTTTGCAATCAAAAACACCTTTTTGATTTTTTAAATCATCATTTTTCATTTTCAAACATTTGTTTTCTTGAAAAAGTTTGGAGTTTTCTTCCAACAAATCATTTATTTTTGTTTTCAAAACTTTATTTTTAGCATTGGATTTTCTCAAACTTTTATGCATTTTAATCATAAGAATTTTCACATCATCATCTTCATTATCTTCATCACAAGAAGAGTGATAAGAACTTACCTCATCTTCTCCAACGGCCATTAGTGCCATTTGGGCCAACTCTTTTTTTTCTCTTTTTGAATTGCATTCATCCCATGTAATTTTGCAATCTCCTCTTGAACATCTCTTGTTGAAAGTCTTCTTGGAACTTTTGATGTGAGGAGTTGTATCATTGTCCACTTCCATGATTTCATTACCCATGAAGGATGGGTTATCCCCCACTTGAGATGCTTTAAAAGCTATGCCTCTCTTATACATTCTTGCATTTTCTTCCTCTTGCACTTTGAATTTCAGCTTTAATTCATAAGAGGTTAGGGTATCCACAAGAGATTCAATGGACATAGAATTTAAATCCTTTGCCTCTTCTATAGCATTTATTTTGTTTTCCCAATCTTTTGGCAAGGCATTCAAAATCTTTCTATTTTTCTCACCCAAAGAATATTCTTTTCCAAGCAATTTAAAATCTTGAATAATGTCACAAAATCTACTACACATCTTATCAACATTTTCAAGAGGATGCATTTTGAAAAATTCATATTGAGAAACAAGCAAAGATTTCTTTTGTTCTTTAATATCTTGGTTACCTTCATGAAATACACACAATTTATCCCAAATATCTTTAGCTGATTTACAACCTTTAATCCTGTTAGATTCATTTACATCTAATGCATTGTACAATATACACATGGCCTTGGCATTCAAAGAAAGGTATCTCTTGTCTTTTTCATTCAATTCTTGTCTAGTCTTTAATCTACTCAAATTGGTGGTGGAGTCAACTATTCTAACTTCATAAGGACCATCTTCTACCACATACCATAATTCAATATAAACGGATTGTAAGAAAATCATCATTCTTTGTTTCCACATGCTAAAATGAGAACCATTAAACATAGGTGGTCTATCAATAGATTGCCCTTCTAAAAAAGAAACTTTTATGGTTGCCATGATCTTTACTCTAAGCGGTTAAGCTTGATCAAAAGAGACCAAGCTCTGATACCAATTGTAAGTCCCAAATACAACCAATAGGGGGGTGAATTGGGTTGATTAAAATCCTAACCAAATTTATGCACTTTTCCTTTAATTGAAATTTACCTTCTTTTCTAGTAATGATTTGCCAAGTAGATTAGAAGACAGGAGCAATATTGATCAGAAAAACAAGTATAGAAAAGTAATGAGAATTTTATTAAACAGAAAAGTAAAATAGGGAATCAAACCAGGTGTCTACCAAGCTATCCTCAAACTTGAAGACCAAACACTAGGAAGAGCAACTTCTCTTTGATGAAAGAAGATCGACTAGATGTACAATGGAGGGAGCACTTCCTCCTTGCCCTAAGCCTTGCTTAGTCAAGCTAAGAAGTTTTACAATCACTCAGAAAACCCTCAACAAAGCTACACTAAGGATCCTTTCAACCACAAAAAAAATGCTCAACAGAAATTCACACCACTTTAATACAAATCTGCTTTGGAGACTATTTTCTAGCTAAAATATCTCTTGAGAACTTGTAAACAAAGTGAGCAAAAGTCACTCCTTGGTTCTAACCAGTTTTGTTTTAAAGGGAACCAGAAATGGGCTTCATCAATGCTTCCAACGGATAGAAGGCAGCTGAAGAGTCAACTAGCCGTTGGAGCTGTCGGACGTCCGACGAACAAATCATCGTCCGAACCAATCGTCCGAAAACAGCAAGTTTGACGTTCGGACGTCCGATGAGTGTTTATCGTCCGACAGTACAGCGTCCGAGTTTAGGCCGAGAGTTGGCAAGTTAATTTGGAATTTCTCGGACGTCCGATGCGGTTGATGTTCGTCCGAGGTGTGCGTCCGAACCTTCCGGACGTCCGATGGCTCTTTATGAGCGTCCGACATAGCTTCCTTTTTGATGTTCTTACTTCTTTCGGACGTCCGACAGTTTCCTTTCGGCCGTCCGACCTGTTTGTCCTGTTTTTGCTTCTCCTTTTGATTGTTTTGCATTTCATGACACATTCGAACCTGATTCTAAACACAAACACTCATATTTGAAGAAAGTTAGATAAACATTTCAAAGTACCAAGAATAACACACTTGACGTACTAACAAGACAGTATCTTTTATTGGAACAAAACACTGACTAAATTCATTCATATTATTTCAATCTTGTTTGCCACATCCAAAGCATCGTAGACTGAAGTCAATTAAACATATGCTTTCTTTGTTTCATCAGGTCTGATCAAAGTGTTCACTTTCTTGGTCTGTATAAACAAACTTTTGTGATCATCAAAACCAAGAATAACATTTGGTATCAGAGGATGCTAGAGCAAAGAGAAACATTGCTCTAAAGACTACTCAAGGTGAAGATGATACAGCTCACTTAGATGATGAAGACTCAGAGGGTGATGATAATGATCTTGCTCTCATAACCAGAGGCTTCAAGAGAATTTTGAATAAAAGAAAGTTTAGAAGGGGAGGTCCTAGCAATCAATTCCAGAATCAGCCTTCTATTGCAAAGTACAAAGGAAAACAAGATTTCAACAAGAAACAGTTGGACAAATGCTTCGAATGTGGACAACCTGGACACTATGCAAACGAATGCCCCATGAAGAAGATGAAAGATGGAAAAACTGATAGGAAGCCAAGATTCAACAACTTTCAGATTACTTGGAATGAATGCAACTCTGAAGGGGAAGTTGAAGAAGAAGAAGAATCAGCTCAAATGGCCTTCATGGCTATTGGAAATAATGAGGTAACTTCCACACACTCTCTATCTGAAAGTGATGATGATGAAGATGATGATCTTGAATCCTTTGTTGAGAAACTGCATGATGCCTTGAAGGAATCGTATGATAAAAACAAGCAGTTAAAACAGAAAATGGCTTTTCTCATTCAAGAAAATACAAATCTTTTTCAACAAAATAAACAACTAAAGACTGATAATGAAAGTCTTGTAAGAGCCGGATGCAATGTTCAAAATGAGCTTGATAGAAAGACAAATATTTGTGAAATGCTGAAGGAAAGACATGGTAATTTGAAGAAAAGAATGGATAAATTGGATGAAACCTTGAATGCAAGAAAGCAGGATTTCTTCAAAAAGAACATGTCATCTACTCATCTTACTGCTTGTCAAAAAACATTTCCACACAACAAAGTTGCACATGGCTTCACAACATATAGAAGAGGTGGATTAAGATATATTAAACCAGTACATGTTAAAAACTCTTCCATTATGTGTAGTTTTTGTTGTCAAAAAGGGCATTTGAGTAGAGATTGCTATGTGAAAAGGAATTTGAACAAAGGGATGAGATGCATGTGGTTAGTTAGATACAATGCTAACTCTTATGGACCCAAAAATTAAAAAGGGTACCAAACACTTTATCTTTTCAGGAAAAAGGATCAAACAAGTCCAAATGGTTCATTGATAGCGGCTGCTCAAGGCATATGACCGGTGATCCTTCTTTGTTTATAAAGCTGAAATCAAAATCAAGTGGAAAGGTGACATTTGGTGATGTTGTGAAAGCTAAGACAATTGGAATAGGTGATGTTGGTAAGGATGGTGAAACCTTTGTTCATAATGTGCTCTTAGTTGATAACTTAGGATATAATTTGCTTAGTGTTAGTCAATTGTGTGATAAACACTTGTATGTGTTGTTTAAAAAGCATGAATGCATTGTACTTGATTCCAAATATAATATTGTGTTCAAAGGGAAGAGGTTTAACGACATATATATTGTGATTCTTGATAAAGTTGATTCTTCTAACTTAAAATGTCTTAAAGCTTCAAATGAAGATCCTTGGTTGTGGCATAGGAGACTTTGTCATTTTAACATGGATTTACTAAAGGAAATTTCGAAAAAGGAGCTTGTTAGAGGCTTGCCAAAAATCAGTTTTGAAAAGGATAAAATTTGTGATGCATGTCAATTTGGAAAGCAAACAAAAGTTTCTTTTAAACCAAAGAAGTGTGTATCTACTTCCAAACCTTTAGAACTCTTGCATCTGGACTTATTTGGTCCTACTCAAATCACTAGCTTTGGAGGTAAAAAATATTATTTTGTAATTGTTGATGATTATTCTAGATACACTTGGGTGATATTTCTTGCTCATAAAGATGATGCCTTCAAGAATTTTACTTCAATGTTTGCTAAAGTGCAAAATCTGCTTGGGTTAAAAATTGTTAGGATTAGAAGTGATAATGGGACGGAATTCAAGTATTGTGGTTTTCCAGAATTTTGTGATCATAATGGTATAACACATGAGTTTTCTATTGCAAGGACTCCACAGCAAAATGGTGTTGTAGAAAGGAAAAACAGGACTCTCCAAGAGGCTGCTAGAACTATGTTGAATGAATGTAGGTTGCCTAAATATCTTTGGGCTGAAGCGGTAAACACTGCATGTTATGTGATGAATAGAATACTCTTGAGACCTATTTTAAAGAAAACTCCGTATGAGTTGATTTTTGATAAGAAACCTACGGTTGGTTATTTCAAAGTATTTGGTTGTAAATGTTTTATTTTGAATCTAAAGGAACATCTTGGTAAGTTTGACAAAAAATCTGATGAAAGAATATTTTTGGGGTATTGTGAGAATAAAAGAGGATATAGAGTTTTTAATAGAAGGACACTTGTGATTGAAGAAGCTATACATATAACATTTGATGAAGCCAATGATGATAATTCCAAAAGTTTGTGTGAGGATGATGATGTAGGTGTTCGAGAAGGAATGGAAAAGCTATCAATTGGAAATGAAGGAAGTTCTAAACCAGCAGCAACTGAAATGGAAAATAAAGTTCATAATGATCAAGAAGTGGAAGATGAAAACAAAAATGATGATCCACTCAAAGATCTTCCCAAGGCTTGGAAATTCAGCCAAAATCATCCAAAAGAACTTATAATTGGTGATCCATCCGAGAAGGTAAACACTCGTTCCTCATCTAGAAAATTGATTGATAATTTTGCTTTAGTTTCTCTTTTTGAACCTAAAAATATCAATGATGCTTTAAAGGATGAAAACTGGATTTTGGCTATGCAAGAGGAACTTAATCAATTTGAGAGAAATGAAGTTTGGACACTTGTTGATAGACCTCAAAATCAGCCTATCATTGGCACAAAGTGGATTTTTAGAAATAAGTTGGATGATAAAGGTGTTGTTGTAAGAAATAAAGCCAGATTAGTTGCTAAAGGATATGCACAAGAAGAAGGAATTGATTTTGATGAAACATTTGCTCCCGTAGCAAGATTAGAATCTATTAGAATGCTTCTTGCTTTTGCTTGCTTCAAAGGTTTCAAATTGTTTCAAATGGATGTTAAAAGTGCCTTTTTAAATGGTTTTATTGATCAAGAAGTGTATGTGGATCAACCCCCTGGTTTTGAAAATACAAAATTTCCAAGTCATGTGTTTAAACTTTCTAAAGCTTTATATGGTTTAAAACAGGCTCCAAGAGCTTGGTATGAAAGATTAAGTGGGTTCTTGATTGAAAAAGATTTCAAAAGAGGTATTGTGGACACCACACTTTTTACTAAGCATGTGTTGAATGACCTTCTCATTGTGCAAATATATGTTGATGATATTATCTTTGGTGCTACTAATGAGTATCTATGTAAGGAGTTTTCCACCACTATGCAAAATGAATTTGAAATGAGTATGATGGGAGAATTAAATTTCTTCCTTGGACTTCAAATACATCAAACTCTTGAGGGAATTTTTATAAATCAAGCAAAATATACCAAGGAATTGCTGAAAATGTTTGGCATGGAGGACTCAAAACAAGTTGGAACTCCAATGCGCACTTCTACAAAGCTTGACAAAGATGAAGAAGGTAATCATGTGGATGAAAAGCATTATAGAGGTATGATCGGAAGTCTACTTTATTTAACCGCAAGTAGACCTGATATTATGTTTGCTGTTTGCTTGTGTGCTAGATTTCAATCTTGTCCAAAAGAATCACATTTGAATGCTGTAAAAAGAATTTTTAGGTATTTGAAAGGTACATTAGACTATGGTCTTTGGTATGCTAGATCTAATGAGTTTGCTCTATATGGTTATTCGGATGCTGATTTTGGAGGTTGTCATGTGGATAGAAAGAGTACGAGTGGAACTTGTCATTTTCTTGGAAATTGTTTAGTCTCTTGGTTTAGCAAGAAACAATGTGCAATCTCTTTGTCTACCACCGAGGCGGAATATATTGCCGCTAGTGCATGTTGTGCTCAACTTCTATGGATGAAGCACACTTTGAATGATTTTGGATTGTTGTATGACTGCATGCCTGTATTCTGTGATAATACTAGTGCTATCAATTTGACCAAAAATCCTATTCATCATTCTAGGACAAAACACATAGATATAAAGCATCACTTTATTCGTGATCTTGTTCAAAAAGGTGAAATTTGTGTAAATTATGTTTGTTCTAAAGATCAATTTGCTGATATTTTTACGAAAGCTTTGCCATTAGAACAGTTCATTCATCTAAGATCAAAATTAGGAATAATCGAAAAATCATCTTAATTTTCTTTGGGTCTTCGGACGTCCGAAAGAAGATGAACGGACGTCCGATGATGTTCTTCAGTCATTTTCCAGATTGCGCCTGTTCGGACGCAGCTGTCGGACGCACAACTTCGGTCGGCCGTCCGACAGTGCAACGGCTCATTTTTTAAATCAACTTTCTTCCTTATTTGCTTCAATCTCTTCATATCCTATTTCCTCTCGGACGAAAACTCTCTCTTCCCTCACTCTCAAATTCGTACCATTCTGTAGCTACCATTCCCAAATTGACTCAACCAAAACATTTCCCCATCGTTTGCGTTTTATTTCTCCTGATCATTTCACCAAACTGAGTAACATTTCGCAAATCCCCAAATTTTCCTCACAACCCTACTCTTGCATAACCGCTCTGTCAAATCTCGTTCAAGGTGTTTTTGTCCCAAAATTTCTGTGCGATTCACTTCCCTACTGCTGTGTGCATCATTTGCATCCTCCATTCCACACATTTAGAACAATGGTGAATCTAAGGGGAGGAAAAGTTACTGCCGGACGCAAGCATCCACTCAGGGATGTGGATGAGGATCTTCCTACTGTCAAACGGACATCCAAACGCTTCAAAAGGGGAGCTATCAAGGGTCAAATGTCACGGCCTACTCCACAACCCACATCTCAGCCTGAATCTGGACAGGGGACCTCCTCTCAACCGCCTCCAAAATCAGTCCCTCTCCCTCCATTCTTTGATGATGCTGCAAAAGACAAATACGCCTGGATATCACAGAAGGGTGTCATCCCTCAAAGAACCGTAAACCCCTCTGAATTTCGTTCCATAGGTTTAGAATCCATTCTAAGTCTATTTGATTTCCAGAAATGGTCGCATCTCATTTCCATGCCCAATGTCTACTATCCTGATATGCTGCATCAATTTTTTGCTAACCTTAGGAAAGGAACTGACCAAACTGAGATCATGTCTAGGGTAAATGGGGTAGACCTAATCTTTGATTCTGATACTGTGAATTCCATTTTAAAGACTACCATTGAACGTTTGTGCAAAGATAAGGTTGCTAATTTCTTTTCTTATGAAGAGCTTCCTACTGCTGCAAATCATTTTGATGGGACAAAAATGTTAATTTATTTCAAAAGAAGTTTTTCTTCACCTGCTGATGCTAAGTTGAATGATCTGGCTCCTGTGAATTTGATTGCCTTTTCTATCATTTCAAACTTGCTTGTGCCCACTGATGGCCATAGAACTGATGCAAACAAAATGGAGCTGTATTTTTTTATTGTTTTCGAGAAAAAATTCGGATTGATTTTGGCTTTGTCATGTGCAAGTTTTTACTTCGCTATGCTACTGACTCTCGAAGAAAACTATCCTATGGGAAGTTTCTTCAAAAGATTTTTGAATTTTACAAAGTTCCAATTCTAGGTGTTTGTCCCAAAGAAGCATCTTCTTATGCTTTTACCAGAGCATATTTTGAAAGGAAAAATCTTATTTTTAAAGATAATCTGTGGGCATATAAGGGGGCATCATCTAGTGAACAAAGATCTAAGACTGTACATGATTTTTCACCCATTTCACTCACTCCCATTCATCCTAGGAAGTCTACCACTAAAGCATCTTCCTCTTCCAGTAATGAGGTAATTGAGCTTCTTCATGAACTCAAACAGCATGTTCTTCTTCTAGAACATGGCCTAATGCTCACCATGTCTTCTGAGCAACAAGCTGCCTTTCTTGATAAAAAGAACCTTCTTTTTTCTTCACATGTGGTTGAGGAAGTCTCACATGACAAAGAACCTCGAACCACTGATCCAGGTTCATCAGTTCCAGATCCGAATCCATCAACTCCTGTGACTCCTCATGGCCCTTCCACATCAGACAAAGGCAAGGCACCAATTGAAGAATCTGCTGAAGATGATGAAGAAACTGATGAGGAAGACCTCTCTCAATATCAGCTCTCTCGGAGGACTTCTGGATCCACTTAGTTCATCATTTAGGACATTTGCATTCTGTTTGTCTCTTTTATGTGTTTGTGGTATTCAACAATGAATATGTATTGTAATGGATATTTTAAGTTTCTTTTGGTATGATCTGGTGGATATTTTAAGTACTGTTTTGATGGATGTCTAAATATTTTGATTCTGCTTGTGTGAATGTAATGAATTTGTGGATTGTATGATTGTCTATTGAATATGATTGTCTATTTTAAGTACTGTTTTGATGGATGTATTGGATGGTGTCACCAGGATGTTGATTTGTGAACTTGTGTAAATTTGTGACTGTGTGGATGACAAAAAGGGATGTTGATGTTGATGTGATTGGTTGCCCTTTTGTGATGACAAAAAGGGGGAGATGGTATAATGATAATGGTATAATGATTGGATTGAGTGATGATTGGTGATTGATGATTAGTGATGTTAGGATATGTTGGATTGATTGTTTAAATTTGGATTGGCTGATATGCTTAATTGTTTAACTCGGATGGGCAGCCAAGTGAGGGGGAGTTTTTCAAAATTTTTAAAGTTTAGGATTCACTAAGACAGGGGGAGTTTTCATTACAATCATCAATTTCATTTCAAACTTTTGTTTTGTCATCATCAAAAAGGGGGAGAATGTTATTCTTGGTTTTGATGATCACAAAAGTTTGTTTATACAGACCAAGAAAGTGAACACTTTGATCAGGCCTGATGAAACAAAGAAAGCATATGTTTAATTGACTTCAGTCTACGATACTTTGGATGTGGCAAACAAGATTGAAATAATATGAATGAATTTAGTCAGTGTTTTGTTCCAATAAAAGATACTGTCTTGTTAGTACGTCAAGTGTGTTATTCTTGGTACTTTGAAATGTTTATCTAACTTTCTTCAAATATGAGTGTTTGTGTTTAGAATCAGGTTCGAATGTGTCATGAAATGCAAAACAATCAAAAGGAGAAGCAAAAACAGGACAAACAGGTCGGACGGCCGAAAGGAAACTGTCGGACATCCGAAAGAAGTAAGAACATCAAAAAGGAAGCTATGTCGGACGCTCATAAAGAGCCATCGGACGTCCGGAAGGTTCGGACGCACACCTCGGACGAACATCAACCGCATCGGACGTCCAAAAAATTCCAAATTAACTTGCCAACTCTCGGCCTAAGCTCGGACGCTGTACTGTCGGACGATAAACACTCATCGGACGTCCGAACGTCAAACTTGCTGTTTTCGGACGATTGGTTCGGACGATGATTTGTTCGTCGGACGTCCGACAGCTCCAACGGCTAGTTGACTCTTCAGCTGCCTTCTATCCGTTGGAAGCATTGATGAAGCCCATTTCTGGTTCCCTTTAAAACAAAACTGGTTAGAACCAAGGAGTGACTTTTGCTCACTTTGTTTACAAGTTCTCAAGAGATATTTTAGCTAGAAAATAGTCTCCAAAGCAGATTTGTATTAAAGTGGTATGAATTTCTGTTGAGCATTTTTTTTGTGGTTGAAAGGATCCTTAGTGTAGCTTTGTTGAGGGTTTTCTGAGTGATTGTAAAACTTCTTAGCTTGACTAAGCAAGGCTTAGGGCAAGGAGGAAGTGCTCCCTCCATTGTACATCTAGTCGATCTTCTTTCATCAAAGAGAAGTTGCTCTTCCTAGTGTTTGGTCTTCAAGTTTGAGGATAGCTTGGTAGACACCTGGTTTGATTCCCTATTTTACTTTTCTGTTTAATAAAATTCTCATTGCTTTTCTATACTTGTTTTTCTGATCAATATTGCTCCTGTCTTCTAATCTACTTGGCAAATCATTACTAGAAAAGAAGGTAAATTTCAATTAAAGGAAAAGTGCATAAATTTGGTTAGGATTTTAATCAACCCAATTCACCCCCCCTCTTGGTTGTATTTGGGACTTACTATGTTGCTGTTTTATTTGTTTTGGGCATGTTAGTGGCTGTTTATGACATCATGTGATGCAGTCTTCTATTTCAGATCGTGGTGAGCTAGGCGGAGCTGGTGGGCCCTACTAGCGAACACGCACGAAGTGATTTTCACTTTTGTACTACTTTTGTACTTTGTGTAAGTATTCAAACCGCTCTTGTGTGTTATTTGTTTATGTGTTTTGATATACATAAAAAGGGTATCTAGGCGAGGGTGTACTTTATCGCACTCGACCTAAACCCGAAATTTGTGCACATATTTGTACATGACATATGTACACGAATCATTTTGAAACTAAAACCCTTGAGCTTGTGGCTCGGGGTGACTTTTGAATAATTTTGTGAAGTTTGTATGGTTGTGGGGCGATCTTAATACCTAGATGGACTATTCGAGCCGGTTAGGGTTTGGTCGAAGTAAGTCCAACCTGGTTTGAGGTCACCAAGTTTGTGAACCCGGTTCACCGAGTATGTGGACCAATTTTGTGACCCGAGCTTGTGACTCAAGCTCAAGTTTGTGATTCCGTTCGCCTGGGCAAGTTTGTGAGGTGACTGGCCAGTGAGGGTGATAAGGTGTCGGTCGGTGTATAAGTGAAGTTCTACGGACCATTAATTGCGGTCGACGGAGTGTCGGCAGGAGTTCACGCATGGCACAGGAATTGGCTTTGGAGCCACCCGTATCCTTATTATGTGATGTTATCTTTCTGTGTTGCGTTACTCTTACTGTGTAACTATTGTTATGTGACATTTACGCTTTCGCCCCTGTTTACTTACTAAGCATATAGCTTACCCCTTTCCTTTTATTTTCCTTAGCAGGGGCCGACGCGGGGACTTTTGGCACGTGCACTAGTATAGTTAGGTTGCTTGTAATAGTTAGACATTTAGTATGTTTGTTTTTGTTTTAGTTTTGGTGGTTTGTATAAGGACCCTCCTTAGGGTCTACATTGTGGTTTTGATGGTAGTTATAAAGATGTAATAGGGTAAGCAGGTACTTTTGGAGAATGTAATTATAACTCTTTTGGGATTGTATATAGTACTCTTTTGGATTTTCTGGCTTTGATTGTTTTAAGTTTTGAGTCCTGGCGCGAGCTAGGCAGGCGGCCCGCCGATACCCTTGGGTTCGCCCTTGGGAGAAGTGGGGTCGTCACATCCGGAGTTAGAGGTCTTTATGAAAGTTATAGACTTTTCTCTTAGCTTCGTAACGGTACCTCATGTACCTTGATCCGACACTCATAGCTTCCATTAGGCTCAAAACAGTTTCGACGGCAAAATGGCTAGGCTGCCATTCCCGTTTCCGTGTGCTGTTTCCGCACTCGTATGTGCCGATTTTGCCGTTTTGCTTGTTTTAGGCATATTAGTAGCCGTTTATGATATTATGTGACGCAATCTTCTATTTCAGACGGTGGTGAGATAGGTGGAGCCGGTGGGGCCTACTAGCTACTTCTCGCGGCACAAATTTTAAACTTTTACTCTTTTGTTCGTTGAGTAAGTATTCTGGCCGCTCTTACGTGTTAGTTGCTTATGTGTTTCGATATGTATGAAAAGGGTACCTAGGCGAGGGTGTACTTTATCGCGCTCGACCTAAACCCTAGTTTGCGCACATATTTGTACATGACATATGTATATGAATCATTTTGGAACTAAACCCCTTGAGCTTGTGGCTCGGGGTGACTTTTGAATAAATTTTATGAAATTTGTGAGTTTGGGGCCCGATCTCATGACCTAGATGGACTATTCGAGCCGTTTAGGGATTGGTCGAAGTCAGTCCAACCTGGTTTGAGGTCACCAAGTTTGTGAATCCGGTTCACCGATTATGTGGACCAAGTTTGTGACCCGAGCTTGTGAACCAAGCTCAATTTCGTTCGCTCGAGCAAGTTTGTGAGGTGCCTGGCCAGAGAGGGTGATAAGGTGTACGGTGGAAGTATAAGTGAAGTTCTACGGATCATTAATTGTGGTCGACGGAGTGTCGGCAGGAGATCATACATGGCACATGAATTGGCTTTGGAGCCACCTGTATCCTTATTATGTGATGTTACTTTTCTGCTTTTGCTTTACTCCTACTGTGTAACTGTTGTTACGTGAAATTTACGCTTTCGCCCCTATTTACTTACTAAGCATATAGCTTACTCTTTTCCTTTTGTTTTCCTTAGCAGGGACCGACGCGGGGAACTTTTGGCACACACACTAGTATAGTTAGGTTTGATTGTAATAGTCGGACAGTTAGTATTTTTGTTTTTGTTTTGGTGGTTTGTATAAGGACCCTCCTTAGGGTCTATCTTCTGCTGGTTGTGGTTATAGTGTATTAGAGTGGTTTGACTCGAGACTTTTGAAGATGTAAATATAACTTTTGGGATTGTATATATTGTATATAGTGCTCTTTCGATTTATCTAGTTTTATTACTTTAAGTTTTGAGTCCTGGCGTGAGTTAGGCAGACGGCCCACCGATACCCTTGGGTTCGCCCTTGGGAGAAGTGGGGTCGTCACAGGGCGCATTAACAGTGGGGCACTAATTAAGGGCACGAAAACTCATCTTGGCACGAAAACTCATCTTGGAAATTGGAGTTCAATATATCCAAAAAAAAAGTACATTATCATTGTTATGACATTGAAAGCGAGAAATACATAAGTGGTGGATAAAAATAGTAAGAGTGAGTACTAGAAAGAGCATTAAATAAGTATTCAATCATGAAACTTTTTATTGCACCATATCTATTAATATTAATACAAAGTATTAGGATAAAATTTTATGCAAAAAAAGCCCTCAAGGAAGCAAGAAGAAAATAGTAAATTCTGCCTTGTATCTTCTTTGTCTAGACATTTTGGACTATTATATTATTCATTTATTATTTAAAAGTCATTAAATTAATTGGAGCTCATTACACTCAATAGAAAAGATATTACCATTATTATTTTTCTGCAATCAAGAAATAAATAAATAATGCATAAAAATAGTAGAAGTGAATGCATCCAAAGAGCATTAAATGAGTGTCAAGTCAAGGAATCTTTTAATAATTTTTCAGTAATATAGAGAAATTTGGAGCAAAATTTATCCTGAACTTTTTTTATTACACCATATTTATTAATACAATGTAATTAGAAAAAAAAAGGCTCATGCAAGGTGAAAAAAAACTCAGAGAAACAAACAAGAAAAAAGACATTCAACCTTGTATCTTCTAGCTAATTGCTCAGATTATAGGTAAAAAAAAAATCAGCCAAATGCAGCTCTAACAGAGGGCATGTACTAATCTATACCTAGCGTGCTAACGTGCCACGGCAGTTTAGTTTAAAAAAAAAAAACTGATGCTACCGTGCTAACTGTGCATGGTAGTCATCTGATCAAGTAAAAAAAAAAGTGGTTCACATGAAGATTCTATCTGGCAAAGTCTATCACATTGTGATAGCCTTTCACCATTTTTTTCAAAAAAAAAAAAAAAAAAAAACCTGTGCCCTGCCATGCTTAGTAAGCACAGTAGGGGTTTTTTATATTAAAAAAAACAAAGTTTGATTCTAGCCGTTCATTTTGATCGAAAAATCACTTTCGTGACTATAAAAAGGGCCGAAGCATCGAAGACCTCCTGTGAGAACTCGAAAAATTTTCACATTTTCTAAGTATTATTTTATTTCTTTGCCTACATTTTTATACTGACCTTTAAAATATTAAATTTTCTATGCATTTTTATAAGTAAGTACAGTTGTCAATCATTTTCCTGGTATAAGTTAGGGTACGTTAAATTTGAAGTGCATTATAGACGTGGGACCCGCTAGTGCGGTAAGTGCGATAAAATTTTGGTGACTAAGTGATTTTTGTGTAAAGGGATATTATTTTATAAGGTGCTAGGAGATGATTAGACGTTAGTTAGATAGATGAATCATTGGGAGAAAGAAGATAAGCTTAAACATTCAAGGAGCCAAGTGTCATGTCTTCATTGGAAGTTGGACTTTTGACCAAGGATTTAACTTTCCTAAAAATCAGATTTTGGCCCAAATTTCCTCATTTTCTCACCTTCTTGGGCAACCTTCTTGGGCAGCCCTCTTGAGGAGAAAAATAAGGAGAGTTCTTCATGTTCTAGCTTCCATACTTATTTGAATTTTGAGTTTTAGCCAACCAAATTGGAAACTACTCCATACAAGTACTCACTAAGAAAGTTTAAAGGCTTTGGTGGAGTTATTTTGGATGAGGAAAGACTAAACTACCATCTTTCTTGAGGGTATAAAGTGACCTTGTCTAGAAACTTTCTTTTCCATCATGTATGTGTAGATTAGTAGTTTAGAGATGTTAAAGACGTAGTTTTATGAGAAATATTGTGATTTGAAGTAATGATTGAGAAATTTTCAGTTTTTATAATAAATTTCTGCCCTCATGTGATGACTAATGGTTGGCCATGATTTACTAGTTTTGATATGTGAAATATCTAGTGTTTTGGTGTTAGTTTAATTTGCCTAAAAGAAGTTCCAGCTTGGGGTGCATCAATTTCAGTTTTAGGGTTCCTAATTTGAGCATGATTAGGGTTTCTAATTAGGCTTTATTGTGATTGGTTGTGAAGCTACCAATTGGTTGTATTTTAAGGGGTTTAATAGTCTATGATGTATAGGTGAAATTTTGGTTGATGGTTATGAGATTTGGTGGTTGGATGTAATATGGAAAAGTAAAGGAATTCAAGAGAAATGCTGTCTGTTTATTTTCTTGAAGTTTGAGTGAGTGAAAATGAGATTTGAAATGTGATTTTGTAATGTGATTTTGTAATGCGTTGGACTTACTTTGCTTGGACATACTTAGGTCCACTCTAGTGGTGTTAGATGAGCTAAATTTCATTTGAACTTATACATTTTCGCATGGTGAATGTGTGATGCCCCCACTTCTCCCTAAGGCGAACCAAAGGGTATCCTCGGAACGTCTGCCCAACTCTCGCCAAGACTCAAGTAATTTCTATTCAATCTTATAGCGCTGCTAGATGTCAACAACCAGATAATATAACTACAATTAGTGCGGAAGCATTCAAACTTAACAATATTTAACAATTACCCAATCCTTACATCGGGTTTATATAATACAACCCAAACTATACAATGGCCAAATGTCTAGTTAAAAAAATTGGAACCCTATTACAAGAGTACACAAAAGGAAATTTCCTCCGAATCTTATTCCAAGTCCAAATCCTGTTAAGAAAAACAAATCTACAGGGTGAGCAAAATGCTCATGAGACCAAGAACATACATGCAAGCACATTGTTCAAGTAACAATCCAAAATTTACAACTCTAGCAATAATATGTCAATAATTAACGATTCACTGAAAAGTAAACAGAAACAATTCAAGGATACTGGAGCTCTCAGTAGCTATATCCATCTGGCACGATCAAGAACCTCTACAAATTGACACTCCGTCAATCGGGTAGGTTTAGTCCGTAGAACTCCACTTAAGCTGTCCCGTTTCTTACATACCCCTGTGTCGGACTCGCCTGTCATTTGTTTAAGGCGATACTACTCGAGTATGCCAAGCGAGATCTCTCATCAGATCAAGCTTTTATTTTTCCCATGGTTTACCAAGGAGCCGAACCAAACCCATGCCGGCTCGAGTCCAAGAGTGGCCAATGAGATTTGGGTGTCCCCCAAGCATGTTCGGGTGTCGAGGAGATTCACTCCAACGACGTATGCAGCCATAGCATACTATGTCAAGTCATACAAGCATTGACATATTCAAGCAATTGAGATATTCAAGCATTTCAAGTACGAGTTATTTATTTCAAGCGAGAACGAGTGCGATAAAGTACACTCTCGTCTCAAATTTCAAAATCTCAAGTATCAATAACAAGTAAATATGTATCGAGTTCACAGGAGTTCAAGTAAACATGCACTTGACACTCACCAATTAAACAAGAAGAAAAGTCATTTGAAGTTCAAGTGTCCACCGTGAGATCTCTTGAAGGTCCTCGCACGAGCCTGAATAATTAATAATGATTCATCACTCATAAACCCCAATTATCGAACAAGATTGCGCTAGTGTACAACCTAAGGAAATCTCATGAAAATTAACCCCAATTATTCGTAAATCGAGATCAAGGATGGGGTTTTAAAACACTAGAGCAATCGAGTTTTCATTTTTGAAATCAAGTATAAAACGTTCAAGTAATATCGAAGGAATAAGGAGAATTCGAAAAAAACTCAATTTCCTTAAGATTCGAAAATTTCAGTTTTGATATGAGATCTTTGAAAAATCGTATCTCACTCTTTACAAGTCCAAAATTGGAAAACTTGATACCGATGGAAACATCTTAGAAATTACTAAAAGTTCTTAGAAGACAATTTTCCATGATTCCAAATGGAATGTATTCAAAAATTGGCTCAAAGTTGCTGTTTTGGGGTTAGTTTTCGGCAAAGTTTAGTAATTCGGTAAAATTCACACAGTACAAACCAGCCTCTAAAATTTGTAACTCAATTTGAGTTGCAAGCTAGGTTTAAGACATAATAAGCGGATCAAGATTCGGAGTTTTGAGCACCAAGATATGGTAGCTCAAAGTTACTAACATTTCCTTGTTAAACAAGGGTTTTCCAATCTCAAATCATGAATTTGGGAAGTTTAGTTGAGTAGTGAAATGGACTCGGAATGACACCAAAATTAGCAGTATAATACTACCATATAAGGACTAATTCTCTGCCAAATTTCATAGATAAATAAGCATGGGAAGTTGGTTAACCAAATCTCTAAAGTTCCAAAATTTCCAAAGCAAATCTGCCTTGTGAGTTCCGTTTTCCGTTTTCAAAATGTTTGGCTTACAAAGTACCTCAAACACGGTCCATTTGTATAGAAAGTGTCTAAGAGGCATCCAAGACAAAATTTATGGGTGATTAACACCAAGAATTTCGAGTACAAGTCCCAAACCAAGATTAGTTAAGGATTTAGCCCAAAATGAGGAATTTCCTCATTGAGTCAGTTTCAAGCTTTGGCCACAATTCATTCAATTTAACTAGGAATTGAGCATGGTTAGTGGTGTTGGAAAATACATCCACAAAGCTACACTTTTTCAGAAGAAACCATTTTCAAAATCTGTCCACAACTAGTCCACATTTGAGCCTCAAGTTGTAGTTCATGTTCTGCCTTCCAGGGAACTAACAAGACAGGACAGAAATTTTTAAACGAATGGTTTGGCTCATTCAAGTAGAACCAGGACGTGCATTTTATACCAATAGAAATCTGGGAATGTTTAGTTTCCAGTGCCACAAACGGTACTCGATTTCGATATCGAAGTAAAAAGTTATAACCGAAACAAGATGACCGCCTGAGCAATCCAGAAAATTTTCCAATTCTACCAAACTTTGGAAATCAACACATTTGACCAACCAAATCATGTTATTTTTCAATGAAACTTTCTACACCATTCATATAACATGTATACATTATAATCAAGACATTAGAATCTCAAAAATTCACACCAAAGGTCACGAACATGGCAGGGGTAAAATGGTCACTTTTGTTCATTGCACCATCCTTGAGTTTCTATCAACAACCCAACATTATTCCACTAATATAAGCACTAAACCAACATTAATTTCATCATCATTCACCAAACCAGTCCATCCAATCAAAGTGGGAGTTCATAGAGCCCACACAACAATTTTTCAACATAGCCAAGCTACCCATATGCATGCATGAGTTTAAATGCGCACTACTACTTCCATAAATCAAGTTTCCAATGTTTGATTATGACTTACTTGCTTTGATGTTCAAGACAGAAATTTTCGGTCCTCCTTGCTCAAGAAAACCCGTGGATTGCAGCTCCTTTTCTTAGCTAGATGCAATCTCCAAGTGTTAAACTAAGTGTGGGTGAAATTTGAAGTGGATTGGAGGAAGTTTGATGAAGATTTGATGAAGGAATTTGAAGAAATCTTGAGCTGTTTTTTGAGCTTGATGGCCGGCTGTTTTAGTGAGGAGAGAGAAAGTGGTTTGATCAAATGAAGCTTCCAAGAGAAGCTTTAATGTGTGGCCCATGTTTACCCAAAAGCCAACTCCCCTTCGCGCCCGTTTTGTGCTCAATTCCTCTCGAGTTTATTTCACTAGTGCGAACCTCTAATGCACTTATATTCATATAAATATTATTCACTCTTAATTGTCCCAAAATAAGGGTCTAAAGTCCCTCAATTAAATCGCGCGTGTGAAAATGTGTATTTTCAATTTATGCGCGATAAAGTGAAATTTCCAAGAAATTCTTATAACGATGGTACTAATAACTATCACTTGAATACTTAAACATAAAAATATCCATTTTAAGACCATTGTGCAAATCTCTAATTTTCCAAACTTATTGCATTCTCGAATCGATTACTGACTCCAATCATGCATTCACTATTTTCACTTAACGAGCTTCCAAAATTAAAATTTTGAAACAAGCCAGTTTAAAAATATAACGAAACTATAGACCCATGTAATTAGGTCTAAAGAGGTTAGAAAATAATATTCGAGACAAACGGGCCATTAATTATTTAAATAAGTTCTTAATGGAATTTAAAATAATAAACTTTTGTGAGTCCTCACATCCTCTCCCCCTTAAGAAAATTTCGTCCTCGAAATTTACCTTAATTGGTGAACAGGTCTGGATACTTTTCTTGAATTGCTTTTTCGACCTCCCAAGTCGCTTCCTCTAACCCATGGTTCTTCCAGAGAACTTTTACTAGTGGTATCTGTTTATTTCCCAATTCTTTCACCTTTCTATCCAGAAGCTTGATCGGTTTCTCCTCATATGTCAATGTCTCATCAATCTCGATACTTTTCGGTTGTAAGACATGTGAAGGGTCTGGTTGATACTTCTTAAGTATAGACACATGGAACACATTATGAATTCGAGATAGACTTGGTGGCAATTCTAACTTGTATGCTACCTGTCCCACGCGCTGGATAACCTTATAAGGCCCTACAAACCTTGGTTGTAGTTTCTTTTCTTTTCCAGACATCAAACTTGCTCTCAAAGGTGTGATCTTAAGAAACACTAGATCTCCAACCGCAAATTCCAAATCTTTCCTCCGATTATCTGCATAGCTCTTTTGACGGATTTATGCGGTTTGAATCCTCCGGCGTACCAATTTTACCTTTTCATTAGCTTCCTCAATCCACGACACTGTAGTCGGATCTAAAATCTTCCATTCACCTATTTCATCCCAACAAATCGGAGTTCTACACTTTCGACCATATAGTGCTTCATACGGGGCCATTTGAATAGAAGAGTGGAAGCTATTATTATAAGCAAATTCCACCAAAGTTAAAAACTTACTCCAACTCTCTCCAAAATCTAGAACACAGGTTCTCAACATGTCCTCAAGAGTCTGAATTGTCCTCTCAGATTGCGCGTCTGTTTGAGGATGATAAGTGGTACTAAAATTCAATTTAGTCCCTAACACCTCTTGCATCTTTTGCCAGAACCTTGATACGAATCTCGGGTCTCTATCGGACACAATACTCACGGGGATTCCGTGTAACCTGATGATCTTATCCAGATACAACTTAGCTAATTTTTTCAATGGGTATTCATATTGATCAGCAGGAAGTGAGCCGATTTAGTCAATCTTTCCACTATTACCCAAATAGTATCATGGTCTCTTTGTGTTCTCGGTAAACCTGATACAAAATCTATGGTGATATTTTTCCATTTCCATTCAGGTATTTCCAAAGGTTGTAAAAATCCCGATGGTTTCTGATATTCAGTTTTAACCTGTTGACAAACTAAACAAGTCTGGACAAAATGGGCAATTTTCCTCTTCATATTCTCCCACCAATATAGACTCTTCAAATCTTAGTACATTTTATTCCCACCAGGGTGTACCGTAAACTTTGATCGGTGACTATTTTAAAATTTCCTTCCTAAGTCCTTCATCTTTTGGCACTACTATTCGATTCCGAAACCTCAAAATACCATTTAATCTGAAGTTAAAATCCTATTTTTCCTCTTTTAACATTTTTCACCCACTTTTGCACTTCAACATCCTTCTCCTAAGATTCTTTGATACGCTTCAATAAAGTGGAACTCACTGCAATATTCCCCAAAATTGCTTTCCTCGGTTTCAGTATAGAATTCCAATAACTAATTGTTTCCAACAAATGGAGTTCCTTAATTATCAACCTAGCCATTTGCACTTGAAAACTTAAAGCATCAGCCACCACATTGGATTTTCCTGGATGGTACTTTATAGTGCAATCATAATTTTTCAGAAATTCTATCCATTTACGTTGCCTCAAATTCAGTTCCTTTTGTGAGAATAAGTAATTAAGGTTTTTGTGATCAGTAAAAACCCCAAACATCACTCCATACAAATAGTGCCTCCATTTCTTTAATGCAAATACCACTGCTGCCAATTCCAAGTCATGAGTCGGGTAATTCCCTTCATGTGATTTCAATTTTCTAGAGGCATATGCTATCACATTGTCATTTTGCATCACAACACATCCCAATCCTTCCTTAGAGGCATCTGTGTAAACCATAAAACTATCATTTCCATTTGGTAGAACTAATATCGGGGTTCTGGTTAAGCGTCTTTTCAATTCCTGGAAACTCTCTTCGCACTTAGGACTCCAAATAAACTTTTCACTTTTCTTAATCAGCTAGGTAATGGGTCCAGCAATTTTAGAAAAATCCTTGATGAATCTCGGATAATACCCTATTAATCTAATAAAACTTCAAACTTCAGTAGGATTTTCTGGTCGTTTCCATTTTGAAACAATTTCAATTTTAGTTAGATCCACTTTAATCCCATCCTTAGAAATTATGTGTTCCAAAAAAGTCACTTCTTTCAACCAAAACTCACACTTGCTAAACTTAGCATATAACTGGTGTTCCCTCAAGGTTTGTAAAACAATTCTCAAGTGTTTCTCATGATCTTTCATATTTTTAGAATACACTAAAACGTTATCAATGAATACCACCACAATTTGGTCCAGATAAGGTTTAAAAACCCTATGCATTAAATCCATAAAAGCTGCAGGAGCATTCGTTAACCCAAATGGCATCATGACAAATTCAAAGTGCCCATACCTCGAGTTAAAAGTAGTTTTGGGTATATCCTTCTCCAAAATTCTCAATTGGTAATAACCCTGTCTCAAATCTAGTTTCGAGAATACTACCACCCATTGCAATTGGTCAAACAATTCATCAATATGGGACAATGGGTACTTATTCTTAATTGTGACATCATTCAGGTCTCTATAGTCCATACATAGTCTCAAACTCCCATCCTTTTTCTTAACGAACAAAATTGGGGCTCCCCACAGAAAATCATTCTCTTTTATAAAACCCTTTTCCAACAAATCCTGTAGTTGTAATTTCAACTCTTTCAATTCCGCTGGAGCCATCCGATATAGCGTCTTAGAGATAGGTGCCACTACCGGATTTATATCAATCTTAAAAGTTATTTCCCGTTCCTTGGGTAATGACTCTAACTCTTCGGGAAAGACATCTGGAAAGTCTTTCACTATAGGCATGTCCTCTAAATTCACCTTATCACTAGGAGTGTTAATAAGAAAAGCCAAATACCCTTGAGAACCTTTACTTAATAATTTTCTAACCCGAATCCCTGAAATAAGTGTAGACGCAGCCAATTTACCCCTTACATCTAACTTCAGGGTTGCCTCCCCTGGAATGCACAATTCTACAACCTTTGTTTGGCAGTTCAACTGGGCATTATAACGGGCTAGCCAATCCATTCCTAAAATCATATCATATCCCTTAATTGCTAAACCTATCAGGTCGGCCAATAATTTTCGTTCCCCGACACAAACTTCACAATCTCTATACATCAGATTGGCAATTAAACTTTGATCCCCAGTAGGTGTTTTAACTTCCAAATCATACGGTAATTTATTTGGTTTCAAATCTATTCCATTCATGAAGTTAGGGTTGACAAAAGAATGTGTTGCACCTGAATCAATTAAAACTCTAACTAAATGATGAAAAATTGGAATTGTACCTTCAACCACTTCAGTCGCCTCAGGAACCTGCTGATAGTCCAGTGCATAAACCCTAGCCGGCACTTTCGGTCGACTTCCTCCAGCACTGGTCTGCTTAGAGGTTGATTTTTCTGGCCTCTGGGTGTTACTTCCCATTTTTGGTGATTTCGGACAATTCGCGACCTGATGTTCGGTACTACCACAAAACAAACACTTCCCCGACTTTCTCCAGCAGTCATTCTTGGAGTGATTGGGTTTCCCATAGTACTCACAAGTAACTTGAGGGGTCACAGCCGAACTAGTAGAAGGTGCTCCCCTAACTTGGGTTGGCCCACCACGACCTCCTTTAGATAGAGCTCTCCTAGAAGCTCCAGCAGTCCTTGTTCCTCCCGCTCCTCTTCCCATTTTGGAAGATTGTATATTCTTACCAGCCTGCCCAGACGCATGGCTAGAAAAGTGTCTCTTTCTATTGTGAAAGTTTCTCACTTGCAGTCTTGCACTCTCAACCCTTTGCGCCTTCTCTAAAGTCTCAGTAAACGTAGAAATTTGGGCTGCGGCCAAGTCCTCCTGAATTTTCACGTTAAATCCCTGTACAAACCGTCTAATCCTCTTCCGTTCATTGACTACTAGCTCAGGAGCATATTTAGAAAATTTAGTGAATTTTCCTTCATACTTCGCTACACTAAGGGCTCCTTGTTTCAGTTTGATAAATTCATCATCTCTCTTTTCTTGAATCAAGGGTGGAAGAAACTTTTCATTGAATTCCCTTGTGAAGTTCTCTCAGGTCCAAGGGGTTTGAGCTCTCCCATTTTCCTTTTATCACATCCCACCAAGCACGAGCTACTCCCTCAAATTGAAAAGCAGCAAAATTCACTCGCCTATCCTCAATGTAGTCTAAAGCGGTGAATATGTTGGTCATCCTCTCTAATCAATTCTCCGCTATTTCAGGGTCGGCTTCACTAATAAACTTAGGCGGGTTGAATTTTAAGAACTTCTCTAAGGCTCTATCCTCTCCTCTTTCCTGTTCCTCAGGTTGGTTAAACGGTTTAGGACCTTGTCTATCAGTTAGGCGCACTAGGATATTAGTCATCCTATTAATGGAAATAGCCACTTGATTACCCTCAATGTTTTCCTGACCTTGGATCGGTCCAGTTGCCGATCCTTGGTCTTCCCCCTGAGATTGGGCCCGTCTAGTCTCTCGCCCATGGTCTTGACCACTTCTTAACTCTTCCATAACCTAGGCGTGCCTAGTACAAGAAATAAATCAATTATGCGATGCAAAGTAAAAAGTAGGAACTAATCAAGAAAACATTGGAAATAACAGTAATTTACATTCATTAGCATGTTAAGTTTATATAATTAGCAAGTCATGAGAAAAATCACAAAAATATAGCACACGGTGCCATGAGAGTACTTTTAGTCACAGAAGATTAAAGTAAAACAAGTGCCTCAAAAGTAGGCTACACAGTCATGCAAAATACAATGGCCTCAGCACTTAGCATCACCCCATCTAATCCTAACTGTACTAGTCAAAAGTCAAAAAGTCAAGTAGTCAATCACTAGGGCCTAGTCCACAGTAGGACTATTGGGCGGAATCTCCTCCTCCGGATCCTCCTTCGGATCCTCCTCCTCCTCATCAGAGCTCTGGACTACATCTATCGCCTCATCCACTAACCTAGTAGCATTGGTCAGGATCTAGGAAGCCCGATCACGGATCTCCCCTCCCAAACTAGCAAGTCGAGCCCTAGTACTCTGGTGCTCCTCACGAACCACTATAGATGTGGCCATCTCACCCTCTGGTACCTACTCGAGCTCAGCAATCCTCTTGCCTTGAACGCCTACTATCTGCCTAAGGTCATCCACCTCCGCCTGTAAATTCTGATTAAGATCTACCAACTGACGACGTTCGTCATCCAAGGCAAGCAAGAGGTGATTCGGGTAGACAAAGGTCAACCTACACGAACATTGGGGGTATCTATTAGCAGGCGAATAGCGTACACAAGTTCTCCCACCTAGAGCTCGATAGTAAATAGGCCTAGGAGACTCTACGTGACCATTAGCATGGCCATTCCCATTAGTTGCCGGGGTTCCATTTCCGTTTTCCATCCCTGCAAAATAATCACACCTTTCAGCTTAGAAATTTAATCATTATCTAGTTCGGATGTCGCTTATGCAGGCCTAACCCAATCACTAGTTTACCCCAAGTACCTCTTAAGGTATGACTTAGTCATCCCATTTCAAATTGTAGACACCAAATTTTAAATAATTTGTATGTTGCATCTATTTCATGATTTTTGTTTTAGATTGTTTGCATTTTAGTTCATTATTGTTTGTTTTGCACTTTTAGTTGTTATTTTATTTTAGTTTTATTCATTTTGCCTTTTTAGTTTGTCTAGTTCATTTGCTATTTATTTTTATTTGTCATATTAGTTTTATTCATTTTTTAGTTTTAGTTTTTAGTTTTGTTTTTTTTAAGTTTGTAAGTTTAGCGTAGAGTTTCTAGAAAAAGGAAAGAAAAAAGAAAAAGGAAAACATTCAAAAAAATATGTTTTAATCATTTTTGTTTTATTCATTGCTTTCTTGGAAAAAATGAACAAAACGATGAAAATGGAAAATGAAAAAGAGGAAATTGGAAATTGCATTTTTTGTTGTTTCTAGTTTATTTATTTTTCATCCAATATTGATTAAAGTGTTTTTTGTTATTTTTAATTTTGTTTAAAAAAAAAAATGAGGACCGCGGCATGCAAGCTGCGTTTTGGTCGCAGCTTGCAAGGGAACTTTGAGGCAGCTCCTTCAGCTGCAAATAGAGAAGAAAGGACAGAGGGTTTAGGGTGTTTGATTCCAGTATATAAAGAAAGAGATGGCAAGAAAAGAGAGGGTGGTGGACAGCCGCAAAGAGGGAAAAATAGAAAGAGAATGACGGCTGAGGGTTGAAGGCTGGAGAAAGTAAAACCGAGAATCAGAAGGTAGTTCCAAAACTGGAGAAAGAAAACCAGCTACGATCCTGAGCCATAGAAAAAGGATTAAGCGGCTGAGAAACAGACGGCAGAGAAAACAAGGGAGATCGACAAAGGAAAAGACAGGGGGAGATAGAGAAAGGCTACGGAGAGTTTCTGAGGAAAGAAACCAAGGGGGATAGAGAGGACGGCAGGAAAATTCTGAAAGAATCAGGAGGTGCAGCTGCAAGAGAGACAGAGAGACAAAGATTTCATCTTTTGGAATACATCAAGCTTCGGTCAAGGATTAAAGGTAACATTTTTTTTACTTTGGACTGGTTTATAAGCTGCTGAATCATGTTTGAATGCTGAAAGTCTTGGTCTTTACACTTGATTGTGTCCTCCATACAAGTTCCATCTATGAATCTGGTTTGAGTTTGGAGGAAAAGGGGTTTGCGTTTAGCTGTGCTTGTTTTATTAATGTTCATGGCTGTTTCTTTTGGTGGTCTTCATGCGCAATCTGGGTTGAAATTTATGGGAGATGCATAATTTATGGCTGGGTTTGAGGATAGGTCGTATAAAGTCTTGTTTTGTTTCGAAAAGATAGCTGTTTCCTTGAGTTTTGTGGGCTGCATATGTCCTGAATTCCATTGTTAGATTATGAAAAGAAAATAGTGGCTGAAAAATGGATTTTTTTTTTACCTGCTAAATGTGTTTATCGCGTGATTTGTGTTGACTGGAGTCCTGCGGAAGTAGTGGGTCTAATTGCATTTCCATCTGAATTCATGTTTCACGTCTGTTTTCCTGCCTGTTTGAAAGTTGGAAATTGCAGAAATTTCGGGAGTTTGCTGACAGATTTGATTGCAAAAAGTTTACTTCTTCCGTAACTTGCATGAAGTTGGCTGCAACAAGCTGAAGTCATTTGGTTTGTTGCAGCAACATGGGTCAAATTCTGTTGTCTTTTCTTTCCCGCTAGTTTGAATTTTGGAGTTTACGATTTCTTTGATCTTTGGCTAAGTGCATCCTGGACATGTTGGCTGCAAGTTACATTTTTTTTTGTTAAGGACTGCATTTCCTGCCATAGTAGTGAACCAAACCAGAAAAATTGCAGGTTTTTATTCTAATATGTTTGTAAGTTTAGATGCCAAGATCCTGTGGGTTTTTGGTTCATATCAAAGTTTTGATTGTTTGGTTGAATTTGTTTCCGTTTGAGCTGGTGTTTTGAGGGTAAAATCCATGCTTGAAAAGTGAAGGTTAGCAGCTAGTTTGTTGCAGATTTTTTTTTTCGATTGCCGTGAGTTTCATTTTTTCTGTTGCTGCATTTTTTGTCCATTGGCTTTGTTTGAATCTTCAAGGTAGTTTATGCTTGGGTGACATTTGATGATAATGGGGGGTGAATTCCTTACATGTAGTCTTTAGATGACAAGTGGGTAGAGCTTATTTGAGTTTTTCATGTCAATACTTTTAAGCTAAGATAAGAGAAACAAAGGCTGCTGCATTCGGTCTTACCTTTTGCTGTTTTCTTTCTTGCATTTGTTTCACCAAATTTTGGCCATTCAACTTGATGTCTGATCTTATTTGGAGAGAGGAATTGGATGGGTGAAGATTGGTTTGAGTTGGCATGTTTGAGTCTAAAATATTTGAATCATGTTTGAGCATTTGCTGAAAAATTCATCAGGATTGCTGAACCTTTCGCATAAAATTTTCCAGCATGAACATGATGTATCTTCTACGTCTTGACTGGTTTGGACTTTGAATTTGTGTGTCATAATGTTTAGTTCAAGGTTTAGAGGTTTGATTGAAAGGTTTATGACCAAGGTTGGTGTTCAAATCTGAAGTATCTATTTGGAAACATAGCCGCAGCAAATTTCTTGTTGTGAGAAGTTTTCTTAGTTTTGGTTTGCATGAAGTTTTTAAATGTTTGCATGATTTCTTTCTATGATTTTTCTGGTTAAGAATGTTTAGTTCATGTTTTGTGTTTGTTTGGTTTGAAATTTGATGATGGATCAAGTAATCTTTGGATTAAAGTATGAGATCAAATCTGATTTTAGAGTTTGAATTTGAGACAAAGGTACATCAGGTTTCACAGAATGTTTTCTCACGTTAGTTTGCATGGTTTGCATGCAAAACAACTTTCAGAATTTGCACTTTGACCCCTCAAGTCCCCCTTTGTTCCATAAAGGCCCAATAATGTTCTAAATTCTTGCAATCGAGTCCTAAAGTAGTTGCATTTTGAGCCATTACTTGACTGTTTCATTGCTCTTGGACCCTTGAAGTTCCTAAAAATGCTTAATTGAGCCTGAGTGTTTGGTTAATGTTCACAATTGAGTCCTTGGTAGCCTCAACTTTGCAACTCGATTGCTCATTTGCTTTCATTTGTTTAGGTGGTACTTAATGCATGAATTTGTGAACTTTATGATCAAATGAGCTTGTGTTCGCCTAATTTCTTGAATTTTCTGAAATAAATGGGCTTTGGCCTTTTTCTTGCTCTTTGACTTTCAAAGTTTCTAAAATGTTTCAATTGGCTTTGAATGGTTGATAAATGCTTGCAATTGGGTCTTTGGTGGATCCCTTTATTGGAAACTATGTATTATTTGATTTCATTTAAATTGCAATTAGGAGAGATTTGGTGACTTTGTTATACTTTACTATTTGAGGTACCGTGACCTTTTTATTGTTTTGAAGCCATTTTTCTTTCATTTGGACACCATTCAAAGGGGGCGGTATAATTTCTTTTATCCCTTTTTGTGTCTCCTATGTGATCCAACGTGCTAAGTGAAAATTGCATGTCTACTTTGCTTTCCTAGCCTTTTCTTAATTCCTTTTATTTATGTCATTTACTTTTGCTTTTTATTTAAGTTATTCTTTATGGGGTATGTGTACACCTCTTGGCTTGTAATAGATAGGGCTTGTAGGAGCAATTGATGAAGACCTATTGAAGACGTGTGCCTAACTAACAAATGTAATAGATTTATTAGTTAGATTGCTTGCTATGTGTTAATTTGCTTTATTAGGCTTTTGCATCTAGTCGAGCATGCTAAGCGTTACGTGCTACGTGTTTACGAGTGTTTGACATGTCTACTCGCTTTCCATGGCCATGAATGAATGTGATTGATGAATGTACGTTTCCACTAGTCCAACGCTAGTAGGAATTCATAGAATGGGCTAGTCCAACGCTAGACCCTTAGGGATTTTCTCCCGTGAGTCCATACTTGCATGTTTCACTTCATTTCATGTATTTTCCTTAGTTTTTACCATTTGGCATGCTTCTCAAACCCCTTTTCCCCTCATTTAGGTTTTTGCATCTCATGCTAGCTATAGGGACATTTGCTTGACGAGTCCCCTTTCGATAAGGGAAACGAGCGAGTGTGGCTCCAAAAGAGCCTTAGCACGCTAGTTCTCCTTTCTAATCAAAGGGAAAATTAAAGTCACAAAGTTAGGACTCCCCGTTCCCGTTTTGATTGCATTCCTCTAGGGTTCATGCAATTCATTTATTCACTATCCTATACACTTCTACTTTATATTCTACCCCTTTTTCCATATTCTCACTTCACACTACTTTTGGACGTTTTCACTTAACTTTTCACACTTTATACCCTATCACTAGCACACATGCACTTTACGTCATTTTCACATTATCATTCTTTACTCACCTTACCTTGTAAATATATTTGCACACCTCCACTTAATCCTATTATTTTATTATTATTTTTCTCACTTCACACAAACTCACATTTTCACATGACATGCATTCCACTCATTCGTACGTCATTTAGGATTATGTGTGACCTCTCCAAAGGATCATTATTGGGCTTCACAATTAATGTGATTGGCACCACTCAACCTTTGAAGAGAAATTTCCCCCATGTCCCCCTAGGTCTAGGGTTTGCATTCATGTAGTACATCCAAATGTAATAAATTCTTTGGTTAAAACAAAAAAATCTTTGATTAAATCACGCAACTAGCCTTGGCTAGGTCGAAGGGGTGCCTTGGATTTTTATCCTTGCCTTCCCCTTCGTCAAATGTGACTCCCGAACTTTTTTTCGTTGGTTTACGTGGACTAGGAGTCGTTTAAAAGGGGTTTCTTACTACTTTTTTCCTATTTTTTCTTTAAAAATTCATTTTTTAGGTGACTTGGTACACCTTAACTCATTACCAAGTGGCGACTCCGATTTTTTATTTCAAAAACCCTTTTTAAACTATAATTTTGGGTCAAATCGTCGCATTCTCAAACCCCCATTTAGACCATTTTTCTTTTGAATCACAATTCATTTTCCAATCACAAATTGAATCAAAAATACATTTTTAAACCATTTATTTATTTTATCAAAAAAATGGGGCGCGACAGTTGGCGACTCCACTGAGGACATTTGAGAGTCCGAGCAAATTTGATTTAATTAACCTTTTTCTTCTTTTAACCTTTTCATATATCACATTTGGGTGTTTTAGGGTTGTATTTTTCCTTTTTAGAATTTTGCATTTCGCGCGTATTAATTACTCCCTCACTCACGAATGTATGATTGGTTGATTGGATGTATGTTTACTTGTTTATCTCGCGCTTGCATTGCATTTGGGGGGGGTGTGTGTCACCTTTAGAGCCTCGCGTGGTTCTCAACCCCTTCCCTCAAAATAAGGAACACTTCATACGTGCACATTTAATTATTGTTATCCCATTTTATTTTATTTTTCGTGGGCGCTATCCCACACCGCCTTGTAGGATTAGGATTGATTGCCTTGGGTAGGCGGATGGTGTGCACTGCGCCCATAGCGCTACCTAAGGGATCACTCGAGCCACCGATCGAAGGCCTTGGGAGTGATGACCCTTTGCCTTTGGGTCTGAAGGCTTGGGGACCTTTTAAACCTTATCGAGTCTAGTTGCATTAATGAGCTCCAATCTCATGCATCCATGTTAGAATTTTCCTAGGTTAGAGTCAATCTCACCCTCTTTTAAGCACAATTAGGCACAAGGGAAGGGGTTCCACCCCTTTTATTGGCTTTTATTGTATTTCTTTTCTTAATTGCTCCCAATATGTTATGTGTACTATCAATTGCACTAACCATTCTTTTGTTTTCTTGGATTGCATTCATGTGCCTTAGCAATAAGAAGCCTTTTTGGCACTCTTTTAGTGACTTACCCACTAGATGACTCACATGTTTAAATTTCAGTTATTACACTTGATTTTCAATAAATACATTTCATTTTTAGACCTTTTTCCCCCGATGTATTATTTATGTCCTTTAGGCCATATTTGTCATATATTTACATCGCTTTAATAAATGGCATCATGCATAAACCATAGAAAGGGAATGCCACATAGGGAATCCCGTGTTTAGGAATAAGCGACCTTGTGTCTCGGATAGTTAATCCAGTGAGACTTGCACGTTTACATTTTGTACCATCCACAGGGGTAGTGCACAAGGTAAGGTGGGATCCGATCATTTTCATAGAGTGATCTTTGGAATATGAGCATCTAATAATCACTTTTTGGCCATTTTATCAAAAATTGGTAAAAATCCCTTGCGTGAAGGACATTAATTTGAAGAAATTCACAAATGGTTCCTCCTATTGAGACGATAAATAAATTGAGGCCAAAATTTGATTTTTAGAAGGTCATAGACTAATGCACCTCAATAATTTTGAAATAACCAATGACCGGACAATTCAACCAATCCATTTTGCCAATTCATTCAATAAATCATCAATTCATTTGACCAATTTACCCTTTTTAGGGTCACCTGGTCGATTTTTGAATAAATCATCAATTCATTTGACCAATTTACCCTTTTTAGGGTCACCTGGTCGATTTTGAATAAATCGTCAATTCATTTGACCAATTTACCCTTTTTAGAGTCATCCGGTCGATTTTTGAATAAATCATCAATTTGACCAATTTACCCTTTTTAGGGTCATCCGGTCGATTTTTGAATAAATCTTCATTTCATTTGGCTAATTCACCCATTTTTAGGGCAATCTGGTCGATCTTTGAATAAATCACCAATTTCATTCAATTCATTTGATTAGTTAGGGCAATTTTGTCGATTTTCGATAAATCATCAATTTCATTAAATTCACTGGACCAATTTACCCTTTTAGGGCGATCTGGTCAATTTTGAATAAATTCTCGAACTCATTCAAATTCATTTGATCAAGTTCCTTTTTTAAGGCGACCCGGTCAATTTTGAATAAATTTTTGATTTCATTCAAATTCATTTGACCAATTTACCCTTTTAGGGCGATCCGGTCAATTTTGAATAAATTCTCGATTTTATTCAATTCATTTAACCAATTTCATTTTTCAGGATGATCCGGTCCATTTTGAATAAAATTCTCAATTTCATTCGTTTGATCAAGTTCCTTTTTTAGGATGATCCGGTCAATTTTGAGTAAGTTATCAAATGTCACTCAATTCATTTGACCCGTTTCCCTTTTTAGGGTAATCCGGTCAATTTTAAATAAATGGTCAATTTCATTTCAAACCCATTTGACCAATCAGGGTTTCAGTGTCGAATTTCAAATTGAGAAACCTAGTCGATTTTGAGAAAACCATCCATTGCATCCAGCCATTTGATCAGTTGGGGTTTTTGACCCGTGCTTTACTGAGAAAATTTGTCAACGAATTTCAATCTCTTCGATAGGGAGTTTGTCAAGGTCAAACCCGTGCGTTTTTGCAAATTCTTGTATTGATCAAAAGTGATCAATTCATTCGGACGTTGTCCTCATTTTGACAAATGTCTCTCGTCACTCCAATTGACCAAATTTTTCAAAATTATTTTTTCACTCAATAAGTTGATCGGATCCGTCAGGTATGGTATAGTGCCTACCCTAGAGGATTGCATTTTCATGCTAGGCCTATCCTTGGCACAAAAAGGGTCCCCCCATAGGACATGCATACCGATTTTATATTCTTGTTTACTAACTCAGGGTATTTTTCTTTTGTTTTCCCCCCTCCCCTGCATTCATAAAAACACTTCAATAAAAGGGAAAATATTTTTCTATATCTGATGGCACTTCCGATCTAATAAAGTGTCAAAACTGAAAGTGTTATTTGATTCTTGGGCAGATCCTACAATGAAAACATAAATGATTTATCTGGAAGCTCTACGCTAAAGCCTCTGAGAGATGTTGTAATTGTTTTCCAAAGGAAAATTTTGTATATTTGATTTGTTAATACATTTTGTTTCAAAAGAAAAGGAGACAAAAAGTGTATATGTGGAGCTCTTTACAAGTTTCTCTCTTCTCATTTGTATCGTAATTGAATGAGAAATTTTGTTTCAAACTTTTTCAGCAATAAAATTTTTGGACAATCATTGTTTTATGTATATTTATGTACATTTCATTCTTTATTCTTATTCATTGGAGATTTCATGATGAATTCTGAGAAATAAGACCAAATTGGGATTTTCTCAACCTATAGCCTGAATTTCACAAGTGTATACTCTCTAAAAATCCTCATGTACACTAGGTTGGTAACCTATACAATAAGAGTGCTCAGAAAAAGGGTGAACGGTCACTCAAAAGGCCCGATGAGATACCTTGTCTCCTTCACTTAACCCCAAAATAAAATCAGTCACATGGATTAATAAATTGCAAATTGGAGCCATCTTTGCTTGAAAATATCCATTGTGTTTAACCGATTCAATTCACATCTAAGTGAAAGCAAAAATGTGCATTACTCTTGTTTGTTTTGAAAATTTGGAATGATACTTCAAGCGTTCGTTTCTCTACCTATATAGAGTTTATCATTTGCTCTCCCGTTTGAGCCTTTAAAAGAATAATTTCGTTTCAAATAAGAGCCCTAATGATCACTACCCTATATTGAAAAATTTTCAAATATCAAAAAGGGTAATGGATTTTCAATGACCATTTCGTTACTTTGGTTGTCATGAGGTGTAAGAATGATACTTTGGCCGTCGTTTTTACAACCTAAACACTGATCATCCCTTGCATCCTCATTTGAGCTAAAAATTGGTGGTTCTTTTCGAGTGCACATATGATCGCACCCCACATTGGAGAAGGAGATTGGGAAATTTTGAAAAAGAAAAAATAAAAAGGGAAAAGCAAAAATGCTAGAATAAGGAGGGAACCGCAAATTGGGGAAATTTGATTCCATTTGGGTTCCAATTTTGGAAAAAAAAAAGAAAAAGAAGAAGAAAAAAGAAGAAAAGGAAGAGATTTGTCCGCACGGACCGCCTATGTTTCGCAACTATGGATGAACAAGGGTCTTCCTCAGTCAGTTAATTCAGATACATGCAAAAATTTTTTGTATTAACGAAAGGTTCCTTTCAGCGTTATTGTAAGAGACAGAATAAAGGTCAGGCCCTCTTCTTTTCCGATCAAGCATTCTATCCCTAGTTATCCTTTTTGAGCATTCAGAATAAAGTACTTCATTTGGCAACCCCTGAGAATCGTAAACCCCACACTGGAGCAAGTTTGAGTTGAAACGGAAAATTTCAAGAAGTGAAAAAGTGAAAAGCCACAAAATCAAAAGACAAAAGAAGAAAAGAGAACCTCAGTTCAAAAATAAACTGGGGCAAATTTTGTGAAAGTTTCAAAGAATGGCAAAAGGCCGAAAAGTCAAAAGAAAAAAGAAAATGAAAGTGAAAAAGCCTCAATTAAGCATAAACTCTGAGGCAAGTCTTGATTTAACCCTAAAATAGGGTTGGCACAACAATGCGATCTCAGATTACTTAAACCACTCTTGAAATCTGCCTTCAAGCCTTAACTTTTCTAAACACCCCACCAGACCCCGTTACAAAAGCCGAAAGTCCTGACTTCTGTTCTTTACAACGGCCCTGACAAGAAAATTTCTGATGTCGGAAAATTTCAGCTGTATTTCTGAATTGCTTGGGTATGGGGTTGACGCTACTCACCATGTGAAAACCTACCAAGTTGAGGGAAAGGGAAAAGAGGCAAAAAGCAAAGCAAGAAAAGTAAATGCAAGAAAATGCAGAAAAATTCGATACCAAAGTCCTTGGTGAGTGATGAGAAAAATGCAAACAAAGTTTGGGATCTTTAAGTTCAAAATAGGGGCAATTTTGGGAAAATGCGATCTTCGGTGCTATGTCCTTGAAAGTTTTATTCTTTAGTTATCGTTTTCAAGCCACATTACAAGCTAACAAAGTCCATCGTTGACTTATTCCTTCATGACAACCCAAAGTGAGTATTATGATCATAAGAAATCCATCAATCATTTGTGATCATGGGGGTATAACCAGTTTTCGTATGTTTAGCTATCGTTCCTACCCATTTGTTGCAAGTTTAAAACTTATATGTGGACTCAATTTTCTTAAGAAATAAGGGTGACAAACTATTTGCTTTCACTAAGATGCAATGTTGAATGGATTACAATTTTGGGCACAAGAACCAAACAAATCTTGATTTCTCATTTCCCTCAACCCCCTCAAAAATCAGAAATAAGATCGCTGGATTGCTCCTGAAAAATGAGCCAATAAGGAATGGTGACCCATCACCCAAAGCATTGATGCTAAAGTGGGGAAGAAATCTTTCGCAATTTGGCATTATTTTGACAAATTCATCATGAAATTTGCTATATGAGTTTAAGCAAGACATTTAATTTCCTTCACATGCTATGTTAGGAAAAGCAATTGCTTACTTTGTTCAAATAAATGGAGAGTCATTCAAAACAAATTTTTTGCAATTAAATAGGCCCACATTGGGGCAAATTTTCATGTGAGAGATTTTGCAAAATAGCCCACACTGGGGCAAAATTTTTTGTAATACCTTTGAGGATGTCAAAACCAATCACGCGGCTCTTTTCATGGAATTTAAGTGCATGTCATGTTTTGTTAAGCCCCCTGTGCAGGTATTCATGATTCAAAATGACGAAAAGCATCCAGTGAGGCGGAAGGCCGATACTGCAAAGTGAAGCAAGAAGAAGGAGGGAAAAATGGACCAGATGCTGGGGCAAATTACTTTTGAAAAAGATTCTCTCGAAAAATCAGAAAAATTCAAAAGTCAAAAATCAAAAATCAAGTTCAAATTCTTGTTTCTAGGAAAATCAAGTTTAATTTCTTGTTTCTTGACAAATCAAATTCAATTTCTTATTTACAATGAATGTTGGGATCGGGTTTCATCCCGCCAACCTCGGCAGGATCGGGTTTTATCCCACTGACCGCTTTTATTCTCGGCAGGCTCGGGTTTTATCTCACTGACCGCTTTTATCCTCGGCAGGCTCCTCGGCAGGCTCGGGTTTTATCCCACTGATCGCTTTTATCCTCGGCAGGCTCGGGTTTTATCCCACTGACCGCTTTTTATTTTCGGCAGGCTTGGGTTTTATCCCACTGACCGCTTTTATCCTCGGCAGGCTCAGGTTTTATCCCACTGACCGTTTTTATTTTCGTTAGGCATGGGTTTTATCCATCCGACCTTGGTAGGCTCGGGTTTAATCCCACTGACCAATTCATCACACTGGGGCAATTTTTTGGATAATTTTCCAAGCAAATCTTATACAGTTTCTTCACACATACTAGCATTTCATGATTCACAACCACTGGAATGTGGGTCAATCCAGCCAGTGAGCATTCTCATTTTATTCAGCCGCTAGCCGTGGGTCAGTCCCACTAGTGAGCATTTCGTTTGTTCAGCCACTAGCCGTGGGTCAGTCCCACTAGTGTGCATTTCGTTTGTTCAGCCACTAGCCGTGGGTCAGTCCCACTAGCGTGCGTCCCTTGATTTTCGTTCTGTTCGGGTCAGTCCCGTTTAAATTCCTGTTCGGGTCAGTCCCGTTTAAATTCTTGTTCGAGTCAGTCCCGTTTAGATTCTTGTTCGGGTCAGTCCCGTTTAAATTCCTGTTCGGGTCAGTCCCATTTAAATTTCTGTCTCGGGTCAGTCTCGATTTTAAAATTTCCTGTCAGGGGTCAGTCCCCATCGTTTGAGTAATTCGCAGCCGAATAACGCAGGTAAGTATTTGGTGTCTACTTCTTTGTCTCAAGTTTTTCCAAAACTCAGACAAAGAGGGGCAAACTGTAGACACCAAATTTTAAATAATTTGTATGTTGCATCTATTTCATGATTTTTGTTTTAGATTGTTTGCATTTTAGTTCATTATTGTTTGTTTTGCACTTTTAGTTGTTATTTTATTTTAGTTTTATTCATTTTGCCTTTTTAGTTTGTCTAGTTCATTTGCTATTTATTTTTATTTGTCATATTAGTTTTATTCATTTTTTAGTTTTAGTTTTAGTTTTTAGTTTTGTTTTTTTTTTAGTTTGTAAGTTTAGCGTAGAGTTTCTAGAAAAAGGAAAGAAAAAAGAAAAAGGAAAACATTCAAAAAAATATGTTTTAATCATTTTTGTTTTATTCATTGCTTTCTTGGAAAAAAATGAAAAAAAAATGATGAAAATGGAAAATGAAAAAGAGGAAATTGGAAATTGCATTTTTTGTTGTTTCTAGTTTATTTATTTTTCATCCAATATTGATTAAAGTGTTTTTTGTTATTTTTAATTTTGTTTAAAAAAAAAAAAATAAGGACCGCGGCATGCAAGCTGCGTTTTGGTCGCAGCTTGCAAGGGAACTTTGAGGCAGCTCCTTCAGCTGCAAATAGAGAAGAAAGGACAGAGGGTTTAGGGTGTTTGATTCCAGTATATAAAGAAAGAGATGGCAAGAAAAGAGAGCGTGGTGGACAGCCGCAAAGAGGGAAAAATAGAAAGAGAATGACGGCTGAGGGTTGAAGGCTGGAGAAAGTAAAATCGAGAATCAGAAGGCGGCTCCAAAACTGGAGAAAGAAAACCAGCTACGATCCTGAGCCATAGAAAAAGGATTAAGCGGCTGAGAAACAGACGGCAGAGAAAACAAGGGAGATCGAAAAAGGAAAAGACAGGGGGAGATAGAGAAAGGCTACGGAGAGTTTCTGAGGAAAGAAACCAAGGGGGATAGAGAGGACGGCAGGAAAATTCTGAAAGAATCAGGAGGTGCAGCTGCAAGAGAGACAGAGAGACAAAGATTTCATCTTTTGGAATACATCAAGCTTCGGTCAAGGATTAAAGGTAACATTTTTTTTACTTTGGACTGGTTTATAAGCTGCTGAATCATGTTTGAATGCTGAAAGTCTTGGTCTTTACACTTGATTGTGTCCTCCATACAAGTTCCATCCATGAATCTGGTTTGAGTTTGGAGGAAAAGGGGTTTGCGTTTAGCTGTGCTTGTTTTATTAATGTTCATGGCTGTTTCTTTTGGTGGTCTTCATGCGCAATCTGGGTTGAAAATTATGGGAGATGCATAATTTATGGCTGGGTTTGAGGATAGGTCGTATAAAGTCTTGTTTTGTTTCGAAAAGATAGCTGTTTCCTTGAGTTTTGTGGGCTGCATATGTCCTGAATTCCATTGTTAGATTATGAAAAGAAAATAGTGGCTGAAAAATGGATTTTTTTTTTACCTGCTAAATGTGTTTATCGCGTGATTTGTGTTGACTGGAGTCCTGCGGAAGTAGTGGGTCTAATTGCATTTCCATCTGAATTCATGTTTCACGTCTGTTTTCCTGCCTGTTTGAAAGTTGGAAATTGCAGAAATTTCGGGAGTTTGTTGACAGATTTGATTGCAGAAAGTTTACTTCTTCCGTAACTTGCATGAAGTTGGCTGCAACAAGCTGAAGTCATTTGGTTTGTTGCAGCAACATGGGTCAAATTCTGTTGTCTTTTCTTTCCCGCTAGTTTGAATTTTGGAGTTTACGATTTCTTTGATCTTTGGCTAAGTGCATCCTGGACATGTTGGCTGCAAGTTACATTTTTTTTTGTTAAGGACTGCATTTCCTGCCATAGTAGTGAACCAAACCAGAAAAATTGCAGGTTTTTATTCTAATATGTTTGTAAGTTTAGATGCCAAGATCCTGTGGGTTTTTGGTTTATATCAAAGTTTTGATTGTTTGGTTGAATTTGTTTCCGTTTGAGCTGGTGTTTTGAGGGTAAAATCCATGCTTGAAAAGTGAAGGTTAGCAGCTAGTTTGTTGCAGATTTTTTTTTTCGATTGCCGTGATTTTCATTTTTTCTGTTGCTGCATTTTTTGTCCATTGGCTTTTTTTGAATCTTCAAGGTAGTTTATGCTTGGGCAACATTTGATGATAATGGAGGGTGAATTCCTTACATGTAGTCTTTAGATGACAAGTGGGTAGAGCTTATTTGAGTTTTTCATGTCAATACTTTTAAGCTAAGATAAGAGAAACAAAGGCTACTGCATTCGGTCTTACCTTTTGCTGTTTTCTTTCTTGCATTTGTTTCACCAAATTTTGGCCATTCAACTTGATGTCTGATCTTATTTGGAGAGAGGAATTGGATGGGTGAAGATTGGTTTGAGTTGGCATGTTTGAGTCTAAAATATTTGAATCATGTTTGAGCATTTGCTGAAAAATTCATCAGGATTGCTGAACCTTTCGCATAAAATTTTCCAGCATGAACATTATGTATCTTCTACGTCTTGACTGGTTTGGACTTTGAATTTGTGTGTCATAATGTTTAGTTCAAGGTTTAGAGGTTTGATTGAAAGGTTTATGACCAAGGTTGGTGTTCAAATCTGAAGTATCTATTTGGAAACATAGCCGCAGCAAATTTCTTGTTGTGAGAAGTTTCTTAGTTTTGGTTTGCATGAAGTTTTTAAATGTTTGCATGATTTCTTTCTATGATTTTTCTGGTTCAGAATGTTTAGTTCATGTTTTGTGTTTGTTGGGTTTGAAATTTGATGATGGATCAAGTAATCTTTGGATTAAAGTATGAGATCAAATCTGATTTTAGAGTTTGAATTTGAGAGAAAGGTACATCAGTTTTCACAGAATGTTTTCTCACGTTAGTTTGCATGGTTTGCATGCAAAACAACTTTCAGAATTTGCACTTTGACCCCTCAAGTCCCCCTTTGTTCCATAAAGGCCCAATAATGTTCTAAATTCTTGCAATCGAGTCCTAAAGTAGTTGCATTTTGAGCCATTACTTGACTGTTTCATTGCTCTTGGACCCTTGAAGTTCCTAAAAATGCTTAATTGAGCCTGAGTGTTTGGTTAATGTTCACAATTGAGTCCTTGGTAGCCTCAACTTTGCAACTCGATTGCTCATTTGCTTTCATTTGTTTAGGTGGTACTTAATGCATGAATTTGTGAACTTTATGATCAAATGAGCTTGTGTTCGCCTAATTTCTTGAATTTTCTGAAATAAATGTGCTTTGGCCTTTTTCTTGCTCTTTGACTTTCAAAGTTTCTAAAATGTTTTAATTGGTTTTGAATGGTTGATAAATGCTTGCAATTGGGTCTTTGGTGGATCCCTTTATTGGAAACTATGTATTATTTGATTTCATTTAAATTGCAATTAGGAGAGATTTGGTGACTTTGTTATACTTTACTATTTGAGGTACCGTGACCTTTTTATTATTTTGAAGCCATTTTTCTTTCATTTGGACACCATTCAAAGGGGGCGGTATAATTTCTTTTATCCCTTTTTGTGTCTCCTATGTGATCCAACGTGCTAAGTGAAAATTGCATGTCTACTTTGCTTTCCTAGCCTTTTCTTAATTCCTTTTATTTATGTCATTTACTTTTGCTTTTTATTTAAGTTATTCTTTATGGGGTATGTGTACACCTCTTGGCTTGTAATAGATAGGGCTTGGAGGAGCAATTGATGAAGACCTATTGAAGACGTGTGCCTAACTAACAAATGTAATAGGTTTATTAGTTAGATTGCTTGCTATGTGTTAATTTGTTTTATTAGGCTTTTGCATCTAGTCGAGTATGCTAAGTGTTACGTGCTACGTGTTTACGAGTGTTTGACATGTCTACTCGCTTTCCATGGCCATGAATGAATGTGATGGATGAATGTACGTTTCCACCAGTCCAACGCTAGTAGAAATTCATAGAATGGGCTTGTCCAACGCTAGACCCTTAGGGATTTTCTCCCGTGAGTCCATACTTGCATGTTTCACTTCATTTCATGCATTTTCCTTAGTTTTTACCATTTGGCATGCTCCTCAAACCCCTTTTCCCCTCATTTAGGTTTTTGCATCTCATGCTAGCTATAGGGACATTTGCTTGACGAGTCCCCTTTCGATAAGGGAAACGAGCGAGTGTGGCTCCAAAAGAGCCTTAGCACGCTAGTTCTCCTTTCTAATCAAAGGGAAAATTAAAGTCACAAATTTAGGACTCCCCGTTCCCGTTTTGATTGCATTCCTCTAGGGTTCATGCAATTCATTTATTCACTATCCTATACACTTCTACTTTATATTCTACCCCTTTTTCCATATTCTCACTTCACACTACTTTTGGACGTTTTCACTTAACTTTTCACACTTTATACCCTATCACTAGCACACATGCACTTTACGTCATTTTCACATCATCATTCTTTACTCACCTTACCTTGTAAATACATTTGCACACCTCCACTTAATCCTATTATTTTATTATTATTTTTCTCACTTCACACAAACTCACATTTTCACATGACATGCATTCCACTCATTCGTACGTCATTTAGGATTATGTGTGACCTCTCCAAAGGATCATTATTGGGCTTCACAATTAATGTGATTGACACCACTCAACCTTTGAAGAGAAATTTCCCCCATGTCCCCCTAGGTTTAGGGTTTGCATTCATGTAATACATCCAAATGTAATAAATTCTTTGGTTAAAACAAGAAAATCTTTGATTAAATCACGCAACTAGCCTTGGCTAGGTCGAAGGGGTGCCTTGGATTTTTATCCTTGCCTTCCCTTTCGTCAAATGTGACTCCCGAACTTTTTTTCGTTGGTTTACGTGGACTAGCAGTCGTTTAAAAGGGGTTTCTTACTACTTTTTTCCTATTTTTTCTTTAAAAATTCATTTTTTATGTGACTTGGTACACCTTAACTCATTACCAAGTGGCGACTCCGATTTTTTATTTCAAAAACCCTTTTTAAACTATAATTTTGGGTCAAATCATCGCATTCTCAAACCCCCATTTAGACCCATTTTTCTTTTGAATCACAATTCATTTTCCAATCACAAATTGAATCAAAAAATACATTTTTAAACCATTTATTTATTTTATCAAAAAAATGGGGCCCGACACAAATCTTAAAGGTAGGGTGTCTAATATGTTTTCCATATAGATTTCTAACCTAATGCTCTGATACCAACTCTGACGCCTCCACTTCTTCCTAAGGCAAATCAAAGGGTATCTGCGGAATGCCTGCCCAACTCTAGCCAGGACTCAAGCAATTTCTGTTCAAACTTATAGCGGCGCTAGATGTCAACAATCAGATAATATAAATACAATTAGTGCAAAAGCGTTCAAACTTAATAATATTTAACAATTACCCAACCCTTACATCGGGTTTGCATAATACAACCCAAAATATATAATGGCCAAATGTCTAGTCAAAAGAATTGGAACCCTATTACAAGAGTACACAAAAGGAAATTTCCTCCGAATCTCATTCCAAACCCAAATCCTGTTAAGGAAAACAAATCTACAGGGTGAGCAAAACGCTCGTGAGGCCAAGAACACACATGCAAGCATATTGTTCAAGTAACAATTCAAAATTTACAAGTCTAGCAATAATATGTCAATAATTAATGATTCACTGAAAAGTAAACAGAAACAATTCAAGGATACTAGAGCTCTCAGGAGCTATATCCATCTGGCACGATCAAGGACCTCCACGAATTGACACTCCATCAATCGGGTAGGTTTAGTCCGTAGAACTCCACTTAACCTGTCCGCTTTCACCTTACATACCCCTGTGTCGGGTCCGCCTGTCATTTGTTTAAGGCGATACTACTCGAGTATGCCAAGCGAGATCTTTCATTAGATCAAGCTTTTATTTTTTTCATGGTTTACCAAGGAGCCCGACCAAATCCATGCTGGCTCGAGTCCAAGAATAGCCAATGAGATTTGGGCATCCCCCAAGCATGTTCGGGTGTCGAGAAGATTCACTCCAACGACGTATGCAGCCATACCATACTATTTCAAGTCATACAAGCATGTGACATATTCAAGCAATTGAGATATTCAAGCATTTCAAGTACGAGTTATTTATTTCAAACGAGAACGAGTGCGATAAATTACACTCTCGTCTCAAATTTCAAAATCTCAAGTATCAATAACAAGTAAATATGTATCGAGTTCACATGAGTTCAAGTAAACATGCACTTGACACTCACCAATTAAACAAGAAGAAAAGTCGTTTGAAATTCAAGTGTCCACCGTGGGATCTCTTGAAGGTTCTCGCACGAGCTTGAATAATTAATAATGATTCATCACTCATAAACCCCAATTATCGGAAAAAATTGCGCTAGTGTACAACCTAAGGAAATCTCATGAAAATTAACCCCAATTATTCGTAAATCGAGGTCAAGGATGGGGTTTTAAAACACTAGAGCAATCGAGTTTTCATCTTTGAAATCAAGTATAAAACGTTCAAGTAATATCGAAGGAATAAGGAGAATTCGAAAAAAACTCAATTTCCTTAAGATTCGGAAATTTCAGTTTTGATATGAGATCTTTGAAAAATCGTATCTCACTCTTTATAAGTCTAAAATTGGAAACCTCTTAGAAAGTACTAAAAGTTCATAGAAGACAATTTTCTATGATTCCAAACAGAAGGTATTCAAAAATTGGCTCAAAGTTGCTGTTTTGGGGTTGGTTTTCGGCAAAGTTTAGTAATTCGGCAAAATTCACACGGTACAAACCAGCCTCGGAAATTTGTAGCTCAATTTGAGTTGCAAGCTAGGTTTAAGACACAACAAGTGAATTAAGATTCGGAGTTTTGAGCACCAAGATATGGTAGCTCAAAGTTACTAACATTTCCTTGTTAAACAAGGGTTTTTCAATCTTAAATCATGAACTTGGGAAGTTTAGTTGAGCAGCGAAACGGACTTGGTGTGACAGCCCCACCTCCCCCTAAGGCGAACCAGAGGATTCAGCGGACTGCCTGCCCAACTCTCGCCTGGAATCAGTCGTTCACTTCAATTCTCAATTAAAATTGAAATAAATACCAGGAATAAATATAACGACAATCCATAACCTAACGCAAAACTTATGTACATTACTATCTTAAAAGGGAGTACAAACATTGAATATACAAAGGTTCTCAGTTCACCACACATCCAGCCCGTGCCAAGCACTAGGGCGAGAACCATTACAAAATCAGAAACTAGTCTATGCTAGTATAAACCGAGCTCTCGTCCTTGCTCGCCTTCCCCTGTTAAGGAAAACAAACTAAAGGGATGAGTTAAAAGCTCAGTGAGGTTCCGAACACATAATCAAACAATAAAGCTAATGTATTAACCATAAATAACAAGTAATGCAAGAAACATGACAATATAAAGCAATAATAACATTCATTAAAAGGATACGGGCTCACAGGGAGCCATTTATTTGTTCGTTCGTTCTCCTGTCGTTCCCCTTATTCCTCCAATCATTTGAAAATGAATTTTTTGTAAGTAAAACCCTCGTTCGTTCGTTCGTTCATTTCATTCACCCCCTCCTGGACGTTGGCCAGGCTTCACCAACCTACAAGATAATACTCGAGTATATCAAATTCATCTAGGGTCACCATATCGTCCGACCGAATCCGCTTCTGGCTCGAGTCGGTAACGAAGGGCAGGGCCCAATTCAGCCAAAAGACTTACATCATGCGCAACTAATGTTTCAATCATTAAATCATTGAAAATTTTACATTCATTTAGGTCGAGTGCGATAAAGTACACGCTCGCCTAGAAAACTCGTTTTGAAAATTCTTGAAAGCACTTAACACATTATCAAACAACAACAACAAGTTATGAAGTCAAGGAGAATATAACAAACAAGGAACACTCACCTATGTACGCAAAACAACGTGTAAAATATCCTTTCGGATATTATCTATAATCACCAAGAAAACCTAAGATTAAACGAGAAAGAATATTACAGCTCATCTAGCGCAAACAATTAGGTGAAATCAAAGAAACTCGACAAATGATGAGTGGAACGTATAAAAAGACTTTAAAGTGAAATGGGGGCATTTGGACCCATGGACAAAAATAACTAGGGTTTCATAGTCCAAACGTAAAATCCAATTCAAAAGGGTTATAAAATTTTCCAATGGAAACACTTGAACCAAAGGCAAGTCAAAATCCAGTTAGATAGGCTAAGAAATACTGTGTTCGGGATCGTTTATATGGTTCAAAATCATCTCATATTCAAGTAGATATTATAGACTAAATGTCTTAATGAAATTCACGTAAAAGGGAGGACAAAATACCCAAGAAAACCCTAAACCACTCCTTTTTATTTGGGCAAGAGTAAGTAAACATTTGGAGTTTCCAATTGAAGAAGGATCATATTTTAAGATGGAAAAACGGTCATAGTATTTGCCAAACAAAAATATACAAGTTCAAGTAGAAACTTAGCCCTCGAGCGAAAATTTGGGTAGCACGCCTTTTGTATTTACCTATTTTTCCAGCCATTTATGGCTTCATTGTTTTTCTCAATCAATCCCAAAGTCACACACAATATCATCTCATTTCAATAGCCATTCCATAGGCTCAAAGTCATATAAGTACAAAATCAAGCTAACGACATGTGCGAAAATGAGATTTAACAAAAGACAGATTTGACGTGTTTTTGCGTAACGGTCACAACCGAAGCTACGCTTATCAAATTGGGATGAAACTTATATCATTTCAAATCTAACACAAAGTTCTACAATTCTCATGAAGATCACTTAGTCAAAATTCCAGTGTAACCTAGTCAAATTCCCAGTTCACAGAACCAAATTTCAACTAGTCGGCTAATTAACCGTACTACCTTTAAATGGCCATATCTTAGGCTACCAAAGTCCGTTTAAGGTGTTCTTGGAGGCATTAAAAATCTAAGACAGAGTACTAAAACTTTCATGTTTTGGCAAATGGCTAAATCAGTACGGATCATAGTGAATTGACACGGTCAATTGAATGATCTGTCTAAAACGGATCACTGGATGCATTCTAGGGTAACGAGGGTATTTTGATCTTTTCATAGGCTAAGTTACTCCGATTGAGATGAAATTTTGTAGAAATCTATAAAATATCATTCTATACAACTTTCATGTTTTATGTCAAGCCTAATTCAGCCTCTAACATAGGGCACTAAAACCGGACAGAACTGAAGCATAGAATTCCAGAAATCTGGAATTTTGGGATTTCAAGGGCAATCTCTTCATTTTCTTGATTCAATCACTACCACAACCTCTTATACAAACCTATATACATCATATACCACTCCTACAACAAGTATAAGAAGGAAATCAGTCAAACCCTAGCTTACATACATCACCCCAAAATCATCACAACAACTTGTATAGCTACTAATCTAACCAAAACATGAGTTATATAACATCTTAAACAAAAATTAAAAGAACCAAAGCCATGGGTCAGACCTTATACCTCAACAAATGGGCTTGCAAGAGTAATACTTCACCTCCTCTTGAAAGTTTTGGTTCCCTTAGCTTCCCAAGTTCACAACTCACAAGTTAATCGGTTTAGAATCTTGTTTCTTTCATTCAAATGGTGCAAATCAAGATGGATTGAAGGTTTTTCTTTCTCTCTCTCTCTCTCTCTCTCTCTCTCTCTCTCTCTTGCTCGACCAAAATAGAAAGAAATGAAGGAAAATAAGCTGAAATGAAGGATAAAAGAACAAGGAAAAAAAATTAATCAAAGGGCCATAGGGTGGTGATACTTGTCACCACCAAAGCCATGCAAATTTTTCTCTCTCTCCCTTGCATTTTTTGCCACAAATTTCGGCCAAGAGGATAGCTATGAGGGGGGATATTTTGCAAAAATATCAAGGGTATGTGGTGGTAAGGAAGTGGTGGTCAAGTGGTGGGTTCAATCGGTAGTGATCGATACCCGTCGGTTTAACGCGATTTCTCTTAAATCGCGTATACTAGGGTTTTTGGCTTATAATCACTAACTTATTATTATCACTTCTAGTCATATAGTATTTTCTCATCCAAAAGTCACTTTTGTCTATCAAATTTGATCCTCACTCCGTACCGGATAATTACACTACGGATACAGGTGAAAACCCTAACTTGTTCCAACTTGAAAACGAAAAGTGAAACCCTACTTTCTAGGTTCGTTTGCACTAATTGTGGAATGATTGGGTAGTAGGGCTATAATAAAATCATAAGTTCCAAATAAAAGGGATTTTTTAAGAGAAATGTGAGGGATTTTACAATTCCAGTGATTAAAATTAGGGTTTCAATTAAAATATGAGAGATTTAATAAAACCGGTTAGTCACAAGTAAATTAGGGTTTTTGAGAAAAATCTTAGGGTTTCTAATCTTTTAAAACAAAAAAAGGTTTTAAATCAAACCCAAAGAAATACACTTTAGTATTTTCTTTACAAACAATCTCCTAATTTTTGGGATATCACACTTGGAATGGCACCAAAATTAGCAGTATAATACTACCATATAAGGAGTAATTCTCTGCCAAATTTCATAGATAAATAAGCACGAGAAGTCGGTTAACCAAATCTCCAAAGTTCCAAAATTTTCAAAGCAAATCTGCCTTGTGAGTTCCATTTTTCGTTTTCAAAAAGTTTGGCTTACAAAATACCTCAAACATGGTCCATTTGTATATAAAATGTCTAAGAGGCATCCAAGACAAAATTTATGGGTGATTAACACCAAGAATTTCGAGTACAAGTCCTAAACCAAGATTAGTTAAAGATTTAGCCCAAAATGAGGAATTTCCTCATTGAGTCAGTTTCAAATTTTGGCCACAATTCACTCAATTTAACTAGGAATTGAGCATGATTGGCGGCGTTGGAAAATAAATCCACAAAGCTACAATTTCTCAGAAGAAACCATTTTCAAAATCTGTCCACAACTAGTCCATATTTGAATTAATGGTTTGGCTCACTCAAGTGGAACCAGGAGGTGTATCTTATACCAATAGAAAGCTGGGAATGTCTAGTTTCCAGTGCCACAAACGGCACTCGATTTCGACATCGAAGTAAAAAGTTATAACAAAACAAGATGACTGCCTGAGCAATCCGGAAAAATTTTCCAGTTTTGCCAAACTTTGGAAATCAACACATTTGACCAACCAAATCATGTTATTTTTCAATGAAACTTTCTACACCATCCATATAACATGTATACATTATAATCAAGACATTAGAATCTCAAAAATTCGCACCAAAGGTCACGAACATGGCAGGGGTAAAATGGTCACTTTTACTCATTGCACCATCCTTGAGTTTCTATCAACAACCCAATATTATTCTTCTAATATAAGCACTAAACTAACATTAATTTCATCATCATTCACCAAATCAGTCCATCCAATCAAAGTGGGAGTTCATAGAGCCCACACAACAATTTTTCAACATAACCAAGCTACCCATATGCATGCATGAGGTTAAATGCGCACTACTACTTCCATAAATCAAGTTTCCAAGGTTTGATCATCACTTACTTGCTTTGATGTTCAAGACAGAAATTTTCGGTCCTCCTTGCTCAAGAAAACCGGCGGATTGCAGCTCTTTTTCTTAGTTAGATGCAATCTCCAAGTGTTAAACTAAGTGTCGGTGAAATTTGAAGTGAATTGGAGGAAGTTTGATGAAGATTTGATGAAGGAATTTGAAGAACTCTTGAGCTGTTTTTCGAGCTTGATGGCCCGTTGTCTTAGTGAGGAAAGAGAGAGTGGTTTGATCAAATGAAGTTTCCAAGAGAAGCTTTAATGTGTGGCCCATGTTTAACCAAAAGTCAACTCTCCTTCGCACGTGAACGCGCGCGTTTTGTGCTCAATTCCTCTCGAGTTTATTTCACTAGTGCGAACCTCTAATGCACTTATATTCACATAAATATTATTCACTCTTAATTGTCCCAAAATAAGGGTCTAAAGTCCCTCAATTAAATCGCGCGTGTGAAAACGCGTATTTTCAATTTATGCGCGATAAAGTGAAATTTCCAAGAAATTCTTATAAAGATGGTACTAATAACTATCACTTGAATACTTAAACATAAAAATATCTATTTTAAGACCATTGTGCAAATCTCTAATTTTCCAAACTTATTGCATTCTCGAATCGATTACTGACTCCAATCATGCATTCACTATTTTCACTTAACGAGATTTCAAAATTAAATTTTTGAAACAAGCTACTTTAAAAATATAACGAAACTATAGACCCATGTAATTAGGTCTAAAGAGGTTAGAAAATAATATTCGAGACAAACGGGCCATTAATTATTTAAATAAGTTCTTAATGGAATTTAAAATAATAAACTTTTGTGAGTCCTCACATCCTCTCCCCCTTAAGAAAATTTCGTCCTCGAAATTTACCTTAATTGGTGAACAGGTCTGGATATTTTTCTTGAATTGCTTTTTCGACCTCCCAAGTCGCTTCCTCTAGTCCATGGTTCTTCCAGAGAACTTTTACTAGTGGTATCTGTTTATTTCTCAATTCCTTCACCTTTCTATCCAGAATCTTGACCAGTTTCTCTTCATAGGTCAATGTCTCATCAATCTCGATACTTTCCGGTTGTAAGACATGTGAAGGGTCTGGATGATACTTCTTAACCATAGACACATGGAACGCATTATGAATTCGAGATAGACTCGGTGACAATTCTAACATGTACGCTACCTGTTCCATGCGCTGGATAACCTTATAAGGCCCTACAAACCTTGGTTGTAGTTTCTTTTCTTTTCCAGACATCAAACTTGCTCTCAAAGGTGTGATCTTAAGAAACACTAGATCTCCAACCGCAAATTCCAAATCTTTCCTCCGATTATCTGCATAGCTCTTTTGACGGATTTGTGCGGTTTGAATCCTCTGGCGTACCAACTTTACTTTTTCATTAGCTTCCTCAATCCACGACATTGTAGTCGGATCTAAAATCTTCCGTTCATCTACTTCATCCCAACAAATCTGAGTTCTATACTTTCGACCATATAGTGCTTCATACGGGGCCATTTGAATAGAAGAGTGGAAGCTATTATTGATGAGCAACCCTAGGGAAAGACCCTCCTCGAACCTCCCAACCTTGTAAATATCAGAGTTGGATCATTTCTCCCAATGGAAATTGAACTCGATTGTTCTCATGAACTCAAGACCTCTGACACACAAAGGCAATCAGCAACCTTAAGCAAATAATGATGGATGAAGAGACACTACGATTAGGGAACAAACTAATCGATAAAGTCAGATTTGAATCCTAAGCAATGAACTCAAGAATTCAAGAGTAAGTTCGATTAAGAACTTGAAGGAAAATTCCTCACGATTTCTGGTTGTAAAATATTCCGTCCCTTTCACGCATACAATAGGTGCCTTTTTATAGGCTAAAACTAGGGCAAAAATCCGGCCCACATAAACCTGAAAGAAATTCGGTCCGCATAAAGAACTTAAAGAGCCAGCTCTTTAAAGCTTTCCGATAAGGCCCAATAAGTAATAAAATACTTAACGCCTAACAACTACTAAACTAGACAGTCTTAAAACAACTACTAACTAATCTACCAAGTAGGAGATCATTCTTGCACTTCAAATGTACAAGTGAGCAAGGTAACTTCATGGTCCATCAATTCTTCAAACTTAGCCCGCTCCTTGCTTGTATGGTGAATAATCAAAGCTCTTAAAGCTTCCTTCACCTTCTTGGATCTTGATCTTGTCATCGGACCGTCAATGTTGTCCTTGACCCAAGGTTGAAGTTGTTGCGCACCCGTATCTGCATCATTCCCTCCCTCCTCTAGAGGATTCGTCCTCGAATCTTCAAAGTCTGTATCAAAGTCTAAAGGAGATAGGTCAGATACATTAAAAGATGCGCTTATGCCATACTCACTTGGAAGTTCCAATTTGTATGCATTGTCGTTGATCTTCTCTAGTACTCGAAAAGGTCCGTCGCCTCTTGGATGTAACTTGGTCCGTCGAGATGCTGGAAACCTTTCCTTCCTCATGTGCACCTAAACCCAATCACCGGGTTCGAATACAACATGTTTTCTACCCTTATTTGCATGTTGTGCATATTGCGTATTTTTCTTCTCAATTTGAGCTCGAACTCTCTCATGCAAGGTCCGAACAGCTTCTGCCTTTTTGACACCATCTGCGCTTAAACACTCATTAACAGGAATAGGTGACAAATTTAGAGGGGTTAGCGGCTGAAACCCATAAACAATTTCAAAAGGGGAATGATTGGTAGTAGAATGAGTGGTTCGGTTATATGCAAACTCGGCAATAGGCAAACATTCTTCCCACTTCTTCAAGTTCTTTTGAACAATGGCTCGAAGTAGAGCACCAAGGGTTCGATTGGTTACCTCAGTCTGACCATCCGTTTGGGGATGACTAGAAGTAGAAAACAGCAACTTAGTTCCCAACTTTCCCCAAAGTGATTTCCAGAAATAGCTTAAGAATTTCACATCCCTATCACTTACAATAGTACGCGGTACTCCATGCAATCTAACCACATCCTTGAAGAATAAATCAGCAACATGGCGCGCATCATTTGTTTTCCTACAAGGGATAAAATGAGCCATTTTAGAAAATCTATCCACTACAACAAAGATACTATCCATACCTGTAGAAGATCTTGGTAAACCAAGCACAAAATCCATGGATATGTCTGTCCAAGGAGCATGAGGTACGGGTAGAGGAGTATACAATCCATGAGGGTTATTCCTTGACTTTGCCTGCTTACACTTTAAACACTTATCACAAATGTTAGCAATGTCACGCCTCATTTTAGGCCAATAGAAATGCTCATGCAAAATGTCAAGAGTTTTATCAATACCGAAATGCCCCATCAACCCTCCGCCATGGGCTTCTCTAACAAGTAATTCCCTAAGTGAACAGTTGGGAATACATAGGCGATTTTCTTTGAACAAGAAGCCTTCATGCCTATAAAACTTTTGAAATGCAGCATGTTCACAATCTTGAAACACATTAGAAAAATCAGCGTCATGTTCATACAAGTCTTTAATGTGCTCAAAACCAAGTAACTTAGTGCTCAGGTTAGTGATCAAAATATACCTTCTAGACAATGCATCCGCAACGACGTTATCTTTTCCCTTCTTATACTTAATGATATATGGAAAGGAATCAATAAATGCAATCCATTTCACATGTCTTTTATGCAACTTACCCTGCCCCTTAAGGAATTTAATTGATTCATGATCAGTATGTATCACAAATTCCTTAGGCATAAGATAATGCTGCCACACTTCAAGAGCACGCACAACAACATACAATTCTTTATCATAAGTAGGGTAATTAAGAGTTCCCCCACTCAACTTCTCACTGAAATATGCCAAGAGCCTATTATTTTGATGTAAAACAGCCCCGATGCCAATCCCACTAGCATCACATTCAACTTCAAACATCACATCAAAATTAGGCAAAGCAAGAATAGGTGCTGAAGTTAACAAATTTTTAAGCTTATTAAACGACTCTTCTTGCTCCTTTCCCCATTGAAACCCCACATTTTTTTTAACTATCTCATTCAAAGGTGCTGTAATAGTGCTAAAGTCTTTAACAAATCTCCTATAGAAGCTTGCAAGATCATGAAAAGACCTTACCTGAGACACATTGGTTGGAGTCGGCCACTCCATGATAGCCTTTACCTTGGCGGGATCAACACTTATGCCATTGGCACCAACAATATAACCAAGAAAGTTAACCTCAGGAGTGCAAAAGACACATTTTTCCAGGTTAGCAAATAACCTATTTTCACGCAGGGCACTTAAAACAAGTCGCAAATGCTCAACATGCTCTTCTAAAGACTTGGTAAAGATCAATATATCATCAAAATAAACAACAACGAACTTTTCAAGAAAATGCTTTAAAACATGGTTCATTAATCTCATGAAAGTACTTGGAGCGTTTGTTAAGTCGAAAGGCATCACAAGCCACTCATAAAGACCATACTTCGTTTTGAAAGCAGTTTTCCATTCGTCACCTTCCTTTATCCTTATTTGATGATAACCAGATCTTAAGTCAATTTTAGTGAAAATGATTGCTCCATGCAATTCTTCTAACATATCGTCTAGCCTAGGAATGGGATGATGATACTTAACAGTAATTTTATTAATTGCACGACAATCTGTACACATTCTCCAAGTCCCTTCTTTCTTAGGTACTAAAATAACGGGAACTGCACAAGGACTAAGAGATTCACGAACCTGGTCCTTTTCAAGGAGGGAATCGACTTGCCTTTGGATTTCCTTTGTTTCCTCCGGATTTGCTCTATAGGCTGGTCGATTTGGTAGAATTGCTCCAGGAACAAAGTCGATTTGATGTTCAATACCTCGAATTGGAGGTAATCCTTTCGGTAGTTCCTCCGGAAACACATCCTTGAATTCCTGCAAAAGAGAGTAGATTGCACTAGGAAGAGAATCGGTTATGCCTAGTGTGTAAAAAGAAGAATAATCAGCTTCCCTGTACAGAAGTACTACGAGAAGACTTTGTGCATTCAAAGCCATATCTACCTCACGCACACTTGCATAAAAATTCCTTTTTTTCACTTTCAAGCTCTCGGCCTCACTGAGTTTTTTTCCACTCGAATTTCCTTTTTCACTCAACTCGGCCTCTACTTTCTTTTTCCCCTCATTCTCTCTCTCATTCGGCTTTTTCTTTGTTTCTTTCGGTCGCCTTTTCTCTCTCTCTTTTCTTAAATGCAATTGTTCTTCATACACTTGTGTAGGTGTCAATGGTGAAAGAGTGATTTTGAGGTTGTCCATAATGAACTTATATTTATTGGTAAGTCCAATATGATCAGCCTGTCTATCATACTCCCAACGACGTCCCAACAAGACATGACTAGCTTGCATAGGAATTACATCACATAAAACTTGGTCCTTGTACCGACCAATAGAAAAAGCGATTAAAGCTTGTTTGGTCACCTTGACTTCCCCCCATCATTTAACCAAGATAGTCTATAGGGTTTAGGGTGGTAAGTCCATGGAAGGTGTTTTTGCTCAACAAAGTCAGCAGCTACGCAATTAGTACAAGAGCCACTATCAATGATCATGAGACATACCTCATCTCCAATTTTACATCTTGTATGAAAAATGTTGGTCCGTTGGAGATCATCTTCTTGATCTTGTGCATTTAGTACTCTCATAGTCACCATAGTTCGAGCCACGGGGTCCTCTTCTATTTCAACCAGGTCATCATCCTTCCCCTCTTCTTCAAGCGGTGGCATGTCCGCATATTCCTCCTCTCCTTCGCTTTGACACATTCCCTCTTCATTCATATACATGATGCTTCGGTTAGGGCATTGAGCCATGAGGTGGCCAATTCCCTTGCATTTGAAACATGCCTTTGGCTGGTTGGTAGATGTATTTGCTCCTGGAAGAGTCGGCCGCGGGGTTGGTTTAGAAGAAGTTGCACTCGGATGGGACGGTTGTTCCATCCGCTTGTTTTCCCTCTCTCTATTACCTTGCCTTGGCCAAGCACTGGATGTTGGCAATTGATTTCTTTTCCAAGGGGTGGAAGAGGATGTAGTAGTTCGGCCATTAGGTGTCTTTAGAGGTAAGGCTTGCTTTTCTACCTTCTCTGCATAAGACACCATTTGTTGAAGTTCAAAGTGGTCTTGAAGCTCAACCTTCTTCCTAATTTCAGGATTTAATCCATTAAGGAACCTCGCCATGGTTGCTTCCGGATCCTCTTGGACATTGGCCCTTATCATCGCTACCTCCATTTGTTTGTGGTACTCATCAACCGAATTAGAACCTTGAGTGAGTCGTTGGAGCCGATTGTACAAGTCCGTGGTATAATGGAAGGGTACAAATCGTTTCCTCATCACTTGCTTCATTTCAGCCCAAGTGTCAATTGGTTGTTCCCTATTTCTCCTCCTTGTGGCACATACTTGCTCCCACCAAATGGATGCATAATTTTCAAATTCAATAGCCGCAAGTTTCAACTTTTTCTCTTCAGAGTAGTTGTGGACTTCAAACACTTACTCAACTCGCCTAACCCAATCCAAGTAAGCTTCAGGATCATTTTTCCCATGAAAGGTAGGCATCTTAGTCTTGATGGAACCAAGATTGTCATCGGTTCTCCTAGGTCGGTCTCGACCTTCCCTCGCTTCCCTGTGACTTTTCCTTGATCGGAATGAGGTGTTAGAATGATACCCCTCATCATCCGCTTCATGCTCAACACTCTGAGCACTTGAAACCCTATTGGGAATATCTCCAGTACTTCGCATCTCAATGGCAGCCAACCTGTCAGATAGTTGTGTCGTCACAAATTCTTGTCTCTCCACTTGTTTTTGAAGAGCTTGGAGCACCAGTTTGAGTGACACGTCGGTTTCAGACGGCTCAGACATGTTCCCCTCTTGAGACATATTGTCAAACCTGCAAAACAAGTGTATCATAGTCTACCTTGCAAAGCACTCGTGTATCACTCAAGGAAACACACTCACTCTCAATTTTCCTTCTCAAAGTTCTTAAAACAACTCAACTCTCAAAAATTCCAGAATTAATTACCCTATAAGCAAGTAATAAGACACAAAGCAGAATTTTGTAAATCTTAGAAAAACTCTACCCGAAGCTAGAACCTCTCTTTGTTTTTTTTTTTTTGAGCGGCTGTTTTTGCTGAGTTTCTGGCCAGTATTTGGATGGTAAATGGTGTTTGTGGCGGTTTAGGTTTGGTTTTGGAAACTGATTTGGGGGTGTTTGGGGCTGGTTAGGTCGTTTGGGGTTGTTGGAATTCAATTAAGGTTGGAGACTCAAGAATTAGAAACCAAACAAGATTTGGAGACTCAAGTTTTTTTTTTTTTTTTTTTTTGGAAACCAATCTAGATTTGGAGACTAATCAAGAATTGGAGACCAATCAAGAATTGGAAACTCAAGATTTGGGAAACTTGATTTCCTTTGTGTGAGAGCCAATTTCTTCTCTTCATCCCTTTTTTTTTCGTTTTTTTTCTTCTTCTTTTTTTTTCGGCTCTTCAAGGAATACAAATTCAGATCACACCAACAAGTTCAAGAAAACGGATGAAAGGTTATGCAAATTTCAAGAAGGCCCTGGTTCTTGATTTATTGTTCAAGAATTTTCAAACAAGACTTGGTGGTCCAAGAACTTCAAGAATTTGTTCAAGAAGCTCAAGAACTTCCCCAAATTACGTTGTGGTGTTTAGGGTTTGCAAGAACAACAACCAATACTCAAGAAATAGGCAAAACAGAATTTCAGCAATACTCAAAAGAAAAATTCCAGCAATACTCTAGCAACTTGGACACTAAAAAATAATATAAGGTACGTGACTCTTTTTTTTTTTTTTTTTGTCTTTAAACCCTAACAACCCAAACAAAAGTATAACAGACTCAAGAACAAAAGTTGGACAGAAAACACAAAAAGATAATACCCAAACAGTTTTTTTTTCTCTCGGATGAACAGTAACGTGAACAGTACGCTACAGTAACGATGAACAGTATTTCGGAACAGTAATGATGAACAGTAATCGCTACAATTTTTTTTTTTGGACAAAAGACACAAACTAATAAGATATGAACAACTTCAATTGAAAGAGAATTAACCTGATGCTCTGATTACCAACTGATGAGCAATCCTAGGGGAAGACCCTTCTCGAACCTCCCAACCTTGTAAATATCAGAGTTGGATCGTTTCTCCCAATGGAAATTAAACTCTATTGTTCTCATGAATTCAAGACCTCTGACATACAAAGGCAATCAGCAACCTTAAGCAAATAATGATGGATGAAGAGACACCACGATTAGGGAACAAACTAATCGATAAAATCAGATTTGAATCCTAAGCAATGAACTCAAGAATTCAAGAGTAAGTTCGATTAAAAACTTGAAGGAAAATTCCTCACGATTTCTGGTTGTAAAATATTCCGGCCCTTTCACGCATACAATAGGTGCCTTTTTATAGGCTAAAACTAGGGCAAAAATCCGGCCCACATAAACCTGAAAGAAATTCGGTCCGCATAAAGAGCTTAAAGAGCCAGCTCTTTAAAGTTTTCTGATAAGGCCCAATAAGTAATAAAATACTTAACGCCTAACAACTACTAAACTAGACAGTCTTAAAACAACTACTAACTAATCTACCAAGTAGGAGATCATTCTTGCACTTCAAATGTACAAGTGAGCAAGGTAACTTCATGGTCCATCAATTCTTCAAACTTAGCCCGCTCCTTACTTGTATGGTGAATAATCAAAGCTCTTAAAGCTTCCTTCACCTTCTTGGATCTTGATCTTGTCATCGGACCGTCAATGTTGTCCTTGACCCAAGGTTGAAGTTGTTGCGCACCCGTATCTGCATCATTCCCTCCCTCCTCGAGAGGATTCGTTCTCGAATCTTCAAAGTCTGTATCAAAGTCTAAAGGAGATAGGTCAGATACATTAAAAGATGCGCTTATGCCATACTCACTTGGAAGTTCCAATTTGTATGCATTGTCGTTGATCTTCTCTAGTACTCGAAAAGGTCCGTCGCCTCTTGGATGTAACTTGGTCCGTCGAGATGCTGGAAACCTTTCCTTCCTCATGTGCACCTAAACCCAATCACCGGGTTCGAATACAACATGTTTTCTACCCTTATTTGCATGTTGTGCATATTGCGTATTTTTCTTCTCAATTTGAGCTCGAACTCTCTCATGCAAGGTCCGAACAGCTTCTGCCTTTTTGACACCATCTGCGCTTAAACACTCATTAACAGGAATAGGTGACAAATTTAGAGGGGTTAGCGGCTGAAACCCATAAACAATTTCAAAAGGGGAATGATTGGTAGTAGAATGAGTGGTTCGGTTATATGCAAACTCGGCAATAGGCAAACATTCTTCCCACTTCTTCAAGTTCTTTTGAACAATGGCTCGAAGTAGAGCACCAATGGTTCGATTGGTTACCTCAGTCTGACCATCCATTTGGGGATGACTAGAAGTAGAAAATAGCAACTTAGTTCCCAACTTTCCCCAAAGTGATTTCCAGAAATAGCTTAAGAATTTCACATCCCTATCACTTACAATAGTACGCGGTACTCCATGCAATCTAACCACATCCTTGAAGAATAAATCAGCAACATGGCGCGCATCATTTGTTTTCCTACAAGGGATAAAATGAGCCCCTAAAATTCAATTTTGTCCCTAACACCTCTTGCATCTTTTGCCAGAACCTTGATACGAATCTCGGGTCTCTGTCGGACACAATACTCATGGGGATTTCATGTAACCTGATGATCTCATCCAGATACAACTTAACTAATTTTTCCAATGGGTATTTCATATTGATCGGTAGGAAGTGAGCCGATTTGGTTATTCTATCCACTATTATCCAAATAGCATCATGGTCTCTTTGTGTTCTCGGTAAACCTGATACAAAATTTATGGTGATATTTTTCCATTTCCATTCAGGTATCTCCAAAGGTTGTAAAAATTCCGATGATTTCTGATATTCGGCGTTAACCTGTTGACAAACTAAATAAGTCTAAACAAAATGGGCAATTTCTCTCTTCATACTCTCTCACCAATATAGACTCTTCAAGTCTTAGTACATTTTATTCCCTCCAGGGTGTACCGTAAACTTTGATCGGTGTGCCTCTTTTAAAATTTCCTTCCTAAGTCCCTTATCTTTTGGCACTACTATTCAATTCTGAAACCTCAAAATACAATTTGATCTCAAGTTAAAATCCGATTTTTTCCCCTTTTAACATTTTTCACCCACTTTTGCACTTCGGCATCCTTCTCCTGAGATTCTTTGACACGCTCCAACAAAGTGGAACTTACTGCAATGTTCCCCAAAATTACTTTTCTCGGTTCCAGTCGAGAATTTCAATAACTAACTGTTTCCAACAAATGGAGTTCCTTAATTATCAACCCAACCATTTGCACTTGACGACTTAAAGCATCAGCCACTACATTGGGTTTTCCTGGATGGTACTTTATAGTGTAATCATAATCTTCCAGAAATTCTATCCATCTACGTTGCCTCAAATTCAGTTCCTTTTGTGAGAATAAGTAATTAAGGTTTTTATGATCAGTAAAAACCTCAAACATCACTCCATACAAATAGTGCCTCCATTTCTTTAAAGCAAATACCACTGCTGCCAACTCCAAGTCATGAGTCGGGTAATTCCCTTCATGTGATTTCAATTTTCTAGAGGCATATGCTATCACATTGTCATTTTGCATCAAAACACATCCCAATCCTTCCTTAGAGGCATCTGTGTAAACCACAAAACTATCATTTCCATTTGGTAGAGCTAATACCGGGGCTCTGGTTAAGCGTCTTTTCAATTCCTGGAAACTCTCTTCGAACTTAGGACTCCAAATAAACTTTTCACTTTTCTTAGTCAGCTGGGTCATGGGTCCAGCAATTTTAGAAAAATCATTGATGAATCTCCAATAATACCCTACTAATCCAATAAAATTTCGAACTTTAGTAGGGTTTTCTGGTCGTTTTCATTTTGAAACAATTTCAATTTTAGCTGGATCCACTTTAATCCCATCCTTAGAAATTATGTGTCCCAAAAAAGTCACTTCTTTCAACCAAAACTCATACTTGCTAAACTTAGCATATAACTGGTGTTCCCTCAGAGTTTGTAAAACAATTCTCAAGTGTTTCTCATGGTTTTTCATATTCTTAGAATACACTAAAATGTCATGAATGAAGACCACCATAAATTGGTCCAAATAAGGTTTAAAGACCCTATGCATTAAATCCATAAAAGCTGCAGGAGCATTCGTTAACCCAAATGGCATCACGGCAAATTCAAAGTGCCCATACCTCGAGTTAAAAGCAGTCTTGGGTATATTCTTCTCCAAAATCCTCAATTGGTAATAACCATATCTCAAATCTAGTTTCGAAAATACTACCGCCCCTTGCAATTGGTCAAACAATTCATCAATATAGGGCAATGGGTACTAATTCTTAATTGTGACATCATTCAGGTCTCTATAGTCTATACATAGTTTCAACCTCTCATCCTTTTTCTTAACGAACAAAATCGGGGCTCCCTACGGAGAATTACTCTATTTTATAAAACCTTTTTCCAACAAGTCCTGTAGTTGTAATTTCAATTCTTTCAATTCCGCTGGAGCCATCCAATATAGCGTCTTAGAGATAGGTGCCACTACCGGATTTATATCAATCTTAAAAGCTATTTTCCGTTCCGGGGGTAATGACTCTAACTCTTCAGGAAAGACATCTGGAAAGTCTTTCTGATACGAACCAAGAGACACCATTGCGAACTATTCGAGTTCCCCTAGGACCCGTAACTCGAGCACGAGCTAAGAAGATGAGGGAGGAACTCCAAGGACTTGTTCATGAGATACAAGGCCAAGAAATTGTCCCCAAGGTCATTGAGGGGCTTGAGCATGAAGGAATGAAAGTCATCCATGTAGTGCACGTCAAAGAGAACCATGTGTGACCCTTCTCTAGTCACATTTGCTGTTTTAGTTAAGTCATTGTAATAAGGGTTTAATGGTCCATAGCCTTGCTTTATTTACCTAAGCGATGACCTCATAAGGTCATTTACCTAAACGATGACCTCATAAGGTTGTTTACCTAAGGGATGACCTCATAAGGTTTGGTCAAGCCTATAATTGTTAGTCTTAGTCAAGACCACAACTCTAGACTAGTTCCACATTTAGTTGTTCATCTCTATGTAAGGCTATAAATAGCCCACACTTCCAATGGTTTATGCATTCAATCAATAAATCAGATTTTGAGAGTTTTCTTGGTTTCTTCAAGGCTTCTTGAATACCTTAGAATTTCTCTAGGTGTTCGTGACTTATCAATCTAGAATCGCACTAGGTTGTGGCGTCTTCTACCATTATACCAAGGTTCGTTAACCACGTGATTAACGGGTTGAGGTCATCCGCTTCAAACTTGGTGTCCTCTTGTCGATCCTGAAGCTAATCTTTTACGGGTTTCGTCACAAGGTTTGCGACGTTCGTATCAGTTGGTAATCAGAGCTAATTAAGAGGTATCACGTTATATCCTTTTATTTATTTCCTTTTCGAGTCAAGTTGTCGAAAATTCTGTTTTCGTGTTCTAAGTTGCTATCCGCAATTTCCAGATTTGTTACTTCGTGTTCTTGCGTTATTTTTCCAGATTTGTTACGTCATAAACTTGTGTCTAGTTGTTGTTAATTACTGTGGTTAGCCTTGTTTGGTCCAGCCTTTCTTTTTGTGTCTTATTCTTGATTCTTTGTTTGAGTCTTGTTTCTATCCTGTTATATCCATTCAATTCCAATCTTTTGTTCTATTTGATCATTCGAGGTTACTGTTCATCTGAAAAAAAAATCAGTTTGTAGCAAGGGTTTTAGAGTCCTATCTAGTTATTACCTTGTGTTCTTGTTTACATACAAAAAAAAAAAATAGCTGGCTAACCTTACAAAAATTCCTGGAAATCTGTCTTGATCAAAACTTGGGTTTTTTTGAAGTTCCTGATTGTTTAAAACCACAATCTTGAAGTTCTTGGAACTTTAGTTGGGATTCTTGAAGACAACCAAAATCTGTCTTGATCAAATCGTGAAATCTTGGATTGTTTGGGGAGGAAATCATCTTCAATTTCGTGTTTTTTGAATTCTGGAAATTAACATCTTGAATTCTTGAAAGAATCTTGAAGTTTCTGGGTTTTGGGAACCAAATCTTGGTAAACAACAAGGCTGCAAAATTCCAGCTGCCAAAATCCTTGTCTTCACCATAACAATCTTCTTTCTTGACTAAGAACATTCAGCCTATTCAAATCAAAATTTCCAACCTGTTCAAGTCAAAATTTTCACCCTTGTCCCAAAAAACAACCAAATCAATTTCAATCTTGAACTTGACCTTAGAATTCATGGGAACCAGTAAATAGGAAGACTAATCCTCATTTCCAAAGGATTAAGGAAGAAAAGCCAGCCTTGGGTTTCCAAAACAATCCTACCGCAACACAAATTCATCTTCCATTCAGATTCCATCTTTGCAACCATTGGGGATTTCTGTCCAATCATTAATTCTGAAAATTTTCGTGCATCATTAGGTCAGTTTTAAGTGTCATTCTGAATCCTCTAAGTGTCCATTTACCTACCAAAACACTGACCAGAAATGCAGCAACCAGCAGCTCAAAATTCCAGTTTTGGGTAGAGTTTTGTCTAGGATCCTTAAAATTCAACTTTGAGTCATTCATTGAGTCGTGGTTAGTCCCTTCATCTTTTGTTCTTTTTTTTTTCGTTCAAAGTGCTACAATCTTGTGACCCTGGTTGGTAAGTCGATCCACACTAGAAGGAGTTCTAACTTCTTCGAGGAGTTGACTGAGGAGCCTTGAAAATACCTTGGTGAATTCATTAGAGTGTTCAAACACGAGAGCGAGAGTAAACACGTGAGGAAGTGTGCGAGATAAACTTTGCTTCTTTCCATTATTATTTTTTTTACCCTACCATGGCTAACGAGGGGGGAGCAAGCTCCCAAGCTTTTGATCTTAAACTTTTCACAGAAGCAATCAAAGGCGAATTGGGACGCATGATGGACCAAAAACTTGAACTGATGCACCAACTCATTGACAACTTAGAGTTGTCTCATGGAAGCTCCAAAGGCAGCCGTGGAAAGGCTTATGCAGATAAGTCTAGCGACTCTAACTCAGACAACAATTATGAGCATAAGCAAAGTAGGTCCAAGCGTGATGCTAGGCCTTCAAATGACCACATTCCGGGCATAAAGATGAAAATTTCGCCTTTCCAAGGACGATCAGACCCCGATGCCTACTTAGAGTGGGAGAAGCGGATTGAACTTGTCTTCGATTGCAATACTTACTCGGAGGAGCAAAAGGTCAAGTTGGCCGTGGTCGAATTCACCGACTACGCCGTTGTGTGGTGGGATCAACTCTCCACTAGTCGAAGGAGGAGTCGTGAACCTACCATACACACTTGGACGGAGCTAAGACGACTAATGAGGAAGCGTTTCGTACCAAGTCACTACTACCGTGACTTGTACCAAAAGCTTCAAACCCTCAACCAAGGAGCACGAAGTGTCGAGGACTATCACAAGGAAATGGAAATACTCATGCTACGGGCAGACATCATGGAGGATCGAGAAGCAACAATGGCACGCTTCTTGAACGGACTAAGGCCCGAAATCGCTGACCAAGTAGAGTTACACCACTATGTGGAACTTGGGGATTTGGTGGAAAAGGCCATCAAGATTGAAAGGAGGATTAAGAGAAGGGGTTCGACTCGGAGTTACTCCAACTTTTCACCCTCTTATCTCCGAACTACACCACCAAAGAAAGAGGATAAAGGGCTGAGTAATTCCATCCCTTCAAGACCAAGGCCGGATATGACTAAGTGGGAGTCTAAGGCAACACCAAAGACTGCCATTGAGTCGAGCATGGGGCGAAATCGAGATACTAGATGCTTCAAATGCCAAGGCCGAGGGCATATTGCTAGCCAATGCCCGAACCAACGCACTATGATCATCTTATCCAATGGTGAGTTTCTCACCGATGATGAAGATGAGAAGGAGGAGTTGCCATCCCTTGAGGAAGAAGAGGAAGCATTGCCTGTCGATGAATGAGTTGGACTCGTTGTTAGACGAGCCTTAGCAACCCAAGTGAAAGCTGCCGACCATGCACAAAAGGAGAACATTTTCTACACCCGTTGCTATATCAAAGGCAAGGTATGTAGTTTGATCATAGATGGAGGTAGTTGTGCTAACGTCGCTAGTGCCTTGATGGTGGAGAAACTAGCACTACCCACTCTACGACATCCAACACCTTATCGTTTGCAATGGTTGAACGATAGTGGGGATGTTCGTGTGACCAAGCAAGTCCAAGTACCTTTCCGAATTGGAAAGTATGAGGACGTGGTGTTATGCGACGTGGTCCCTATGCAAGCATGTCACATACTATTGGGGAGACCATGGAAATTCGACAAGGGAGTTACATTCGATGGCATTACCAATAAATACTCCTTCAAGCAAGGCGAGAAGAGGATTGTGCTTGTGCCACTCACTCCTATCCAAGTTCGTGAAGATCAAGAAAGCCTGATCAAGGAGAGCGAGCTTGAGAATGAGAAGAAAAAAATAGAAAAAATCGAGAGTTCAACAGAAAATGATAAGGCCGAGAAAATTGAAAGGAAAAAAACATATAGTGAGCCGGCCAAAATTGAAAAGAGAGAGAAAAGGCAAAATCTATTGATAAAAGCCAATGTAGTAAGAAAAGCTTTGAGTGTTAATACACCCATCTTTGTACTTTTGTGCAAAGAGGTGTTGGTTGTTACAAGTGATCTTACTAACACTCTACCAACTAGTATTGTCTCTCTTTTGCAGGATTATGAGGATGTCTTTCCCGATGAGATTCCAAATGGACTACCACCAATAAGGGGAATTGAGCATCAAATTGACTTGGTTCCAGGTGCCCCACTTCCTAACAGACCAGCCTACAAAATGGGTCCAGATGAGACAAAGGAGCTCCAACGCCAAATCGAAGAGCTTCTAACAAAGGGATGGGCACGAGAAAGCTTGAGCCCATGTGCGGTTCCCGTCATCTTGGTGCCTAAAAAGGATGGAAGTTGGCGAATGTGCACTGACTGTAGGGCTGTTAATGCAATAACGGTAAAATATCGTCACCCTATTCCTAGACTTGATGATATGTTAGATGAGCTATATGGTGCTGTGATTTTCACTAAAATTGATCTAAAAAGCGGTTATCATCAAATTAGGATGAAAGAGGGGGATGAATGGAAAACGGCCTTTAAAACCAAACATGGCTTGTACGAGTGGTTAGTTATGCCATTTGGACTAACTAATGCACCTAGTACGTTCATGAGGTTGATGAACCATGTACTTCGTCCATTCCTTGGAAAATTTGTAGTTGTATATTTTACGATATCCTGATTTATAGTAGGAGCTTCGATGAGCATGTTGAACATGTGAAGCTTGTTCTTGATGTACTTCGAAGGGAAAAGCTCTATGCTAACCTTAAGAAGTGCTCCTTTTGTACTGATCAACTTGTCTTCCTAGGCTTTGTTGTGAGTAAACAGGGAATCAAAGTGGACGAGGAGAAGGTTAAAGCAATTCGAGAATGGCCTACTCCAAGCACGGTGGGTGAGGTACGTAGCTTCCATGGTCTTGCTAGTTTTTATAGACGATTTGTTAAAGATTTTAGTACCATTGCTGCACCTCTAACTGCTGTAATTAAGAAAAATGAGCCATTTGTGTGGAGAGATGCTCAAGTACGTGCTTTCCAAATGCTTAAACATCAACTCACACATGCACCACTACTTGCATTACCATGCTTTGACAAGATGTTTGAAATAGAGTGTGATGCATCTGGGGTGGGTATTGGAGCTGTCCTAATGCAAGAGGGCAAACCAATTGCATACTTTAGTGAAAAACTCAATGGAGCAGCTTTGAACTATTCCACTTATGATAAGGAGTTGTACTCCTTAATCCGTGCTTTAGAAACTTGGCAACATTACTTGAGACCAAGGGAATTTGTCATACACACTGATCATGAGTCGCTTAAGCACATTAAGTCACAACACAAGTTGAATAAGCGTCATGTTAGGTGGATTGCATTTATTGAAACCTTCCCTTATGTGATTAAGTACAAAGTGGAGAAAACTAATGTTGTTGCTGATGCATTATCACGTCGGTACTCTTTGCTCACTCAACTTGATGCAAGGTTGTTAGGATTTGAATTAGTTAAAGAGTTATACACCAATGACCCAGATTTCTCAGGTATTTATGATTCTTGTGGTTCAGCAACTCAAGGTAAATTCTACATCCTTGATGGATTTCTTTTCTACCTCAATCGACTATGCATACCTAATTGCTCTATTCGCTCTTTACTAGTTAGGGAAGCACACGGAGGTGGCTTGATGGGACACTTTGGCGTGGCTAAAACCTTAGCTATCCTTCAAGAGCACTTCCATTGGCCAAGGATGAAACGAGATGTGGAGCGAATGGTGGCTAAATGCATTACTTGCCACAAAGCTAAGTCTAAACTTCAACCCTATGGCCTTTATAGTCCTTTACCTGTACCTAAGGAACTTTGGACCGACATTTCCATGGATTTTGTTTTAGGGTTGCCTAGGTCAAAGAGGGGAAATGATAGCATCTTTGTTATTGTTGACAGATTTTCAAAAATGGCACATTTTATACCATGTCACAAAACAGATGATGCATCGCACATTGCTGATTTGTTTTTCAAAGAAATCATTAGATTGCATGGCATGCCTAGGACAATTGTCTCTGATAGGGATGTCAAATTTTTGAGTTACTTTTGGAAAACTTTGTGGGGAAAATTGGGTACCAAATTGCTATTTTCTACTACTAGTCACCCACAAACTGATGGCCAAACTGAGGTTGTCAATCGTACACTATCTACACTCTTGCGTGCCATCATTAGAAAAAACATTAGAACCTGGGAAGAGTGTTTACCCCATGTTGAGTTTGCATACAATCGCACGGTGCATAGTTCTACTCATTTTTCACCATTTGAAATAGTCTATGGTTTTAACCCTTTAACACCACTAGACTTATCACCTTTACCTTCTTCTGAGCACATTAACATGGATGGTGCTAAACGAGTAGATTTTGTCAAGAAATTACACGAGCAGGTACGCTTAAACATTGAGCGAAGGATGGACCAAGTTGCTCAACGGGTTAACAAGGGACGCCAACGCGTTGTGTTTAAACCTGGTGACTGGGTGTGGTTACATCTACGCAGGGAAAGGTTCCCAGTCCAAAGGCGCAATAAATTACTTCCCCGAGGAGATGGGCCGTTCCAAGTCATCAAGCGCATCAATGACAATGATTACAAACTGGACCTACCCGGTGAGTACAATGTGAGCGCTACATTCAATGTCTCTGATCTATCTCCTTTTCTTGCAGACGATGAAGCTGATTTGAGGACAAATCCTTTTGAAGAGGAGGGGGATGATACGAACCAAGAGACACCATTGCGAACTATTCGAGTTCCCCTAGGACCCGTAACTCGAGCACGAGCTAAGAAGATGAGGGAGGAACTCCAAGGACTTGTTCATGAGATACAAGGCCAAGAAATTGTCCCCAAGGTCATTGAGGGGCTTGAGCATGAAGGAATGAAAGTCATCCATGTAGTGCACGTCAAAGAGAACCATGTGTGACCCTTCTCTAGTCACATTTGCTGTTTTAGTTAAGTCATTGTAATAAGGGTTTAATGGTCCATAGCCTTGCTTTATTTACCTAAGCGATGACCTCATAAGGTCATTTATCTAAGCGATGACCTCATAAGGTTTGGTCAAGCCTATAATTGTTAGTTTTAGTCAAGACCACAACTCTAGACTAGTTCCACATTTAGTTGTTCATCTCTATGTAAGGCTATAAATAGCCCACACTTCCAATGGTTTATGCATTCAATCAATAAATCAGATTTTGAGAGTTTTCTTGGTTTCTCCAAGGCTTCTTGAATACCTTAGAATTTCTCTAGGTGTTCGTGACTTATCAATCTAGAATCGCACTAGATTGTGGCGTCTTCTACCATTATACCAAGGTTCGTTAACCACGTGATTAACGGGTTGAGGTCATCCGCTTCAAACTTGGTGTCCTCTTGTCGATCCTGAAGCTAATCTTTTACGGGTTTCGTCACAAGGTTGGCGACGTTCGTATCACTTTCACTACAGGCATGTCTTCCAAATTCACCTTATCACTAGGAGTGTTAATAAGAAAAGTCAAATACCCTTGAGATCCTTTACTTAATAATTTTCTAACCCGAATCTCTGAGATAAGTGCAGACGAAGCCAATTTACCCCTTACATCTAACTTCAGGATTGCTTCCCCTGGAATGCACAATCATACAATCTTTGTTCGGCAGTTCAATTGGGCATTATAACGGGCTAGCCAATCCATTCCTAAAATCACATCATATCCCTTAATTGCTAAACCTATCAGGTCGGCCAATAATTTTCGTTCCTCGACACAGATTTCACAATCTCTATACACCAAGCTGGCAATTAAACTTTGATCCCAGGTGTTTTAACTTCTAAGTCATACGGTAACTTACTTGGTTTCAAAACTATTCCATTCATGAAATTAGGGTTGACAAAAGAATGTGTTGCACCTGAATCAATTAAAACTCTAGCTAAACGATGAAAGATTGGAATTGTACCTTCAACCACTTCAGTTGCCCCAGGAATCTGCTGATAGTCCAGTGCATAAACCCTAGCCGGCACTTTCGGTCGAGTTCCTCCAGTACTGGTCTACTTAGAGGTTGACTTTTCTGGCCTCTGGGTGTTACTTCCCATTTTAGGTGATTTCGGATAATTCGAGACTTGATGTTCTGTGACGCCCCCACTTCTCCCTAAGGCGAACGAAAGGGTATCCACGGGATGCCTGCCCAACTCTCGCCAGGACTCACTAAAATCCATCATTCCAAAGCTCGAAATACTTTAAGTAACTTCAATACATAATTAAATTACTTCAAATATCTCACACTTACAATTATGTAGCTTTCAAGCTTAAAAACAACCCAACGGAAAAGGGTACAATAGCCATCCGTTATAATATAACTTAAAATCTTCAAAAGAAAACAATCTAGTACTACTCACGAGCACCTTTGGTTTCGAACCCTGTAAAAGAAAATCACAACGTGGGATGAGTTACACAGCCCAGTGAGGTTCCAAGACACTAAAACAGTTCAAATAAATCAAGTAGGTTGGGCATATCGTATGCATGGTTCAAGGTTACACAATGGCATGTTATCATGAGGTGATAATCATTGTACGGGTAATTTGAGACATGTATCATGGTATGAGACATTTATCATGAGACAGTTATCATGGTTCAAGACATTGGCATGTAGAGTTCACGAGTGATTGGAGCTTATTACAGGTCCGAGTAAGTAAGCATGTTACAGGTATGGAGCATTAACATGAAACAGGTATCATGATATGAGTACATTGGACAGGTAACAGGTATGGAGCATATCACAGGCATAGCTCAGGATTTCATGTTGGCATTTTAGCATGAAACAATTATCATGATACAAGGAAAACATATACTGTAGGATACGGTGTTCCAGTGGAACTCTGTCAGTCATCTGCACCTTATGACTTCCGGATCCCCTCGGTTTGATTAGCCATCACCTTATCCCTCCAGTGGTAATACTCGAGTATATCGAAACGGTGGCTCAGGGTTCCAACCTACCCGACCGAGCCCAATCCTGGCTCGAGTAGGTCAGTAACTAAGGGCAGGGCCCAAGTTCAACTTAGAGCTTACAACATGCATAGGTAACCAAGTAATTCGACAAAAGGTAAAATTCATCATTAGAGTAGGTCGAGTGAGGTAAAGCATACACTCGCCTAACAATGATGGACAGTTTCATATAACATGTGATTCATGATAATCAAGTAATCAAGTGGATACTTAGCACGTAAGCACGTAAGCAATACAAGTTGATTTCATGGGAGCATGTAATTCACGGATATCAAATAGTCATGTAGATTGGAAATCATGTGAGCAAATAGTCAAGTAATCAGGTAGTCATGTAGGTTGGTAAACGGTTAACGGTTAACGATTCACGACTGATGGTTAACGGTTGAGTAGTGACGGTTAATTGACAGGCATTTGTCATATGAATAGGCCATCATTGGCCATTATCCCATTTTTACCATGTGAGAGTCGAGGAGATTCACTCCAACGACGTATGCAACCATAGCATACCAAGTCATGTTATTCGAGCATTTCCAAGCATGAGTTATTCATCTCAAAAGAGAACGAGTGCGATAAAGTACACACTCGACTCCATTTTTCAAAACCAAGTAGGCTAAGCAAGCAATCTAGCAAGTTAAGCATGTATCGAGTTCATATGGTCATTTGATATGGTTAATCATTTAACCAATTCATGTAGATATGCAATGCAAGTATACGTTTCTTAAATAGGTATGAGTATGGTAAATACTTAACACATAATAATCATGAAATAAACATGTCCTAGACTTATTCAATTACATATTTCTATATGAAACACTCACCTGATCCAAAATAAGCGAATGGTTCTCAACAAGCGTTTAGGCGTCGGCTCCGAGTTCCTCTTGGAGATTCCCTCGAGTGCCTGAGCAAACAATCGTTGTCTATTACACACTATCATTTAAAATCCCTAATTATCACGAAGGGTCACACACTAGTACAATCTAGAAAATATCGCAATGATGAGCCTAAATTTTCTCGAAAATCAAGGCCCAAGAGTGGAGTTTAAAAACTCAAGAATAATCCGATTTTTATCCCCAAAATCATTGGATGGAAGCAAGTAGGTATGAAATCAAGAAAAATCATTTTCCAAATGAATGACCTAATTCGGATGAAGATGCGACACGTCACAATCCGGCCGGATTTTGTGAAAATGTTTCCCGCGAAAATATTTTCAAAAAGCTAAGAATTATCGGATTTAGGGGAATTGTTGGAAAAATCATAACTCATTCTCTGAAAGTCCACAATTGGAAAGCTTGGTACCATTGGAAACCTCTTTGAATGTACTAAAAGTTCTTAGAAGACATTGTTCCATGAATGTAAGTGAAAGGCACTCAAATTTTGGCTCAAACTTGGTAACTTGAATTACCAAGACAGATTTAAGTTGGTTTTTGGCCAACTTTGGAAATTCGGCAAAATTCACTTGTTTTGAACTAACCTTTGAAATTTGGAAATAAATTAGTGTTGTAATCCAAGAGTATAGCAAAACAAGCAGAATGAGAAACGGAGTTTCGAGCACCAAGATATAGTAGCTCCAAATTGCTGAAATAGTTAAGATTGTTGGGCTATTTTCCAGGTTTGAAGACTAGATTCAAAGTATTATTTGGTCATCTAGTTGGCATGGGAAATACATCAAACTTGGTACACTAAATCTTCCATGTGTGAACAACATTTCTACCAAGTTTCATACAAAAACTCTCACGGTAAAGTAGTCATTAAAATAACCAAAGTTTATGAAGAGTTTCAAGGCTAAACTACCTTCTCACTTTTCTTTTGTTTACAAACTTTTTGTACCATGAAATCAGTTCCAAATGTCTACATTATTGAAACCAAGAGTTCATAAACATTCACTGAGAAATTTAAAGACCATTGAAATCCAAATTTTCGAAATAAAACTCTCCAAATCAGATTTGACCATTTGGTTAAGAGAAAACGAAAAGTTTTCCAGATTCGATGAGCGAATCTTGTGACATCATTTGCATATCAAAATGGTCTAAGAATATTACCAAATTTCGTACAATTAAACCTCCATATGAGGATTACTCTTCTATCAAATTTCATTTGAAAATTCACACGGGAAGGTAGTTAACTAAACCATCAAAGTTCAAGAAATTTTCCAAGGTAAAACTGTCTTCTAGCTCTTCTTTCCTTTTTAAACATTTTGTCCAAAACAACCAACCCAAATCTCATTTATTTGTGAAACAAAGTGCAAGAAACATCTAATATAAAATTTGGTAGACGTTGGACATCCAAGTTTCCAAAACAACAAGTCCCAAATCAAGCTAGGCTATTTAACTAGTCAAAAGAGGATTTTTACTCTCTGCATCAGTTTCGAAATATGGCCACAACTCACTCAATTCAACTTGGAATTGAGCATGATTGGTGGCGTTGGAAAAAACATTCATAAAGCTGAATTTTATCAGAAGAAACCATTTTCAAATTCTATCCACAAACAGCTCGTTTTTGAGCATCAAAATACAAGTCCTGTCCTGTCTCCTGGAGAGAAATGAAACAGGACAGTGATTTTCAATCGAATGGTGTGGCCCACTCAAGTAGAACTAGAACGTGCATTTGGTACCAATGGAAAGCTAGGAATGTCTAGTTTCCAATGCCACAAACGGTACTTGATTTTGACATCGGAGCAAAGAGTTATGGCTGATACAAAATGACTGCCTGGGCAATACGGGATTCATTTTCCAATTTTGCTAACTTTGGAAATAAACTCATTTGACCAACCAAATCATGTTATTTTTCAATTAAATTTTATACACCATCTATACAACATATAAACATCATATACAAGCCATTAAACCCTCAAAATTCTGCCGAGAAGGGTACGATCAAAACAGGGGCAAAATCGGAACTTTTTACTCCATGCACTCTTTGAAGTTTCTACTAGTTATACACCATTAATCTACCATTTTGAGCACTAATCCAACATTAAATCCATCATCAAGCATGAGATCAGTCCCCAAGACAAAGGTGGGAGTTCATAGAGCCCACCCATTTCATTTTACACCATAAACAAGACTACCCACATGCATGCAAGAGTTTATACGCGCAATTGAACCTCCATAAAACAAGATTTCGGTAGTTGATCGTTACCTACTAGTGTGGTGAACAAAGTCAGAATTTTTGGCCTTCCTTAGCACAAGAAAAACTGTGAGTTTTAGCCCCTTTTTGCAGCTCAATGTGGTGTCCTAGAGTGGATCTAAGTGTGTATGAAATTTGGTAGGATTTGGATGAAGATTGGTGAGGTTTTTGTGAGAAGAAATTTTGAAACTTGGAGGTTGAGGGAGAGAGAGAGCTGGCCGGCTGTTTGGAGCTCAAGAGAGAGAGAGAGAGAGAGTGATCAGATTTTAGCTTCGAAGAGAAGCTTCATTTGTGTGGCCCATAATTGTGCAAAAGTCAACTCTCACTAGTGCGCGTACGCGCGTGATTCGGGCTCGATTCCTCTTGCGTTTGTTTCACTAGTGCACTAAATCTCTAATGCACTTATATTCATATAAATATTTTTCACTCTCAATTGTCCCAAAATAAGGGTCTAAAGTTCCTAAATTTAAATCGCGCGTGTGAAAACGCGTATCTCCAATTTAAGCGCGATAACACGAAATTTCTGAGAAATTCTTATAACGACAATACTAATAACTATCACTTGAGTATTTGAACATTAAAATACCTAATTTAGGTCCATTGTACATGTCTCCAATATTCCAAACTTATTGTACTCTCAATCGATCAAGATTTCCAAAGACGTGTTTACTATTTTCACTAAACGAGCTTCCAGAAATTAATTTTTGAAACAAGTCATTTTAAAATATAATGAAACCATATTTCCATGTAATTAGATCTCAAGAGCTTAGAAAATAATATTCGAAGTAAATGACCAAATAAATAATTAAATAAACTAGAAATAGGAGATTAAATAAGTAAATTTTGCGAGTCCTCACAACCTCCCCTCCTTAAAAAAATTTCGTCCACGAAATTCATACCTTCTGTAATCTCAGACAACTCTGAACCGTGTGGTGTGTTCATGTCATGCGTTCTTTCAGACGCCACTGGTCGGTTTCTCCTTCCATTGACTTGTCGATGGACAGTTCCATTTCCTTGTTGAGCAGTAGTTTCTCGTGGATACCTCCTTGGACAGTCATGAACTTTATGGTTGGTACTCCCACATCCCATACGCTTTCGTCCCTTTAGCCAACAGTTTTCTTCAGTGTGATTCGTCCTTCCACAATATCCACAAGTTGGACGAGGGATTGTGACCTGACTTGCTTGCGAGGTTTTCTTTGATCGTGTCTGTCCTACTGAAGTCCCTCGCGACATAGTTCCTTTTGGTTCCTTTATCATGAGTGGTGCAGGAAGTAACAGTCCTACTCCATCCACTTCTTTTCTAACTTTGGGTGGTGGTCCATTTTCTCCTAGTGTATTGTTAGATGCATCTCTTTTCCTTGCTTGAAAAGCTCTCAGTTGAGATTTTGTGCTTTCTACCCTTTGCGCTTTTTCGAGAGCGTCACTAAATGTTTCAACTTGTGTTACGGCAAGGGCATTTTGGATTTCCAAATCTAATCCTTGGATAAACCGTCTTATTATCTTCAGTTCAGTAGCCACCAATTCTGGGGCATATGTAGATAATTTCGTAAAGTGTGTTTCATACTCAGGTACACTTAAAGTTCCTTGACGAAGCTTTATGAAATCATCTTCTCTCTTTTCTTGGACATGTGGAGGAAGAAATTTCTCATTAAATTCACGTACAAAGTTTACCCAAGTCCTTAGGGTTTGATCCCTTTCCCACTTGTTTCTTATAACATTCCACCAGGCTCGGGCTGCTCCTTCAAGTTGAAATACAGCAAAGATGACTTGTCTCTCCTCTGTGTAATCCAAGGCATCGAATATATTTCTTATATTCTCTAACCAATTCTTAGCCACCTCTGGATCAGGTCCTCCAGCAAACTTGGGCGGAGAAAATTTCTGAAACCGCTCTAAAGCTCGATCCTCCCCTATTTCTTGGTTTCCACGTTGGTTTCCTTGTCCAATACCTTGACCTTGTTGAGCTACTAAGAGCTCTAGTATATCCGTCATGCGAGTTAAAACTTGTCCCATTTGGTCATTTCCTCTCCCAGCACTTAGCTCGGCATTTTGGTCAATATCAGATCCATTATCTACTCTTTCATTTCGGGGTTGTCTAGGTTGACGTCCCTTTCGTTGTCCTCTAGTTTCCATGTTCACAGCTAATCTATACACATATGTATAAATCTCACACTAAGCCATAGTCGAACTACACACATATGCCAGTAACAACCTTTAAAGGAAAAGAAATCACATATACAAATATCATTATCACTATGCAAGTAAACACAAACAAGAGTTCATTAAATCATAACACAAATTATGGCCAAATAAAGTTCATGCCAAGTCAAAGTCAATAACAAAAATAAACAAGTGATTATCACAAGTAGATTCATCTCCAAGGCGCAAACTCTTAAGTTCTACTCCCATCGTCTCACTATGAAAGATCACAAGTAGAGATTCACTAGATTAATTGGAACTAGACGATTCTCGTTCCCTAACATGCTCGATTTCAATCCCAACACAAGGATCTTTTAGGTTGCGATATTTTCCATCTTCCACTTTTAATTATTGTACCATCTTAACCAAACAATTATTGGTTTCCTGTAACCATTCACATGAAATATCGATTCATTCTTATTCCTCACAAATGGAGATATAAAGTCCTTAGGGTTGCTCTCAACTCTCAAGTACTCGGGTACAAGAATCCAAAATAGGGTAATTCATAACTCGAGCCGGCCAGTCTCAAGAGTAAATCACCACATTCGAGATTCCTACCCAACATACATATCAAATTCCCTCTAATTATCAAGATAAAGGTTTTACAACCTATAATATTCATGGTTCACAGCTTACATTTCTAGAAGGGCACTTAAGCCTTTACTCAATCACATAGTAAGGGCCATAATACCACTTGGCCCTATCTTGCTCCTTTGTAGAGACCACGTGAAGTGGCACTAAATTTTATCGCTACAAGTAATCATTTAACTTTCAGATCAGTCCCACAGTCCGGTATCCTAAACATTTAAGCCTAGGATACACTACAAAGATCTGAAACCTAAGCTCTGAGACCAACTGTGACGCCCCCACTTCTCTCTAAGGCGAACCAAAGGGAATCCGTGGGACGCCTGCCCAGCTCTCTCTAGGATTCACTACAATCCATCATTCCAAAGCTCGAAATACTTTAAGTAACTTCAATACATAATTAAAGTATTTCAAATATCTCACCTTACAATTTTGTAGCTTTCAAGCTTAAATACAACCCAACGGAAAAGGGTACAATAGCCATCCGTTATAATATAACTTAAAGTCTTCAAAAGAAAATAATCTAGTACTACTCACGAGCACCTTTGGTTTCGAACCCTGTAAAAGAAAACCACAACGTGGGATGAGCTACACAGCCCAGTGAGGTTCCAAGACACTCTAGTAGTTCAAATAAATCAAGTAGGTTGGGCATATCGTATGCATGGTTTAAGGTTACATAATGGCATGTTATCATGAGGTGATAATCATTGTACGGGTAATTTGAGACATGTATCATGGTATGAGACATTTATCATGAGACAGTTATCATGGTTCAAGACATTGGCATGTAGAGTTCACGAGTGATTGGAGCTTATTACAGGTGCGAGTAATTAAGCATGTTACAGGTATGGAGCATTAACATGAAACAGGTATCATGATATGAGTACATTGGACAGGTAACAGGTATGGAGCATATCACAGGCATAGCTCAGGATTTCATGTTGGCATTTTAGCATGAAACAATTATCATGATACAAGGAAAACATATACTGTAGGATACGGTGTTCCAGTGGAACTCTGTCAGTCATCTGCACCTTATGACTTCCGGATCCCCTCGGTTTGATTGGCCATCACCTTATCCCTCCAGTGGTAATACTCGAGTATACCGAAACGGTGGCCCAGGGTTCCAACCTACCCGACCGAGCCTAGTCCTGGCTCGAGTAGGTCAGTAACTAAGGGCAGGGCCCAAGTTCAACTTAGAGCTTACAACATGCACAGGTAACCAAGTAATTCGACAAAAGGTAAAATTCATCATTTGAGTAGGTCGAGTGAGGTAAAATATACACTCGCCTAACAATGATGGACAGCTTCATATAACATGTGATTCATGATAATCAAGTAATCAAGTGGATACTTAGCACGTAAGCACATAAGCAATACAAGTTGATTTCATGGGAGCATGTAATTCACGGATATCGAATAGTCATGTAGATTGGAAATCATGTGAGCAAATAGTCAAGTAATCAGGTAGTCATGTAGGTTGGTAAACGGTTAACGGTTAACGATTCACGGCTGACGGTTAACGGTTGAGTAGTGACGGTTAATTGACAGGCATTTGTCATATGAATAGGCCATCATTGGCCATTATCCCATTTTTACCATGTGAGAGTCGAGGAGATTCACTCTAACGACGTATGCAACGATAGCATACCAAGTCATGTTATTCGAGCATTTCGAAGCATGAGTTATTCATCTCAAAAGAGAACGAGTGCGATATAGTACACACTCGACTCCATTTTTCAAAACCAAATAGGCTAAGCAAGCAATCTAGCAAGTTAAACATGTATCGAGTTCATATGGTCATTTGATATGGTTAATCATTTAACCAATTCATGTAGATATGCAATGCAAGTATACGTTCCTTAAATAGGCATGAGTATGGTAAATACTTAACATATAATAATCATGAAATAAGCATGTTCTAGACTTACTCAATTACGTATTCCTAAATGGAACACTCACCTAATCCAAAATAAGCGAATGGTTCTCAACAAGCGTTTAGGCGTCCGCTTCGAGTTCCTCTTGGAAATTCCCTCGAGTGCACAATCATTGTCTATTACACACTATCGTTTAAAATCCCCAATTATCACGAAGGGTCACACACTAGTACAATCTAGAAAATATCGCAATGATGAGCCTAAATTTTCTCGAAAATCAAGGCCCAAGAGTGGAGTTTAAAAACTCAAGAATAATCCGATTTTTATCCTCACAATCATTGGATGGAAGCAAGAAGGTATGAAATCAAGAAAAATCATTTTCCAAACGAATGACCGAAGTCGGATAAAGATGCCACACGTTACAATCCGGCCGGATTCTGTGAAAATGTTTCCCGCGAAAATATTTTCAAAAAGCTAAGAATTAACGGATTTAGGGGCATTGTTGGAAAAATCATAACTCATTTTCTGAAAGTCCAAAATTGGAAAACTTGGTACCATTGGAAACCTCTTTGAAAGTACTAATAGTTATTAGAAAACACTTTTCCACGAATATAAGTGAAAGGCACTCAAATTTTGGCTCAAAGTTGGTAACTTGAATTACCAAGACAGATTTAAGTTGGTTTTTGGCCAACTTTGGAAATTCGACAAAATTCACTTGTTTTGAACTAACCTTTAAAATTTGGAAATCCATTAGTGTTGTAATCCAAGAGCATAGCAAAACAAGCGGAATGAGAAACGGAGTTTCGAGAACCATGATATAGTAGCTCCAAGTTGCTGAAAAAGTTAAGACTGTTGGGCTATTTTCCAGGTTTGAAGACTAGATTCAAAGTATCATTTGGTCATCTACTTGGCATGGGGAATACATCAAACTTGGTACACTAAATCTTCCATGTGTGAACAACATTTCTACCAAGTTTCATACAAAAACTCTCACGGTAAAGCAGTCATTAAAATAACCAAAGTTTATGAAGAGTTTCAAGGCTAAACTACCTTCTCACTTTTCTTTTGTTTACAAACTTTTTGTACCATGAAATCAGTTCCAAATGTCTACATTATTGAAACCAAGAGTTCATAAACATCCACTGAGAAATTTAAAGACCATTGAAATCCAAATTTTCGAAATAAAACTCTCCAAATCAGATTTGACCATTTGGTTAAGAGAAAACGAAAAGTTTTCCAGATTTGATGAGCGAATCTTGTGACATCATTTGCATATCAAAATGGTCTAAAAATATTACCAAATTTCGTACAATTAAACCTCCATATGAGGATTACTCTTCTATCAAATTTCATTTAAAAATTCACACGGGAAGGTAGTTAACTAAACCATCAAAGTTCAAGAAATTTTCCAAGGTAAAACTGTCTTCTAGCTCTTCTTTCCTTTTTAAACATTTTGTCCAAAACAACCAGCCGAAATCTAGTTTATTTGTGAAACAAAGTGCAAGAAACATCTAATATAAAATTTGGTAGATGTTGGACATCCAAGTTTCCAAAACAACAAGTCCCAAATCAAGCTAGGCTATTTAACTAGTCAAAAGAGGATTTTTACTCTCTGCATCAGTTTCGAAATATGGCCACAACTCACTCAATTCAACTTGGAATTGAGCATGGTTGGTGGCGTTGGAAAAAAAATTCATAAAGCTGAATTTTATCAGAAGAAACCATTTTCAAATTCTATCCCCAAACAGCTCGTTTTTGAGCATCAAAATACAAGTCCTGTCCTGTCTCCTGGAGAGAAACGAAACAGGACAGTGATTTTCAATCGAATGGTGTGGCCCACTCAAGAAGAACTACAACGTGCATTTGGTACCAATGGAAAGCTGGGAATGTCTAGTTTCCAATTCCACAAACGGTACTTGATTTTGACATCGGAGCAAAGAGTTATGGCTGGTACAAAATGACTGCCTGGGCAATACGGGATTCATTTTCCAATTTTGCTAACTTTGGAAATAAACTCATTTGACCAACCAAATCATGTTATTTTTCTATTAAATTTTATACACCATCTATACAACATATAAACATCATATACAAGCCATTAAACCCTCAAAATTCTGCCGAAAAGGGTATGATCAAAGCAGGGGCAAAATCGGAACTTTTTACTCCATGCACTCCTTGAAATTTCTACTAGTTATACACTATTAATCTACCATTTTGAGCACTAATCCAACATTAAATCCATCATCAAGCATGAGATCAGTCCCCAAGACAAAGGTGGGAGTTCATAGAGCCACCTATTTCATTTTACACCATAAACAAGACTACCCACATGCATGCAAGAGTTTATACGCGCAATTGAACCTCCATAAAACAAGATTTCGGTAGTTGATCGTTACCTACTAGTGTGGTGAACAAAGTCAGAATTTTTGGCCTTCCTTAGCACAAGAAAAACCGTGAGTTTTAGCTCCTTTTTGCAGCTCAATGTAGTGTCCAAGAGTGGATCTAAGTGTGTATGAAATTTGGTAGGATTTGGATGAAGATTGGTGAGGTTTTTGTGAGAAGAAATTTTGAAACTTGGAGGTTGAGGGAGAGAGAGGGCTGGCCGGCTGTTTGGAGCTCGAGAGAGAGAGAGAGAGAGAGTGATCAGATTTTAGCTTCCAAGAGAAGCTTCATTTGTGTGACCCATAATTGTGCAAAAGTCAACTCTCACTAGTGCGCGTACGCGCGCGATTCGGGCTCGATTCCTCTTGCGTTTGTTTCACTAGTGTACTAAACCTCTAATGCACTTATATTCATATAAATATTTTTCACTCTCAATTGTCCCAAAATAAGGGTCTAAAGTTCCTAAATTTAAATCGCGCGTTTGAAAACGCGTATCTCCAATTTAAGCGCGATAACGTGAAACTTCTGAGAAATTCTAACAACGACAATACTAATAACTATCACTTGAGTATTTGAACATTAAAATACCTAATTTAGGTCCATTTTACATGTCTCCAATATTCCAAACTTATTTACTCTCAATCGATCAAGATTTCCAAAGACGTGTTCACTATTTTCACTAAACGAGTTTCCGGAAATTAATTTTTGAAACATGTCACTTTAAAAATATAATGAAACTATATTTCCTTGTAATTAGGTCTCAAGAGCTTAGAAAATAATATTCGAAGTAAAAGGCCAAATAAATAATTAAATAAGCTAGAAATAGGAGATTAAATAAGTAAATTTTGCGAGTCCTCACATGTTCGGCACTACCACAAAACAAACATTTCCCCGATTTTCTCCGGCAGTCATTGTCAGAGTGATTGGGTTTCCCATAGTATCCACAAATAACTTGAGGGGTCACAGCCGAACCAGTAGAAGGCGCTCCACTAACTTGGGTTGGCCCACCATGACCTCCTCTAGATAGAACTCCCCTAAAAGCTCCAGCAGTCCTTGTTCCTCCCGCTCCTCTTCCCATTTTGGAAGGTTGTGCATTCTTACTGTCGCGCCCCATTTTTTGATGAAATAAATAAATGGTTTGAAAAATGGATTTTGTGATTGGAAAATGAATCGTGATTTAAAAGAAAAATGGGTCTAGATGGGGGTTTGAAAATGCGACGATTTGACCCAAAATTATAGTTTAAAAAGGGTTTTTAAAAAAAAAATGGGAGTCGCCACTTGGTAATGAGTTAAGGTGTACCAAGTCACCTAAAAATGAATTTTTTAGGAAAAAATTATAAGAAACCCCTTTTAAACGACTCCTAGTCCACGTAAACCAATGAAAAAGGTTCGGGAGTCACATTTGACGAAGGGGAAGGCAAGGATAAAAATCCAAGGCACCCCTTCGACCTAGCCAAGGCTAGTTGCATGATTTAATCAAAGATTTTCTTGTTTTAACCAAAGAATTTATTACATTTGGATGCACTACATGAATGCAAACCCTAAACCTAGGGGTATTGGGGAAAATCTCCCTTCAAAGATTGAGTGGTGCCAATCACATTAATTGTGAAGCCCAATAACGATCCTTTGAAGAAGTCACGAATAATGCGATTGGGATGCAAATGAATGAAATGCATGTATGCAATGTGAGGACATGAGTTTGAAAAAGTAATAATAAATATGTAAATGAAAATGTGCACGTGAGTGGGCAAGGTACGGTATGTGAAATGATAATATAAAGTGCATGTGTGCAAGTGATGATAAAAGTGTTCGTGTGCAAGTGAAGAAACATAAAGGTGCACGTGTGCAAAATAGGAGGAAAAATGAAAGTGTGATGAGGGTATAAAATGGTAGAGTGGAAAAAATGCATGAGCCTAGGGAATTCATGCATATTGGGTACGGGGAGACCTAAATCGTGACTCAATTTGCCCTTTAATAGAGGGAATACAAGCGTGCTAAGGTTTAAAAAAAGCCACACTCGTCTATATTCCATATTTAAGGGGACTCTCAAGCAAATGAACCCTATAACTAGCATGAAATGCAAAAATCCTAAGATGGAGGGAAAAGGGGTTCGAGGGGCATGCCAAATGATAAACTAAGAAAAATGCATGACATGTAATGATCACGCAAATGTGTACTAACGAAAGGAAATCCCTAAGGGTCTAGCGTTGGACTAGCCCATTCTATGAATTTCGACTAGCGTTGGACTAGTGGAAACGTACATTCATCCATCACATTCATTCAAGGATATGAAAAACGAGTAGACATGTCAATCACATAGCACATAACACTTAGCATGCATATCTAAATGCCAAAACCTAAGAAAACGATTAAACATATAGCACATAGACATGCAAGACACATAAGGTGATTAAGGCCCTAACTATTACATTTGCTAGCTAGGCACAAGTCTTCAACAGCTCTTCATCGAATGCTCCTCCAAACCCTATCTATTACAAGCCAAGAGGTGTACACATACCCCATAAAGAATAACTTAAATAAAAAGCAAAAGTAAATGACATAAATAAAAGAAGTTAAGGAAAGGCTAAGAAAGCAAAGTAGACATGTATTTCTCACGTAGCACGTTGGTTCATATAGGAGAGACACAAAAAGATAAAAGAAATTATACCTCCCTTGAAATGAAGCTCTAATGGAGTGAAATCAACTTATTTATCCTCCAAAATAAAAGAAATGATCAAGGTACCAATTTATTTGGCAAATAATCACAAAGGATAAAAAATAAACATGAATTTGAATCAATTAAATCATGTCAACAACCCACATTTAAGAAGTCAAAAGAAGAAAGGACTTGATTGCAAAGATTGACAAAATTTTGGGGCCAAATTTAAAGAAAAAATAAAGTTCAAGGACTTATTTGCAATTAAAGTAAGGACCCAATTGAAAGAGGTTGAAAATATCCAGGGCCATAGTACAATTAAAGAGAAATTCAGGGACTGATTCGCAAATCCAATTATCAGATTTTTAATCAAACAAACTGTTGGGCCATTTTAATTATTTCTTGGGCCAAAACCACTTGGCCCAATCTGAAGTTCAAAACAAAAAAAGAATGGGCCATTTTTATTTGTTTGGGCCAGACTCACTTGGCCCAACAGAAATCCAAGCAAAACAAATGGGCTAGTCTAATATTCTGATCCTAAGAATGATCCAATTAAATCACAAACCCAATTCTAAAACCCAACCAAAAGTGTTGGGCTCTATCTTCCTAAACCCACGTCAGAAACCCGACAAAATAAACTAAAACCACTTGCTTGAGCCCAAACAAAAAGTCCAAACCAAATCAAATTTTATTTTTATGAAAAGTCCAACAAGATAAAACCCAACTAAAAATCGCTAACCTCTGATTATGCATTAAACCCCAAAATTAATCTATCCAAAGTCACATAAAATCGCATCAAAGAAGGAAACATTTAAAGGACAAAAATTGGTTAAATTATCTAATTTTCTGGGCCAATGCAGAACAAAGGGCAACTTGAGGGGTTTAGATGTAACAAGAACAGGGACCCAATTGAATGAATTATAGCAGCTTGGGGGGCAAAATTCTGAAGTTCTGGAACTCTGGGGCAAAAACACAACACGAAACCAAAATGGAAGGATTGAAATCACAATTTTGACAAGTAATTGTCTTCTCCGCCGAGCTAACATCAATTAACATTCTGCAACCAGAAATCTGGTTTCAATTTCTAACCATTTCAACGAACAATGAGACTCTCAATGCTCCTTCTCATAACATCAATTCGAATTCAGCATAGAGGTATGAGACTAAAACAGGAAAACTACAACGAATCAACACAGCTTTCTTCCATAAAAAAAAATTAATCATCTTCAAGTAGAAGGTTCATTCGGGCATTTTAACTAACAGCAAATGGGCATGAAAAAACTCAACAGATTTCTGCTCAAATTACATTACAACCGGCCCCAAAATCATCAGAAAAACAAGGAATTCAGTCCAACACACACACAGAAAACATATGCGAACAAAAAATTACAGACCCTCAACAGAAAAAAATCATGATGACAGACCCACGGCAGCCATGCTCTGAGAGCTTCCAGAACCCGTACTTGAAGGAAGACTGAAATGTAAAAGAGAAAGAAAAACTTACCTTGGCCTCTCACGGTGGTTTCTCCGATACAGATTGAGTGGTTTTGAGCAGCAGGGATAGCGGTCGGAGCGCTAGGAAACGTCTGGTGGGCAGCAACCACCTGCTGCTGCCGCTAGACTAGGAGGTCGATGATGGCATGGTCGGTAGCAGCCGACAGCGGTGACTTCATTGACCTGAGCATCGTAGGAGTTGGGTTGGGGCGATTGGCGGCCGGCGGTGAAGAAGCGGTCGGCGATGGCGATTGCAATTTCTCAGATTTTCCTAAGTCGACCTCTTTCCACTCTCTCTCTTTTCCGGATTTTCTTTCTCTATTTTTTGTTTCTTCCTTCCCCTTTTCACTTGCTTGCCCGACAGCTTTTCTTTTCTAATCACGGTCCGAACTCCAGAAACACCCCCCCTCAATTTCTTTCCAGGGTTTCTAGTTCTTGTTCCTTTCGCAACTCCAAAGCCTCTGTTTCCTCTTTGTTTCAGTCCGACTCTCTCTTTTTTTTTCTTTTCTTTTCTTGGTCTTTTCTTTCTTTTCCTCTTGATCTCCCTATTGCCGAAAACCTCAGCCGAGCCTACCTTACCCTTTTTCAGATTTTTCTTGTTCCTTTTCTTCCTATAGCCGGCCACCTCAGCCCTCTCTCTCGGTCGCTCCTATTTCCTCTGTTTTCTTTCTTGCCTCAGACCCTCTTTTTTTGTGTTGCGCCGCCTCTCTTTTTCTGGTTCCTTCTCTTTGCTTTTGCCGTATCTCCCTCTTTCTCTCCCGTCTCCCTTTCGTAGTCCTCCTCTCTGCGGCTGTCTTTCTTTTGTTTTTTATATGAGAGCCCTTCAACCCTAAAACCCCAGCAATCCTTCTGTATTTGCAGCTTCAGGAGCCGCCCCAGGTTTCTTTGCAAACGGCGCAAGTCCGCAGCTTTCATGCTGCGGCAACAATTTTTCCTTTTTTTTTTTTTAAAAAAAAAAATAATGTAACAAAATAATAATAAAAGCTAAGTAATAAAATATAACAATTTTACATCAAAAAAAAACAAACTAAAACAACAAAATTGGCATTTTCAATCTTTTCTTTCATTTTTCATTTTTTTTTTAGTTTCAAGAAAACATTGAATTTAAAAGACTAAATCATTTTTTTTTGAATGCTTTTCTTTTTCTTTTTTCCTTTTTCAAGAAATTCCATGATAAAAACTTAAAAATAAAAATAAAACTAGAAACTAAAAACTAAAAAGCGAATAAAACTAACACTATACAAAATAAAAAACTAAAAATAAAAATAAAAAAAACATGAAATTACACCAAAAATTTGGTGTCTACACTTACCAGCCTGCCCAGACGCAGGGCTAGAAAAGTGTCTCTTTCTATTGTGAAAGTCTCTCACATGCAGTCTTGCACTCTCAACTCTTTGCGCCTTCTCTAAAGCCTAAGTAAACGTAGAAATTTGGGCTGCGGCCAAGGCCTCCTGAATTTTTACGTTAAGTCTCTGTACAAACCGTCTAATCCTCTTCCATTCATTGACTACTAGCTCAGGAGCATATTTAGAAAGTTTAGTGAATTTCCCTTCATACTTCGCTACACTAAGGGCTCCTTGTTTCAGTTTGATAAATTCATCCTCTCTCTTTTCTTGAATCAAGGGTGGAAGAAACTTTTCATTGAATTCCCTTGTGAAGTTCTCCCAGGTCCAAGGGGTTTGAGTTCTCTCCCATTTCCCTTTTATCACATCCCACCAAGCACGAGCTACTCCCTCAAATTGGAAAGCAGTAAAATTTACTCGCCTATCCTCAGTGTAGTCTAAAGCGGCGAATACGTTGGTCATCCTCTCTAACCAATTCTCCGCTATTTCAGGGTCGGGTTCACCAGGAAACTTAGACGGGTTGAACTTTAAGAACCTCTCTAAGGCTCTATCCTCTCCTTTTTCCTGTTCCTCAGGTTGGTTAAACGGTCCAAGACCTTGTCTATCAGTTAGGCGCTCTAGGATATCAGTCATCCTATTAATGGCAGTAGCCACTTGATTACCCTCAATATTTTCCTGACCTTGGGTCAGTCTAGTTGCCGATCCCTGGTCATCCCCCTGAGGTTGGGCCCGTCTAGTCTCTCGCCCACGGCCTCGACCACTTCTTAGCCCTTCCATCTAGTGCAAGAAATAAATCAATTATGCGATGCAAAGTAGAAAGCAGGAACCAATCAAGAAAACATTGGAAATAATAGTAATTTACATTCATTAGCATGTCAAGTTCATATAATTAGCAAGTCATGGGGTAAATCACAAAAATATAGCACACAGGTGCCATGAGAGTACTTTTAGTCACAGAAGATTGAAGTAAAACAAGTGCCTCAAAAGTAGCCCACACAGCCATGCAAAATACAATGGTCTCAGCATTTAGCATCACCCCATCTAATTCTAACTGTACTAGTCAAAAGTCAAAAGGTCAAGTAGTCAATCACTAGGGCCCAGTCCACAGTAGGACTACTGAGCGGAATCTCCTCCTCAGGATCCTCCTCCTCCTTATCAGAGCTCTGGACTACATCTATCGCCTCATCCACTAACCTAGTAGCATTAGTCAGGATCTAGGAAGCCCAATCACGGACCTCCCCTCCCAAACTAGCTAGTCGAGCCCTAGTACTCTGGTGCTCCTCACGAACCACTGCAGATGTGACCACCTCGCCCTCTAGTGCCTCCTCGAGCTCAGCAATCCTCTCATCCTGAGCGCCCACCATCTGCCTAAGCTCATCCATCTCCGCCTGTAAATCCCGATTAAGATCCACCAACTGACGACGTTCGTCATCCAAGGCAAGCACGAGGTGATTCGGGTTGGCAAAGGTCAACCTACACGAACATTGGGGGTATCTATTAGCAGGCGAATAGCGTACACAAGCTCTCCCACCTAGAGATCGATAGTAAATAGGCCTAGGAGAGTCTACATGACCATTAGCATGGCCATTCCCATTAGCTGCCAGGGTTCCATTTCCGTTTTCCATCCCTGCAAAATAATCACACCTTTCAGCTTAGAAATTTAATCACTATCTAGTTCGGATGTCGCTTATGCAGGCCTAACCCAATTACTAGTTTGCCTCAAGTACCTCTTAAGGTATGACTTAGTCATCCCATTTCAAATCTTAAAGGTAGGGTGTCTAATATGTCTCCCATATAGATCTCTAATCTAATGCTCTGATACCAACTGTGACGCCCCCACTTCTCTCTAAGGCAAACCAAAGGGTATTCGCGGAACGCCTGCCCAACTCTCGCCAGGACTCAAGCAATTTCTGTTCAAACTTATAGCGGCGCTAGATGTCAATAACCAGATAATATAAATACAATTAGTGCGGAAGCGTTCAAGTTTAATAATATTTAACAATTACCCAATCCTTACATCGGGTTTTCATAATACAGCCCAAAATATACAATGGCCAAATGTTTAGTCAAAAGAATTGGAATCCTATTACAAGAGTACACAAAAGGAAATTTCCTCCGAATCTCATTCCAAGCCCAAATCCAAGCACATTGTTCAAGTAACAATCCAAAATTTACAAGTCTAGCAATAATATGTCAATAATTAATGATTCACTGAAAAGTAAACAGAAACAATTCAAGGATACTGGAGCTCTCAGGAGCTATATCCATCTGGCACGATCAAGAACCTCCATGAATTGACACTCCGTCAATCGGGTAGGTTTAGTCCGTAGAACTCCACTTAACCTGTCCCCTTTCACCTTACATACCCCTGTGTTGGGCCCGCCTGTCATTTGTTTAAGGTGATACTACTCGAGTATGCCAAGCGAGATCTGTGAGAACCCGTAAATTCCCTAATAATTTTCCTAGGGTTTTTCCCCTTTAAAGACATGTTTTCTGCATTTTCTGGCTTAGGAAAATTTTCCTGGTGAATTTTATGAGTAATTATAGTTTTTAGATGATTTTTCTAGTATTGGATAGTTTTTGAAAAATTACGGATATATAACGGACGTGGGACCTACTAGTGCGAAAAGTTCGGAAAAATTCGGCCAATAAGGTTAAGTTTCGGATACTGGTTGAACTTTATCGGGCGTTAATAGATAAGTAGAGGATGTGATATGATTGATGTGAGAGGAAAAAAGAAGGATAGGAATGCATTTATGGAAGTGACAAGTGTCACCTTGTGAGTGGAGGTAACTTTTGACTTACTATTCTATGTCTTACCATTTGATTAAATATCTCAAAATTTACCAAAATATGCTTCATTTTCAAGCTCTTGTGGCCGGCCAACCTTAAGGGAGAAAGGAAGAAAACCTCTTCAACTTCTTGATTTCCTCTTGCTCCAATCCAATAACTCAACCATCTAAACTTGTTTCTACTCCATAAAACTTCTTCATTAGGTGCTATTTAGTGGTTTGGTGAAGTGTTTGGAGAAGCTAAGGTGCCAAGCAACTCTCCCCCTCTTGTTTTCTAGGTGAGTGGTGGTTGAACCCTCTCCTTCATTTAATGAAGCTTAATTTGTGCCTAATGGGAGCTAAAGTGCTGAAATTTGTGGTTTATTTCTTGCTTTTGGATGATTTGGTGAAGTTTTCAATTTATTGGTGATTTTTCTGGTTTAATTTGATCATGATGTTGTGGCTATCCATGATGGTTGGAAATGATGTTTAATGACTCTAGTAGGTGTATATGATAGATAATTGTAACCAATTTCTAGTTTGGAAGAAATTTCAGAAAACTAGGGTTCTTGAGGGGGGCATTCTGTCCGAAATTTTAGGTCCTAGATAGAGGCCGAATTGGCCTTGGCTTAAAACATGAAAGTTGTAGGTATTGATGTTTTAAAGGTGCCTGTAAAATTTCAGGTCAATTGGAGTAGTGTAGAATGAGATAGGCCGAAATTACTATTGCTGTTCTGGTTTTACCCGATTTGGAGAATTGCGCCTGTAATTGGTTGTTTTGGCTGGAATTACTTCTGAATTAGTTGTTGAGGCCTTCTGATGAAATTTAGCCCTATTTCTTAGCTTTCATCTGGTTTTGGAATTTTGGATTTGGACTTGTAGAGCCTGAGTTATGATGTTTCTGCTAGAATGCGTTTTGGTGAACCTGTTTTACGTTTTTGATATAGTATCTTGCATTTTTGACCTGTTTGCACTCAAAACTGGGTGGAGTGACCTTCTGTGATGTTGTAGCCCTGTCTTTTAGCTTCGATATGGTGGATCTTGTACCCTCATCCGATAATCGTAGTGAAATTGGTGCCATTACCGCAAAATGATGACAAAACTGTTTTTTTTCAGGGCTCAAGTTAGTTCCATTTCCGGATTTTCTGGTTTCTTAGAATGCTTATATATGCTTATGAAACCCTATTGGGGTTGTGATTGGCATTGCTTTATGACTCGTTATCGAGTCTCATTGTACTCATTTACGTGTTCTAGGGCATGACGGTGATTCACGAAGTACTTTTGACGGACGTGCATGAAACAACACTTACTTGATTGGTGAGTGCACTACTCACTTGAATGCTTACAATGTGGCTTTGCTATATGTGAATGTGATGCCTTGAAAGCTTATTTGGATATTGGAATTGATTAAGGTGAGGGTGTACTTGACCGCCCTCACCCCTTTTGATAGTATTACTGATTGTTTACCGTTTCACTGTATTACTGAACTTGATATATGAGTTATTGAATTCCATTTCATGGAAACCTGATTTGGTGTCATTTGGACGAATATCCAACGGCCTTACTGTATTACTGAACTCAACCCCGATGGTAGTTAATTGAATCGAGCCGGCGAGGGCTTGGTCGTGAAAATTGACATGCCACGGGGACTGTACTGGGGAATCTTGTAGTAATGAGACTCTTGATTCCGGTAAACTCGAGTATTACCAAAAACGACTGATTGGAGTGCGGGCCCGATTGGGGTATGTTGGTTGGAAGGATGGAAGTAAAGTGATGTCTACGGTTGGTTACTCTTTAACATTGACGGAGGGTCAATGAGGTTGGATCAAGAATGTAAGCGTGGAAATGGGCTCTTGAGAGCCGTCCGTATCCTTTTACCAACTTGTTATATTCCTTATTTGTGTACTTGAAATGAAAGGTTATGCTATATGCTCTTTGTTGCTTATGTGGTAGTAACTCACTGGGCTTAAGCTCATTCCGTTTCATTTGTTTTCCTTACAGGAAAATGACCACTTTTGGAAAAGGTTGTGTTAGATGGTTGTCAAGTTGAGCTCATGTAAATGTATCTTTTGAATAGCTCTTTGAATGAAACCCTAATGTGTATTGGGTTCGTTTTCTTTTGATTGGCAAACCGAACATGTATATTCATGATAAGTGGTTTTTGGCATGCCATTTGGTTGTAAATGTTGAATTTCAATGTATGTATATGATGGATTGATGTTGGGTTGAACTCCGGATTCTGACGTGTCCGTCTCTGTTGTTCATCGGCGCGAATTTTCGTTTTTTTTATTTGGTGATTTTGACTTGTTTGCGCGCGTTGGTATATTCCGGGACGTAATAGATCGAAGTAAACTGATCCGTAGTCCTGGCGAGAGCTGGACAGGCAGTCCGCTAACCCCTTTGGTTCGCCTTAGGGGAAGGTGGGGCTGTCACAAGATCTCTCATCAGATCAAGCTTTTATTTTTCCTATGGTTTACCAAGGAGCCCGACCAAGCCCATGCCGGCTCGAATCCAAGAATGGCCAATGAGATTTGGGCGTCCCCTAAGCATGTTCGGGTGTCGTGGAGATTCACTCTAACGACGTATGCAGCCATAGCATACTATTTCATGTCATACAAGCATGTGACATATTCAAGCAATTGAGATATTCAAACATTTCAAGTACGAGTTATTTATTTCAAACGAGAACGAATGCGATAAAGTACACCCTCGTCTCAAATTTCAAAATCTCAAGTATCAATAACAAGTAAACATGTATCAAGTTCACAGGAGTTCAAGTAAACATGCACTTGACACTCATCAATTAAACAAGAAGAAAAGTCGTTTGAAGTTCAAATGTCCACCGTGGGATCTCTTGAAGGTCCTCGCACGAGCCTGAATAATTAATAATGATTCATCACTAATAAACCCCAATTATCGAAGAAAATTGCGCTAGTGTACAACCTACGGAAATCTGATGAAAATGAACCCCAATTATTCATAAATCGAGGTCAAGGATGGGGTTTTAAAACACTAGAGCAATCGAGTTTTTATCTTTGAAATCAAGTATAAAACGTTCAAGTAATATTGAAGGAATAAGGAAAATTCAAAAAAAACTCCATTTCCTTAAGATTCGGAAATTTCAGTTTTGATATGAGATCTTTGAAAAATCGTATCTCACTCTTTACAAGTTTAAAATTGGAAATCTTGGTACTGATGGAAACCTCTTAGAAAGTATTAAAAGTTCTTAGAAGACAATTTTCCATGATTCCAAACGGAAGGTATTCAAAAATTGGCTCAAAGTTGCAGTTTTGGGGTTGGTTTTCGGCAAAGTTTAGTAATTCGGCAAAATTCACACAGTACAAACCAGCCTCTAAATTTTGTAATTCAATTTGAGTTGCAAGCTAGGTTTAAGACACAACAAGTGGATCAAGATTTGGAGTTTTGAACACCAAGATATGGTAGCTCAAAGTTACTAACATTTCCTTGTTAAACAAGGGTTTTCCAATCTCAAATCATGAACTTGGGAAGTTTAGTTGAGCAGCGAAACGGACTCAGAATGGCACCTAAATTAGCAGTATAATACTACCATATAAGGAGTAATTCTCTTCCAAATTTCATAGATAAATAAATACAGGAAGTTGGTTAACCAAATCTCCAAAGTTCCAAAATTTCCAAGGCAAATCTGCCTTGTGAGTTCCGTTTTCCGTTTTCAAAACGTTTGGCTTACAAAGTACCTCAAACACGGTCCATTTGCATAGAAAATGTCTAAGAGCCATCCAAGACAAAATTTATGAGTGATTAACACCAAGAATTTCTAGTACAAGTCCCAAACCAAGATTAGTTAAGGATTCAGCCCAAAATGAGGAATTTCCTCATTGAGTCAGTTTCAAACTTTGGCCACAATTCACTCAATTTAACTAGGAATTGAGCGTGGTTGATGGTGTTGGAAAATACATCCACAAAGCTACAATTTCTCAGAAGAAACTATTTTCAAAATCTGTCCACAACTAGTCCACATTTGAGCCTCAAGTTGTAGTTCATGTTCTGCCTTCCAGGGAACTAACGAGACAGGATAGCAAATTTTAAACGAATGGTTTGGCTCCCTCAAGTGGAACTAGGATGTGAATTTTATACCAATAGAAAGCTGGGAATGTCTAGTTTCCAGTGCCATAAATAGTACTCGATTTTAATATCGGAGTAAAACGTTATAGCCGAAACAAGATGACCGCCTGGGCAATCCGAGAAAATTTTCCAGTTCTGCCAAACTTTGGAAATCAACACATTTGACCAACCAAATCATGTTATTTTTCAATGAAACTTTCTACACCATCCATATAATATGTATAAATTATAATCAAGACATTAGAATCTCAAAAATTCGCACCAAAGGTCATGAACATGGCAGGGGTAAAATGGTCACTTTTGCTCATTGCACCATCCTTGAGTTTCTATCGACAACCCAACATTATTCGACTAATATAAGCACTAAACCAACATTAATTTCATCAATCATTCACCAAATCAGTCCATCCAATCAAAGTGGGAGTTCATAGAGCCCACACAACAATTTTTCAACATAAACAATCTACCCATATGCATGCATGAGTTTAAATGCGCACTACTACTTCCATAAATCAAGTTTCCAAGGTTTGATCATCACTTACTTGCTTTGATGTTCAAGACAGAAATTTTTGGTCCTCGTTGCTCAAGAAAACCCGCGGATTTCAGCTCTTTTTCTTAGCTAGATGCAATCTCCAAGTGTTAAACTAAGTGTGGGTGAAATTTGAAGTGAATTGGAGGAAGTTTGATGAAGATTTGATGAAGGAATTTGAAGAACTCTTGAGCTGTTTTTCAAGCTTGATGGCTGGCTGTCTTAGTGAGGAGAGAGAGAGTGGTTTGATCAAATGAAGCTTCCAAGAGAAGTTTTAATGTGTGGCCCATGTTTACCCAAAAGTCAACTCTCCTTCGCGAGCGAACGCGCGCGTTTTGTACTTGATTCCTCTCGAGTTTATTTCACTAGTGTGCTAAATCTCTAATGCACTTATATTCATATAAATATTTTTCACTCTTAATTGTCCCAAAATAAGGGTCTAAAGTCCCTCAATTAAATCGCGCGTGTGAAAACGCGTATTTTCAATTTAAGCGCGATAAAGTGAAATCTCGAAGAAATTCTTATAACGATGGTACTAATAACTATCACTTGAATACTTTAGCATAAAAATACCTATTTTAAGACCATTGTGCAAATCTCTAATTTTCGAAGCTTATTGCATTTTTGAATCGATTATTGACTCCAATCGCGCATTCACAATTTTCACTTAACGAGTTTCCAAAATTAAATTTTTGAAACAAGTCACTTTAAAAATACAACAAAGCTATAGACCCATGTAATTAGGTCTAAAGAGGTTCGAAAATAATATTCGGGACAAACAGGCCATTAATTATTTAAATAAGCTTGAAATGGAATTTAAAATAATAAACTTTTGTGAGTCCTCACAGAATGTGACGACCATTTTAAAACATGATACTTAGTTACAAATGTCAAGTTTTGAATTTCAAATATTTGCTCATTTTCTTCCGGAACAAAAAGGAGTTGTATAGGTTTCCCGGCCATGAAAATCTATTTTGACAAGCGAGGTTTTAGGTGTGAATTTAAGGGATTTTGTCTTTCTCTTGCATATGATTTTACCTAAGACACTTGTTACATATTCTTTTCTTGCACACGTGTTAGTTTTGAGCCAAACAAAGAGTTTTACGAAAAAGAAAAAAAATGCTTTTTCATATCCGGTCGTATATCCGGCCAAATCTTGGCCGGATTGACAAGGGAAGATGAAAAAAAAATTGGAATGCTCACTGCCTTGAATCCGGCCACAAATTCGACCGGATATCCGGACGAGTTCTGGCCAGATTCTGACGTGGCATCCGATTCATTTGTTTTCGATGGAATTTTCTAAAACCTTTTGAGTTTTATGTTTGGTTTGGGAGACTCTTAGTTACTCATATTCTTTGGTCTAAATGTACTCTTTTCACTTCCAAAATCATATGTATATATTGTACTAGTGGGTATTCGGATTTTCTTTAATTCACCAAAAATTTTGATGGTCGAACCGTAATGTGTTTTCTTGGTTACTCTTAGGGTTTCTTGGTGATTAAGGGTATTATCCGGAAGGAAACTTTGGACGTTATTTTGCTTAAATAGGTGAGTGCTCTTTGTACGTTATGTTTCCAATGACTATGTGGATTGTTGTGACTATTTGTGAATGTTTGATTAAATGTTAAATGTTTTTAATGATTTCTAAAAATGAATTTTGCTAGGCGAGTGTGTACTTTATCGCATTCGACCTAAATGAATGTGAAATTTACATTGATTAAATGATTAAATGTTTAAATACTACTTGTGCATGTATGTAAACCTTTTGGCTGAACTGGGCCCTTACCCTTTGTTGTTGGTTGACTCGAGCCAAAAGCGGATTTGGTCGGGTGATTGGTGACCCTGTGTTAATGTTTGGTATACTCGAATATGACCACGAAATCTGGTGAAGACTGGCCAATGAAATGGCTAGTAGCGTGGAATGAAATTAATGAATGAATTAAGAACATTGGAGAAGTTTTCAAATGAAAAATATTTTCTAATGTTGGAGGAATATGGAAAATGATCGGTGAATGAATGAACGAATGGCTCCACGTGAGCATGTATCCTTTTAATGAATGTGTTATCATTACTTTTATATTGTAAATGTTTTTTGGATTATTTTGTGAGGACCCAAAATTTTCTTGTTTTATTTTATTTTACTGGCTTAATTAAGTATTTAATTCGACTATTTAAAATTCATTTATATGGAAAAACGACTCTCTTATGTTTTTAAATCGTTTTGTTAGAAAAGTTACTTTTCGAAAACTCGTTTAGTTCGGAACAAGAAGTACACGTTTTTTTCGAGACTATATTTGAATTAAGGGTGTATTAATTTTGGAAAAGTAAGAATGATCAATAGTAAATTAAGAAAAGTCGTGAGGACTCGCAAAATTTATTTATTTTAAACTCCTGTTACGAGTTTATTTAAATATTTAATTGCCTGTTTGCCCCGAATATTATTTTCTAACCTTTTTAGACCCAATTACATGGAACTATGACTTAATGTATATTTAAAATGACTTGTTATGGAAATTAATTTTTGGAAGCTCGTTTAGTGAAAATAGTGAATACGCGTTTTCGAGACAGTGATCGACTTGAGGATACAATAATCTCGGAAAATTGGAGACTTATACATTAGTCTTAAAATTAGGTATTTTTATGTTTAAGCACTCAAGTATTAGTTAGTGATACTATCGTTATAAGAATTTCTTGGAAATTCCACTTTATTGCACACAAATTGGAGGTACGCGTTTTCACACACGTGATTTAATTGAGAGGCTTAGGACCATTATTTTTAGACCATTAAGAGTAAATAATAATAGTATGAATACAAGTGCATTAGAGGTTTAGTGCACTAGCGAAACAAATCCGAGAGGAATCGAGCACGAAACGCGCGCTTGCGCGCGGGAAAAAGAGTTGACCTTTGAATCAATGAGAGCCACACATTTTAGTTTCTCATGGGAACATCACACTAGATTAAAACCCTCCACATACTTACCTCAATTGGCGCCTCTTTTGCTCCCATTTCAGCGTGCAACAACAAGGGAAAAGAACCAAACTTGCTCATCAAATTTCTTCTCCAAATCTTCATTAATCCTTCACCATTGCACCTCGAATTTTAACCACACTTAACTAACTACTTGGAGACCACATCAAGCTAAAAAAGGAGGCTGCTCTCACGGTTTTACTTTGGCTAAGGAGGACCGAAAATTTCTGCTTAGTTCATCAAGAGAGGTAATAGACGATCAACCTTGAAATTCTTGGTTTATGGGAGTAGTATTGCACTTATAAGCTTGTATTTCCATGTGGGTAGCTTTATTTATGTTGGAATTTGGTGTGTGGGCTCTATGAACTCCCACAATGACTTGAGGACTGATTTCATGAGTTTTGATATTATTAATGTTGGTTTAGTGCTTAAATTAGTGGAAATAAGTTGTATTGGTGAAAGGAAACTCAAAGGAGGTGATGAGCAAAAATATTCCGAAACTGCCCCTGTCATTTTCGTGTGCTTTTGAGCACTTTTCAGTGGTTCAATTGACTTGTTTATGATGTATATATATTGTATAGGTTGTGTAGAAAGTTTTCACCAAAAATTACGTGATTTGGTTGGCCAAAGGTTGAATTTTCGAAAGCTCTTCAAAACTGGAAATTGTTCCCGGATTACCCGGGCAGTGTTTTTGTTTCGGCCATAACTTTTTGTTCCGATGTCAAAATCGAGTGCCATTTATGGCAATGGAAACTAGACATTCCCATATTTACAACAGTATAAAATGTATGTCCTGATTCCATCTGAGTGAACTGTACCACTCATTTGAACATGACTGTCCTGTTTCGCTAGTTCACTGGGAGCTCTGTTTTGAGCAGAAAATTGATGCTCAAATATGAGTTAGTTGTGGACATATTTTGAAAATGATTTCTTCTGATAAATTGTACCTTTATGAATCTAGTTTTCAATGCCACTAACCATTCTCAATTCCAAGTTGAATTGAGTGAGTTGTGGCCATATTTCAAAAATGATACAGTGAGTAAAAACCCTTTTTTTGACTAGTAAATGCCTAAACTTGATTGGGACTTGTTGTTTTGAAAATTCTTGGTGTTAATCACCTACCAAATGTATTTTGGATGTTTCCTAGACTTTTCCTACACAAATGAACCGTATTTGAGATGTTTTCTTTGGCCAAATGTTTTAGAAAAGGAAAATTGAAGTACAAAGTAGATTTGCCTTGGAATCCTTGAAATTTTAGTGATTTGGTTAACCAACTTCCCGTATGTATTTTTCTATGAAAATTCTCAGAGGAATAGCCCTTATATGATAATGTGATCATACCAAATTTGGTACCATTCCGAGTCCGTTTAGATGTTCAATGAAAGTCCCAAAGTTTGTGAATTAAACTTGGAAATTTCTTAACAGTTTCACATTTTCACCAACTTTGAGCTACTATATCTTGGTGCTCAAAACTCTGATTCTTGTTCCGCTTTTTGTGTTTTAAACTTGGATTGAAAATCTAATAGAGTTCTAAATTTTAAAGGCTAGTTTACAATGTGTGAATTTTTCCGAATTTCCAAACTTTGCCAAAAAACTAACCCAAATCTGTCTTGATAACTCAAGTCACTAACTTTGAGCCAATTTTTGAATGTCATCCATTTGGAATCATGGAAAAGTGTCTTATATAAACTTTTAGTACTTTGGATCTAGTTTCCAAATGTATCAAGTTTTCCAATTTTGGATCTACAGAGAGTGAGATATGATTTTTTAAAAATCGTACCTCAAATCTGAAAATTTCAAACTTGACGGGAATTGAGCTTTAGAGACTCTTTCCAATCCTTCACTACTAATTGACCATTTTGGATTTGTCTTCATGAAGGAAATCAGATTTTTCTTGTGTTGTTAAACACTACTTTTGAATCTCGAATTTTAAGTGAGTAAAGCTCCATTTCACGGTATTTCCTTAGATTGTACAAGTGTGCAATCTTCCTTGATAATTAGGGATTTTTAAGTGATAGTGTGTGATAGTTAGTTGTTATTTGCTCAGGCGCTCAAGGGGACCTTCAAGAGGAACTCGAAGTGGATGCCTAAACACTTGTTGAGCATAAATACTCACTTGTTTGAATAGGTGAGTGTTCCACATAGGAGTACGTAATTTGAATAAGTCTATGACATGCTTATTCCATGATCAATAAATGTTAAGTGCTACATGTTAAGTATTTACCACACTCATGTTTATTTAAGTAATGTATATTTGAATTACTCGACATGAAATACTTGAATTACATATTTATGTGATGTGTTTAAATGATTAATTATGCTATGACTGCATGAGTCGGTTGGAGTGAATCTCCTCGACTCTTAAGTGGTAAAAGTGGGAAACGGCCAATGGCGGCCTATTAAAATGACAAATGTCTACCAATTAACCGTAATTACTTACCATTAACCATTAACCGTTCACCATTACCAACCTATTTGATTACCTGCTTACTCGACTACCAATCTACTTGATTACCTGCTTATTTGATTACTTGACTACTTGATTACTTGATTACCATAAATTACATGTTTATATGAAATTATCCACCATTTTAAGGAGAGTGTGTACTTTATCTCACTCGACCTACTCAAATGATAAAATCCTACCGTTCGTCGATTTACTTGATTACTTGTGCATGTTGTAAGCTCTAAGCTGAACTTGGGCCCTACCCTTGGTTACTGACCTACTCGAGTCAGGACTGGGCTCGGTTGGGTAGGTTGGAACCCTGGGCCACCGTTTCGGTATACTCGAGTATTACCACTAGAGGGATAAGGCGATGGCCAGACAGTACCGTGGGGACCGAAAGTTATAAGGTGTAGTTGACCGACATAGTTCCAATGGAACACCATATCCTTCAATGTGTGTTTATTTTACATAATGATAACCATTTCATGCAAATGTGCTATACCTGTGATATGCTCAAATTACTCGTAGAATGATAATTATCTCATGTTCATATGTCAACGTGCAATCTTGAACCATACATGCGGTATGCTCAATTACTTGATTTATTAGAACTGCTAGAGTGTCTTGGAACCTCACTGGGCTGTGTAGCTCATTCCATATTTTTGTTTTCCTTAACAGGGTTCGAGACCAAGAGCGCTCGTGAATAGTACTAGATTGTTTTCTTTTGAAAACTTTAAGTTGTATTACAGCAGATGGCTGTAGTAAATATTCTTTTGGGTTGTATTAAGCTTGAGAGCTGATTAATTGTAAGTGTGAGATATTTTGGAGTACTTTAATTATGTATTGAAGTTATTTGAAGTATTCCGAACTTTTGAATTGTGGATTGTAGTGAGACCTGGCGAGAGTTGGGCAGGCGTCCCGCGGATACCCTTTGGTTCGCCTTAGGGAGAAGTGGGGCGTCACATATTTGCTATTTAATGCTTAAATGTCTTGGACTTAATTGTTTGATTATGTGTTTGGAACCTCACTAGGCTTTTAGCTCATTCCATTAGTTTTGTTTTCCTTACAGGAGGTGCGAGCAAGGATGTGAGACTTGTATAGACTAACATAGTCTAGTTTATGAAAATTTTTGCAATTGTACTCGCGCTAGCGCTTGAATAGGGTTGAAGGTATTAGGCACGAAGCACTTTTATTATATTTGGGACTGTATTACTGGTTGAGATAGAAATGTATGTAAGTATACGTTCTAAGTTCGGGAACTGTTATTTCACTTGTTCTTGAGGTTATATCTTATTTTGTTTGAAGCGAGTGAGTGAATTCTGGCGAGAGTTGGGCAGGCGGTCCACCAAACCCTTTGGTTCGCCTTAGGGAAAGGTGGGACTGTCACACCTCCCCCTCCCTTGTTTCTCGTTTCATTCCTTCTTCAATTCTCGCTCTCTGTATACTGCCAAGCTCTTGGGAGAGCAAGTCAATAGCCAATAGAAACAATTCCGTCAGGCAGCACTCGGTAGCATTATCGACAAGGTCTTGAGGAGTTGTAGCAGCTGGAATACAACGTTTTTGCTAGGCAAAAGAGAAGAAGTGCGGTTGATTGGTGGATTATGAACTAAATTGGCCCACTACAGTTGATTTATAATTGAAGTCAAAGTCGAGGCCACATCGGTGAGAGGCCCTTGGTATCGCTGTGTTCCATAAGCCTTCTGTGCTCACCAATTGCGGTGCTAATAATGTGACAGCCCCACCTCCCCCTAAGGCGAACCAGAGAGTTCGGCGGGCCGCCTGCCCAGCTCTCGCCGGGACTCAGTCGTTCACTACAATCCTCAAACAGATTACAATATAAATCTCAAATATTACATCAAATGTTCCCACAATTACACATCCAAGTCTCCAAGAAATAATATGCCATAAGCGAAGCGGAAACAATTCCCAACTATACAAAAAATGATTCCAAATCCAAACTGTACAAGATATAGGCCATCCATTCACGTGAACAAGCACAACAAGTCCTTCCTCCACCTTGAGCCCTGTGGAGGGGAATAAAATATTTTTGGGGTGAGTTAGAAGCTCAGTGAGTAACCAGAAAAATCAGTAATCAAATATATTTCACAATATTGCATTTCGATCCTTTCGATGATGTCATGATTCAAAGAACAAATGTCCGTTTATTGCTCTCGTGAGCCGGTGAAATCATTGCACTTGAACACCCAACGCTCAAATCGATCATTTAACATTAACATTAACATTAAGAGGGAGCCCCTTTTTGAGCTTCGGAGCCATTTGCTCCAAGTAAACAGAGGTGGAGACGTTGGTGTCCAGCACAAGACTCCCCAAGAACTCATTGAAGCCAAAATCATATCATGAATTCACATGCAAGCACGCATGAGATTCAGTCGAGTAAATAATGCAAGAAACATTTCATAAGAAGCTTTAACAATAGTTTGGGGTCACTCACCTCCATGGCTCAGAATCATCCATCATATAATATTGCCTTGCTCAAATCCAAGTCTTAGATCACAAACTCAATGCAAACAAGTCCCTTCAAAGTTCGGACAACACTTCCCCTGAATTTGCTAACTTTTCCAGCCATCATGGCTTCATTATTTCCTCAGCCAGTCCCAAAGGTACACACACAACAAGAAGTTCATCCAATAGTCATTCAGCAAGCTCCAAGTAGTACTAGTACAAGTCAAGCTAGGGAAAAGTTCGGAAATGAAGGTAAAGCTCAAAACCAGAAAAATAGCTTTTGACATCCTTTTGCGGTAATGGCACCAAAGGCACTACAATTGTCGGATGAAGGTACAAGATACACCGTTTCGAAACTAAGAGATAGAGCTAAAAAATGACAGAAGGTCACTCAACCCAGTTTTGAGTGCAAACAGGTCAAAAATGCAAGATACCACATCAAAAACGTAAAACAGATTCACCAAAACACATTCTAGCGGAAACATCATAACTCAGGGTCTACAAGTCCAAATCCAGAAATTCCAAAACCAGCTAAAAGCTAAGAAACAGGGCTAAATTTTATCAGAAGGCCTCAACAACCAATTCGGAAGCAATTCCAGCCAAAACAACCAATTACAGGCGCAATTCTTACATTCGGGTAAAACCAGAACAGCAATAGTAATTTCGACTTTTCTCATTCTACACTACTCCGATGGACCTGAAATTTTGTAGACACCTTTAAAATGTCATTCCTTACAACTTTCATGTTTTAAGCCAAGGCCAATTCGGCCTCTAGCTAGGAGCTAAAAATTCGGGCAGAATGTTCCTTCACAAAACCTAGTTTTCTGAAATTTCTTCCAAAACAGAAATTGATTGCAATTGACCACTTTTTCAACCTCATAGAGTCCTTAAACATCATTTCTAATCATCATAGATGACCACATACTCATATTCATATGAAAACAGAAAAATCCCCAATAATTATAAAACTTCATCAATTCAACCAAAATCAAGATATCTTTCACCCAATCACACATTTAATCAACACAACTCATTACTTTGACATTATCAAGACCAAAGGAAGCATTCCCTAGTTACTCACCTTGAAACCAAAGAAAAGAGACCACTTAGCACCATAAGTTTCCAAATAACTTCACCAATCACCTCAAGACCACTTAGCAAAGAGATTTTATGGAATGATTTGGAGTTTTATTGGTTGGATTTGAAGATTGAGCAAGAAATAGAAGGAAGAAATTGATAGCTTTTCTTTCTTTTCCTTTGAGAGAGAGCCGGCTATGAAGCTTTAGAAATAAGGATGATTTTTGGCAATTTTTTTGATTTATTTGGTAAAGTAGGGAATAGTGTAGTCAATGTCCAAGACTTAATCTTATGGTGACACTTGTCACCTTTTGGTTCAAAACTTATCTTTTTGTCTCTCCAATACAAATATCTTATCACTTTGTAAAATAATATCACTTAATACAAAATTCCAACAAGTTGTCAAAAATATAATGCATTTACCGCACTTGCAGGTCCCACGTTCAAAATACGCTCTTAATTTCTCAAAAACTAACCGATACTAGAAAAATCATTTTAAAACTATCTTTGCTCATCAACTTTATTTGGGGAATTTTTCTAATCAAGAAAATGTAGAAAAGGCGGGCGATTAAAAAAAATAAACCCTAGAAAATTATAAAATTTCCGGGTTCTCAAACTCATTTTTTTTTCGGGGCGTCACAAATAAAGGTATCATTTTATTATTAGTACAGCCATCTTCGTAGAGGTTAGTGATTTAAGTTATTAGTTATGTAATTATATTAGTTATATTATATTAATTAGACATGTATATTATATGTATGTGTATGTTGTTGTTATATTATATTACTAAACTATTGTATACTTTATTTATTGTAAATGTATCTGTTAACAATAAATTTATTTATAATTTTATGATATTGATGTGTAATAATGATTTATGTTATTTACTATATGATAAGTTAGATTAATTTACTTAGAATCTTGTCAGATAGTCATTCAATGGATTAGATGTAAGATTATGATTACATGAATAAAGGTGTTAGTAATATAATATATACTTGTGATTAAAATAGACAGTTATTGGAGTGATATAAGCAAGTGAAGTAGTTAATATGATTAATAATTCACATATGTATACCTAGCATATATAGTCTTGTGGACTAAATAAAATATGTATAATTACTATAATAATTAATTCAAATAATTTGAATACCTAAATGTATTTTTAACTAACAACTACTGTTGTTAATTTAGTTGAAGTTATGCATTTAACAAGGGGTTAATAATATAACAAGGTGTAATTTATAAAACTGTTTAAGAATACAATACAAAAAGGGTAAATTAATTAATAATCATTTATGTCGTTTGTTGAGCGATTTGTTAGTAAGGTTAGTTAGTTTAGTTAGATTATTTTAAATAATAATTTAATGGATTAAATTTAGGATTATGATTAAATTAATATAGATGTAATTAATGTACTCATTACTTATGATAATGAGAGCCAATTGCACAAGCAATATAAATAACTGAAATGGTTAATGGACTTAAAAATTAAATTATGTATAATTAGTGTAATTAGTAAGGTGTAAGAGCTCCGTATGAAAAGCCTACATGTTTTTTATATGGTATTGATTTATGTTATTTGGTATGTGCTTATTTAAATTTATTAAAATTGTGTAATTAAGCAGCATTTAATGCGTAATAATAATTTTATCATCCAGAACATGTTGTAACTAAGTATTTAAATATATTTTAATGATTAAAAAGGTTGTAACATGCCGTCCATTACGCCTAAACTAGGGGTAATATGTCGAGCGATAACTGTTTGGTACTTCACCTATATTAGGGTGGAAAAATTGTATACACTGGAGGTTCAATTTTTTACGACCCACCTATACCAAAAAAAGTTCACTTCTTGACAGAAATGGTGGGATATAATCAGTTGGTAGATAGAATATACAACATAATAGGTCTAGATTGAAATAGGTAGAAGATTAGTTTGATATTTCGAAATTGCCTTCAACATGGTGTGTTTGGTGTGATACTTTTGGTGGATGATAACGGAGTTACTGGTATGTATTACCAAAAATCTGATAGTTGACAAGCCACTGAGATTTATGTGGAAGTAGAGGACATATTTGATTGTGGTCATAATGATAGCCAAACCCTTGAAATTAGAACTGAAAATCCCGTTACTTTGTTTGATATTGCCCAACTCCTTCAAAATCAGTTTACCTAATTAGAGGCGGTCAATGATCTCCCGCCCCGAAGAGGGCGAAAAATAGGCAATATCCGCTACAGAGATATTGACCCTCCAAGTTCCAGTAGCTGCCCAACTATGCATAAGTTAACTGTTGAAGTTCATGGTACGAACATTCCTATTTCCTCACTGTTAGAGCCTCTTCCATATACTGATGTTGATTTAGTTGACGTCGAACTTGATTTGGAACCAGAGCCGGATGCTGATGATTCCGGTAGTGATGACAACCAAGATGATGCATATCTAAATGACTCGATCTAGATACAACATCCCATGACATTTAGCGAATCCTGACTAGGAAGTGAGGGTCCTACATTGCGTTAGAAAGGTGGTGTGGATGCTGTATTACAGTTTAATCTTCTCAATACTCAAAAGGTAGAAAAACTAAAGTTTTGGAATGAGCGGACAAAGGATTTGGAATTGGGCCAACTATTCGAGATGAAGGAGCATATAAAACAAGCGATTAAGTTGTGGTCCATAAAGGAAAATAGAGAATTTAAAATTCAAGTGAGTACACCTACAACTTGGTACATGTGTTGTAAGCTCAGAACTCTATACCTCCGTGTAATTGGTAGTTTCGTGCAACCCTACGTATCTTTTATAAAATATGGATGATTGTTACAGTTGCGGATAAGCATACGTGTGTCCGTGTGTGCAATACCAATGGCCACGGGGGGTTGAATGCAGACTTAATTGCCCAATACATTATTTCCCACATTATGAATGACCCGCTGTACAAAATCAAAGAAATTTAGACTTCTATAAAGAAAGAGTTTCATGTCGATGTCTCATACAAAAATTTCTGGTATGCCAGACGTCGGGTGATTGACATTATCTATGGCGATTGGCTGACATCTATATCACTACTCCCGACATACGTTTAGAAGTTCTAGCTGTCCAATAGTGGGATGGTTGTTGTTTGGAATCATCATCCATTAAATAGAGCTTCCACTACGATTTTTTACCATAGTTTTTAGGTATTTGCTCCTGTCATCCAAGCATTTCGTCACTTGAAATCGGTCATTTGTATGGATAGTACATTTTTAAATGAGTCATATCAGGAAAATTTGCTAATAGCCATTAGATTTGATACCTGCAACCTTATGTTTCCTATGGCATTCACACTAGTTGACGAAGAGAACAATCGAAATTGGAGTTGGTCATGAGATTATTGCTAATACATGAGTGTGTAGATGTACAAAATGTATACATGATATCAGACTGCCATCATAGAATCATTCATGCCATGTGAAACTTAGAGAAATGGAAGGAGCCATTGGTGGTCCAGCAATTCTGTTTGGTTTATGATCGAACTAATTTCACTTTGAAATTTAGGAATGAAAAATAATTTTCATTTGGGACAACTGTATTAAACCCTAATATATTGAACTTAATTTTTTTGTTTTGCTTGATTCCATTAGACTTTTTCACACATGTTTTGTAGATTTAAAAGTCTCGTGTGGGTTGCGAAAAAAGCAAATCAGGCTCAAAAGTACGAGAAATTCATGAATGTTATTTTTAAGTTAAATCCTGAGGCATACAGATGGTTAATCGATGGATCCATTAGATCAGAGTAGTGGGCATTGTGTAAGGATGGTTGTGACGATCCCACCCCCTTATAGGGCATACCCTGAAAGTTAGAGGATCGTCTGCCTAACTCTCGCCATGGCTCACTATTATCACATTAACTTCATAGATAACAGTTAAATAACTCTCACTAATATTTACATTAACTTCGAAGATAACATCTGATAAAACAAAAGCCAACCGTTCAAGTCTTATACGATACCTAGTTTAATACAAAAGCTTCAACCCTTAATAGGATACTAAAGGGGTGCACAAATACAAAAGTCTTCACGCCAAGATTCTAAGATTCCCCGTTCAAACCCTGATCACCAATTCCTATAAGGAAAACAAAGCTAAAAGGTTGACCTAAAGCTCAGTGAGATTTGCCGAGCAAGTAACAGTTAATAAACACTTAAATCATTGCAATTAAACAAACGGTACACATTTGACTAGACAATCATATTCAAAAGGATACGCACTCCACCTGGAAGTCATTTCAATGTCATTGAACTGTCATTTCAGAGTCACGAGACAATCATTTCAATATCATTGCATTTACTCCGCCAATTCACTCCCTTATATGCTCCGAAACAATAAACAATCCCCTACATTCAACAATCAATTCAGTAATCTCTCAACTTCAAGGAAGTACTCAAGTATACCAAAACATTTATCCAAAGCTACCGTTCTATCCGACCAAACCCCTTGCTGGCTTGAATAGTCTGTTGAATAGAGGGTTTTGGGGCCCAGTTCAGCCAAAGGCTTACATTCACGCACATTTATAGTATCATTCAATCAATAATCAACCTTCGACCTCAACTAAGCCGAGTGCAATAAAGTACATTCCCGACTTAGAAGGCGAGAGACCATTGATATACACATCACAATAAACCACTAGCAATATTCAAAACAAGTACATTTCTCACATAAATTCATATAAAGAAACATAACCAGTTAAGCATATACATTCGACAACACTCACCAAGGATTCAAATGACTACTCTCGAGTCTCGAGTTGGTTTCCTGGTTCACGGCTACTTTTTGGTACAAGTTAATAATTTCAAAGTAAATATATAATTTGCAGATGATCATTTATTATTCATTTATTTAAACTTATTAAAATCAAGTTTGACCTTAAAATACAATTGTAACATTCTCAATATTTATTCATCATTTTATTTTCAAAACTTATTGACTTTATTATTTTTAAACCATGAAACATACATACCTTCAAGTTTATAAACTTGTATAACGTTCAAACCAATTTACTTTCTCAATCCACTATTAATTATGGCTTATAGATACTCCATTTTCCCTTTTAAAACTAACTAAACTCTGGGTTGTTTGTGAATTAAATTTTGTTCCACAACCCTAACCTCCCAAGTTTTATAGTCTCTAAAATACTATGAAAACCAATTTAAGTGATTAGGAGCCATTTCATGTATATAACCATAACAAATTACCTTAGAGTTTCTAAACATCATATAAGTCTTAACTCATTACCATTCAACCCATCCACGTAAATTCAGCAATATTACTTCAAGCTTTCGGCCAAGAACTTCATTTTCCACTTGATTAAATGTGACAGCCCCACTTTCCCCTAAGGCGAACCAAAGGGGTTAGCGGACTGCCTACCCAACTCTCGCCAGGACTACGGGACAGTTCAATGCGATCTAAGACGTTCCGGAACATACAAAGGCGCTTAAACAAGTCACAATCACAAAATAAAAAAAAATGAAAATCGGAGTCGGCCATGAATAGTACCAGCCATGCATCACGCAAACATACACATCTTGAAATTCAACATTTACATACCAAAATGGCATACCAAATTATCCCATAAGTTTATACATGTACGGTTGCAAATTACATTCAACGATGGGTTGGGTCAAAATGAGTTTAGGGTTTTGCACAAAAGGAGCTATTCAAAATATATATATACATAAGCTCAACTCGGCAATCCATATTTATCGCCTTTCCAAAAGTATTCAATTTCCTGTAAGGAAAACAAACGGAATAGAGTGAGCTTACGCCCAGTGAGATACTATCACTCAAGCAACCAAGTTCATATAAACATAAAGCTTTTCATTTCAAATCATCAAAAGTAAACCAAGAGCACACAATAATAGAGTTGATAAAAGGATACGGGCGGCTCTCAAGAGCCCCTTTCCTCGCTTGCATTCTTGATCGAACCTCATTGACCCTCCGTCAATGTTTAAGAGTAACCACCCGTAGGCTCCACTTTACTTCCATTCCTTCCACCCAACATACCCCTACCGGGCCCGAACTCCAAACAGTAGAAATTTGGTAATACTCGAGTATACCGGAATCAAGAGTCTCACTACTACAAGATTCCATATAACAGTCCCCATGGCTAGTCAATTTTCACGACCAAGCCCTCGTCGGCTCGATTCAATTGACTACCAATGGGGTTGAGCTCAGTAGTAACAGTAATGGCCGTTGGATACTCGTCCAAACGACACCAAATCTAGTATATCAGGTATCATTTAAATACCACAGTGAAACAGTAAACAGTCGTATATAGTACCAAAAGGGGTGAGGGCGATCAAGTACACCCTCACTTTAATCAGTTTCAATGGCAAATAGGCCCTCAAGGCATCAAGTTCAAGTATAGTAAAGCCACATTGTAAACAAACAAGTGAGTAGTACACTCACCAGGCAAGCAAGTGAAATTTCATAAACTTTCACCCAAAGAGCGTCTTTAATCACCGTCATGCCCTAAAATATTCAAACAAGCACAATAAGACTCGATTACAAGTCATAAACCAGTTCCGTATACTACCAAAATAGGGCTCCATAAGAATGCATAAGCACTAGAGTAAACCAGGGAAATCCGGAAATGGAATTAAACTTTAAACCCTAAAAACAGTTTTTGACATCATTTTGCGGTTTTGGCACCATTAGCACTACGATTATCGGATGGAGGTACAAGATACACCGTTTTGAAGCTAAGAGATAGGGTTACAATGTTACAGAAGGTCACTCAGTCCAGTTCATAGCGCAACTAGGTCAAAACTTCAATATACTAAACCAGAACCGCAAAAACAGCTTAACAAACCGCATTCTGGTTAATGAACCGTAATTCAGGCTACCTAAGTCCAAATCAAGTGATTCCAAAGCCATCCAAAAGCTAATACACCAGGATACATTTATTAAGAAGATTTCAAGAACCAAATCGGAAGTATTCCCAACCAAATTAACCAATTACAGAAGCAATTATCAAGTTCGGGTAGAAACAGGCAGCAGGGGTATTTCAGTCTTTTCACAAGTTACGCTACTGCGATTGGCCTGAAATTTTGCAGGCAACTCTAAAATATCATTCCCTAAAACTTTCTTGTTTTAACCCAAGGCTAATTCAGCCTCTAACTATGATGAACAGTGCCGGGAAGAATGAAGGAAATGAAACCCTAACTTTCCAAATTTCCTTCCAAAACAGAAATTTTCTGCAATTAACCACACTTTCCACCTTCTAGCTTCCTTCAATATCATTTCCAATCATCATACATGGCCACACAATAATAATCATATGAAAACAAAAAAAATCACAAATAAATATAAAACCTCACCAAATTCAACCAAAATCAAGATATAATCCACAAAATTACCTCTTAGGCTACCACAAATCATGAATTAAACATCATTAGATGGAGGAGAGGGGTTCCTTGACTACTCACCTTAGTAATACAAGAGAGAGAGCAACTAATCACCTTAGCCTTCCAAACAACTCCACTAAACACCTCACAATCACTAAGTGAAAGGGTTTTATGGAACAAATGCAAGATCAAATGGTTGATTTGTTGAATTTGAGCAAGATGGAAGCAAGAATTGGAAGAGCTTTTCCCTTTCTTTTTGCTTGAAGTGGCCGGCCAAGATGAGGAAGAAAATGGTGAATTTTTGGTAATTTTTTTGATTTATTTGGTCAAATGGAAAAAGGTGAATAGTAGTCATAAAGTACAACCAATCTCTAAGTGACACTTGTCACTTCATTAAATGCATAGCTATCACTTTGTTTCCTCTCACACCAATCCACTTGGTAACCTCTAATTATCTCTTAGCACCCGATAATTTAAACCCAGTATCCAAAACTTAACCTAGTTGGCCGAATTTTTCCGAACTTTCCGCACTAGCAGGTCCCACGTCCGATATACGTTCTTAATTTCTCCAAAACTAACCAATACTAGAAAAATTATCTAAAAACTATATTTACTCATAAAAATTATCGGGAAAATTTTTCTAATAAGGAAAATGCAGAAAACATGCCATTAAAGAGAATAAAACCTAGAAAATGAGAAAATTACGGGTTCTCACATTAAAGCACCAAATACTTAACATACATTTGATCTAACATGAATTAGGATAATAAACATCTAATTGTAGCAGATGGTTCGACCAAACCATGCACAAAATCTGTCATCAACTATCGTGGCCTTCAAGCAACTCCCTAGCAATATATCAGCCCAACGTTTGCCGTTTCACTCAAATTCCTCCTTCCAATTTTATATCCCAACTAGACAGGTTAATCACATTTATTAAGCCTCAAAGTAGCCTTGTACAGAATGTATAAGATTTTGCAGCTAACTTAGAGAAAAAGACTGATCAGTTCTTCCCTTCCTCTCTCGGTCATGAGGTAATTCAATAACACATTTCATAGTTTTCCTCCCTAATTTCTTTCAATTTAACCCCAACTCATTGTGCCAATACAACTATTAAACTACAGAGCAACCTCACATGTCAGGTATGAAAGTTCACAGAGTTGAAGTTTGAAAGAAAAACTGATCCCACGTTTATTTCTCCCTCTCGGCTCTCTCTCAACAGATTTCTTCAGCTTTCTTCGTCAAATTCAACATGCAAGGGTTGGTTATCAAGCTACAGAGTACCTTCAGTAGGGATATAAAGTTTACAACCAAGGGAAAATCGAAAAGCAAAGCTGCTCTAGGTCCTAATCTCCCCCCATCAGCCATGTTTTCAAAATTCTAACAACAATCAGTTTAACACAAATTTTTCTCCAATAATCTCTTCAGGTTATGTTCAAATCTCACATGCATGTTCAGACCAAGCTATTATGCAATATATATTACAGCTTAACATATAAATTCAAGGCCAAAATTCATGAGGACAGCTAGAAACCTCTTCATTTCCCTTTCTCAGATGAAACTGGAAAGATTCCAGCAGGTTTCTTCCTATGGTCTCAACCCAATTTCCAACTTTCCCCAATTTTCTTCAACTAAACCCCCTTATAATACCTGAGATAACATATTGCATGCATTTCTTACATTAGTTTCCATTTTACACTGATAACAAGTTGCAATTCAGCATGTAAGCTCTCGGTTCCTACAGGTTTTAGTCCAGCAGCTATGTGGTCTCAAATTAGAGTTTTCCTCAACATGCAACTTATGTATTCCCTTATACTTGATAAATAAAGGATTGTTATAGAATTTTTTACCTCTTTTCCTTTAGAATTCAGCAATTGTTGACTACTTCAGTTTCTTTTAGCTTCGGTTCCTAAAAATTGCAGCAGCTTTCACTCTTTCTCTCGGTCGAAGCTAATCAGTGATAAAACTAACAAAGTTTCTCTTCCTATCCTTCACTTTAGCTCTCTGTTTTGGTGTTTGAAAGAAAGAAATGGCTGATGCCCTATTTTCTCTCTCAGTTGTTGCTGCCTAAGAAAATACAGAGCTCTCTCTCTCACTCTCTCGATTGGTACTCAACTCCTGAGTTAGTGATGACAATTCCAAGGCTCCCCACTCAGCTTCTACTTTTAAGGTTTAGACAACCTGCGGGCTGCATGGTAGTTTAGCCATGACTCAAGGTTAGTTAGGTCATTTGATACCAACTTATTGCTTACTAAGGAGCTGTGGTTTTATTAATTCATACATTAACTCCTAACTTTTGTTATATATATTTTTACACCATTCCAAAGTATTTATAAATTATCGATTTATTTGTAAAATTTAAATTTAGACATTTAATCGACCAAGTATTATTTCTAATAGCAATATGAAAATAATACATATAAACTTACACAAAAATTTTCTAGGATTTTCACAATGGTGGATATCATTAGGGCCATATATCGAAAAATATGGCCGAGTGCTTTAATAATTTGTTGAGAGAATTTCGTTCGCTCTCAATCACTGCATTAATTCAATACACCTTCAACGAAATAGTTGATCTATTTGTTAAAAATCACAAGATGGTATGGGATAAAATATACCATTAGCCTCTGTACAGGTGGAACAAATATATAGAAAATGAGTGAAAGGGTAAAACACACTCGGTGCAGGTGTTCGATCATAGGCGGATAATTTATTGCATAATTACTGCGTATTGCCAAACTCATGTTGGTGACAATGTCCAAACCGTTCGTTGATAATGGGAATCGAACATGTACATATAAAAGGTGAAGAGAACTACGATTCTCATGTTTACACGCCATTGCTATGTGCTTTAGGTATGACATTAATCTAATGTTACTCGTCGCACCAAAATATACATTTGAAGTATATCAAGCCATGTTTGAGGGTTCTTTCAACCTGTTGATGGACCCAAAATATTGGCTCGTGGCAGAGTTGAAATTGAGTCTTTTAACTGATCGGTTAAAGCAGAAAACACCCGATCCATTGAAAACTAGTAGAATCAGAATGAGATGGATCGAAGATATCCTGATGCATCGCGTCATTATAACAACAATTTAAAACCCAATTACACTACTCCCAATTGTCCATTTGTAGGTTATTTTTATAAATAGACTTTGTAGCGAACTACCATTGGACATTTCATATTGTATGTTGAAATTAATTAATGTCAATTAATCGAATTTATTTGGACAAGCAATTCATGTTGTTATTTTTTTTAGTTATTTACCTGTATTATATATATTATGCATGTCCATTGTCACTATATATGCTACTTGTTCTACTTAATTGAAGATCCTATCTTATGTTATATTTTATGAATATTTTTTATTTATTACAGGCATGTTCATGGACTGCTATAAGATCGGCACCTCAAAACTCCCGCGTTAGGAACCAATTGAAAATATTGTATTATATCTACAGTTGGATCATAGGTCCACTGCAGCCTTCAATGGCATGGGTGCAAATCTTGATGTTAGGAGATGCGATAAAAAGTTTTTTTAACCCCTACGACATTTGGATCTATGGGTAGCGCAGTATATTGATTAAGTAGGATTTTGTGGTGTTCGAATAGTGAGTTTGCTCACTGTAGATCACGACCTTATCATAGTACTTATTGAGCATTGGAGATGGGAGACATATCTTCCACCTTCCTTTTATGGGTTAGGTGACGGTGACTCTATAGGATGTCGAGATTCTAAGGTTCTACGCGGTTATGGCCTATCCATTATATTGGTTCACACTGAATGAAGTCCACTAAAACGAAACACAGCTGGTATAGGAGATTTTAAGATTTTGGCAAGAAGATACCATGTTGAACCATAGGCGCCTGAAGATATTATCTATGTACAGATGGTTGAGTGTGCCATTGCTCTTGATGAGTTAGTTCGTCAGCATGCTCATATGTACATATTGATCTTGTTGGATGCGTTACTATTTACAGATTCATGCTAGAATCTTGTTAGTGTTAACTAGTTAAATTATGTTCGGAATTTGGATACGATGAGGACATTAAGTTGGGGGTCAGCGACACTAGCATGTCTATACTCACGCATGTGTAATACCTCGCGTGCTGTTACTATTACCACATGTGGTCCTTACTTACTGCTCCAAATATGAGCGTAGGAATGGATGTTGATAAGTCATCGAAAGATGTTTTTGGTGCAAAAGATTGGTGAGTTTTCTATAGGTAGGAGATGGGCGGCCAAGCGTACAGGAGTGGACTCGACTGGTCGGTCAAATAGTTACTATCGCAAGCAGATTGCATTGTTATGTATGGATGAGGTAATTTATATCTTTAATGTAATACTTTTTTGTCAATGCGTCGACCATACGTTCTACTAATTAGCTTTCTATTATGACAGTTCATATGGATGTCGTACAGTAATAAAAGATAGGTCGTCCTACCAGTATGCTGTAGACACGACGAGCACATTTGGCGGGCCTAAGTTCTCTTCATATTTTGGCACATAATTGAATTTCATTGTCCGGATCGTGTCATGCATCAGTTTAGACTAATGCAAATTGTTCCTGATCCCGTTAATACTAATTTTAACAGGGTTTATTAGTTAGATTTGGTTGGTTATCCTGAAAAGAATTGGGCCCAGTTTCATAGGGGGTGGATAGAGTATTGAAATGCTGGCGCTAATATGGAGATTTCAGGCTAATTTGCTAATACTCAGTCTATCAAATGATTATCTTTAGTGGTACCAGAAGCATACGATGCTATACATTTCGAACCCTATCTATCTGAATCAGCAGTCCCGGCAAATGCTCCATGATATTTCTGGGCAGTTCGAGTATTTGATATGTATTTCTTCTCTACTCTTAATTTTTATGTGTTCATTCTATATAGTAAGGAACGATTTTTCACAACTTGTCCATTTTTTTTTATTTCAGATGAGTACTATGCAGCACATTGGTCGCCAGACATATGATGCCCTCAATTTTGATGACTTAGGGGCTTGAGTATATTTGCTTTTATCGACCATTGTGGATGGAGCATATAGATCCATGCAATACCTCCAACACTTTGATCGTATGGTCATAAAAGCATATGATCTATTCGAAACCAATCAATCTTCGACTTCAAATGTCCGATTTGAGAAACCAGTATGAATGTTCCATCTCAAACAAGCCCATTATCTAATCGAGATTGTGAGGACCCATTTTTTTATTTTAATTTAGTCTATTTTCTAATTATTTGCCTTAGTGTTATTTAATTTTACTATTTTTGCACGAATTTTTCTTAAATTAAGCTTTGATCGCATATGCGTCGAAAGTTTCTCGAAAGTCGCACCGGCGCGACTAATTGGAGATTTGAGCATTTAATACTAGGCTAATATGTATGAGTAATTGTAGTGCTAGAGGAACTACCTTGAAGGATTAGTAGTTAAGTGTCACAAAGAAGAGGGAAAGTGGTAGTGCAAGGCACTATTGAGAGTTGACTTTTTATACAAACTTATGGTTAACCTTTCTTCATTTTCCCTTCACAAAACCAAACACATTTCACTCCCTCACCATCTCTCTCTCTCGGCCGAACCTTGAAGCTCAAAGGGGGGAAGAAAAATTTCAACTTTTGCTCCAATCTTGCTTGATACACTTCATCCAAACCACAAATCTCTTGGAATTTTGCTCTCACTAGAAGAAAGGTGCAAGCTTGTGGTGTTTCTTGGTGAAAAATTGGAAGGAAGTCTTGCTTACAACTAGGGTTTAGGAGTTTGAAGAGGTAACGACTTCATCCTTCTTTAATCTTTCAAATTTTGCCAAGATTAGAGGTTGTATTTCATGGGTTTGAAACCCTAATCAAGAATCTCAGCTAGAGGACTTGAGGAACTTTCATTTCTTACTTTATATCCTAAGCTAGTGGTCTTGAGGTGGCCTTTAGGTAGCTGACTTGAGGCTTTCTTACTTGATTGTTGTTGTTTATGTGACGAGTGACTTGATATTGGCATATTAAAAGGAGAGAAAGTTGGAAGAAACTCTTGAGAGGTGCTGGCCGAATTTTGCTGCTTTGTTACCTTGCTTTGATTTCAAATTTTGTTGCTTATATGGTTGCTAAAATGCTTGTTATATGTTGTATTATGTGTGCGAAAATTGTCTTTCAAAAATCATTTCAATTGGTTACATAAAACTTGAGTTTTGAAGAAAGGAAGAAATCTGGAAAATAGCGGCCAGGGCAGCAGACTAGTGAGTCTTTGTTTGCGAATAAATTTTTGTACAAAAGTTGAAATCGAGTGCCGTTTGTAGCATTTGAAACTAGACACCAAGAGCTTTCAAACAGTATGAAATTTCCTTGCTAAATCGTTTTGAGTGAGCCGTAGCAAACCGGCAAATTGGACTGACCTGTTTTACCTGTTTATTCGAGAGAAACTGGGAAACTATATCTTGTGGCTCACTTTCGTCTCACTAGTGAAAAGAGTTTGAAAATGATGCCTTCTGATAAATTATTCTTTCCAACTCACATAATTCAACCCATTAAACATAGGTGGTCTAATCACAGATTGTCCTTCCAAAAATATAGCATTATTGGTTGCCATCTTTACTCCTATGTCGCTTGAGCTTAATCTCTAGGAGACCAAGCTCTGAAACCAATTGTAAGACCCGAAGACAACCTAAGAGGGGGTGAATTAGATTGATTATAAAAACTAATCAAGTTATGGACATCTTTTTGTTCAATATGAAATTTACCCTCTTTTCTAGGTGACCACACAATGAAGCAATTAGTAAAAAAGTAAGATTGCTTGGGAGTAGAAGAGATAAGCAATTTAAAGATCACAAGATAACAATAAGTAAATAAGAAGGAAAGAATTGCAAACCAATTGACTACCAAACCCCTTTTGAGATTGTAGATCAATTTATGAAACAAACTTCTTCAAATTGATGAAATACAACCAATCCTGTGTACAAAGGAAGGTTCACTTCCTCCTTGCCCCAAGCTCCACTTGGTCAAACTAGGAAGTTTTACTATTCCTCAGGACAACCCTCATAGAGCTATACTATTGAAGTATTCACTCACAAATGAAAAGCTTACAACAAACTTCACACCACCAAGACTACAAATCTTCCTTGAAGAGTATTTTCTCACTAAAATCGCTCTAAATCTTTTGTATCTTTAGTGTACAAAAGTTGTTTGAAGATTCTGACCATGCTCTATTTATAGGAGATCAAGAAAGTGCTTCATTAATGTTTCCAACGGATAGAAAGTAGCTGAAGAGTCAACTAGCCGTTAGGAGTATCGACTTCCGGTAGTCTGGTTTCTTGCGTCCGATAGCAGGCAGTGAGTTTAAGAGATTTTCTTCAATTCTATCAGACGTCCGGTGCTTGCGTCCGAAAGCAGGCAATGAGTTAGAAGGAATATCTCAATTCTATCGGACACCCGGTATTGTCTTTGTGAGTGTTCGACAGCTTTCGTCGAGTTTGAAGGATCCTATCGGACGTCCGATACTTGTGTCCTATCGAGGTCAGTGAGCTAAGGAGAATGTCTTATTTCCTTCGGACGTCCGGTGATGGAGTTCTTCATGCGTCCGAAGTTGCGCAATGATTGTCGGACGTTCGATCCTGTCTTCACAAGCATCCGACAGCTTTCATCAACCCTTGTTTCTTTCAATTGCACTTGATCTTTGAATCTGATTTGCTTCATAACTGAAAGTATATCTTGAAGAGATATTAGTATCATCCATTTATTTTGTAAATATCAAAAACTAGGGACTAAGATCAACAAAAGGGAAAGGTGATAGGATTTTTGGCCAATTTTTTTTTTAATTAAAGGGTTAAGAAAGGTCTTAGTCAAAGTCAAAGGACCATGACATTTGTGACAAGTGGTTTGCTATGGTTAATCCTCATCTAATAGTCTTTCAATCACTAAAATATCTAGCTAACCTCTAACTATTCCTTAACGCCTTATAAAATAATATCCGTTTGTACAAAAATCCTTCTAATCTTCAAAAATTTATTGCACGTACCTCACTAGTGGGTCTGTGACGGCCCTACCACCCCCTAAGGCGAACTAAAGGGTTCGGATGACGCCTACCCAACTCTTATCAGGACTCACTACAGTCCTCAAATAAATATAAAAAACATAAGACCACAAGAACAAGTGTAACAATAATTCCAAACTTAAAACATATACTTATATACATTTCTATCTCAAAAAGGAATACAACTCAAATATACAAAGGTTCTCAATTCTTCATACATCCAACCCTTGCCAAGCGCTAGGGCAAGATGTGACAGCCCCACCTCACCCTAAGGCGAACCAAAGGGTTCAGCGGACCGCCTGCCCAGCTCTCGCCAGGACTACAGAGTCGAATTACACAAATCCGATATTACGCGAGATAGGACCTAAAAGAATTGAACGATTGAAGACCGCCAAGCTTACAAGTAACTTACCAAAATCACATGGGGAAAACACTTTCATATATACATGTCGCTAGGTTTACAATACAAGGGGAACCAGTGAAATGAAATACATTTGGAGTTTGCTCACTCTCGAGGAGCTATACAAAAGAACAAAAGATTATATAACTAGCTCAACTCGCTTTTCAAAATCATGATTTCCAAAAGAGGTTCCAGTAAGGAAAACAAAGATAACGAGGAGGGGGTGAGCTTACGCCCAATGAGGTACCAAACATGTAGCTGAAAAATCATGGCATTTCACGTTATACAAATCAGATACACATGCTCGCTATAAAGTAAGACAGGTAAACACAAGAACTCAAATAGGGAGGATACAGGTGGCTCTCAGGAGCCAGCTTTCCAGCGCAGTACTTGATCCAAGTCGGTTGACTCTCCGTCAACGTATATAGAACCAACACGTCCGTAGACCCCACTTTACACCAAATTCCGTCCACCAAACACCCCTTTACCAGGTCCGCTCACCTCAACAGAAACAAAAATGGTAATACTCGAGTATACCGGAATCAAGGGTCTCAATACCCAAAGATCCCAAAACAGACTACCGTGGTTCGTTATCTAATCGTCCAGTCCCTTGCCGGCCCGACTCGAATAACTTAGCCACAGGATTTGAGCTCATAGGTCACAGAAAGGTCGTTCGTTGGTTACATGTTTCCAAACGACGTCCGAACAGATACAGATACAGATATCAGATACAGATACAGATTCAGATTGACACCAATATTGGCATATGAATAGACAAGAGAACAAGTGTGATAAAGTACACCCTCGTCTCGAACAAATTAAACAGATTGCAGAGCAGAAATCAAGTTAAACAGCAATGGAGTGAAGTAGTACACTCACCGGTTCAAGTACAGATACCTCAAAAGTTTTCACTTCGGATTGGCTTTAATCGCCAAGAAACCCTAAAATAATCAAAGTAAACCAATTGAAGGTTTCACATCCAGAATCGAGTAAACAAAAAGGCACATGTGAGGCTCGACTACTAGTCGGATGCCTCGCCAAATAATTACTAATGCAAGGGTACAAAACATGATTTTTGGGAACAAAAAGGTAACATGAAGACCTAGGTTCAACAACCCAAAAGCCCTTCATTTCTATCACAAGCCAATTCAAACTTAAAGGAACCAATCGGCCTAGAAAAATTGGACAGCACTTCCCCTAAATTTCTTACTTTTCCAGCCATCACGGCTTCATTATTTTCCTCAATCAACTCCCAAAGTCATACTCAATATACATTCATCACCACAGCCGTTCAATAAGCTCAAGGTTATCCAAGTACAAAAGTTAGCTAGGAAAATGACCGGAAATAAAAGTCAAGCCCTAGAATATTCCAATAAGCACAAGAAGACTCGATTACAAGTCATAAACCAATGCCAACACGATCACAATAGGGTTCCATAAGCATATATAAGCATTAGAGGAAACCAAAAAAATCCGGAAATGGAATTAGCTTTAGCCCTGAAAAACAGTTTTTGACCTCATTTTGCGGTAATGGCACCAATTTCACTACGATTATTGGATGAGGGTACAAGACCCACCATTTCGAAGCTAAAAGACAGGGTTACAACATCACAGAAGGTCACTCAATCCAGTTTTGAGTGCAAACAGGTCAAAAATGCAAGATACTACATCAAAAACGTAAAATAGATTCACCAAAACGCATTCTAGCGGAAACATCATAACTCAGGCTCTCCAAGTCCAAATCTAGAAATTCCAAAACCAGTTGAAAGTTAAGAAACAGGGATAAATTTCATCAGAAGGCCTCAACAACCAATTCGGAAGCAATTCCAGCCAAAACAACCAATTACAGGCGCAATTCTTAAATTCGGATAAAACCAGGACAGCAAGGGTAATTTCGACTTTTATCATTCTACACTACTCCAATTGACCTGAAATTTTGTAGACACCTCTATAATGTCATTCCCTACAACTTTCATGTTTTAAGCTAAGGCCAATTCGGCCTCTAACTAGGAGCTAAAAATTCGGGCAGAATGCTCCCACAAGAATCCTAATTTTCTGAAATTTCTTCCAAAACAGAAATTGGTTGCAATTAATCACTTTTTCCACCTCCTAGAGTCATTATATACCATTTCCAATCATCATAGATAGCCACACAATCATGTTCATATTAAAACAGAAAAATCCCCAAAAAAATATAAAAGTTCATCAATTCAACCACAACTCAAAATATAATCCATAAAATGGCATCTCATACTACCACTAAGCATGATTTAAGCATCAATCAAGGAAGGAAAGTGGTTCTTCACAACTTAACTTAGAAACAAGAGAGAAAGAGCTATTGGTCCTCTTTGCTTTCCAAATAACTCCACAAAACAACTCACTATCACTCCCTTAAGTGTTTCTATGGAACAAAAACAAGTTTAGATGGTTGAATTCTTGGATTTGAGCAAGAAAGAATCAAGAAGTTGAAGAGGTTTTCTTTCTTCCTTTCCTAGAGAGAAATTCGGCCAAGCTTGAAGAAAAATGGAAGATATTTGGTCAATTTTTGGTTTTATTTAGTAATTGGTAAAAGGTTGAATAGTGAGTCAAAACAAGATTTAATCATATGGTGACACATGTCCCTCTCATTAATTCATGCCTAACTTGTTTTTGTCTTTCTCACACCTATGCACTTGGTACCTCTAAATATCTCATAACACCCGGTAAATTAAACCCAGTATCCAAAACTTAACCTAACTGGCCGATTTTTTCCGAACTTTTCGCACTAGTGGGTCCCACATCTGTTATCTACTCTTAATTTCTCAAAAACTAACCGATACTAAAAAAATCATTTAAAAGCTATATTTACTCATAAAATTTTTGCACAATTTTTCGAATAAAGAAAAGGTGGAAAAACGTATAATTAAAAGAAATTAAAACCTAGAAATTAAGAAAATTACGGGTCCTCGCACAAGAACCATTACAAAAATTCAAAAGAACTAGACTAGGCTAGTCTGTACAGATCTCTCGTCCTTGCTCGCATCCCCTGTTAAGAAAAACAAAACTAACGGAATGAGCTAAAAGCTTAATGAGGTTCCAGACACATAATCAACTTAAACAAGGACATTAGTCATGTAATAACAAGTAATTCAGGAAACATTTACAATATAAAGCAATGATAACACATTCATTAAAAGGATACATGCTCACATGGAGCCTTTCGTTCTTTCATTCACCTTTCATTTCCTTGTTCCTCCAATCATTTTAAAATGCATTTTGTAAGTGAAAACCCCTCCATTGACATTATCACTCATTCATTCATTTCATTCTTCCTCCTTCTGGACCTTGGCCAGACTCCACCCGACAATGTGGTAATACTCGAATATACCAAACTTTCACCCAGGATCACCAAATCGCCCGATCGAGTCTGCTTCTGGCTCGAGTTGACCGGCAATGAAGGGCAAGGGCCCATTTCAGCCAAAAGGCTTACATTCATTCACAACTAACATTTAATCACTTAAACATTGAAAATTTCACATTTCATTTAGGTCGAGTGCGATAAAGTACACACTCGCCTAGGAAAATTCATTTGTAACAAATATTTATCATTTAATCAAATATCCACAACAAATCATATAGTTCATGGAAACATAACAAACAAAGAACACTCACCTATTTAAGCAAAATAACGTCCAAAGTTTCCTTTCGGATAATACCTCAATCATCAAGGAACCCTAATAATAACCAAGAGAAAATATTACAGCTAAACCATCCAAAATTTAGGTGAACCAAAGAAAATCCGAATAACTACTAGTACAAAGTATAAGTATAGTTTTAGAAGTGAAAAGAGTACATTTAAACTAAAGAACATGAGTAAAATATTTGAAAAACTTATGCTCTCACTTGTAAAACTTTGAAATCTTCATTTAAGTCGAAGAAACGAAGAAAACGTATTTCTATTAGTCGTAAATGTGACAGCCCCACCTTCTCCTAAGGCGAACCAAAGGGGTTAGCGGACTGCCTGCCCAACTTTCGCCAGGACTAACGGTTCAGTTTAGAGCAATCTAATACGTTCCGGAACTTACAACCGCGCGTAAACAAGTCAAAATGTCAAATAAAAAAAAATGAAATCGGAATCGGCCATGAATAGTAATCGACACGTCAAAACCCAACCAAACGTCAAGCAAATATTCACATCTCGAAATTAAGCATATACAACCCAAAGGGGCATACAAAAGTTATTCAAAAGTGGATACAGGTACGGTTTGTGAAATTAAAAGAGAAACGGACCCAAAAGTACATCTAGGGTTTCAATCAAGGAGCTATACAAAAGATCTGTCCATCTAGCTCAATTCAACAACCAACTATCAAATCCAGTCCAAAAGTATTTATTTTCCTGTAAGGAAAACAAAAGGAACAGAAAGGGGTGAGCTTGCGCTCAATGAGGTACCAGACACATAGCAGTAAAATCATGGCATTTCACATTTAACAAATCAGGTACACATGCCAGAAGTAAAGTAAAGGAACCAATGATTCAAATAGGAAGGATACAGGTGGCTCTCAGGAGCCAAATTCCCATTCGCGTCACCGAAGCTTGATCGAAATAATAGTTGACACTCCGTCAACGCTAAAGGAGTAACCAATACCATAGACTCCACTTTCTCCGATTCCTTCCACCTCACATACCCCACCGGGCCCGAAATCCAATCAGATTAGAAAGGGTAATACTCGAGTATACCAGAATCATGGGTCTCAATACGCAAAGATCCCAAAACAGACTACCGTGGTTCGTTATTTAATCGACCAGGCCCTTGCCGGCCCGACTCGAGTAACTGGCCACAGGTGTTGAGCTCAGAGGTCACAAAAAGGTCGTTGAATACAAGTTTCCAAACGATGTCAGAACAGATACAGATACCGATACCCAATACAGATAGCAGATTCCGATACGCACTCAAAATTGGCATATGAACAGACAAGAGAACGAGTGTGATAAAGTACACCCTCGCCTCCATTTTATCAAAACAGTATTTTGCTCCAACAGTCATAATCAAGTATTTCAGATATTTCACATAACAGGTAGCAGGTAGTGGAACACTCACCGGTGTCAGTACAGATACCTCAAAAGTTTGGGCTTTAGTCACCAAGAAACCCTAAAATAACCAAGGTGAAACAATTATGGTTCCCATTTTCACGAATCCAGTACACGAAATGCATAACTAGGATTTAACTATAAGTCGTGTGCCTGATCACATTAGCTACCAGTGCAAAGAAATAACAATGAAATTGGAGAAAAAGGTAGTGGTTGGTATCAAAAACATGAACAACCCTAAAACCCTTCGCTCAAGTCACAAGTAAATCCAACTAGCCTTCAAGTAAAATTTCGGCAGCAAGTCCCTTGTGTTTACCTATTTTCCAACCATTAATGGCTTCATTATTTCCTCAAATCAGTCCCAATATCTCATACAAAAATAATCTCATTTCCAAAAGCCGTTCACTAAGCTTAAAGTCATTCAAGTACAAAATTTAGCTAGGAAAATGACCGGAAACGAAAGTCAAGCCCTAAAACTATTCAAATAAACACAATAAGACTCGCTTACAAGTCATAAACTAATTCCAGATACCACCAAAATAGAGCTCCATAAGCATACATAAGCATTAGAGGAAACCAGAAAAATCCGGAAATATAGTTAAGCGTTAACCCGAAAAAAAATAGTTTTTGACGTCATTTTGCGGTTTTGGTACCAATGGCACTACGATTATCGGATGAAGGTTCAAGACCCACCGTTTTGAAGCTAAGAGATAGGGTTACAATATTACAGAAGGTCACTCAGCCCAGTTTTGAGTGTAACCAGGTTAAAAATGCAAGATACTACACCAGAACCGGAAAAACAGATTCACAGAACGCATTCTGGTTCAAACATCATAAGTCAGCCTACCTAAGTCCAAATCTAGTAATTCCAAATCCATACAAAAGCTAATAAATAGGACTACAATACATCAGAAGACTTCAACAACCAATTCCAAAGCATTCCCAACCAAAATAACCCATTACAGAAGCAATTCCCAAATTCGGGTAAAACCAGGGCAGCAAGGGTAATTCCATCTTTTCTCAAGCTATGCTACTCCGATTGACCTGAAATTTTGCAGGCACCTCTAAAATATCATTCCCTACAACTTTTATGTTTTAATCCAAGGCCAATTCGACCTTTAACTATGAGTTACAAAACCGGGCAGAATGTAATTCAAAGAAACCCTACTTTCCAATTTTCTTTCTAAAACAGAAATTGCTTGCAATTAACCACTTTTTCCACCTTCTAGCTTCCTTAAATACCATTTCCAATCATCATACATAATCACATAATCATATCCATATGAAAACAGAAAAATCCCCAATAATTACAAAACTTCACCAATTCAACCAAAAATCAAGATATAAACCATAAAATTGCATCTTATACTACCACTAATCATGGATTAAACATCATTAGAGGGAGGAGAGGGGTCCTTTTCAACTTACCTTAGCAACACAAGGGAGGGAGCAACTAATCCTCTTAGCTTTCCAAATAACTCCACTAAACTCCTCACAAACACTCCTTTAAGTGTTTCTATGGAGCAAAAACAAGATTCAATGGTTGATTTGGTAGATTGGAGCAAAACTTGGAGAGTTTTCTTTCTTTTGCTTAGAGAGAGAGAGAGAGAAAGAGAGAGAGAGAGAGAGCCGGCCACAATAGCTAAGAATGAAGAGAATTTTTTGGTAATTTTTCTGATTTATTTGGTCAAATAGAAAAAGGTGAATAGTGGTCTTATTTAAGAATAAATCCTATGGTGACACTTGTCACCCTTTAATGCATCTCTATCTCTTTGTTCCCTCTCACACCAATCCAAATAGCGACCTCTAATTATCTATTAACACCCGGTCAATTAATTCCAGTATCCAAAACTTAACCTAGTTGGCCGAATTTTTCCGAACTTTTCGCACTAGCGGGTCCCACATCCGATATATGCTCTTAATTTCTCAAAAACTAACCGATACTAGAAAAATCATTTAAAACTATATTTACTCATAAAATTTATTTGCACAATTTTTTGAATAAAGAAAAGGTGGAAAAACGTGTAATTAAAAGAAATTAAAACCTAGAAATTAAGAAAATTACGGGTCCTCACAGTAAATTTCATTTTTCCAAGGGTACAAGTTTCGGCCAAATTCTAACTTATATACCTCGATGAAAGAAGATGCAAATATCCTAGATGGTTCAAGTGGTATTCGTCCTCAAATCCTTACCTAGTCCTCGAGTGTAAATTTAGGCAGCACGCCTTTTGTTTTTACCTATTTTTCAGCCATTTATGGCTTCATTCTTTTTCTCAATCAGTCCCAAAGTCACACACAGATAATCTCACTACAATAGCCATTCCATAGGCTCAACAATCATCCAAGTACAACACAAGTATAACACAAGTATAATAATCCAATCGGAAATCATGTTTTAAAGGCAAAAGGGTAAATGGCAGATTCGACATCTTATAACATTTTAGTCACAACTAGAGTTACGTTTATTGGATTGGTGTGAACTTTATACCAGCTCGAAGCTAAGACAAAGGGTTACAACTTTCATGAAGACCACTCACTCCAATTCACAATTGATCTTGGTCAAAAGTACAAATTACAGAACCAAAATATCATTGTCAGTACGGTTGTCAGTACTAAATTCAAATGTCAATAACTCAGGCTACTCCATTCCGTTTGAGGTGTTTTTAGTGGCATTGGAAAGCTGAAACATAGGGCTAAAAGTTTTGTGTTTTGGCCAAAGGCTAATTTGATACGGATCAAGGTGAAAAAATGCAGCCAAAATGAGGAAATGTCAAAACTGTCCACAAAACTATACCTATGGCAGCAAGGGTAATTTTATCATTTCACGTGCTACAGTGCTCGGATTGAGCTGAAATTTACAGGCAACTATAAAACATCATTTCCTACAACTTCATGTTTTAACCTAAGCTGATTCGGCCTCCTTCATGATCGACTGATCATGGTCAAAACAGGGGAGTATAAGAACTTAAATCTGGAATTTCTATAAGGAAGCTAATAACATATATAAAAGCTGGAAAAAAAATCACATGGCAGGGCTAATAATTCATAGGAAATCTGATTTTAGCATATTAAAACTGAAATTCCTCAACTAAAGCTGGAAATTTTGATTCATCACACACTACAAGAAAATTGGTCTTCAGTGACAAGCCATTTTTGTCACAAAAAAATAAAAAGTCGTCACTGATAACTTTTATTGACAATTTTCCAGTTGTCACAGAGTCGTCACTGAAGGCCCATCGGTAAAAGTACATAGTGACGACCCTAAAAGTCGTCAGTGAATGGGACTGTTTTGCGACAACTGGTTTCGTCAATAATTGTTGTACTTTTTGTGATAACATAGTATCTTGTCAATGATGTACAAAGCAATATCGTCAATAAAACTAATTCATAGTTGTCATTGGTATAGACTAATTACTGACAACTTTTGTTGTCACTAAACACTTTTTAATTCTATAACAACAGGTTGTTATCAATGGAGAATTCTGATTCAGTGACAACACTTTGTCACCATGAAATTTGAAGATTTTCCTGCTACAATTATATCTAAAAATGAAAATAATATATGCTGATTTTAGCATATTAAAACTGAAATTCCTCAACTAAAGCTGGAAATTTTGATTCACCACACACTACAAGAAAATTGGTCTTCAGTGACAAGCCATTTTTGTCACAAAAAAATAAAAAGTCGTCACTGATAACTTTTATTGACAATTTTCCAGTTGTCACAGAGTCGTCACTGAAGGCCCATCGGTAAAAGTACATAGTGACGACCCTAAAAGTCGTCAGTGAATGGGACTGTTTTGCGACAACTGGTTTCGTCAATAATTGTTGTACTTTTTGTGATAACATAGTATCTTGTCAATGATGTACAAAGCAATATCATCAATAAAACTAATTCATAGTTGTCATTGGTATAGACTAATTACTGACAACTTTTGTTGTCACTAAACACTTTTTAATTCTATAACAACAGGTTGTTATCAATGGAGAATTCCGATTCAGTGACAACACTTTGTCACCATGAAATTTGAAGATTTTCCTGCTACAATTATATCTAAAAATGAAAATAATATATCTTGCATGCCATTAAAAAACAAATAAAAGTTGTAATTGCATTAGAAGCTGCATGCCAATATACCACAAATTATCTCCAAATGTCATATAAGTTTTACATAGCAAAATAAATGTTTCGATAAGGGGTCTAGCGTCCCCAATTTTACATCAAATTAAAGTCGTTTTACAAAAGACTACTGAAATAAAGAAATAGAAAACTCGTAAGTGAGCTGCATGAACAAAAGACACATTTATCTCCAATGTCGGTCAGTCAAAGGCATGGACTCTAGTGTTGGAAATTTCAGTAATATTCATTGATCTTCCAAAAAGGTTGAGTGAGCAGCCATTTTCTGCATTAAGGAAGAAAAATAAGTTGTAAATATGGAGACGAGCAAAACATCAAAGTAAAAGTAACTTTGATTAGCTTATCTACCCAAAAATGCAGTTGATTCATATGAACATAACAAATTAAGTACATAATAAATCATTGTTAATCAATTGGCTGTGTACATAGCTTCAATTCAAGTAAAGTTCATTGCAAAAGGCTATTGAAACAATATAGTTTTGGCAAAAGCTGTGAGAACCCAAGAAATTAAGTGTACACCCTAAAATATTTTATTTTATTTACTGCGATATTAGAAAATTTTTTTAACAAATTAAATAAATATATGACGTACATATCGTAAATTGTGTTAATTGCAAATACTACTAGGCACGTAACATACATTAGAAGTTTAACTAGAACATGTCTAATAAGTATTTATTAAAACTAAATATGTCAAAATCGACTAGATTAACGTAAGAAATTTTCCACAAAAATACAAATGAAGTTAGGAATTCATACATCAAATCATAAAAATTTTAGCCCTTGGAGAGCAATTAAACTACAACTAAAAGACCAAACTAACCTTAAAACCCTAGACTAACTACCATGCGGTCATTTTGAGTTATCAGAATGTAGAAACCACGAGAGAAAAGAATGCATTTCATTGAACCGAACACAAACACCTAATAGAAGCCAAGCGGTGAAGTGTGGAAGTTAGCTGAATTTGGGGCGGTGAGTGAAGGAAAAAAAAAACAATGGAAACAGCTCCCAAAGCTGCTAGCAGAAGCGGTGCATTGAGAAATGAATAAAGGTCGGTTTAGGCAGTAGAACCGAGGGAATGCACCTTATAACCTCCTGTCTACCACTTCCCACCGAAAAGAAGTAATCTGAGCTTTCCTAAACACTAAGGCCGAGAGATAAACAAGAGAGAGAGCTAAGGGAGTGGAGGAAAATTGTCTTCCTGAGGGAAGATTTGAGAAAGAGAGAAAACAAAGCTTCTGCTTCTACTTCAACCAAGAGAGGAAACCAGAGTCCAGCTCCATTTGCAGCCAAAAAGACACCAGAAATTCTCATTCTTTTCCAGCCGAGGAGAAGGTTGAGGGGTGAACTGATCCACACTTGAAGTGTCTGGTAGAAAAGACCAGATAATATAGCTAAAACACCATCACCTTCTACGTATATATTCTAGACGAATTCTGATGCATGGAAGAGTTGAGGTTGGACCGAAGTAAAGCTAGGTAGTAAAGCTAGTTTCTTTCCTAGAAACTTATCAGCTTGGACCGAAATAGTGTAAAGGCAGTTCCTTTCAATTTTCTTGCCTGATCAAGTGTAAATGAACTGAACTCAGGAAGTATGTTAGCATGTTCACTATCTAGAGTTGCATTTAACATTTAGAGTGGGCAAAAAATCTACTTTTAATGGCTGGAACTTGGGTAGTAAACCGCAACACTGTTAAAATACTTTCCAGCTTAACCGATGGGATTCTTGGTATAAAGTTGCTGGAAAACGTTGATGGACACTTATTGTTTGTTGTACATCAGGTTCGCAGGCTGATGCAGGCTGCTATGCATCAGGTTTTGCAGCTTGACACAGACCTGAGTTTCATTCAACTCTCCTCCTAAATATTTAGGTTCATTGACTCCATCTAAATATTTAGGATCTAGGTAATTCTTAATTGACATCCAGCTCCTATCCATGTTTATGCAGCCCTTTATCCTAACATCAAGAATAAGAACATATAATATTATACCGAAGACAGAGCACTATGTATGGAAACTTAAATTTGCCAAATACCAAAAATGAAAACCCAATCAAATAAAACACATTTTCACTAAAGTCCATGTCATGTACAAATAACAACAATTCATTAAAAACAAGATAGATTATGTACCATTACAAAAATGCAAAAGAAAGCTCCAATTAATTTAAGCCATTCCTAAAATTATACATCTCAAGCTATACAACATCAACTCCCAAGTCTGAAAAAGAATAACCGAAGTAGATTTCTAGTCATGAACAACCCCTCCATATGACACATACCTAGCCTACTCAATCATATTCAATTTGAGGAGGAAAAACACTGGGTCAAATGTGAGGACTCGCAAATTTCTTGTATTTTTCTCAAAAATACCCTTTTATTGGAAATTATTATTTATTAAAGCCCTACCACCCAATATTTCCACAATAAGTGCAAATATACCTAGAAAGTAGAGTTTCACGCTTCGGTTTCAAGTTTGGAGCAAAATTAGGGTTTTCGCGATTTTTCGCCGGATGAATTTTCGGTACAGAGTAAGGATTAAATTTGGAGATTAAAAGTGACTTTTAAGTGAGAAATAATATGTGATTAGGAGCAATGAGATAAGGTTGGTGAATAGGAAGTAAAAACCCTAGTACGTGTGTTTTTAAGAAAAACGGCGCGAACCGGCGGGTCCCGCGCACTACCGGTTGAACGCACCACTTGACCACCACTTTCTTACCATACAAGCTTATTGATATTTGAGCAAAATATCTTCTAAATTCCAGCTAAGCTTGACCGAAATTAGAGGCTGAAAATACAAGAAAAGAAAAGGAAATTTTACTTGGTAAGGGTTGTGACAAGTGTCACACCATTAGAGGCCATTGACCAAGACATTGTCCAACCTTCTTATCCCCAAAATTGCACCATTCTTCCTCATTATTTCTGCTGAAGAGCCGTGAGAGAGAGAGAGCAAAAACAAGAGAAAAGCTTCTCCATTTCTTCTTGAATCAAGTCACAAAGTGAGGAAACAAAGGAACTAAACCGATTAAAGGCACCCTTGAGTGTTTATTGAGTGAGCTATTGGTGAAATTTTGAAGGGGAAGGCTAGGGTTGCTCTTGGTAGACACTAAGCAAGGTAAGGATGATGATTTCCCCAATTTTTACTCTTAATCTTGTTTAAATTAGCTTAGCATCTCAAGATTGTGATGAATTACGGTTGTTATCATGTTTTGGGTAATTTTTCCTTTTGTTACATGAGTTAGGGTTTAATAAATTTCTGCCTAAATTTGATGTATGATGAATATATGTTGTATCCAAGGTTATATAGGGGATTTTGGTAGCAAGTGGAGTAAGAAATTAAGAAAGTTATCATTGAAACCAAAAGATTTCAGATTTCTGGAAAATTGTCACTAGGTTCTGCCCGTTTTTATTGCCCTATGTTAGAGGCCGAATTGGGCTTGGAATAAAACATGAAGGTTGTATAGAATGATATTTTATAGGTGCCTGCAAAATTTCAGCTCAATCGGAGCAACGTAGCCCGTGAAAAGACCAAAATACCCTCACTGTTTTAGGAAATTTCCAGTGTTCCGTTTTCGTCAGTTCATCCAGTTTATCACGTTTTTCCACTAGGATCCGTACTGATTTAGCTTTTTACCAAAACATGAAAGTTGTAGTATTCTGACTTAGTTTTCAAACGCCTCTAAGAACACCTGAATCGGACTTTTGTAACCTGAGATATGACCATTACAGTACAATGCAGTTAGACAGCCGACGAGTTAGATTTTAGTTCTGTAAATTGAGGATTTGACTAAGTTGCATTAGAAACTGGACTATGTGACCTTCATGAACATTGTAGCCCTGTGTCTTAGCTTCGAAACGGCATAAGTTGCTCCTCAATCTGATAAGCGTAGCCTCGGATATGTTATTTCCGCATCCACACGTCGAATCTATCTTTTGCTAGATTGTATTTCAGCACTTGTTATTACTTTGATTCTTATTCTTATGATATTATGTGTGACGCCCCGAAAGATTGAGTGTGAAAATCCGAAAACTTTTCTATATTTTCAAGACATTATTTTGTTTCCTTGTCTATAATTTTGTACCTTTCTTCAATATATTAATTTCCTATACATTTATTTTAAGGGAATATAGTTTTCCAACCATTTTTCTAGTACAAGTTAGTCCAAGTAATTTTGAAGTGCGTTTTGGACGTGGGACCCGCTAGTACGGTAAATGCATTATATTTTTTACAACTTGTAGGAATTTTGTATTGAGTGATATTATTTTACAAGGTGTTAATATATTTGTCTTGGAGAGACAAGAAGATAATCTCAAGGTTAAAGGGTGACAAGTGTCACCTTGTTATTGAAGGTTGGACTTTGACATTTGACCATCTTACTACCTTTACCAAATAAGTACCAAATTGATCCAAAATTACCTTCATTCTTCATCATCTTGGCTGAGCTTCACAAGGAGAAAAGAAAGGAAAGCTTTCATCTTACTTCTTCATTTCTTGCTCCAATCAAACAATTTAACCGATTAAACTTTGATTTCCTCCATAAAACCTCTTAGTTTAGTGGTATTAGGGTTGGTTGTGAAGTGGTTTGGAAGACCAAGGTGCTAAGTTGCTTCTTTTCTTGGGTTTGTAAGGTAAGTGACTAAGGAACCTTTCCTTTGATCTTGTTAATGTTCAATTAGTGATTGGTGGTGGTTGAATAAGTGATTTTATGGTTGATTTCCTGATTTTGGTTGAAAATGATGAAGTTTTATTATTTTTGGGGATTTTTCTGTTTTCATATGGATATGATTATGGGGTCATGTATGATGATTGGAAATGATGTTTAATGACTCTAGGAGGTGGAAAAAGTGATTAATTGCAATCAATTTCTGTTTTGGAAGGAAAAGTGGAAAACTAGGTTTCAATATTCTTCATTCTGTCCGAATTTATATCTCATAGATAGAGGCCGAATTGTCCTTGGCCTAAAACATAAACGTTGTAGGGAATGACATTTTAGAGGTGTCTACAAAATTTCAGGTCAATCGGAGTAGTGTAGAATGAGAAAAATCGAAACTACTATTGCTGTTCTGGTTTTACCAGAAATTGAGAAGTGCGCCTGTAATTGGTTGTTTTGGCTGGAATTTCCTCCGAATTGGTTGTTGAGGTCTTCTGATGCAATTTAACCATATTTCTTAGCTTTCAGCTGGTTTTGGAATTTCTGGATTTGGACTTAGGTACACTGATTTATGATGTTTCCGCTAGAATGCGTTCTGTGAATCTGGTTTTGTGAATCGGGTGTAGTATCTCTCATTTTTGACCTGGTTACACTCGAAACTGGGTTGAGTGACCTTCTGCAATATTGTAGCCCTGTCTCTTAGCTTCGAAACGGTGGATCTTGAACCTTCATCTGACAATCGTAGCGCCTTTGGTACCATTACCGCAAAATGACGTCAAAACTATTTTTCTGGTTTTGAGCTTAACTTTCATTTCCGAACTTTTCCCTAGCTTGAATTGTACTCGTACTACTTGGAGCTTGCTGAATGGCTATTGGATGAATTTGTTGTTGTGTGTGTACCTTTGGGACTGGCTGAGGAAATAATGAAGCCATGATGGCTGGAAAAGTTAGCAAATTCAGGGGAAGTGCTGTCCGAACTTTGAAGGGACTTGTTTGCATTGAGTTTGTGATGTAAGACTTGGATTTGAGCAAGACAATGTTATATGATGGATGATTTCTGAGCCATGGAGGTGAGTGACCCCAAACTATTGTTAAAGCTTCTTATGAAATGTTTCTTGCATTATTTACTCGATTGCATTTCATGCGTGCTTGCATGTGAATTTATGATATGCTTTTGGCTTCAATGAGTACTTGGGGAGTCTTGTGCTGAACACCAACGTCTCCTCCGTTTGTTTATGTTGATGTTCATCTGGAGCTCAAAAAGGGGTTCCCTCTCAATGTTAATGTTAATGTTATATGATCTATTTGAGCGTTGGGTATTCAAGTGCAATGATTTCACCAGCTCATGAGAGCAATAAACTTACATTTGATCTCTGAATCATGACATCATCGAAATGATAGAAATGCATTATTGTGATATATATTTGATTTCTGATTTTACTGGTTACTCGCTGAGCTTCTAGCTCACCCTAAAACTATTTTATTCCCCTCCACAGGGCTCGTGGCGAAGGAAGGCTTGTTGTGATTTTATTGTTGTGGAATTCCTCTTGTATAAGAATTGGGACCATGGATCAGAGTGGCGCAGTGGAAGCGTGGACGCTTCGCTTTTGATATGTAAATGTTGGAACATTTGATGTAAAATTTGAGATTTATATTGTAATCTGTTTGAGGAATGTAGTGAACGACTGAGTCCCGGCGAGAGCTGGGCAGACGACCCGCCGAACCCTCTGGTTTGCCTTAGGGGGAGGTGGGGCCGTCACAGTTGGTATCAGAGCTTAGGCTTCAGATCTCTGTAGTGTATCCTAGGCTTGAAGTTTAGGATGCCGGACTGTGGGTTTGGTTTGAAATATTAGTGATTCTTGCGGGATGTTTTGACTTAATTAGTACAAGATGGAATGTCGAGGACGACATTCTTTTAAGGAGGGGAGTTTGTGACGCCCCGAAAGATTGAGTGTGAAAACCCGAAAAATTTTCTATATTTTCAAGACATTATTTTGTTTCCTTGTCTATAATTTTGTACCTTTCTTCAATATATTAATTTCCTATACATTTATTTTAAGGGAATATAGTTTTCCAACCATTTTTCTAGTACAAGTTAGTCCAAGTAATTTTGAAGTGCGTTTTGGACGTGGGACCCGCTAGTGCGGTAAATGCATTATATTTTTGACAACTTGTAGGAATTTTGTATTGAGTGATATTATTTTACAAAGTGTTAAGATATTTGTCTTGGAGAGACAAGAAGATAATCTCAAGGTTAAAGGGTGACAAGTGTCACCATGTTATTGAAGGTTGGACTTTGACATTTGACCATCTTACTACCTTTACCAAATAAGTACCAAATTGATCCAAAATTACCTTCATTCTTCATCATCTTGGCTGAGCTTCACAAGGAGAAAAGAAAGGAAAGCTTTCATCTTACTTCTTCATTTCTTGCTCCAATCAAACAATTTAACCGATTAAACTTGGATTTCCTCCATAACACCTCTTAGTTTAGTGGTATTAAGGTTGGTTGTGAAGTGGTTTGGAAGACCAAGGTGCTAAGTTGCTTCTTTTCTTGGGTTTGTAAGGTATGTGACTAAGGAACCTTTCCTTTGATCTTGTTAATGTTCAATTAGTGATTGGTGGTGGTTGAATAAGTGATTTTATGGTTGATTTCCTGATTTTGGTTGAAAATGATGAAGTTTTATTATTTTTGGGGATTTTTCTGTTTTCATATGGATATGATTATGGGGTCATGTATGATGATTGGAAATGATGTTTAATGACTCTAGGAGGTGGAAAAAGTGATTAATTGCAATCAATTTCTGTTTTGAAAGGAAAAGTGGAAAACTAGGTTTCAATATTCTTCATTCTGTCCGAATTGGCCTTGGCGTAAAACATGAAAGTTGTAGGGAATGACATTTTAGAGGTGTCTACAAAATTTCAAGTCAATCGGAGTAGTGTAGAATGAGAAAAGTCGAAATTACTATTGCTGTTCTGGTTTTACCCGAAATTGAGAAGTGCGCCTGTAATTGGTTGTTTTGGCTGGAATTGCCTCCGAATTGGTTGTTGAGGTCTTCTGATGAAATTTAGCCCTATTTCTTAGCTTTCAGCTGGTTTTGGAATTTCTAGATTTGGACTTAGGTACACTGATTTATGATGTTTCTGCTAGAATGCGTTCTGTGAATCTGTTTTTGTGAATCTGGTATAGTATCTCGCATTTTTGACCTGGTTACACTCGAAACTGGGTTGAGTGACCTTCTGTAATATTGTAGCCCTGTCTCTTAGCTTCGAATTGGTGGGTCTTGAACCTTCATCTGACAATCGTAGCGCCTTTGGTACCATTACCGCAAAATGACGTCAAAACTGTTTTTCTGGTTTTGAGCTTAACTTTCATTTCCAAACTTTTCCCTAGCTTGAATTGTACTCGTACTACTTGGAGCTTGCTGAATGGCTATTGGATGAACTTGTTGTTATGTGTGTACCTTTGGGACTGGCTGAGGAAATAATGAAGCCATGATGGCTGGAAAAGTTAGCAAATTCAGGGGAAGTGCTGTCCGAACTTTGAAGGGACTTGTTTGCATTGAGTTTGTGATCTAAGACTTGGATTTGAGCAAGGCAATGTTATATGATGGATGATTTCTGAGCCATGGAGGTGAGTGACCCCAAACTATTGTTAAAGCTTCTTATGAAATGTTTCTTGCATTATTTACTCGATTGCATTTCATGCGTGCTTGCATGTGAATTCATGATATGATTTTGGCTTCAATGAGTACTTGGGGAGTCTTGTGCTGAACACCAACGTCTCCTCCGTTTGTTTATGTTCATGTTCATCTGGAGCTCAAAAAGGGGCTTCCTCTCAATGTTAATGTTAATGTTATATGATCTATTTGAGCGTTGGGTGTTCAAGTGCAATGATTTCACCGGCTCATGAGAGCAATAAACGTACATTTGATCTCTGAATCATGACATCATCGAAATGATCGAAATGCATTATTGTGAAATATATTTGATTTCTGATTTTACTGGTTATTCGCTGAGCTTCTAGCTCACCCCAAAACTATTTTATTCCCCTCCACAGGGCTCGTGGCGAAGGAAGGCTTGTTGTGATTTTATTGTTGTGGAATTCCTCTTGTATAAGAATTGGGATCATGGATCAGAGTGGCGCAGTGGAAGCGTGGACGCTTCATTTTTGATATGTAAATGTTGGAACATTTGATGTAAAATTTGAGATTTATATTGTAATCTGTTTGAGGAATGTAGTGAACGACTGAGTCCCGGCGAGAGCTGGGCAGACGACCCGCCGAACCCTCTGGTTTGCCTTAGGGGGAGGTGGGGCCGTCACAGTTGGTATCAGAGCTTAGGCTTCAGATCTCTGTAGTGTATCCTAGGCTTGAAGTTTAGGATGCCGGACTGTGGGTTTGGTTTGAAATATTAGTGATTCTTGCGGGATGTTTTGACTTAATTAGTACAAGATGGAATGTCGAGGACGACATTCTTTTAAGGAGGGGAGTTTGTGACGCCCCGAAAGATTGAGTGTGAAAACCCGAAAAATTTTCTATATTTTCAAGACATTATTTTGTTTCCTTGTCTATAATTTTGTACCTTTCTTCAATATATTAATTTCCTATACATTTATTTTAAGGGAATATAGTTTTCCAACCATTTTTCTAGTACAAGTTAGTCCAAGTAATTTTGAAGTGCGTTTTGGACGTGGGACCCGCTAGTGCGGTAAATGCATTATATTTTTGACAACTTGTAGGAATTTTGTATTGAGTGATATTATTTTACAAAGTGTTAAGATATTTGTCTTGGAGAGACAAGAAGATAATCTCAAGGTTAAAGGGTGACAAGTGTCACCATGTTATTGAAGGTTGGACTTTGACATTTGACCATCTTACTACCTTTACCAAATAAGTACCAAATTGATCCAAAATTACCTTCATTCTTCATCATCTTGGCTGAGCTTCACAAGGAGAAAAGAAAGGAAAGCTTTCATCTTACTTCTTCATTTCTTGCTCCAATCAAACAATTTAACCGATTAAACTTGGATTTCCTCCATAACACCTCTTAGTTTAGTGGTATTAAGGTTGGTTGTGAAGTGGTTTGGAAGACCAAGGTGCTAAGTTGCTTCTTTTCTTGGGTTTGTAAGGTATGTGACTAAGGAACCTTTCCTTTGATCTTGTTAATGTTCAATTAGTGATTGGTGGTGGTTGAATAAGTGATTTTATGGTTGATTTCCTGATTTTGGTTGAAAATGATGAAGTTTTATTATTTTTGGGGATTTTTCTGTTTTCATATGGATATGATTATGGGGTCATGTATGATGATTGGAAATGATGTTTAATGACTCTAGGAGGTGGAAAAAGTGATTAATTGCAATCAATTTCTGTTTTGAAAGGAAAAGTGGAAAACTAGGTTTCAATATTCTTCATTCTGTCCGAATTGGCCTTGGCGTAAAACATGAAAGTTGTAGGGAATGACATTTTAGAGGTGTCTACAAAATTTCAAGTCAATCGGAGTAGTGTAGAATGAGAAAAGTCGAAATTACTATTGCTGTTCTGGTTTTACCCGAAATTGAGAAGTGCGCCTGTAATTGGTTGTTTTGGCTGGAATTGCCTCCGAATTGGTTGTTGAGGTCTTCTGATGAAATTTAGCCCTATTTCTTAGCTTTCAGCTGGTTTTGGAATTTCTAGATTTGGACTTAGGTACACTGATTTATGATGTTTCTGCTAGAATGCGTTCTGTGAATCTGTTTTTGTGAATCTGGTATAGTATCTCGCATTTTTGACCTGGTTACACTCGAAACTGGGTTGAGTGACCTTCTGTAATATTGTAGCCCTGTCTCTTAGCTTCGAATTGGTGGGTCTTGAACCTTCATCTGACAATCGTAGCGCCTTTGGTACCATTACCGCAAAATGACGTCAAAACTGTTTTTCTGGTTTTGAGCTTAACTTTCATTTCCAAACTTTTCCCTAGCTTGAATTGTACTCGTACTACTTGGAGCTTGCTGAATGGCTATTGGATGAACTTGTTGTTATGTGTGTACCTTTGGGACTGGCTGAGGAAATAATGAAGCCATGATGGCTGGAAAAGTTAGCAAATTCAGGGGAAGTGCTGTCCGAACTTTGAAGGGACTTGTTTGCATTGAGTTTGTGATCTAAGACTTGGATTTGAGCAAGGCAATGTTATATGATGGATGATTTCTGAGCCATGGAGGTGAGTGACCCCAAACTATTGTTAAAGCTTCTTATGAAATGTTTCTTGCATTATTTACTCGATTGCATTTCATGCGTGCTTGCATGTGAATTCATGATATGATTTTGGCTTCAATGAGTACTTGGGGAGTCTTGTGCTGAACACCAACGTCTCCTCCGTTTGTTTATGTTCATGTTCATCTGGAGCTCAAAAAGGGGCTTCCTCTCAATGTTAATGTTAATGTTATATGATCTATTTGAGCGTTGGGTGTTCAAGTGCAATGATTTCACCGGCTCATGAGAGCAATAAACGTACATTTGATCTCTGAATCATGACATCATCGAAATGATCGAAATGCATTATTGTGAAATATATTTGATTTCTGATTTTACTGGTTATTCGCTGAGCTTCTAGCTCACCCCAAAACTATTTTATTCCCCTCCACAGGGCTCGTGGCGAAGGAAGGCTTGTTGTGATTTTATTGTTGTGGAATTCCTCTTGTATAAGAATTGGGATCATGGATCAGAGTGGCGCAGTGGAAGCGTGGACGCTTCATTTTTGATATGTAAATGTTGGAACATTTGATGTAAAATTTGAGATTTATATTGTAATCTGTTTGAGGAATGTAGTGAACGACTGAATCCCGGCGAGAGCTGGGCAGGCGACCCGCCGAACCCTCTGGTTCGCCTTAGGGGGAGGTAGGGCCATCACATTATGAGCCTATGGAACGGTTTTTGACTTGAATTATGATATGTGTGACTTTGGGTTGTGGCTGAGGAAAAATAATGAAGCCAAAATGGCTGGAAAATTAGGTAAACACAAAGGGCGTGCTGCCCAAATTTTCGCTCGAAGGCTAAGTTTCTATTTAAACTTGTATACTTTTGTTTGGCCAATACCATGACCGGCTTTCCATTTTAAAACATGATTTTTCATCCTTGGGTTCAAACAACCCTCTTCTTACTTGAAAGTCATCTTTACACGTTTTACTCCTAATTAGTCCAGTTTCTTTGTTTCCCTTAAATGTTTTGCTCGATAAACTGTAATATGTTTTCTTGTTCAACCTTAGGTTTCATTGGTGACTAAGGGTAATATCCGGAAGGATATTTTGCACGTTATTTTACATAACTAGGTGAGTGTTCCTTGTTTGTTATATTTTCTTGACTTATTGGCTTGTTATTATTGATTGATAATGTGTTAAATGCTTTCAATGATTGTTAAAACGAGATTTTTTTAGGTGAGTGTGTACTTTATCGCACTCGACCTAAATAAATGTGAAATTCTCAAAGATTGAATGATTGGAACGTTACTTGTGCATGAATGTAAGCCTTTTGGCTGAATTGGGCCCTGCCCTTCGTTACCGATCGACTCGAGCCAGAAGCGGACTCGGTCGGGCGATATGGTGACCTTGGGTGAATTTGGTATACTCGAGTATTACCTTGTAGTCCGGCTACGTCCGGATGGGTGGAGTCCGGTCAACGTCCGGATGGGTGGAGTCCGGTCAATGTCCGGAAAGGGATGAATGAACGAACGAAGGCACGAGGGTTTTATTTCTCAAAAAGGAAATTTCAAATAATTGGAGGAATAAGGGGAAATGTCAGGGGAACGAACGAAAGAACGAATAGCTCCATGTGAGCCCGTATCCTTTTCATGAATGTTACTATTGCTTTCCATTGTAAATGTTTCTTGAATTATTGATACTCCATGTTTAATGTGTTGAATTGATTGTTTGATTAGCTGTTCGGAACCTCACTGAGCTTTTAGCTCACCCCTTTAGTTTTGTTTTCCTTAACAGGGGACGGCGAGCAGGATGAGAGCATAGACTAGCCTAGTCTAGGTCTTTTGTTTCTTTTGTATTGGTTCTCGCCCTAGTGCTTGGCACGGGCTAGTTGTATGGTGAAGTGAGAACCTTTGTACATTTGATGGCTGTACTTCCTTTTGAGATAGCAATGTATATAAGTTCCGCTTTAAATTCGGATTGATGCCCTATTTATTCTTGTGATTTATTCTGGATTTGATTAAGGAACGACTGAGTCCTGGCGAGAGCCGGGCAGGCGACCCGCTGAACTCTGGGGTACGCCCTAGGGGGAGGTGGGGCCGTCACATCAAATCAAGCACATAACATCCCATTTGTTCCTGTTCTGCGTACCCATACAAAAGCCCCAATTAGCTTGTTAGATAAACTAAACCAACCCCAAAAACAAGTAGCAAAACACATCTAATTTAATGTTTTCTAAGTTTGTTGGATAGGTTTGTCTAATGAGGGAAAGATGCAGAAAGTGTGATCAACATTTTACACTACCAATGACAACAACCAAAATTTTCCAACCGCTAGTGAATTTTTGTTCAATTCTCCCCCTACCGAGTCCAGCCGTAGCTGGGTTTTGTACAAAAAATAGTTGGGAAACAGCAAGTCCTTCCCAAGTGGGCCAAGAAGTAGATGATACAATTAATCTAGGGGATTCACGATAACTAGGCAAAAATTTTTCCCTAAGTTAAAATTTCAGGGGATGAAAAGATTAATCATGTAAATAACCATAAAATTACACCCTCAATGTAGGTTCAACAAGAATGCAAGTAGAAATTTTCAGAAAATAAAAAAAAACAAACGTAGGGCCAAAATATTTGTAAATTATCTTAGAGACAAAGAAGAGAGGGAAAGAACTAACCTTTGCTGCAGAGACTTGGAGAATTACTTTGTCTTCAATGCCAAAGAGCCACGGTACTTCACTGGTCTTCAATCGTCACAGAGATTGAGAGTGTGGTGGAGGTGGAGGTGGAGGTGAGCATGGTCATCTAACGGTCTGAGTAAAAGTGAGGTAATTTGTAAGAGTCTGAGAGAGAGTTCAACACAAGTTTTTGTTTTGCATCTACACGGTATAAGAGACTTAGACAAATTTGCTCCTCTTTTTTCGCCTTGAATTTTAAAATTTACGCCACTTTGTTTTTGTCTTGAATTTTAACTAGATTTGGACATCATAATTCGGAAACCTTTATGGTGGGAACCTGCCTATGGTAGGAAGGCCGGCAGAGAGCGACACATGTTGACGTTATATACAGTCCAAACGGAGACGTTAAATTGTTGCACAACGCGTGAAGAGGAAATATACGAGAATCGTCTGTGGATGCAACCAGAAAGCACACTGACTTCCGTACGAGTTGGGCCAGGAAGTGTTATTGCATGTTAAAATCAGAGGCATTTATGTATTTGCAAATGTACCCATTACCAATGGAAAAATGTTGCAAATGCCTTGGACAAAAAATGTGCGTAAAGAAGGTACAGAAATTTTAAGAAATAATAAATGATTATCGCATACGCGTGGGGGATAATAATTTGGGAGAAGGAAAAGTGGAGGTAAACGAAAGGATTCAAGCCTTCATTATATTTATATACATATATAAATTTAGTACCCAAGTGTTCAGCTTAAGCATCCAGGAAAATGGTCCCATAACTATCGATATGGTAAACAACGCAGTTTTAGATATGATATAATAGATTCTAAAATTTTTAGCGACCATTTGATTATCCGTTAGACCTATCCACTTGAATAAGATTATGGGTAAAAATAAGGGAGTAAATTTGTCATTCCAAATAGTCAGTTACCGTAATAAATTAGTAACTTTTGCAGTCGAAAAGGTAAATTGTAAGTAATATGAAACATACTTTTTAAAGAGATAAATTACAATAGTATATCCCAAATATACTTTTGAGGGAGTAAGTTTATTTGAAGTAAAAATATGTTTTTATACAGAAATAATGAGTTTTAGTTTTAACATAGTAAATTTGATTAATGACAAAAACATGCTAATTTATGGCCATAATATTGTATTATGCTTAAAAAATTTATACGAAGCCCATATTTTAGAGTTATTTGAAATAACACAAAAATGTATTATTACTGATTAAAACTGAGTACGTTACTTAGTCAGTACAGTTATTATACTTGTATACATACTTGATGGTATGTGTATAAATAAGCATTTTTGAGATTTATGGGGAAATTGATTTTTTCTTTTGCACCTTTTTTCTCAGAGCACAAAAATCCACAAGTCAAAGTTCTTGGTCTAAAGGGGAAAGAAACATTCTGAATATCATTGTTTACAGTACTAAATAAATTAGATGTAAAATGCTCGTTAAAAGCAGGTGCGTTGACATATAATAAAGGAAAGACATAAAGAGCAGACCATTTACGAGAAAAGTTGTCATTCATAAAAATAGCAACGCTTTACGGTTTTCTTATCAGTCTTGCAACGTATGAGCAAAATGGCAATAATTAAAATAGTATTTTATTTGAATTATACATATTTCATTAATTTTTTTCCATTTAAAAAAATGAATGAGAATCTTTTATGGGAAAGCACTTAAGTCAAAGGAATGGTGTAAAAGGGAAAAGAATAGCATATATGTACAGTACCTATAGTTTATGTTCGAAGGACTATAGTGCTATTTTTGAAAAATATCCCGAAAAATATGTAATCGAAACGGAACCGATTCTTCACTATTTAAAATGTCAAATCTGTGATTGTATTGTAACTGTTATCCATTGGTATCATAAAGTATCATTTTCCCATAAAATTTCACCTCTTTAACACCAATTTTCTCATAAACCAATTTATTTATCAGATAAAATACATGAAAATCGATTTTGAATAAAATAGTAGCTGTTTATGGCTTTCCTCCATTATAAGAACAGAGTACCCATTTTTGCATAAACAAATTTATTTATCGGATGAAATAAAAATAAATCTATTGTTCAATAAAACACTAACTCTTTATGACTTTCCTCCATTATAAAAACAGAGTACCCATTTCAGCCCCTCTAGAAAAATTCCACCTCTTTAACACCAATTTTCCCATAAACCAATTTATTTGTCGGATAAAATACATGAAAATTCGATTTTTCAATAAAACACTAGCTCTTTATGGCTTTCCGCCATTATAAGAATAGAGTACCCATTTTTGCATAAACAAATCTATTTATCGGATGAAATAAAAATAAATTCATTGTTCAATAAAACACTAATTTTTTATGGCTTTTTTCCATCATAAAAACTGAGTACCCATTTTAGCCTCTCTAGAAAAAAAATCTTGGCTTTGTCACTGACTGAAATGTTTGTAACTGAGATTTATCCTTAGTAAAAAAATGTATGATACGTAATTTTTTCACTGTATTGAATTTATATGATGGCAAATTAAATGGATCAATTGGATTAGTATGCAACAGTTTTGTGAATGATTCCGAGAGTAAACTATATTATGGCAATAAAATGCATTGAATTGTGAAAATTATAATTTCAACATGCTCCTAAATTTTGGATATGTGACTTTCGCTGTTGCGAATATCTTAAATTAACAGTTAATTATTACTATGAGTAATGTGGTAAGTGTGAGATGTGAATGTCAGTAATAACTGTTAGTTAATACTATCAGTAAAGTCAGCAGTAAATGTGAGATGTTAATTGGAATTTACAGATATTAATTTGACATGGTTGGTTATTATCTATTAGTTAAAATTCGGGAGTTTTAATTTTATTGGTTAGTGGGGAAAATGTAGGAAAAACATGAGCACGATTATAGGATTTGTACGAGCAGTTAAAGGATTAGTTGTGAGATAAACATTTCTTAATTTTAGAAATGTAAAATTGTAATAAAATAGTATTCGAACTTTTGACAATTTGAAAAGCTCCTTATCTAAAATTCTCTCTACAATACATATAGACGGATATAGATGTCTTTTTTTTAGAGGTTGAATGTCATATTCGCGAACTATCTGCAGAAAAAAATAAATTGTAGACTAAACTAATTTTGTTATACCAACTCTGTTATTCTTATTATTGTATTAATTGTTATGCTATTTTTCTCATTTTGTTAGGTCTACAATAATGCAAGTTTAATTCCTATTATGTCTCGTGTCCCAAAAAATACATATTATCCTATTCTGGTGGATACGTCCAACTGATAATGAAATTGATGCTAAAAATTTAGAATGAATAAGTTGCTTTTGCATAATGGTTGGAAAGGTTTCTTGAGACTTTATGAATGAGGTGTCTTGCATTTGCCAAAAGAATTTGGAGCATATTTTTGTATTGGAAATGGAGTTAAAACTTGCTATGGGTTACTTTTCTGTATTTCAATTTCATCGTAAAGGGTAATTTGTTGTTCAACCTAATTTCATTCTGATTTTATCTAACTAATAAATTAACGTATGAAAATAGATAATTTATGGAGGAAAGCCATAAGTAACTGGTGCTTTATTGAAAAATGGATTTATTTTTATTTTATCCAATAAATTCTTTTATGCGAAAATGGGTTATTTGTTCTTATAATGGAGAAAAGTCATAAATAGCTAGTGTTTTATTAGAAAATGGGTTTATTTTTATTTTATTTGATAAATACACTTTTTAATGGAAAGGTAGGTACCGTGTTCTTATAATGGAGGAAAGTCACAAAGAGTTAGTGTTTTATTGAAAAATAGATTTATTTTTATTTTATTTTATCCACAAATTTTGTTATGGTACTTTGTTCTTACAAAGGAGAAAAATCATAAAGAGCTAGTGTTTTATTGAAAAATGGATTTAATTTTAGTTTAGCTGATAAATAAATTTTGTTTATGCAAAAATGGGTACTCTGTTCTTATAATGGAGGAAAGTCATAAAGAGTTAGTGTTTTATTGGAAAATGAGTTTATTTTTATTTTATTCGATAAATAAATTTTTTTGTTTATAAATGGGTACTCTGTTCTTATAATGGACGAAAACCATAAATAACTAGTGTTTTATTGAAAAACGGGTTAATTTTTATTTTATCTGATAAATAAATTTTTTTATGAAAAAATGGGTATTCTGTCGTTCTTATAATGGAGGAAAGCTACAAAGAGCTAGTGTTTTATTGCATAAAAGGTTTATTTTTTTTCATCCAATAAATAAAATTTTTAATGGAAAACAGGTGTTAAAGAGGTGGTATTGGATGAAGAAATGATAATTTAGAATATCAATGGATAACAGTTAAAACACAATCACAGATTTGGTATTTTAAATAATGAAGAATCGGTTCCGTTTACATTACATATTTTTCGGGGTATTGTAAAAAACAACACTGTAGTCCTTCGAACATGAAATACAAGTACTGTACATATCTGCTATTCCTTTCCCTTTTAGACCAATCCTTTTGACTTATGTGCTTTTTGATAAAAAATTTCAATTATTTTTTTAATTTGCAAAAAATAAATTAATTTTGTATAAATCGAAAAAATTACTATTTCAATTATTGGCACTTTGCTCATGCTTTGGAGGATTGGTAAGAAAGCCATGAAGAGCTGGAATTTTTATTAATGAAAACTTTTTCCATAAATGGCCTGATTTTTATGACTTTCCTTTATTATATGTCAAAGTACCAGTTTTTAACCAGCATTTTACATCTATTTATTTGGTTCTTTAAACAATGATATTCAGCTATATCTTTCCCTTTCAGACCAACTATTTTGACTTGTGGATTTTGGTGCTCTGCGCAAAAAAAAATTGCGCTTACTTGTTTTTTAAATTGCAATAGAAAAAATTTAATTATGTATAAATTTCAAAAATACTAATTTTTTCACATACGATCAAGTATTTATACAAGTATATTAACATTACTTACTAAGTAAGGTACTCAGTTTTAATCATTAATAAAACATTTTAGTGTTATTTTAAATAACAATAAAATATGGGCTTGGCATAAGTTTTTTAGGCATAATAGAGAATTTTTGCCATAAATTAGCATGTTTTTGTCATTAATGAAATTTACTATGTTATAAATAAAAATGATTATTTATGTATAAAAACATACTATTACTTCGAATAAACTTACTCCCTCAAAAGTATGTTGAGGATAAAAATTGTAATTTATCTCTTTAAAAAGTATGTTTTGTAATACTTTCAATTCACGTTTTGGGCTGCAAAAATTACTAGTTTATTACGTTAACTTACTATTTTAGATGACAAACTTACTTCCTTATTTTTATGCATAATCCTATTCAAGTAGATAAGTCCAACAGGTAATTAAATGGTTACTAAATTTATTATAACCTATTATAATAAGTTTTTTTACCATAACGATAGCCATGGGACCATTTTCCCGGATGCTTAAGCTGAACACTTGGTCACTAAATTTATATATGTATATAAATATAATGAAGGTTTGAATCCTTTCGTTTACCTCTACTTTTTCTTCTTCCAAATTATTATCCCCCACGCGTGTGCGATAATCATTTATTATTTCTTAAAATTTCGATACCTTCTTTATGCACATTTTTTGTCCAAGGCATTTGCAACATTTTTCCAGTCATAATGGGTACATTTACAAATACATAAATGCCTCTGGTTTTAACATGCAAAAACACTTCCTGCCCCAACTCGTACGGAAGTCAGTGTACTTTTTGGTTGCATCCGCAGACAGTTCTCGTATATTTCCTTTCCATGCGCTGTACAACAATTTAACGTCTCCGTCTTTCTACCATAGGCAGGTTCCTACTATAAAGGTATCCATCATAATTCCCCCCTTTTTACACAAGAAAAATTTGTGAAATTTTGTCTTTTATAATTGTATTTGAAATATAGATTTCATTTTTATTCATTATTTTTGTGTCACAATTTTAAAAATTTTAGTATGAGTGGCAAAATTTTAAATAGGTTGCCATTAAGTTTTAGTAGATTTTAAATAGAGCATATTCAATTAACAAAGCACATTTTAAATAGCGCACATTAAATTAACATCCAATACAAAACTTCGATATGAATCCATTATCTTCAAATAAGAAAAAAATGCACAATTAAACCAATACATAAAGTGTATTAGTTAATTAACTTTGGAGTTTAGGATTTATCCACTTCGATAACTGGTTCAATTTGAAAACTCTTATATATATTCATATCAAATTAACTAATAATCATTCTAAGTTAAGTAGTCACAAGTTTATTTACACTAATGAATTTTATTTTTTAATTATTTTTTATTCTAATGAAGTTATTACATATGCAAGAAAATTAAACTAATAAGGAGGCTCATAACTATATAACAATTAAAAATCATTAGAGAACACATAATGATTACAAAAACTTAGCAGTAATAGTTGCAAAAAACCATAATATTTTAAATCAAACAGTGACAAAACTAGGTTGTCACTGACGGCTATACAATGTTATCAATGACAACAATTGCAAAGTTGTCAAAGAAAGGGCTATTAATACTGACGACTTTCTAAAAGTCATCACTATTGCAGTTCCCACTCTCTCCATGACTCCTGGCGGGAATCAAATTGTGATGACAATGCAAGATCGTCACTGATGTGTTGGCTTCCTTGACTCAATTGTGATAACTTGCTGTATTGTGGTTAAAGGACCCCACTCTGTGACGATTTTTTTTCGTCACTGAGAAATGTTGTCACTAACGACCAAATTTCTTGTAGTGACACAAACCATGAAAATTTCCATGACATCTCCCAAGATCGAACTTTAAATCCACTCATGTTCAAGTAATAAAAGAATATATGGTTTTCTTGATATGGTTACCTTGAAACCTTATGAAGATATGGCAACCAAATGCTTCCTTCTCCAAAATCTGTCCACCCAAGCCCGTAATCCTCCCTAAAGATCAACTTCTATGGAATGACTTGCAAGATTATGGTGAAGTCTCATGATTCAAGCATGGAAAGGTGGTTGAAGTTGAAGCTTATTTTCCTCTTTTTTCTTCTCTCTCTCTTTCTGCCAAGAGGTAACAAAATGGAATAGTAATGTATCCAAAAAGAAAGACAAGTTTTAAAGAAAGCTTAGTCAATGGTAGCCTTGATTTTTCTCTCTCTATCATCCGGCCACCAAGAAGGTAAAGAAAAAAAACAAAAAAAAAATATGAAAGAAGATGGAACAAGTTGGTGCATGAAACTTGTAGTAGTTTTCCTTGGTCAAACATTTCGGCCAAGCTAGGAGATATTTCCTCTCCATGGCCGGCCAAAAGGTAAGAAGGGAATGAAATGTTTTGGTCAAGTTTTGCTTCCAAGGTGAAACTAAAACTAGCCTTGGTCAAAGTCAAATATCTAATAATCTCAAAACAAATGTTTTGCCAATTAACCCTTCATTTCCACTCAAATATAGTTTGCACAACCAAATTGTGAGGCCCCAGCCCGTTCGTAAGTTGATATTAAGGTTTTAGGGCTAAGGAGAAACCCTAAGCTCGGCTAAGATTGAAAACCCTGACTTTGCTTATGATAAAACCCTAGTTTATGCGGTATTCTAGTGTCAGTTTTAGCACAAGAAAAAAATAGGATTCGTTATAGTTTACAGAGGTTTAACAAGTTTGAAAATGGTTGGCAAACTCTGGATTAGCAAACCTCTAGTGTTACAATATTAGAAAGCTTAAGTGGAGTTTTATTTATCGCCCGCCTTTTTCCACATTTTCTTTATTAGAAAAATTCCCAGGATAATTTTTATGAGTAAATATGGGTTTTAGATGATTTTTCTAGTATCGGTTAGTTTTTGAGAAATTAAGAACGTATATCGGACGTGGGACCCACTAGTGCGGTAAGTTCGGAAAAATTCGGCCGATTAGGTTAAGTTTCGGATACTGGGTTTAATTTATCGGGTGCTAAGAGATAATTAGAGGATACTTTATGGATTAGAGTGAGAGGGAACAAAGTGATAGGCTTGCATTAATGGAGGTGACAAGTGTCACCCTTGGATTAGTCCTTAAGTAAGACTACTATTCATTGTCTTACCATTGACTAAATAAATCATAAAAATCACCAAAAATTCCTCATTTCTTCTCTAAGCTTGGCCGAACCTCTCTCTCAAGAAAGGAGAAAGAAAACCTCTTCAACTTCTTGATTCTCTCTTGCTCAAATCCAAGAATACAACCACTTAACCTTGTTTTTGTTCCATGGAAATCATTAAGTGAGTGATAGTGAGTTGTGTGGTGAAGTTGTTTGGAAGCTTAAGGTGCTAAGTGGTCTCTCTTCTTTGGTTCTAAGGTGAGTGACTATGGAAACCCTCTCTTCTATCTAAAGATGCTTAATTAATGACTTGTGGTTATTATAAGTGTGATTTGGTGGACTATTTCTTGATTTTAGTTAAGATTGATGAAGTTTTCTATTTATTTGGGATTTTTGCTGGTTGCATATGATTAATATTATGTGGCTATGTATGATGTTTGGAAATGATTGAGAATGAAGCTAGTTGGTGTGAATGGTAGTTAATTGCAGCAAATTTCTGGTTTGAAAGATAAATTAGCAAGCTAGGGTTTCATACCCTTCAATTCTGTCCGGTTTTGTATCTCCTGGTTAGAGGCCGATTTGGCCTTATCTTAAAACATGAAAGTTGTAGGGAATGACATTTTAGAGGTGTCTACAAAATTTCAGTTCAATCGGAGTAGAGTAGCTTGTGAAAAGATGGAATTACCCTTGCTGTCCTGTTTCTACCCGAACCTGAGAACTGCGATTGTAATTGGTTATTTTGGTTTAGAATGCTTCAGAATTGGTTGTTTAGGTCTTCTAATGAAATGTATCCCTGTTTCTAATCTTTCGTATGGCTTTGGAATTTCTGGATTTGGACTTATGTAGGCTGTTTTATGATGTTTGTACTAGAATACGGTTTGTGAACCTGTTTTGCGATTCTGGTGTAGTATGTTACATTTTTGACGTAGTTACACTCGAAATTGGACTGAGTGGCCTTCTTCAACATTGTAGAACCTTAAGTCCTGAATATTCCTGTAAAATTTCAGGTCAAACGGATTAGGGTATCATGAGTTATAGATGAAATACTCAAGCCTGTTTTGAACATCAGGTTCTGTGCGTTTTTAGTTTAGCTTCTACCCGTGACTTTTTCGGTTTTGATACCATACAATTTGGGTGGTGACTCCTTCATAAGAAATGTAGATATTGGTTTTGGCTTCGAAACGGTATAAAGTGCGTCGAAATCCGAGTTCCGTAGCTTCTGTTATGACCCAAACAAGATCGATCATCAGAGCTGCCTTGTATCTGGACAGTTCTGACGGGTATTTTGACACTCAATTTTTGTTCTGTTCTGAGTGGATTCAGTTCTTGGCCAAAACATCAAAGTTTTAGTCTTAGGTCTCAGCTTTCTAATGCCTTTGGAATTTCCTGATTTGGATTTGTGAGCTGGGAGTTATGGTCCAGGAAACAACCCTGTTCATCACCCTAAGACGTAAATTTCTGGTATTGTTTTCTACAATTTTGACCTGCTTCCATTCAGATCTAGATTAAAGTTTCTTCAGGAGATTTGTAGCCCTTTCTCATAGCTTCAAAACAGTATCTCACTCACTTTGATCCGACCTTCCTAGCCTAATCTTTGATCAAAACGGTTTGAGATGGCAGATTTGGCCGTTTCCTTTTGCCGTTCCGCGCACTTGCATGTGCCAATTTTGCCGTTTCCGTACTTGCGTGTGTCGGCTTTGGCCGTTTTGCCTGTTTTGGGTCTGTTAGTAGCCATTTGTGATATAATGTGATAAAATCTTCTATTTCAGACAGTGGTGAGCTAGGCGGAGCCGGTGGGACCCACTACTAGCCAACACACGAAGTGATTTCTACTTTTGTACTACTTTTGTATTTTGAATAAGTATTCAGGCCGCTCTTACGTGTTAGTTGCTTATGTGTTTCGATATGTATGAAAAGGGTACCTAGGCGAGGGTGTACTTTATCGCACTCGACCTAACCCTAGTTTGCGCACATATTTGTACATGACATATGTATATGAATCATTTTGGAACTAAACCCCTTGACCTTGTGGTTCGGGGTGACTTTTGAATAAATTTTGTGAAGTTTGTGAGTTTGGGGCCCGATCTCATGACTTAGATGGACTATTCGAGCCGGTTAGGGCTTGGTCGAAGTCAGTCCAACCTGGTTGAGGTCACCAAGTTTGTGAATCCGGTTCACCGATTATGTGAACCAAGTTTGTGACCCGAGCTTGTGAACCAAGCTCAATTTCATTCGCTCGAGCAAGTTTGTGAGGTGCCTGGCCAGAGAGGGTGTTAAGGTGTTAAGGTGTACGGTGAGAGTACAAGTGAAGTTCTACGGACCATTAATTGTAGTCGACGGAGTGTCGGCAGGAGATCATACATGGCACATGAATTGGCTTTGGAGCCACCTGTATCCTTATTATGTGATGTTACTTTTCTGCTTTTGCTTTACTCTTACTGTGTAACTGTTGTTACGTGAAATTTATACTTTCGCCCCTGTTTACTTACTAAGCATATAGCTTACCCCTTTCCTTTTGTTTTCCTTAGCAGGGGCCGACGCGGGGACTTTTGGCTCGTACACTAGTATAGTTAGGTTTGATTGTAATAGTTGGACATATAGTATGTTTGTTTTTGTTTTGGTGGTTTGTATAAGGACCCTCCTTAGGGTCTATCTTCTGCTGGTTGTGGTTATAGTATATTAAAGTGGTTTGACTCGATACTTTTGAAGATGTAAATAGAACTTTTGGTGGTTGTATATATTATAAACAGTTCTCTTTTGGTTTAATATAGTTTTATTAGTTTTGTGTTTCGAGTCCTGGCGCGAGCTAGGCAGACGTCCCGCCGATACCCTAGGGTTCGCTCTTGGGAGAAGCGGGGGCGTCACACAAATAAACTTGACTAGTCCAATTAAACGCTTACAAATGCTTTAAAATTAGGAAATGAGAAGGTACAAAATCATTTATAAATCATTTTTCTTAACTCACATGTACTAGGGTTTTCACTTATAATTCACTAACTTATTTTTATTACTTCTAATTACACACTTTTTCTTATCTAAAACTCACTTTTAATCACCAAATTTAGTATACACTCCGTACCAATTTCTCATACTACGAAAAGACGTAAAAACCCTAGTTTTCCTTAACGATGAAAGTAAAAAGGAAACCCTTGTTTCTATAAATATTTGTGCTATTGGGGAAATGAATGTGTAATAAAGGCACTGTAAAGTAATGAATTCCAAATTAAAGGAAATTTTAAGAAAAATAAAAGAGATTTTACAACTCCATAGATTAAAATTAGGGTTTTGAGTAAAATCTGAAGGATTTAAGAAAAACTTGTTAGTCACAAGTAAAACTAGGGTTTTGAGTACAAGTAGGGTTTCTACTCTTTAAAACAAAATAATGTCTTAAAACAAAAATAAAATATAGAAACCGTAATATCCTAAAAGTCGGGGTATCACAATCTCCCCTTCTTAAAAGAATTCCGTCCTCGAAATTCATACATTTATTTGTAAATTCATATATTTATTCGTAAATAAGTATAAGCAAAATAAAATATCTATACGGTTCAATAAAAGCATTTTCAAATCATAAAACAAAAACTAATAAAACACATCGAAAATAACATACTTTCTTTATATACATATCATAGCAATTCACACATCCTACGGGACATTAACCCTAGGTATTGCTCACGCACCATACTTAATCAAAACTTGACGAAATACAACCAAGTATAAGTACATACGCGTGAATAATCAGGGTCCCCAATCTCACTAATATACTCAATATATCCTAAGTCCAGACTATTCGCATCCCCCATGCGTCTTGGCTTTCGCCATTCACACTTACTCTCATATGACTCGGGATATCGACTTATCATAAAGGTACCACTCATTGGTATTCGGGTACAAGAATCCGAAAATATGAAAATTCACCACTCGAGTTAGCTAGGTTCAAGATGAAATCAACCACTTTTGAGATTCCTACCCAACATACATAATTAAAGTCCCCAACAATAGACATTTGTTTCACACTTAACAAGCCAATCCCCACAGTCCGAGAACCCTCTCCCGGCACGAGCTCGATAGGAGCTCTGATACCACCTGTGACGGCCCCACCTCCCCCTAAGGTGAACCAAAGGGTTCAGCGGACCGCCTGTCCAGCTCTCGCCGGGACTCACTACAGTCCTAAAATAAATATGAAAAACATAAGACCACAAGAACAAGTGTAACAATAATTCCAAACATAAAACATATACTTATATACATTTTTATCTCAAAAAGGAATACAACTCAAATATATAAAGGATCTTAATTCTTCATACATCCAACCCTTGCCAAGCGCTAGGGCGAGAACTATTATAAAAATTCAAAAGAACTAGACTAGGTTAGTCTGTACAGATGTCTCGTCCTTGCTCGCATCCCCTGTTAAGGAAAACAAAACTAATGAAATGACCTAAAATCTCAGTGAGGTTCCAGACCATAATCAACTTAAACAAGGACATTAGTCATGTAATAACAAGTAATCCAAGAAACATTTACAATATAAAGCAATGACAATACATTCATGAAAAGGATACATGCTCACATGGAGCCTTTCGTTTTTTCATTCACCTTTCATTTCCTTATTCCTCCAATCGTTTTAAAATGCATTTTGTAAGTGAAAACCCCTCTATTGACATTGTCACTCTTTCATTCATTTCATTCTTCCTCCTTCTGGACCTTGGCCAGACTCTATCCGACAATGTGGTAATACTCGAGTATACCAAACTTTCACCCAGGATCACCAAATCGCCCGATCGAGTCTGCTTCTGGCTCGAGTTGACCGGCAATGAAGGGCAAGGGCCCATTTCAGCCAAAAGGCTTACATTCATGCACAACTAACATTTAATCACTTAAACATTGAAAATTTCACATTTCATTTAGGTTGAGTGCGATAAAGTACACACTCGCCTAGCAAAATTCATTTGTAACAAATATTTATCATTTAATCAAATATCCACAACAAATCATATAGTTCATGGAAACATAACAAACAAAGAACACTCACCTATTTAAGCAAAATAACGTCTAAAGTTTCCTTCCGGATAATACCTCAATCACCAAGGAACCCTAATAATAACCAAGAGAAAATATTACAGCTAAACCATTCATGTGACAGCCCCACCTTCCCCTAAGGCGAACCGAAGGGGTTAGCGGACTGCCTGCCCAGCTCTCGCCAGGACTAACGGATCAGTTTACGTCGATCTAATACGGTCCAGAACATACCCACGCGCGCAATCAAGTCAAAATCACAAAATAAATAAAAATGAAAACGCGCCGATGATGAACAATGCCGGACACACCAGAATCCGGAGTTCAACCATACATCAATCCAACATATACATACATTGAAATTCAACATTTACAACCAAATTGGCATGCCAAAACTAGTCATCATGGTTATACAATGTTCGGTTTGTCAATCAAAAGATGAACCCAATACACATTAGGGTTTCATGCGAAGAGCTACTCAAAATAGACATATACATGGCTCAATTTGGCAACCAACAAGTATGATCTTCCAAAAATGATCATTTTCCTGTAAGGAAAACAAATGGAACGGAGTGAGCTAAAGCTCAGTGAGTTACTACCACAATAGCAACTAAGGTCACATAAGCATAACCATTCAGTTCAAGTATGCAAATAAGAAGTAAATCAAATCAGTGAAAGGATACGGACGGCTCTCAAGAGCCCATTTCCTTGCTTATATTCTTGATCCAACCTCATTGACCCTCCGTCAATGTTAAAAGTACCAAACCGTAGACATCACTTTACTTCCATTCCTTCCACCCAACATACCCCAACCGGGCCCGCACTCCAATCAGTAGCTTTTGGTAATACTCGAGTTTACCGGAATCGAGAGTCTCATTACTACAAATTCCCCAGTACAGTCCCCGTGGCATGTCAATTTTCACGACCAAGCCCTTGCCGGCTCGATCCAATTGACTACCTAACGGGGTTGAGCTCAGTGATATAGTAAGGCCGTTGGATCTTCGTCCAAACGACACCAAATCAGTTTTCCATGACAGTAATTCAATGTCTCATATAGCATGTGCAGTATTTCAGTAAAACAGTAAGCAGTCATGAATGAAATCACAAGGGGGTGAGGGCGGTCAAGTACACCCTCACCTCAATCACTTCCAATAGCCAAATAAGCCTTCAAGGCATCAAATTCACATATAACAAAGCAACATTGTAACATTTAAGTGAGTATTATACTCACCAACCAAGTAGGTGGTGTTTCATGCACCACGATCACCAATACGTCGTGAACTACCGTCACGCCCTAGAACATGCCCATACAATGAGACTCGATACCGAGCCATAAAACAATGCCAATCACAACCCCAATAGGGTTTTATAAACATATACAAGCATGATAGCAAACCAGAAATTAAGAAATGGCTTTAACTTAAGCCTTGATAAGGAAACCGGGTTTGACCTTATTTTGCGGTAATGGCTTTATTTTGCGGTACTACGATTATCGGATGAGAGTGTAAGATCCACCGTTTCGAAGCTAAGAAACAGGGCTACGACATTGTAGAAGGTCACTCAGTCCAATTCCTAGTACAACTAGGTCAAATGGGCAAAATACTAAACCAGAACCGTAATTTGCAGGTTTACAAATCACACTATGCTGTAATTAGTCCAACTCAGTCTATACAGGTCCAAATGCATTGATTCCAAGGGCATATGGTAGCTAAGACATCCAGCTACATTTCTTCAGAAGACACCAACATCCAAATCCAAAGTAATTCCAGCCAAAACGGTCAATTACAAGTGCAGTTTTCACATTCTGATCAACCCAGAACAGCAACAGTAAAATCGACATATCTCACTCTACACTACTCCAAATGACCTGAAATTTTGGAGGCACCTCAAGCACATCAATACCTAAAACTTTCATGTTTTAAGGAAAGGCCAATTCGGCCTCTAACCACATGATACAAAACCGGACAGAAAAGGGGATTTTGAAACCCTAACTTTTCACATTTCAATCCAAACCCAAAATTGGTTGCATTTATCAATAATTCACACCTACTAGAGTCATAACCCCTCATTATCAACCATCATAAACAACCAAAACACCATGATCACATTAAACCAGAAAATTCCTCAAAAAAAAAAAAACTTCACCAATTCATCACAAACCAAGAAATAAATCACATAATCCATCACTTTAGCTCCCATTAGGCACAAATTAAACATCTTTAAGTATAGGAGGAAGTTTAAGCATCACTTACCTAGTAAACAAGAGAGGGGAAGTTGTAGGACACCTTAGCTCTCCAAGAAAACTTCACCAAATCACTCACTAGCACCAAAGAGAAGGTTTTTATGGAGTGGAAACTAACTTAAGCACTTGTTTTGGTTGATTTGAGCTAAGTAGTAGCTAAACTTTGAAGAGTTTTTTCTTTCTTCTTGCTAGAGAGGGCCGGCCATAAGGAGGTAAGAAAGAGTGAATTTTGTGGTAATTTTTAAGATATTTAACTAATTGGGTCAAAAGTCAAAAACATGAATAGTAAGTCATCAAGTCAAATCCAATGAAATGGTGACACTTGTCACCCCATAAGTGCATTCTTATCCTTTCCTTTTTCCTCTCACATCAATCAATTCACATCCTCTACTTATCCCTTAACACCCGATAAATTTTACACAGTATCCGGAATTTAACCTAATTGGCCGAATTTTTCCGAACATTTCGCACTAGTGGGTCCCACGTCCATTATATATTCTTAATTTTCTAAAAACTCTCCAATACTAGAAAAATTATCTAAAGACTATAATTATTCATAAAATCCACCAAGAAATATTCCTAAGCCAGAAAATGCAGAAAACATGCAATTAAGGGGGAAAACCCTAGGAAAAATATTAGGGAAATACGGGTTCTCACAATTCAAAGTTTAGGTGAACCAAAGAAAATCTGAATAACTATTAGTACAAAGTATAAGTATAGTTGTGGAAGTGAAAAGAGTACATTTAAACAAAGGACATGAGTAAAATATTTGTAAAACTTATGCTCGCTCGTAAAACTTTGAAATCTCCATTTGAGTTGAAGAAACAAAGAAAATGTATTTCTATTAGTCGTAAATTTCATTTTTCCAAGGGTACAAGTTTTGGCCAAATTCTAACTTATATACCTCGATGAAAGAAGACGCAAATATCCTAGATGGTTCAAGTGGTATTCATCCTCAAATCCTTATCTAGTCCTCGAGTGTAAATTTAGGCAGCACGCCCTTTGTTTTTACCTATTTTGCAGCCATTTATGACTTCATTCTTTTTCTCAATCAGTCCCAAAGTCACACACAGATAATCTCACTACAATATCAGTTCAATAGGCTCAACAATCATCCAAGTACAACACAAGTATAACACAAGTGTAATAATCCAATCGGAAATCATGTTTTTAAGGCAAAAGGCTAAATGGCAGATTCGACATCTTATAACATTTTAGTCATAACTAGAGTTACGTTTATCAGATTGGTATGAACTTTATACCCGCTCGAAGTTAAGACAAAGGGCTACAACTTTCATGAAGACCACTCACTCCATCTTACAATTGATCTAGGTCAAAAGTACAAATTACAGAACCAAAATATCATTGTCAGTACTGAATTCAAATGTCAATAACTCAGGCTACTCCATTCCGTTTGAGGTGTTTTTAGTGTGTTGGAAAGCTGAAACATAGGGCTAAAAGTTTCGTGTTTTGGCCAAAGGATAATTTGATACGGATCAAGGTGAAAAAACGCAGCCAAAATGAGGAAATGTCAAAACTGTCCACAAAACTATACCTATGGCAGCAAGGGTAATTTTGTCATTTCATGTGCTACAGTGCTCGGATTGAGCTGAAATTTACAGGCAACTATAAAACATCATTTCCTACAACTTTCATGTTTTAACCTAAGGCTGATTCGGCCTCCATCATGGTCGACTAATCATAGTCAGAACAGGGCAGTATAAGAACTTAAATCTGGAATTTCTATAAGGAAGCTAATAACATATATAAAAGCTGGAAAAAAATCACATGGCAGGGCTAATAATTTGTAGGAAATCTGATTTTAGCATATTAAAACTGAAATTCCTCAACTAAAGCTGGAAATTTTGATTCACCACACAAACCATGAAATTTTCCATGACATCTCCCAAGATCGAACTTTAAATCCACTCATGTGCAAGTAATAAAATAATAGATGGTTTTCTTGATATGGTTACCTTGAAACCTTATGAAGATATGGCAACCAAATGCTTCCTTCTCCAAATCTGTCCACCCAAGCCCGTAATCCTCCCTAAAGATCATCTTCTATGGAATGATTTGCAAGATTATGGTGAAGTTTCATGATTCAAGCATGGAAAGGTGGTTGAAGTTGAAGCTTATTTTCCTCTTTTCTCTTCTCTCTCTCTCTCAGCCAAGAGGTAAGAAAATGGAATGGTATTGTATCCATAAAGAAAGACAAGTTTTAAAGAAAGCTTAGTCAGTCGTAGCCTTCATTTTTCTCTCTCTATCATTCCGCCACCAAGAAGGAAAAGAAAAAAACAAAAACAAAATGAAAGAAGATGGAACAAGTTGGTGCATGAAACTTGTAGTAGTTTTCCTTGGTCAAACATTTCAGCCAAGCTAGGAGATATTTCCTCTCCATGGCCGGCCAAAAGGTAAGAAGGGAATGAAATGTTTTGGTCAAATTTTGCTTCCAAGGTGAAGCTAAAACTAGTCTTGATCAAAGTCAAATATCCAATAATTTCAAAACAAATGTTTTGCCAATTAACCCTTCATTTCCACTCAAATATAGTTTGTACAACCAAATAAACTTGACTAGTTCAATTAAACGCTTACAAATGTTTTTAAAATTACCCGACAGAAATGAGAAGGTACAAAATCATTTATGAATTATTTTCCTTAACTCGCACGTACTAGGGTTTTCACTTATAATTCACTAACTTATTAGTATTACTTCTAATTATACATTTTTTCTTATGTAAAACTCACTCTTAATCACCAAATTTAGTATACACTCCGTACCAATTTCTTATACTACAAAAAGACGTAAAAACCCTAGTTTACCTTAACGATGAAAGAAAAAAAGAAACCCTTGTTTCTATAATAATTTGTGCTATTGGGGAAGTGAATGTGTAGTAAAGCCACTATAAAGTAATAAATTCCAAATTAAAGGGAATTTTAAGAAAAATATAAGAGATTTTACAACTCCATAGATTAAAATTAGGGTTTCGAGTAAAATCTGAAGGATTTAAGAAAAACTTGTTAGTCACAAGTAAAACTAGGGTTTCTACTCTTTAAAACAAAACAATGTTTTTAAAGAAAAATAAAATATAGAAACCGTAATATCCTAAAAGTCGGGGTATCTCAAACTAGCCACCGGTTTTGAGCTCAAAAGTCACAAAAGGGTCGTTGGATACAAACCTCCAAACGACTTCAAAACAGATACAGATAACAGATTCAAATGTATACAGGACCCGGAACAGACAGATGAAAGAGACGAGTGTGATAATGTACATCCTCGTTTCATACAGAGTATACAGAAGTCACAGATAAGCAGGTTGCAAATTGCAAGTACAGATAAATCAGATAGGCACCAATTTAAGGGAGTGGTACACTCACCAGTTCAAGTAAAAAGACTTCAAAAGTTTTCACCCAAAGTATGACTTTAATCATTGAGAAACCCTAGAATAACCAAGGTAAAACAATTATAGTTCCCACATTCACGAATCCAGTAAACGGAATGCATAAATGAGTCTCAACCACAAGTTGTATATCTCTCCGAGTTAACTACTAGTACAAGGAGATAAAAAGGTGGCTTTGGAGTAAAAAGGTAATGGTTGGTCCTAAGAACATAAATGACCCCAAACCCTTCACTTCTACCAAAAATCATGCCTACAATGATTTACTAACTCCAAACTTAAGGTGGAAAACGAGAGTAAGGACAATTTTAGAAAAATAGGATTTTCCAGTTTTGCGCACCACCATTTGAAAAATCATATCTCAAGATTCTTAAGTCCAAAACTGATAAAATTTATACTGTCAGAAAATAGACTCAAAGGGGTACAATTTCTCAGAAGAAACATTTATAAGATTATCACAATTTAGTTAAATTCGAGCCTCAAATTGTTGTTTTATCTAGTAAAAGACAGAACAAGTATGCAATTTTAGTCAACTTTGAAAAATCACCATAAATCGCACAGACAGAACCAGGGTCTGAAATTTTCACGATTTATAACTCTATGAATCTAATTTAAAATACAACAAATAGAACTCAATTTCGATATTTCTGCAACAAGATATAGCAAATATCCCAAAACTGCTTAAGAGTTCCTGCGAAAAATTTCAGCAACACTTCCCTTGTTTTTCTTTACTTTTCCAACCTAACATCAACACACAATCTTATCTCATTTCAGCCACAATTTCCCATATAAATCACAAGCTATTGAACACTCCTAATTAGGGTCACAATACGCTTCAAATACAACCAAATGGTAGCTCAAATTAGAAACCCTAAAGCTGGAATTTTGCACCCAAGTTGGAAATTTCTTTAGGCAAGTCCATCTAGCACATAATACCTCAATAATTCATATAGCAAAGCTATCAAAACTTGAACAACCCTCAAACATCACATGTGACCAGAATTTTCACCATAAAACTGAAATTTACCATAAAACTACTTCAAACCATGAAATATTCTCATAAGGCTACATATTTTGCAACCTTGAACCAGAAATAAGCTAGTATTAGGAGTAAAAAGAGATTACTTGGCAAAATACCTTAGAACCACAAGAAAGCTAGTAGCTTAGTTCGTTTCCCTCCAAAATCACTCCACCAATACCTTTAATATCCCTTAGAGAGCAACTTCTATGGAGTAGTTTGAAATTTTAACGGTTGAAACCCAAGATTGAGCAAGAAAATGAAGTTGAGGTTGAAAGTTTTCTCTTGTTTTTTTCCTCTAAGAGGTTTGGCCAAAGCATGAAGAAAATGAGATGAATTTGGTCAATTTTTTTGATTTAGTAAAGTTAAGAAACCTTTGGTCAAAGTCCAATTGCCAATCGAGTCGCGACACTTGGCGCCTTGAATGTTTAATCTTATCTTCTTTTCCCCTAATGGTACACCATATAATTACCCTCTAATTATCCTCTAGCACCTTATAACATAATATCCCTTTATGTAAACTTCACCTAATCATCAAAATTTTATCGCACTTAATGCACTAGCGGGTCCCACGTCCATAATACACTTCACACTTAACATGAACTATCTTATACTAGGAAAATGATTTAAAAACTATACTCCCTTATAAAAATCTCTGAAAAATAACTATAATAAAGTAAAGTAAAGAATATACACGCGAAGAAATAAAATAAAATAATATAAAATAAAGAAAATTTACGGGTCCTCACACCCATCACAATCCCTAAACAAACCCCCACCTCTACTTCTCCGAGGATTACCCCTTGAACAATTGATTGTATCAGACACCTCTATCTAATCGCCAAAATGTTGACATTGGTTCTCAACCTGGCTATCGCATCAAAGAAGCTAGGCCATGACTGACATGTCACAGAAATTTCCCAAAACTGAAGATAGAAACTCTCTTGTAGCTCAACAAAGATATGATCACAAATGTGCATTCCCGACTCCAACTTACCATAAAAAATACATTTATTTCGCATCTTCCATAAATTCCAACAAATCAAGGAAGGCAAAGTGTGGAATATAAAACCAAGGTAAGGACTACAGGCAGGCTTCAACTACCAACTCATCACCTTATGCCTAACCGTGAAACATTCACTAACCTCGCTAATTAGTACTTCAAAGCAACCCCAAACTTGTCTAACAACCTCACTAGTACAAAAAATGTGACTAATAGCTTCTTGATAAGGATGCGGACAACAAAAATAGCGAGAAGGGCCTAACACACCAAACTTATGCAATATATCCATAACCGACACCCTACCAGATATCAATCTCAACATGAAAAAGGAAATCTTTGATGGTAAAGCCCAATGCTACAAGGAGGAAGAAAGTCTAGAAGCATTACCACCTTGCTGCACTATCTAATAGGCCACTGAGATAGAAAATGCACTTGAGTTATTTAGAGATCAGACCATTTTATCCATCTGCAACGAAGGAGAAGAAGCCATACCCAAATCTTGATTCACCTATTGCACCGGCAATACACTATTAAACCACTACAAATCCCAACAGGCTTGCACAACAAAGTCCGCAACTGAATGCTCTTGAAAAATTTCCAATTGTCGACATGGCGGATCTGACTCCAACCAATTGCCATGCCAAAAACTCGAAGAGCCATTGCCTAAAATCCACCTTATATGCCACTCTGCCACCAATTGAGTATCCAACATCCTCCTTCAAGTGACAAATTACTCTGGAGAAGAATCTGTGACGACTTGAAAATTTGCTTATATTTTCTTAAAATTCCCTTTTATTTTGAATAAATTACTTTATAATATCTTTACGACAAATTTATTCCCTCAATAGTTGCAATATATAATAGAATCGAGAGTTTTACGTTTACTTTTATAGTTAGGGTAAACTAGGGTTTCTGCATATTTTGGTAGTGTGATTAATTAGTGAGGTGTGTGTACTAAATTTGGTGGTTACGAGTGAGTTTTAGATAAGAGAAAGTGTGTGATTAGAAGTATTAATAACAAGTTAGTGAATCATAAGTTAAAACCCTAGTACACGCGAGTTAAGGAAAAACGACTCCAACCAACGTGCACCGTTTGCTACTGATTAAATACACCACTTGAACACTACTTTATTACCTTAATCTCCTTGATTTTATTTCAGAAATATCAACCCTAAAATATCCTTTAGCTGGCTGAAAATCTTCACCAAAATAAAAGAGGAAAAAGAAAAAATTTTGAGATTTAACCTCGAAGTGACACTTGGAGGAAATCCAACCAACTTTGACCAAACAAATTTCCTTCCTTCTTATCTTCAAATTGGTTTCATTTCTTCTTCATTTTTCCCTTGGTTGGCTGAGCTTTGGGAGAGAAAAAAACAAGAGAGAAAACATGCAACTTCAACCTTGAATCAAGCTTGTTTGAGTGAAATCAACAAAACCAAACCGATTAAACTTACCTCTTGGTGCTTGGAAGGCTTGGTGTGCTGAAATTTTGGGCACTTGCAAGAAGCTTTTGGAAGATTTAAGGCTTGAACTTGCTTTTATCTTGTTTAATCTTGCTAAAGTTGGTATAGAAGTTCTTAATCTTGGCTTGTTACGGTTGATTTCCTAGTTTGTGATGGTATGGTGGAATTTTCAGCTAGGGTTTGCAATTTTCAGCTTTGATTAATATTGTTTATCTAGTATATGATGTTGATGAGCTTGGATATGGACTTGGGGTAGTGATTAAAGGCATGAATGTTACCTTTAAGCATTGAAACATCGAATTTCAGCTTAGCAAAAAGAATTCCAGCATTTATAGTGATTCTACCCTGTTTTTGGAACCAAACTGACCTGCATATTCATCCATGATAAAGGCCAAATCAGTTCTTTCTCAAAACAATAAAGTTGTAGGGAATTGAGTTAGTTTTCTACACAGAAAATTTCAGTTCAATCGGAGTACTGCAGCTTGTGAAATGACTAAAATACCCCTGACTGCCCAAATGCCCTGTTTAACCGACAGCTTTCTGTTTTCTCTGAGATTTCAATTTTTGACCCTGAAAATGCGAGAACTGGGTGTCGATATCTTTATAGGAAATGTAGGTCTATGTCTTAGCTTCAAAATGCCATAAAATTTACCTCAATTCGATAAACTAGCTGCAGTTATGACCAAAACACCGAAGGATGACAAATCTGCCACTTAGACATTCTTCTTTAAAATTGGTTTCCAACTTTGATTTTGATGGTTGCATTGTTAGAATTGACTTGTATTTGGATGATATTGAGCCTAGTTGAAGAGGTATTTTGTTAAGCTTGTTTATATGTTGAATTTGGGCTGATTTAAAGGAAAAAAATGAAGCCATATATGGCTGAAAAATAGCTAAATACAAAGGGCATGCCGCCCAAATTTTCACTCGAAGGTTAGGCTTATATACTCGAGACTTGAGCGGAGATTTGAGGTCAAATTGGACTTGAATCATCTATGGTAGTCGAGTTTCCTTTAATCAAGGTATATAAGCTGAAATTTTTGCCGGAACTCATACCCTTGAAAAGTGAAAGTCACGACCCTTTCAAAATACAATTTTTTTGGTCTTTGATACCAAGTGTGACTTCCAAAGTCTAAATCACTTCTTGATCAAAACTAAACGAGCGAGCATGAATTTTCTAGAGTTTGATAAGTAACTTAAATATTACTTAAACGAGTTTCATGTACTTGATTTTCTTGAAGCGAAACTCCTGTGTTTCGAACCCTAGTTGATTTTAAACTCTTACATAATATTTTATCGCAGATTTGGACTCCATCCAAGGAGTTACACCTGGGCATGATCTTGAAAAGCAATAGACTTTTGGTGAGTGCTTCCAAGTGCATGTTTGTACTTGATACTTGCTTTTCCATGTTTTACCAATATGCTAGACAATATTTGACTTGTTTGAACGGACAAGGGTATACTTTATCGCACTTGTCCTAGACATTACTTGTTGTTGTTCCTTGAGTGCACATGACTTGATATACTTGTCTATGCGTGAGCACTCTGGAATTCCAGAAACCCTGAGGCTAGTTAATCGAGTTGAGCCAGCAAAGGGCATGGTCGATTAGATAACGAACCCTGGGTCTCTTGTTTTGTCGAGTGGAGTGATACCTTCTCGACTAATCGGTATACTCGAGTATTACTACGCGTGTTTTCTCATGGTGTTCAGGCCCGATAAGGGGGTTTAATGGTGGACAGATTGGCGTAAAGCGAGGCACTACTAGATTGGTTATTTTACTTGAAAGTTAACGGAGAGGCAACTAATACTTGATCAAGCTATGGCGAAACTATTTTGAAATAGCGGCTGTATCCTTTCACTTGATATGTTAAATATCCATTGCTTAGCTCATTTTCTAGATTTCAAATGCTCGTTATTTTGATACTTATGAATTTAAATCATGGTTAACTTGCTATTTGGGTCTGCATGATGTTTTGGAACTTCACTGAGCTTTAACTCACTCTATTAGCTTTTATTTTCCTTACAGGGGGCACAAGCGAGGGCATGAGACTGGTACAGGCTAGCATAGTCTAGTTTTTTTTTTTAAAATTTTTATGATTGTACTCACTCTAGTGCTCGTTTAGGGTTGAATGTATCTAGAACTCAAATCTTTGGTTATATTTGAGATCGTATGAATGTTTGAGATGGGAATGAATGTAATTATACGTTCCAAGTTTGGGAATTGTTATTTCATTTACTCTTGAGGTTGTAACTTATTTTTATCGAAGTGAGTGAGTGAGTCCTAGCGAGAGTTGGGCAGGTAGTCCGCTAAATCCTGGGGTACGCCCTAGGGGGAGGTGGGGTTGTCACAGAACCTGAATAACAAGGATGCAAATTTGGATTATACTTCAAGTATATGAACTCCGCCCATAAAGATTTTCTCAGCCTAAAATTCCACAACTTCAAAGAAAAGCCATCAAACACATGCTGCAAAGAATGCAAACCCACAGCTCCCACCTCATAAGGTTTCCATAGTTGACTCCATTTAATCCAATGGAATAGTGGTCCAAAATCGAAGGAGCCCTATAGGAAATTAGTAAAAATTTATTCCAACATATAGAATATCCCCTTAGGAGGAGTAGAGGCTGCAAAAGTATGGATAAGCATAGAATGTGACGACCCCACCTCCCCTTAGAGCGTACCCAAGGGTATGGAGGACCGCCTGCCAAACTCTCATCAGGACTCGCTCACAAACTCTGAATAAAAAACACTAATATCCTTAAATATAATATTTACATGCTACCAATCGTTCAAATATACAAACCAAAATACAAGCTAAAAGATGTGAACTTAAACAAATAGTATCATGATACAGTGTTGGCCAAATACAAGTTCAAGATTTCCTATTACAAATTAGTACTATTCTTGCCTCTGTCATCCGCGCACCTTGTTGAGGAAAACAAAGAATGGGATGAGCTAAAAGTCCAGAGAGGTTCCAAGAAGACATGCAGTCAAATTGGCGAGAAAACGATCACATATATCAAAATCTTAAAGTGAATAAAGTAAACGTTTACAAACAAAGTCTTTAATAGTTCACATATTCAAATAAACAATTTAACACCAACAAGAAAGGATACGGTACTAATACGGTGGATCTCGCTAGGTTCTAGGCGAACACTCAGGATTCAAACATTGATACAGCTGATACGGTGGCTCCTGATAGATTCTAGATAGAGTACCCAAGATTCAAACGTTGAAACAGCTGATACGGTGCTCCTGCCAGATTACAGGCGTAGCACTTAGTCCTATTCAATATTTCACTTACAGCTAGTCTGTGAAGCCTAAGAGAAGAAAAAGGAAAAATTCTTGGTGAATAGTGATTTTTGCAGAATCCGGTCGAAAATCCGGCCAGTTCTTGGCCGGATTGGCAGGGGAGTTGGAAAAAAAAATTTTGATCAGCCACTACCTCGTATCCGGCCAGCAATCTGGTAGGAAATCCAGCCGGATTGTGACGTGGCATGAATCCGGCCGAAAATCTGGCGGGATTGTGACGTCACCTCCGGCAGTCAACTTTGACTGGCTGCTTTTTCCTCCTTCTTATCCTGTTTTTGGCCCAAAAGTATCTTCACTTTTGCTCCTTTCTTGGCTGGCTATCTTGGAAAGAAAATAAGAGAGGAAAAACTCCTTTTCTTTCCCTTTGATTTCCTTCAGTAAATCATGAGATTTAACCGTTAGTTTTGCAAATTGCTCCGATTAACTTCATATTTAAGGTGATTCCTAGCTATTGGTGGAGTTGTTTGAAGGGTCAAGCACTGAGCTACCTTGTTTCTTGTGGTTGTAAGGTAAGTGACCAAGAAATCCTCTTTTTGTTCCTTATAATCGGAAATTAGTGGCTTGTAAAGGTTAAAGATGCAATTATGTGGATGATTTCATGATTTTAAGTAGAGTTGGACCAATTTCTGATTTTTTGGGGATTTTTCTGATTTTATATGATAATCTTGGGCTAGCCGTGAAATAATGGATTGATATGGTATAAAATGAGGCTTGTGTATATTAGTTGTGATAGTTTGCGAAAAATTTCTGTGTGAAGGGTAAATTTCAGTTCTAGGGTTTTGAATTGGGGGTTTAATTGTGATTGGTTGTGGAGCTATTAATTGGCACAAGTGCAAGGGTACTGTGGCCCTAATTGGATGTGTTTTGTTGTTTATGAACTGTATGTGTAATTGTGGTTGGGGTTTGCCCCATTTTTTTATTTATTGGGAATTTTTCTGCTTTATATGGTATAATATAGTTGGCCTTGGAGTGATGGTCTCATATTGAATAATATGGAGCCTCTATATGTTAATTGTGGTTGATGGTGGAAAATTTCAGCTTTTGTAAGAAAATTTCAGTTTTAGGGTTTAAATTGGGGCTTTGTTAATGGTGGCTTTTAAGCTTGCATTTGATGGATATTTAAGGGTAGTAAGACCCTAATGAGGTGATTGGATTGGCCTATAAATTGTGTAGGTATGTGTGATAGCTTGGATGATAAATGATAGGTTGGAAATATGTAAAATTAAGGGAAAATGCTGTCCAATCTTTGAGAATATCTGATTGTTTTGAGTTTGAGTTGATCTTGATTAATTTTATGAAATTCTTGTGATTCGGAAGTTGAGAGGATAAGTTCCATATTAGTGATATTTCTAGACTTTGTCTAAGTTATTTCCTCTTTGATTTTTGACATGTATATGAGTAATAAGCTATTCTAGTGTTATATGGTGGAATTCCTAGCCCTTAATCACGATTAGTGGGGTTTATATGCAAAGGTTAGTTTAAGTAATGTAAATTCAGTTTTTCCGTGTTTCTGGACTCAAATTGGACTGCCAATTTCTCTATGTTTGAGACTGAATCAGCCCTTGCTCAAAACATGAAACTTGTAGATACATGAGTTAACTAGCTACCTACAAAATTTCAGATTGATCGGACTGCTGTAGCTTGTGAATTGATCGAAATACCCTTGACTGTTTATAGACCCTGTTTTGTGGACAGTTTTCTGTCCTCTTCAAGATTTTGATATTTGACGCTGAAAATGTATGATTTGGCCTTGAAGGTCTTCATAAGAAATGTTGGTATATGTCTTAGCTTCGTAACGCCACAAGATTCGTTTTAATCGGATAAGTGTGGCTTCAATTGTGATTAAAATGCCAAAAGGTGATAGAAACTTGATAATGTTAGAATTCCTTTGCTTGACCTGATATTTGTAATCTAGGGTTTCGACTTGAACAAGGCAATGAGGTATGATGGATGGTTTCTGAGCTGTGGTTGGTGAGTGATCGCTCAACTATTTCCCAAAAGTTACTTTTGAAATAATTCTTGCATTGGTTACACGATTGCATATCATTGTGTTTGTGTGTGTGCCATGACATTTTGGCTCCGATGAGTTCTTGGGAAAATCTTGTGCTTAGAACCAACGTCTCCACTACTATTTACGCATTCTTTGGAGCACGATGGCTCCTTATTTCTGTTTATTTGTTACTTGATCTAAGGGAGCGTTGGTGTGAGGACTTGCAAATTCCTTATATTTTTCCTAAAAATTCCCTTTTATTTGGAAATTATTCATTCATAACGGCCCTACTACCCAATCACCCAACAATAAGTGTAAATGAATATAGAAGTAAGGGTTTTCGTTGTCCGTTTTCAAGTTAGAGCGAATTCGGATTTTCACGTTTTCCCGTAGTATGACTATTCGGTACGGAGTGAGGATCAAATTTGGTAGGTAAGAGTGACTTTTGGATGAGGAAATATTATATGATTAGAAGTGATAATAATAAGTTAGTGATTACAAGTTAAAAACCCTAGTATACGCGATTTAAGAAAATCGGCTCAAACCAACGGGTATCGATCACTACCGTTTGAACACACCACTTGACTACCACTTCCCTACCACCACATATCCTTGATATTGTTGCAAAATATCCCCCTCATCCTCAGCCCTTATAGCCGAAATTATTGACCCAAAATGCGAGGAAAAGAAAACAAAATTTGGATGGATTTTGGTGGTGCCACTTGTTGGCCATCTATGGCCCTTTGACCAAACCCTTTTGTCTTGCCTTCTTATCTTTCATTTGAGCTCATTCTTCATCATTTTTTTTCTGGTTTGGCCGAGAGCAAGGAGAGGAGGAGAGTGAAGAGAGTTTTCCATTTCCAACCTTGAATCCAACCTTTTTAAGTGAGAACAAGAAAAACTAAACCGATTAATCACTAGTCTGGAAGCTTGGGAAGCTTGAGGAACCAAAAAATTTCAAGGAAAAGTGGAGGATCCTTCTTCAAAGCTCTTCTTTTGAGGTATAATGGCTGATCAACCTTTCTTTCTCCATTAATCATGATTAAGTTTGGTATTAATGTTAGAATTGTGCTTGTGATGCTTGTTTCAAATGGTTTTGATGATTGGAGTGATGAATGTTGAGTTAGGGTTTTGATTGATTCACTTATATTTCTTGTAGGTTAGGTGTTATATGATGTATATATATGGTATATAATCTTGTAAAGGAGAAAATAGTGGTAGTTTTAAGGTAAAAAATGTGAATTATAGCTTGAATATAACAAAATTCTAGATTTCTGGAAATTGTAGCTTCAGTTCTGCCCGGTTCCAGTTCATTATGCTAAAGGCCAAATTAGACTTAGTACAAAACATTAAAGTTGTAGATAATGATATTTTATGGTTTCCTACAAAATTTCAGCTCAATCGGAAAAACGTAGCCTGTGAAAAGATGAAAATGCCCTGACTGCCATAGGAGTAAAGTCAGTGGACAGTTTGACAGTACACTAAGTTGGTTGCATTTGTTCACCTTGATACATACTGAACTAGCTTTTAGTCAAAACATGAAAGTTTTATTACTATGTCTTAGCTTTCCAACACCTCCAAGAACGTTTTAAATGGACTTTGGTAACTTGAGATATGGCCATTTTAAGGTAGTGCGGTTAACTGGCTTGTTAGTTGGAATTTGGTTCTGTGAATTGGGAATTTGACTGGGTTACACTGGAATTTGGACTAAGCCCTTCATCAAAATTTTAGCCCTTTGTCTTAGCTTCAAAACGGTATAAATTGTACCCCAATCCGATAAGCGTAGCTTTGGTTGTGTCCATTATGCAAACAACGTCGAATCTGTCTTTTGCTAAACTTCATTTCCGCACATGTCGTTAGCTTGATTTTGTACTTGTATGACTTTGAACCTATTGAACGGCTATTGAAATGAGATTATTTTGTGTATAACTGTGGATTTGATTGAGGAAAAGAATGAAGCCATAAATGGCTGGAAATAGGAAAATACAAAGGGTGTGCTGCCCAAATTTACGTTCAATGGCTAGGTAGACATATTTGCAACTTGAGTAAGGGTTAAGAGTGATTACCACTTGAACCATCTGGGATATTTGCGTCTTCTTTTACCGAGGTATATAAGTAAGAACTTGGCCGAACTTGTACCCTTGAAAAATAAAATAATGACTACTAGGAGTAAGTTGTCCTTGTACCTACGACTCAAATGGCATTTCCAAGTATAAATGTTACAAAGTTTTATAGTTTAAAAAGCAAGCAAGTGTTTCACGACTATTCTCCTAGTGAATTTCAATTTCTTGATTCTTATTAAATGAAACGTCTAAGTTTCGAACCTTAGTCGATTTTCAAAGTTCTTAAACCAAGTTTTATCACAGATTTGGACTCCAAACCCGGAGTACAACCCAGATGCGATCACTAGAGGCACTACTTTTGGTGAGTGCTTCCAAATATCTGATTGTACTGGAAATATGTGTTTCATGTTTGATCTATGTGATTGTGTGTTAAATAAGTGAATTGACAGGGCAAGGGTGTACTTTATCGCACTTGCCCTAATATGATTTGTGCCTGTTCATTGATTGCACCTGATTTGCTATATATGCACATAAGATATATCCTGCCTGGAATTCCAGAAACCCTATGGCTAGTTAATCGAGTCGAGCTGGCAAGGGCCTGGTCGATTAGATAACGAACCCTGGGTAATTAGTGATGTCGAGTGGAGTGTTATCTCCTCGACTCATTGGTATACTCAAGTATTACCACCAGTGTTTCGTGTGGTGTGCGGGCCCGGTAAGGGGATTGATCGGTGGATGGAGACTGGCGTGAAGTTGGGTTTTTCTGGACCAATTTATTACTTGAAAGTTGACGGAGTGTCAACTACGAATCGATCAAGCTGTGATGGAGCCGAGATATGAGCCACTGTATCCTTACATGTGAAATGTGAACCAGTTATTCCTTGACTATATGAAGTGTTATTCCTCTGATTTGACTTGTTTGCTCGCTATTTCACTATCACATTGTTATTACTTTATTTGATGGCCAATTTGATATTTGGAACTTCACTGAGTTTTAGCTCACTCCATTAGTTTTGTTTTCCTTACAGGGGTACGAGCAAGGCGTGAGATTTGTACAGACTAGCATAGACTAGATGTTTCGACTTTTGACTTGTACTCGCGCTTTCACTCGATTAGGATGATTTGTACTTGGATTGTATATATTTTGAACCAGTTTGGGTATATAGAAGCTTTGTATCTTGATTTTACATCGATGTAAATTATAAGTTTGAAATGGGATGTTATTTATTGTCTATGGATGTATGCACGTGATACGAGTGAGTGAATCTTGGTGAGAGTTGGGCAGGCGGTCCACCGAACACTTGGTACGCCTTAGGGAGAGGTGGGGTCGTCATAGTTGGATATTTAAGTACAAGGATTTCACTGGCTCCAAAGGGCATTATACGCATATTTGATCACTAATTCTTGAGATCATTTAAGTGCACTATTGTAAAGCTTATTTGATTAATGATTTTACTGTTCACTCGCTGAGCTTCTAGCTCACCCCAAATGTTTTCTTCTTCCCACAGGGATCGAGGCAAATGAAGCGCTTGTATTATGTTATTTGTGTGACTGGATGGCATATATATTGTACAGTTTAGACTTGGATTCATTTTGTGTAATAGTTGGGTTAGTGTGACTGTTTGGAATTGAAGTGGATGTATGTGTATGTTCCACGCTTAGCATTAGTTTCCGCTTTGCTTATGATATGTAATTCTTGGAGAATTTGATGTAATATCTGAGATATATCTTGTAATTTAATTGAGGACTGTAGTGAATGACTGAGTCCCGGTGTGAGAACCCGTAAATTCCCTAATAATTTTCCTAGGGTTTTTCCCCTTTAATGGCATGTTTTCTGCATTTTCTGGCTTAGGAAAATTTTCCTGGTGAATTTTATGAGTAATTATAGTTTTTGGATGATTTTTCTTGTATTGGAGAGTTTTTGAAAAATTAAGGATAAATAACGGACGTGGGACCCGCTAGTACGAAAAGTTCGGAAAAATTCGGCCAATTAGGTTAAGTTTCGGATACTGTGTGAAATTTATCGGGTGTTAAGAGATAAGTAGAGGTTGAGATGTGATTGATGTGAGAGGGAGAGAAAGGATAGAGATGCATTTATGGAAGTGACAAGTGTCACCTTGTGAGTGGATGTAACTTTTGACTTACTATTCTATGTTTTACCATTTGATTAAACATCTGAAAATTTACCAAAATTTGCTTCATTTTCAAGCTCTTGTGGCCGGCCAACCTTAAGGAAGAAAGGAAGAAAATGTGACGCCCCGAAAACTAGGAGTATGAGAAACCAAAAATTTTTATATATTTTCTCGACATTATTTTGTTTTCTTGTCTCTAAGTTTGTTTTCTTCAATATATTAATTTTTTATACATTTCTATAAAGAAATATAGTTTCCAAATCATTTTCTTGATCCAAGTTAGTCCACATTAATTTTGAAGTGCGTTTTGAACGTGGGACCCGCAAGTGCGGTAAATGCATTATATTTTTGACAACTTGTTAGAATTTTGTATTAAGTGATGTTATTTTACAAGGTGTTAAGATATTTGTATTGGAGAGACAAAAAGATAAGTTTTAAACCTAAAGGTGACAAGTGTCACCATCTAATTTACTCTTGACTTTGACCATTTGACTTTACCTTTACCTTTACCAAATAAATATCAAAAATTGACCAAAATAAGCTCTTATTTCAAGCTCTCTTGGCCGACTTTCTTGCTCAAAGAAAGGAAGAAAACTCTCCACAATTTTGGTCTCCAATCTTGCTCAATCTCTCAAATCAACCGTTTAATCTTGCATTTGTTCCATAAAACTTCTTCTATTAGTGTTTGTGAGTTGTTTGGTGGAGTTATTTGGAAGGTTAAGGTGCCTAGTTGTTCTCTCTCTTCTATTGCTAAGGTGAGTTGTGAGGAACCACTCTCCTTCCTTAATTGATGCTTAAATCATGATTAGTGGTGGTATAAGGTGCAACTTTATGGATTATATTGTGATTTTTGGTTGAGTTGGTGAAGTTTTATAATTATTGGGGTTTTTTCTGTTTTAATATGAACATGATGGTGTGGCTATATATGATGATTGGAAATGGTATATAATGATTCTAGAAGGTGGAAAAAGTGGAAGATTGCAAGTAATTTCTGTTTTGGAAGAAATCTGGAAAATTAGGGTTCCTTGGTTCTTCATTCTGTCCGAAATTTTAGGTCATAGATAGAGGCCGAATTGGCCTTGTCTTAAAACATGAAAGTTGTAGAGAATGGTATTTTATAGGTGCCTACAAATTTTCAGGTCAATTGGAGTAGTGTAGAATGAGAAAAATTGAAATTACTATTGCCATTCTGGTTTTACCCGAATTTGGGAATTGCTTCTGTAATTGGTTGTTTTGATCAGGAATGCTTCTGAATTGGTTGTTGAGGTCTTCTGATGAATTGTAGCCCTATGTCTTAGATTTCAGCTGGTTTTGGAATTTCTGGATTTGGGCTTAGGTAGCCTGATTTATGATGTTTCCGCTAGAATGCGTTCTGTGAATCTGTTTTTGTGATTCTGGTGTAGTATCTTGCATTTTTGACCTGGTTACACTCGAAACTGGGTTGAGTGACCTTCTGTAATATTGTAGCCCTGTCTCTTAGCTTCGAAACGGTGGATCTTGTACCTTCATCCGACAATCGTAGCACCTTTGGTACAATTACCGCAAAATGACATCAAAACTGTTTTTCTGGTTTTGAGCTTCACTTTCATTTCCGGACTTTTTCCTAGCTTGACTTGTCTTTGTACTACTTGGAGCTTGCTGAATGGCTATTGGATGAACTTGTTGTTGTGTGTGTACCTTTGGGACTGGCTGAGGAAATAATGAAGCCATGATGGTTGGAAAAGTAAGCAAATTTAGGGGAAGTGCTGTCCGAACTTTGAAGGGACTTGTTTGCATTGAGTTTGTTATCTAAGACTTGGATTTGAGCAAGGCAATGTTATATGATGGATGATTTCTGAGCCAAGGAGGTGAGTGACCTCAAACTATTTCTAAAGTTATTTATGAACTGTTTCCTGCATTATTTACTTTTGAACTGTTTCCACAGTTACTTTTGAACCGTTTTCTTGCATTACTTACCTTTAAACTGTTTCCAAAGTTACTTTTGAACTATTTTCTTGCATATCATGCGTGCTTGCATATGAGTGTTCCTTGTTGCTGTATTCCTTGATTTATTGGCTTGTTATTATTGATTGATAATGTGTTAAGTGCTTTCAATGATTGTTAAAATGAGTTTTCTAGGCGAGTGTGTACTTTATCGCACTCGACCTAAATAAATATGAAATTTTCAATGATTAATGATTAAATGCTAGTTGCGCATGAATGTAAGCCGTTTGGCTGAACTGGCCACTGTCCTTTGTTACCGATCGACTCGAGCCAAAAGCGGACTCGATCGGGCGATAGGGTGACCCTGGGTGAATTTGGTATACTCGAGTATTACCTTGTAGTCCGGCTACGTCCGGATGGGTGGAGTCCGGCCAATGGTCGGATGGGTGGAGTCCGGTCAACGTCCGGAAAAGGAGATGAACGAACAAAAGGATGAACGAGGGATTCTACTTACAAAAAAAATGTGTTTTCAAACGATTGGAGGAATAAGGGGAAATGTCAGGGGAACGAACGAACAAACGAATAGCTCTATGTGAGCCCGTATCCTTTTAATGAATGTTACTATCGCTTTCCATTGTAAATGTTCCTTGAATTATTGATACTCCATTTTAATGTATTGTAAATGTTGTAATTGTTTCTAGACTTATCATTTGATTCTTGACATCATTGATTTATGACATCATTGAAATGAACTATTGTGAAACCGATTTGATTACTGATTTTAATGGTTACTCGCTGAGCTTCTAGCTCACCCCAAAAATATTTTATTTCCCTCCACAGGGCTCGTGGCGAAGGAAGGACTTGTAGTACTTGTTCACGTGACTGGATGGCATATATCTTATATAATTTGGATTTGGAATCATTTTATGTATAGTTGAGAATCGTTTCCGCTTCGCTTATGACATGTAATTATTGGAGACTTGGATGTATGTTTGTGGACCATGTGATGTATATTTGAGATTTATATTGTAATTCATTTGAGGATTGTAGTGAACGACTGAGTCCCGGCGAGAGCTGGGCAGGCGACCCGCCGAACCCTCTGGTTCGCCTTAGGGGGAGGTGGGGCCGTCACAGAAAACCTCTTCAACTTCTTGATTTCCTCTTGCTCCAATCCAATAACTCAACCATCTAAACTTGTTTCTACTCCATAAAACCTTTCCATTTGGTGATTGTAAGTGGTTTGGTGAAGTGTTTGGGGAAGCTAAGGTGACAAGCAACTCTTCCTCTCTTGTTTACTAGGTGAGTGGTGATTGAACTTTCTCCTTCACTTAATGAAGCTTAATTTGTGCCTAGTGGTGGCTAAAGTGCTGAATTTTGTGGTTTATTTCTTACCTTTGGATGAATTGATGAAGTTTTCAATTTATTGGTGATTTTTATGGTTTAATGTGATCATGATGTTGTGGCTATCTATGATGGTTGGAAATGATGGTTAATGACTCTAGTAGGTGTACATGATTGGTATTTGCAAGCAATTTTGGGTTTGGAAGGAAATGTGGAAAGTTAGGGTTTCATAACCCTCATTTCTGTCCGGTTTTGTATCTCATGGTTAGGGGCCGAATTGACCTTGGCTTAAAACATGAAAATTGTAGGTATTGATGTGTTAGAGGTGCCTGTAAAATTTCAGGTCAATCGGATTAGTGTAGAATGAGTAAAGTCAAAATTACTAGTGCTGTTCTGGATTCATCCGAATGTAAGAACTGTGTCTGAAATTGGTTGTTTTGGCTGAAATTGCTTTGGATTTGGTTGTTGAGGTCTTCTGATGAAATGTAGATTGATGTCCTAGCTACCATATTCCTTTGGAATTTCTGAATTTGGACCTGTATAGACTGAGTTGTACTGATTACAGCAGAATGTAGTTTGTGAACCTGTTATTGTGGTTCTGATTTAGTATCTTGCATATTTGACCTAGTTGTGCTAGGAATTGGACTGAGTGACCTTCTACATTGTTGTAGCCCTATTTCTTAGCTTCGAAACGGTGGGTCTTACACCCTAATCTGATAACCGTAGTGTCTTTGGTGCTATTCCCGCAAAATGAGGTCAAACTTTGTTTTTATCAGGGTTAAAGCTAATGCCATTTCCTGATTTTCTGGTTACCTATGATGCTTGTATATGCTTATGAAACCCTGTTGGGGTTGTGATTGGCATTGCTTTATGACTCGTTATCGAGTCTCATTGTACTTGTTTGCATGTTCTAGGGCGTGACGGTGGTTCACGACGTACTTTTGACGACGGTGCATGAAACATCACCTACTTGATTGGTGAGTGTACTACTCACATGAATGTTTACAATGTGGCTTTGATATATGTGATTGTGTTGCCGTGAAGGCTTACTTGGCCATTGACATTGGTTAAGGTGAGGGTGTACTTAACCGCCCTCACCCTTTTTGATACTGTTAATGACTGTTTACCGTTTCACTGTAATACTGAACTTGATATATGAGTTATTGAATTCCATTTCATGGAACCTGATTTGGTGTCGTTTGGGCGAGTATCCAACGGCCTTACTGTATTACTGAGCTCAACCCCGTTGGTAGTCAATTGAATCGAGCTGGCGAGGGCTTGGTCGTGAAAATTGACATGCCACGGGGACTGTACTGGGGAATCTTGTAGTAACGAGACTCTTGATTCCGGTATACTCGAGTATTACCAAAACTACTGTTTGGAGTGCGGGCCCGGTTGGGGTATGTTGGGTGGAAGGAATGGAAGTTAAGTGAGGTCTACGGTTGGTTACTCTTAAGCATTGACGGAGGGTCAATGAGGTTGGATCAAGAATGCAAGAGTGGAAATGGGCTCTTGAGAGCCGTCCGTATCCTTTTAACGATTTGTTTTGCTTTTTATTTGCATACTTGAAATGAACGGTTATGCTTATGTGATCTTAGTTGCTTATGTGGTATTAACTCACTGGGCGTAAGCTCACTCCGTTCCATTTGTTTTCCTTACAGGAAAATGATCACTTTTGGAAAGATCATACTTGTTGGTTGCCAAATTGAGCTCATGTACATGTATATTTTGAATAGCTCTTTGAATGAAACCCTAATGTGTATTGGGTTCATCTTCTTTTGATTGGCAAACCGAACATGTATATTTATGATGAATAGTTTTGGCATGGCCATTTGGTTGTAAATGTTAAATTTCAATGTACATATATGTTTGGTTGATGTTTGGTTGGATTTCGGATCAATACGCATTTCAAACGGAAAAGGAAAAATTGTAACATCCCGAATATTAGGAGGTTGGTTATGAAGAAAATATTAAAGTGTATTTCTTTGGGGTTTGATTTAAAACCTTATTTTATTTTAAAAGACTAGAAACCCTAATTTTAAATTACTGGAATTGGAAAATTCCTCATGTTTTCTTAAAAATTTCTTTTTATTTGAAAATTATCATTTATTAAAACCCTACTATCCAATTATTCCATGATAAGTGTAAATAAATCTAGAAAATAAAGTTTACACTTCGGTTTCAAGATTTGAGCAAAATTAGGGTTTTGCGATTTTTCCGCCGGATGAATTTCCGGTACTGGCCGAGGAGCAATTTGACGATTAAAAGTGACTTTTAAGTGAGAAATAATATGTGATTAGTAGCAATGATATAAGGTTAGTGAATGGGAAGTAAAAACCCTAATACGTGTGTTTTTAAGAAAAACGGCGCGAACCGGCGGGTCCCGCGCACTACCGATTGAACGCACCACTTGACCACCACTTTCTTGCCATACAAGTTTATCATTAATGGAGCAAAATATCTTCCCCCTCTTAGCTCTCCTATTGGCCGAAATTTAGTGGTTAAAATGCAAGGAAAGAAAGAGAAAATTTTGTGGTTGTAATTCAACCAAGTGTTAGACAAACTTGTGGCTAGAATTACTTCTTATCTTTCCAACCTTCTTATAAGACAAACTTAGCTTAATCTCCTTCATTATTTCTGCACCTTGGCTGAGTAAGGAGAGAGAGAAAAGAAGAGCAAGAGCAACAAATTTCCTTCTTGATTTGCTTCAACCCAAGTAACAAATCCAATTCTAAACCGATTAAAGTACTAAGTGTGAGTTGGGAAGCTTGAGGAACCAAGAAATACCAAAGGGGGTGAAGGATCACTCTACCAAGCCTTGCTTTTGAGGTACCAACATCTGAACATGATCTTGGTTGCTTTGAATTTTGTTTTAAGATGTGTTTTTAGCTTAAGTTTTGGCTTGATTTCATGATTATGCAAGTAGGTGTGATGAATTTGGAAGTTTTCACCTTTTATATGATGAACTAGGGCTTGAGGAATTTCTGCCCAATTTGTTGTATGATGCTTGTATGTTACAATTAAGATTGTATAAGGTGTTTTGGTAGTGTTAGAAGTGAGAAATTGGGGAAAATTGCACTAGAAACTACAAATTTCAGATTTCTGGAAATTCTAGCATTCATTCTGTCCGAATTTGTATCTGTGTGTTAGAGGCTGAATTGGCCTTGGGTTAAAGAAGGAAAGTTGTAGAGAATGGTAGTTTGTAGGTGCCTGTAAAATTTCAGCTCAATCGGAGTAATGTAGGTCGTGAAAAGTCCAAAATACCCTTACTGTTTTAAGTATTTCCCCAGTACTCCGTTCCATCAGTTAGTCCAGTTTATCACGTTTTTTGACGAGGATACATACTGATTTAGCTCTTCGCCAAAACATGAAAGTTGTAGTATTCTGACTTAGCTTTCAAATGCCTCTAAGAACACCTGAATCGGACTTTTGTACTCTGAGATATGACCATTACAGGGTAATGCAGTTATATAGCCGACGAATTGGTTTCTGGTTTAGTAATTTGAGGATTTGACTAAGTTACATTAGGAACTGGACTAAGTGACCTTCATGACCATTGTAGCTCTGTGTCTTAGCTTCGAAACGGCATAGGCTGCACCTCAATCCGATAAGCGTAGCCTCGGATATGTTATTTCCACATTTGTACGTCAAATCTGTCTTGTGCTAAGTTGAATTTCTGCACTTGTGATTGTTGTGAATCTTGTTTTTATGATATTGTGAGCCTATGGAACGGCTCTTGGCTTGAATTGTTTTTATGTGTGATGTTGAGTTGTGGTTGAAGAAAAATAATGAAGCCTAAATGGCTGGAAAATTAGGTAAACACAAAGGGCATGCTGCCCAAATTTACGCTCGAAGACTAGAGAACTATACTTGCAACTTGAGTAAGGGTTAAGAGTGATTACTACTTGAATCATCTAGGGTACTTGAGTCTTCTTGTTCCGAGATATATAAGTAAGGACTTGGCCGAACTTGTACCCTTGAGAAATACAACCATGACTACTAGAAATACGTTTTCCTTGTACTTTCGACTCAAATGGCATTTCCAAGTATAAATGTTACAAAGTTATATAGTTTGAAAAGCGAGCGAGTGTTTCACGAATATTCTCCAAGTGAATTTCCATTTCTTGATTCTTATTGAACGATTCGAACTCTAGTCATGTTTCAAAGTTCTCAAATTGAGTTTTATCGCAGATTTGGACTCCGAACTCGAAGTATAACCTGAAAGTGACCAGTAAAAGCACTATATCTTTTGGTGAGTGCTTTCAAATACTGAATTGCACTAGATACTTGAACTTGATACGTGACCAATATGATTACATGTTATATACGTGAATTGTTAGGGCAAGAGTGTACTTTATCGCACTTGCCCTTACGTGATATACTTGTTTATTGTTGCAATTGACTTGATATACTTGTTTATGATGCGCGCACCTCCTGGAATTCCAGAAACCCTGTGGCGAGTTACTCTAGTCGAGCCGGCAAGGGCTTGGTCGATTGGGTAACGAACCCTGGGTCTCTTGTATTGTCGAGTGGAGTGATATCTCCTCGACTAATCGGTATACTCGAGTATTACCACCCGTGTTTATTGAGGATTTTGGGCCCAGTAGGGGGTGTGAATGGTGGACGGAGAGTCGTGTAAGTGGTGTTCTACTGGATTGGTTACTTACTTGAAAGTTGACGGAGTGTCAACTACTACGTGATCAAGCTTCTGGTAATGCAATGGGAATTTGGCTCCTGAGAGTCATCCGTATCCTTATACTTTGGAGTGATTATTGTTTATTGGATTATTGTTTCTTTTGAAAAACTTCTACACTCGCTCATTTTAAGATTGTTACTTGACGTGTTATTGCTCACATTTATGAACTCTTCATGCTCGTTACTTTGCTATATCGAAAACTTGTACTTATAAATAATGGTCAATTTGCTATTTGGAACCTCACTGGGCTTTTAGCTCATTCCACTCCATTTGTTTTCCTTTCAGGGGTACGAGCGAGGTGTGAGATATGTAAAGTCTAGCATAGACTAGTTGTTTGATTTTTGACTTGTACTCGCGCTATTCCTCGGATGGAACATGTTGTACTTGGATTGTATACGTTTTGAACTAGTTTGGTTTATTGAAACTTTGTACCTCGATTTCTATCAATGTAAATTATAAGCTTGAATTGGGAATGTTATTTATGGTTCATGAATGTGTGTACATGACTCGTTTGAGATAGGGAGTGAGTCCTGGCGAGAGTTGGGCAGGCGGTCTGCCGAACCCTTTGGTACGCCTTAGGGGGAGGTGGGGTCGTCACAAAAATTTTGGCGGGAATGAACAGGGCCAAATCCGGCCAGGAATCCGGCCAGAAAATGGCCGGATTGAGGGCCGGATTGCCCTGTGAAAAATTGGACCCGGCCAGTTGCTCTACCGGCCAGACAATCCGGCCGAATTGCGAAGGGAAATTGAATTTTCAGGTTTGCTCACTGGCCAGTATCCGGCCAGGAATCCAGCCGGAAATCCGGCCAGATTCCGGCCGGATTCTGACGTGGCCGGTACTGTTCATCATCGGTTTCGATTTTTTTGTTTTTTTTTATTTTGTGATTTTGACTTGTTTGCGCGCGTTGGTATGTTCCAGAACGTATTAGATCGACGTAAACTGATCCGTTAGTCCTGGCGAGAGTTGGGCAGGCAGTCCGCTAACCCCTTTGGTTCGCCTTAGGGGAAGGTGGGGCTGTCACACCCGGCGAGAGCTGGGCAGACAGTTCGCCGAACCCTTTGGTTCGCCTTAGGGGGAGGTGGGGCTGTCAGTTGGTATCAGATGTTAGCTTTCAAATCTCTGTAGTGTATCCTAGACTTAAAGTTTAGGATGCCTGACTGTGGGATTAATTTGAATATGATGTGAACGAGGATCTATTGTATCCTAGGGGTTCAAGAAATTCATTATTTGAGAGTTTCTTACTTGGGACTTGTAGAAATAAAAAAATTGAGGAATTAAGTGATGCTATATTGAAGGAAAATATGGGATGAGAGATTAGTAGTGAAAGATTGGACGAATTTGAATTATTATTATACTTGTAAGTGTGGAATGAATTGAGGTAATTATTAGTACTGGCTATGGAGGATAAGAGACCGAGATTTGGTGGTCAAGCTCCATGTATGATGATTTTGAACCAAGATAAAAGAATATCAAAGGAATAAAATGCATTTTTCGGCCCATTTACGTCCTAGAGAATTTTTGCTTTGAAATTCTAAAGAAAAACCAGGACGTACTAGCTTTATTTTCAAATGATGATTGGAAGTAATATATATATGCATTAAGTATGTGCAATTTTTCGATTTTGGTAAATCTGTGAATTTTACTTGAATTTCAAATTTGAAAATTTGTGAATAACTGATGAGTTTGTTGAATTTTGTATACAATGGACTTATACAAGGTTAAAATTTTCTAAACTAAGTTTTTCCCCTTGATTGTATACTGGTGTATTCTCACACCTGAATTTTATAGTGTAAATCTTGAGTTTTCAGAAGAATGGTGAACTTGTGTTTTATAATGTAAATCTTGAACTTGATAACATTTTTGGTTACTTTAAATACTCTTTTTATATTTTAAAATTCTTGGTTTTCAAGAAGAGTGAGCCTATCTTTAGGTGTACGGACTAAGGGAACTTTGAGATATAGAGTAACCGCATTCAAGAGCATGAAGTTAGTGTGAATTGATTTGGTTTCTATTTGACACGTAAGTTAGCAAGTTGTACTTATTCCTTGGGTTTGAACTCGGAGCTTGAGACTTTAACTATAAAACCCTAAGACTAGTTATTCTTGGAGATGATGGTGCTCTGGCTGGTGGCTTGCTTATTAAAGATTTTGAACTTCGAATGGATAACCTTTGGTTTCCGCTTGTGTTATGGTTTGATTGGATCTAATTTCGTAAAGACATGTGATCTGATTGAAATTAGTGATATTTGGACCCTTTGGTTTAACTATGGACTTAGGAAGGATGGTGCACGCCGTGAGGCCTTTTGTATCCTGCTTGCATATACTTCTATATTTTGTGGCATTTAATTGCCTATATGCAGTATTTGACATATTGGCCTTGTTTTGTGATTTCTAACTCGTGCTATAACTTTTGATACATGTAAAGAATCATGTCCTGATTCTAAATATTTTTGCAACTTGTATATGCATTAAGTTCTTTTATGCTTAATTATGTCTTTTCTTGTGCTTATAGACTTCTATTAAATATGGTAGCAGGAATGGGAAAAAGGGGGTCGTGGCCGAGGGCTTAGACAACCCTGTACTCGTGAGAAAAATTGATGGATAGTCTTATATAATTTAATGGGTCTCTAGTACTGAATATGAATCGAGAATAAACCCGAAAATTAGATCTACCAGTGTATAATGGATTAACCTAGTGGGAACTTAGTGAGATTTTCCTGTGCGCAATTTTAATGGTTGCTTTATACATATATTATGATTGGTTCTGTGGCCATATTTCAACTTTTATGAAAGTTTGAACTCCAAAAGTATTTCGTTGGTTTGGTGAGATGCTTGAACTACCTGAGACTGGCCTTGAACTGCCTGAGACTGACTAGGCTGAGCTTACTTGAGACTTGAACCTGTTTAGGTGAGTGTGTTCTTACTCATACTCATGCTCCTTGAACTTGAACTTGTGCTCTTATTTGTACTCGTGCTCCATGAACCTGAAGTATTTGGCCCTGCTTTTGACCTTATATGTTTGGACCCTGCTTTGACCCTGCTTTTGAACTTATTCGTACTCGTGTGGTTGTAGACCGGCTACTACTCTTCTGTAGCGGTTGAACTGAACCTCTCTGGTGAGGCACTGCCTGTTGTGTTTTCAAGCACCATCATTCTTTTGGCGAGGCATGCTTGTTGTGTTTTCAAGCATCACTAGGGATGAAAATTTTGAACTGAGATCCTTTGGTGGGGTATAGCCGTTGTGCTAACCTATTGTGTTTTCAAGCACCACCAAGGACAAATTCCTGCACTGAGGCTTTTGGTGAAATATAGCCGTTGTGTGACGGCCCCACCTCCCCCTGGGGCGTACCCGAGGGTTCGGCGGACCGCCTGCCCAGCTCTCGCCGGGACTCAGTCGTTCACTACATTCCTCAAATGAATTACAATATAAATCTCAAAAATTACATCAAATTCTCCAATAATTACATGTTATAAACGAAGCGGAAACGATTCCCAACTATACATCAAATGTTTCCAAATCCAAATTGTACAAGATATATGCCATCCAGTCACGTGAATAAGTACTACAAGTCCTTCCTTCGCCTTGAGCCCTGTGGAGGGGAATAAAATAGTTTTGGGGTGAGTTAGAAGCTCAGCGAGTAACCAGTAAAATCAGTAATCAAATCGGTTTAACAATACTTCATTTCAATGATGTCATAAATCAAATGATAAGTCCAGAAACAATTACAACATTTACAAAAACATTAAATATGGAGTATCAATAATTCAAGAAACATGTACAATGGAAAGCAATAGGAACACATTCATTAAAAGGATACACTACAGAGATCTGAAGCCTAAGCTCTGATACCAACTGTGACAGTTCTCAGGGTCACATCACGGGGTACCTATCAGCTTGCCACCCGCACGCGGGCATCCCCTACGGAGAGTTTCGCTTCGTGACTCTTCACGAACGAGAGGCTCGGGGCTTTTCCAGACGAAGGACTTAAAGTCCCAACTGTCGGCATATGGCTCTGATACCACCCTTGAGTAAGAAAGTGACACTTGTCACCTTGAGGTGTAAAACTTATCTTTTTGTCTCTCCAATACAAATATCTTAACACTTTGTAAAATAATATCACTTAATACAAAATTCCAACAAGTTGTCAAAAATATAATGCATTTACCGCACTTGCGGGTCCCACGTTCAAAATGCACTCTTAATTTCTCAAAAACTAACCGATACTAGAAAAATCATTTTAAAACTATCTTTGCTCATAAAATTTATCTGGGGAATTTTTCTAATCAAGAAAATGTAGAAAAGGCGGGCGATTAAAAAAAATAAACCCTAGAAAATTGAAAAATTTCCGGGTTCTCAAACTCATTTTTTTTTCGGGGCGTCACACGTTGTGCTAGCTTGTTGTGTTGTCCAGCAGCACCAGGGCCAACTTCTTGAACTGAGACTCTTTGGTGAAGCATAGCCGTGTGCTAGTTTGTTGTGTTGTCCAGCACCACCAGGAGTAAATTTTCGATCCAAGGTTTTACTATATCCTGAATTTCTTCCAAATATCAGGGACTTTAAGTCCAACTTCGAGCCTTTTGCATGTTTCATCTAGTTACTCGACTAACTATCTGTTGGATCATGATGATTTGATAAGTTGGATTGGGGTACTTTTAGTACTTGATTGTGATAACTGGGATTAGAGTGATTCTTAATACGTGATAGGCTTTCGACGACTATTTTTGATCTGATTAGTTCAAGTTGGAATGTCGAGAACGACAATCTTTTAAGGGGGGAGTTTGTGATGCCCGAGAGAAGAAAAAGGGAAAATTTGAATAGTGATTTTTGCAGAATCCGGCCGGAAATCCGACCAGTTCTTGGCCGGATTGGCAGGGAAGTTGGAAAAAAAATTTTTGATCAGCCACTGCCTCGTATCCGGCCAGCAATCCGGCTGGATTATGACATGGCATGAATCCGGCCAGCTATCCAGCCAGATTCTGGGCGGATTGTGACGTCACCTCCGGTAGTCAACTTTGTGACAGCCCCACCTTCCCCTAAGGCAAACCAAAGAGGTTAGCGGACTACCTGTCCAACTCTCGCTAGGACTAACGGTGCAGACACACGCGATCTAAAACGTTCCGAGAAAATAAAACATGCTCACACAAGCCGGAATCACAAGATAGCCAAACGCAAATCAAATCGTTGGTGAGTAGTGGGTGCCATGTCATATAATTCGGAAAAACATTTCCAAACCAAATAGGACCCATAAACAGGGTTAAGCCGTGTTATATACATACGTTTGTAATTTACAAAACAAAAGCGAGATAATTAGATCAAAATACATTTAGGGTTTTGCCCATACGGAGCTATTCAAAATATATATATACATAAGCTCAACTTGGCAATCCATATTCATCGCCTTTCCAAAAGTATTCAATTTCCTGTAAGGAAAACAAAAGGAAAAGAGTGAGCTTACGCCCAGTGAGATACTATCACTCAAGCAGCAAAGTTCATATAAGCATCAAGCTTCTCATTCCAATACATCAAAAGTAAGCCAAGGCACACATCGATAGTGTTGATAAAAGCATACGGTCGGCTCTCAAGAGCCCCTTTTCTCGCTTGCATTCTTGATCGGACCTCATTGATCCTCCATCAATGTTCAAGAGTAACCAACCGTACGCTCCACTTTACTTCCATTTCTTCCACCCAACATATCCCTATCGGGCCCGAACTCCAAACAGTAGAAATTTGGTAATACTCGAGTATACCGAAATCAAGAGTCTCACTACTAAAAGATTCCATATAACAGTCCCCATGGCTCATCGACTTTCACGACCAAGCCCTCGCTGGCTCGATTCAATCGACTACCAATGGGGTTTAACTCATTAGTAACAGTAAAAGCCGTTGGATCCTCGTCCAAACGACACCAAATCCAGTTTTCCATGTACATTTCAAGTACTACAGTGAAACAGTAGACAGTCGTATATAATACAAAAAGGGGTAAGGGAGATCAAGTACACCCTCACTTTAATCAGGTTCAACAGTGCAAATAAGCCTTCAAGGCATCAAGTTCAATATAATAAAGCCACATTGTAAACAAACAAGTGAGCAGTACACTCACCAAGCAAGCAAATGATGTTTCATACACTTCCGCCCAAAGAGCGTCTTGAACCACTGTCATATCCTAAAACATTCAAATAAGCACAATAAGACTCAATTACAAGTCATAAACCAATTCCACATACTACCAAAGTAAGGTTGCATTAGAATGTATAAGTACGAAAGTAACTAGGGAAAGTCCGGAAATGAAGTTAAGCTCTAAACCCTAATACAGTTTTTTGACATCATTTAGCGGTTTTGGCACCATTGGCACTACGATTGTCGGATGGAGGTGTAAGATACACTGTTTCGAAGCTAACAGCTAGGGCTACAATGTTACAGAAGGTCACTCAATCCAGTTCATAGCGTAACTAGGTCAAACATTCTGTATACTAAACCAGAACCGCAAAAATAGGTAAAGAAACCGCATTCTGGTTAACGAACCGTAATTCAGGCTACCTAAGTCCAAATCAAGTGATTCCAAAGCCATCCGAAAGCTAAGACACCAGGCTACATTTCTTAAGAAGGCGTCAACAACCAAATAAGAAGTATTCCCAATTCGGCCTCTAACTATGATGAACAGTGCCGGGCAGAATGAGGGGAAATGAAACCCTAACTTCCAAATTTCTTTCCAAAGCAGAAATTTTCTGCAACCACAATTTACACCTTCTAGCTTCATTCAAGATCATTTCCAATCATCATCCATGGCCACAACATATGAATCTTATTAAAACAGAAAAATCATGAATAATTATAAAACTTCACGAAATTCAACCAAAATCATGATATAATCCACAAAATCACCTCTTAGGCTACCACAAGTCATTAATTAGACATCATTAGATAGAGAGGAGAGGTTCCTTAACTACTCACCTTAGTAACCAAAGAAAAGAATCCCTTGGCACCTTAATCGTCCAAACAACTCCACTAATCACCTCACAACCACTCGCTTAGGGATTTTTATGGAGTAAATGCAAGATTAAACGGTTAGGTTGTTGGATTTGAGCAAGATAGAGCAAGAAATTGGAGAGCTTTTCCTTTCTTTCTTCCTTGGAGAGAGCCAGCCACAAGCTTGCAAATTTGGAGGATTTTTGGGTCAAATTTTGATTTATTTAGTAAAATGGTAAAAGGTGGAATAGTAGTCAAAAAGGTGAAATTACTCTCCAAGTGACACTTGTCACTTCATTAAATGCATAGCTATCTCTTTGTTCCTCTCACACCAATCCACTTGGTAACCTTTAATTATCTCATAACACTCGGTAAATTAACCCCAGTATCCAAAACTTAACCTAATTGGCCGAATTTTTCTGAAAGTTCCGCACTAGCGGGTCCCACGTCCGGTATACGCTCTTAATTTCTCAAAACTAACCAATACTAGAAAAATTGTCTAAAAACTATATTGACTCATAAAAATTATCTAGAAAATTTTCCTAATAAAAAAAATGCAGAAAAACATGCCATTAAATAAAATAAAACCTAGAAAATGAGAAAATTTACGGGTTCCCACACTCTCTCCCCCTTAAAAGAATTTTGCCCTCGAAATTTCTCACCTTAACGCACGAAAAGTTCAGGGTATTTCTTTTGCATCTCTTCTTCCACTTCCCAGGTAACTCCTCTACCCCATGATTTCTCCACAGTATCTTAACCAACGGAATCTGCTTGTTTCTCAGCTCTTTGACTTTCCGGTCAAGCACTTGGATAGGTTTCTCTTCGTAAGCAAGCGATTCATCTATGTCGATCTCCTCTGGCTGTAAGATATGCGATGGGTCAGGATAGTATTTCTTGAGTATCGAGACGTGGAAGACGTCGTGAATTCGAGAGAGACTGGATGGTAGTTTTAACCGATACGCTACAGTACCTATTCGTTGGAGAATCTTGTAAGGTCCAACGAACCTCGGTTGGAGCTTCTTTCCTCTACTTGCTGTGATGCTCCATAATGGTATGATCTTGAGAAACACATGGTCTCCAACTTCGAACTCCAAGTCTTTTCTTCGGTTGTCTGCATAGCTCTTTTGTCGGCTTTGAGCGGTTTGGAGTCGTTGTCATATTAACTTAACCTTTTCTCGAGTTTCCTCCATCCAAGGAATAGTTACTGGATCGAGCGCCTTCCTCTCACCAACTTCATCCCAGTAGATCGGGGATCGGCATTTTCGTCCATATAGTGTCTCGTATGGAGCCATTTGAATCGACGAATGGTAGCTGTTGTTATACGCAAACTCTACTAAGGCCATGTGTTGACCCCAGTTGCCTCCAAAATCCAGAATGCAAGTCCGTAGCATGTCATCGAGAGTTTGAATTGTCTGCTCCGATTGTCCATCCGTCCGAGGGTGATAAGTCGTGCTCAAGTTGAGTTTAGTCCCCGGAGTTTCTTAGAATTTCTGCCAAAACCTAGATATGAAACGGGGATCTCGATCGGAAACGATGCTGACAGGAATGCCCTGGAGCCTCATGATCTCATCCATGTACAGTTGAGCCAACTTGTCCATGGAATACTTCATGTTTACCTGTCGCGCCCCATTTTTTGATGAAATAAATAAAATGGTTTAAAAAAATGTATTTGTGATTTAAAAGAAAAATGGGTCTAAATGGGACTTTTGAAAATGCGACGATTTGACCCAAGAAAAATAGTTCAAAAAGGGTTTTTTATATGAAAAATGGAGTCGCCACTTGGTATAGAGTTAGGGTGTACCAAGTCACCCAAAAAAAGTGAATTTTTTAAGGAAAAAAAATAAGAAAACCCTTTTGAACGACTCCTAGTCCACGCAAACAAAGAAAAAGGTTCGGGAGTCACATTTGACGAAGGGGAAGGCAAGGATAAAAATCCAAGGCACCCCTTCGACCTAGCCAAGGCTAGTTGCGTTGATTTAATCAAAGATTTTCTTGTTTTAACCAAAGAATTTATTACATTTGGATGCACTACATGAATGCAAACCCTAGATCTAGGGGTATTGGGGGAAATTTCCCTTCAAAGGTTGAGTGGTGCCAATCACATTAATTGTGAAGCCCAATAACGATCCTTTGAAGAAGTCACGAATAATGCGAGTGGGATGCAAATGAATGGGATGCATGTATGCAATGTGAGGACATGAGTTTGAAAAAGTAATAAAAGATAAGAATGTGTAAATGGAAATGTGCACGTGAGTGGGCAAGGTGCGGTGTGTGAAATGATAATATGAAGTACATGTGTGCAAGTGATGATAAAAGTGTTCGTGTGCAAGTGAAGGGATAAAAAGGTGTACGTGTGCAAATGAGAGAAGAAATGTTCGTGTGCAAGTGAAGGGATAAGGGTATACGTGTGCAAATGAGAGGAAAAAATGAAAGTGCAATGATAGAGTGGATGCATGAACCTAGGGAATTCATGCATAATGGGTACGGGGAGACCTAAATCGTGACTCAATTTGCCCTTTGATAGAGAGGATACAAGCGTGCTAAGGCTTAGAAAAAACCACACTCGTCTATATCCCATATTTAAGGAGACTCTCAAGCAAATGAACCCTATAACTAGCATGAAATGCAAAAATCCTAAAATGGAGGGAAAAGGGGTTCGAGGAGCATGCAAAATGATAAACTAAGAACTAAAAAGAATGCATGACATGTAATGAACATGCAAATATGTGCTAACGAGGGGAAATCCCTAAGGGTCTAGCGTTGGACTAGCCCATTCTATGAATTCCGACTAGCGTTGGACTAGTGGAAACGTACATTCATCCATCACATTCATTCAGGCTATGGAAAGCGAGTAGACATGCCAAACACTTAGAAACACGTAGCACGTAACACTTAGCATGCTCGACTAGATGCAAGAACCTAATAAAGCAAGTAAACACATAACACATAGACAAGCAATCAAACTAAGGAGCCTATTACATTTGCTAACTAAAACAAAAGGGGAAGGGAAAAATGGACAAAAATGCTCGCCAAGCCCTGTCTATTACAAGCCAAGAGGTGTACACATACCCCATAAAAGAATAAATGAAAGCAAAAATAAATGAAAGGAATTAAAGCAAAGTAAGGAATGCAAAGTAGACATGCAATTCACATTTAACACGTTGGATCACATAGGAGAGACAAAAGATAAAAAGAAATTATACCTCCCTTGAAATGGAGCTCTAATGGGGTGAAGTCACTTATTTGTCTTCCAAAATAAAAGAAATGGTCAAGGTACCAATTTATTTGGAAAAATTAAAGAAAGTACGTAAACGCAAGCTCGCTTGGTCCGAAAGCCCTTAGAATTAAGAATTAAAAGCAATTAAACAAAGCAAAGTGGCTAATTGAAGTAAACAAGTAATGAAGTTGCAAAAATTAAAACTATCAAGGACCAAATTGAGGGGATTATTCAATTTATTGGGTCATAGTAGAACAAAAGGGAACTTAGGGAGGTTAAAGTGAAATTTTTAAAGATTGTTTCATGCATGCATACGAAAACTTCAGCTTCTGCAAAATCTTCCTCTGCTGCAAAATATGCAGCTTCAAACCGCATGGCTTTCTCATTCAACAATTCATAGTTTTCGGATTAAGCATGCAATTTCACCACTGATCATTTAAACACAAAGCTTAAGTACTAAACTAGATGACTAAAACCAGTTTTCTTTTTGGAGAGCCGCTGCGGAAAAAGAAGACAGCAAGAACAAGGAAGACAAACACAGCTTCATGCAACTTTCGGCAATCAGAAAATCTGTTTTCAGCCAGCTTTCGATCGTAGTTCCAATACTTTTAGACCCAAACACACAAACTCAATACCAAACCTTCCATTTCATTTCTTCAGCACCAAATTAAACTATCAAAAGAAGATTAAAACCAGTTTTGTGAGCTGCTACTGGAAGAAAACAAACAGCGAAATATGAAGATAATGTGCAGCTTCCTACACTGTTCCAGCGGTAGCTTGCTTTTCAACTCAAACAAACAATATTTCAATGTTTCAACAGCCAAAGCAATACGGTCATCAACATTCACCCACTTCCCACCATGAAAGCTTTGTGTTTAAAACCAGAAATACATACGAAAGACCATGCAAGACATCCATTTAACAAGGCTATACAATTTCAGCTGTGATTAGGCACGCTTAGAGTGTCCCCTAGGTGTAGTTTTCCCATTCAAACATAGCCAACTTCTCAATCGAACAGCAAACTATGATTTCAAACGTCAAAAAACCACAACAATTTGACAGTCAGGCACATAATTTTAGCAATAACACTAGCTGCAACCTTTGGCAAAACAAAATCACAACTTGCAATTCTAACAAGCAAAACCATCCTAATCTTCTGATCCTGATCTGTCCAACATTAGCCACATCATCTAGTGTTTGGAAACAGAAAATCTAGAGCAAAATATGTAATTAATCAAACGAGGGAATGGGGACAACCCTGCAGCGGTAGACCAGCCATGCTTGCTGCCTTTTTTTTTATTAATTGCACGAACAGATGGAGCTTTCTCCAACCTCCTTGATTTACAAGACTAGTTGTTCTTTTCTGAACATGATTAAAGTCTCAAACAAACATCAAGCTTCAATCTTTAGCAAGGAAACATAGCATCAAACAAACCAAACAAAGGGTTCCAGATTATGTACAAGACAAACCAAAAAAAACTTCATGAACTTTTTACGGATTTCTGGGTTTCATGTCAAACAAAGGGAGCCAAGATCCAAACAAGCATCAAACCTTATCCTAGTAATCAAAACGCAGGAACTCAACATCCAAACATGCGAGGAAAATCAGAATAGGAACCAACAACTCTTTTCGTGCAAAGCCGATGGCATGGAAAGCGCAGAAAGGAAAAACGGAAAACTAAATGAAAGAAAAACTAGGGGGTTTATGCACGCTGGTGACTTAATCAAGAGAGAAAAGAGTTTACTGTTGTGTCAAACTTTGGTCTGAATGTGTAGGATCCTCCAGCAATCGAACGGACAAGAAGAAGAAACTTCTATCGAGCAGACTCCAGGAAAAAAATCAGAACTTTCGAGCTTCTAAGTTTGAGCCTGGATTTGGATACCCTCCTGGTATTATTTCAGAAAGATCCTTGAACAAAAATTCTCCCTCTCATGTTGTCGATATCCCAGATTGCTCTCCCTCGTCCTTTCTAGTTTCTGGTTCCCCTTTTCTTTTTTTTTTGTTCCCCCCGTCACTTCTCCTCTTGCCGGCTTTCCTTCTCTCCTTTCTCCTTAGCCGTTCTCTCCTTGTTTTTCTCTAGATTTGCATCAGCCCTCCCCCTTTTGCTGGTTTTCTTTTTTCCCTTTGCTCCACAGCCGCTCAGATTTTTCTGTTCAGGTTTCCTTTTTTGTTCGTCGAAAACTCCCCCTTTGCGGCTGCTATCCCTCTTCCCTTTTATATCAGAAAACATCACCTTTAAACCCTTAAAACATCCAGCATATTTGCAGCCAAGGAGCTGCCCAAACCTTTCTTGCAAGCTGCTACAAATGCAGCTTGCCGCGGCAATCCTTCTTTTTTTTTTTTTTTTTTTTTTTGAAAAGTAATTTAACAGAAATATAAAATGATATTAAATAAAGAAAAACACTAATTTAAAATCATCAGACAAAAATACACAAACTAGAAAAAATAAACAATCAAAGTTGCGATTTTTCCATTTCTCTTTTCTTCTTTTTTTTTTTTTTTCCAGAAAACATTGAATTTAAATAAAAAACGACTAAAGCATATTTTTTGAATTTTTTTTCTTTTTTCCTTTTTTCCAAGAAATTCTATGATAAAAACTTAAAAATAAAAAATAAAAAACTAGAAATTAAAAACTAAAAAAACAAATAAAACTAACACTAAAAATAAAAAATACATGAAATTACACCAAAAATTTGGTGTCTACAGTTTGCCCCTCTTTGTCTGAGTTTTGAAAAAACTTGAGACAAAAAAGTAGACACCAAATACTTACCTGGGTCATTCGGCTTCAGCTACTCGAACGACTGCTGTTATTAACATGAGGACTGACTCCTTTTAATGAGACTGACTCGGACGAGAAATTTAAAACGGGATAGACCCGAACTGGAAGTTTAAAACAGGACTGACTCGAATAGGAATTTAAAACGGGGTAGACCCGAACAGGAATTTAAAATGGGATAGACCCGAACAAGAAATTTAAAACGGGATAGACCCGAACAGGAATTCAAAACGGGATAGACCCGAACAAGAAGTTTAAAACGGGATAGACTCGAACAGGAAATTTAAAACGGGATAGACCCGAACAGGAATTTTAAAATGGGATAGACCCGAACGGGAAATTTAAAATCGGGACTGACCTGAGACAGAAATTTAAAATCGGGACTGGCCCGAACAGAATTTAAAATTGGGACTGACTAGAGAAGGAAATTCAAATCATGGGACTGGCCCGAACAAGCTTTAATCGCGGGACTGATCTGAACAAGCTTTAATCGCGGGACTGACCTGAATAAGCTTTGCATCGCGGGACTGACCCGAACAGGCTTTGAATTGTGGGACTGACCCGCATAAGCTTTGAATCGTGGGACTGGCCTGAACAAGCTTTAATCGCGGGACTGACCTGAACAAGCTTTGTATCGCGGGACTGACCCGAACAGGCTTTGAATCGTGGGACTGGCCCGAATAAGCTTTGAATCGTGGGACTGACCCGAATAAGCTCTGGATCATGGGACTGACTCGAAAATGCTTTCGATCGTGGGACTGACCCGAATAAGCTTGGAATCACGGGACTGACCCGAATAAACTTTGAATCATGGGACTGACCCGAAAATGCTTTTAATCATGGGACTGACCCGAATAAGTTTTTGATCATGGGACTGACCCGAACAAAATTAAAATCATGGGACTGACCCGAATATGCTTTGAATCACGGGACTGACCCGAATAAAATTGGAATCGTGGGACTGACCCGAATGATCGTGGGACCGACCCGAATGATCTTTGAATCATGGGACTGACCCGAATGAGTTTTGAATCGTGGGACTGACCCGAATGAGCTTTGAATCGTGGGACTGACCCGAATGATCGTGGGACTGACCCGAATGAACTTTCAATCGTGGGACTGACCCGAATGAGCTTTGAATCGTGGGACTGACCCGAATGATCGTGGGACTAACCCGAATGAATTTTCAATCGTGGGACTGACCCGAATGAGCTTTTGAATCGTGGGACTGACCCGAATGATCGTGGGACTGACCCGAATGAATTTTCAATCGTGGGACTGACCCGAATGAGCTTTGAATCGTGGGACTGACCCGAATGAATTTTCAATCGTGGGACTGACCCGAATGAGCTTTTGAATCGTGGGACTGACCCGAATGATCGTGGGACTGACCCGAATGAATTTTCAATCGTGGGACTGACCCGAATAAGCTTTTGATCGTGGGACTGACCCGAATAAGCTTTTGATCATGGGACTGACCCGAAAATGCTCTTGATCATGGGACTGACCCGAAAATGCTTTTGATCATGGGACTGACCCGAAAATGCTTTTGATCATGGGACTGACCCGAAAATGCTCTTGATCGTGGGACTGACCCGAAAATGCTTTGACAATCGGTCAGTGGGATTAAGCCCAAACCTGCCGTGATGAAACTTGATTTGATTTTGATTTTGATTCTTTTCCTTTCTTTTTTCTCTGATTTTTTTCTATTTTTTCTGATTTTTTTTGGTTTTTTGATTTTTTGATTGATTTTTTGATTTTTTGATTGATTTTTTTTTTTTTGATTTTTTATTTTGATTGATTTTTTTTTTTTTTTTTTTTTTGAAAAACTTCCCAAAATAATTTGCCCCAGTATGATGAATTGATCAGTGGGATTACACCCAAACCTGCCTTGGTTGCACTGGCGGCACAAATTTCAAACTCAATAGGATGTCGGCGGCACAAAGTCCAGGCCCGACGTGGTTTGTGATGTTGGCGGCATGAAATCCCGGCCCAACGTAATTTTTGGAGGATTGGCGGCACGAAGTCCAGGCCCAACTTGATTTTTGGAAGGTTGGCGGCACGAAGTCCAGGCCCAATGTGATATTTGTGAATGGCCAGTGGGATAAGACCCAGTCCTGCCACCCAATTTGGTCAAGAAATTGAATTTGATTTGTCAAGAAACAAGAAATTTGATTTTCCAAGAAACAAGAATTTGAACTTGATTTTTGATTTTTGAATTTTGAATTTTTTTTTCTGATTTTTCGAGAGAATCTTTTTCAAAATAATTTGCCCTCAGTGTAGGGTCCCTTTTCCCTTCTCTCTTTTCTTTCTTCGGCGTTGGCCTTTCACATCACCAGGTGCTTCTTCGTCGATTTCAACTATGAATACCTGCACAGGGGGCTTACAAAAATATGACATGCACTTGAATTTCATGAAAAGAGACAGCGTGATTGATTTGAAAAATGCATTATTTGATTCTTGGACGAAATCCTCAAATGAACTATAAAAATTTTGCCCCAGTGTGGGCTTATTCTGTGAAATCCCATGAATAAAAATTTGCCCCAATGTGGGCCCATTTAATGGAAAAAGCTTGTTCGGATGACTTTCCATTTATTTGAACACTGTAAGAACTATGTTTCCTACAAGGAAATTTCATGATGAATTTCTTGAAATAATACCAAATTACAAGTGATTCTTTCCTCATTTTAGCACCGATGCTTTGGGTAATGGGTCACCATTTCCTGTTGGCTCAATCTTTCAGGACCAACCGAGTGGGTGTTATTTCTGATTTTGGGGTGGCTAAGGAAAATGAGAAGTCAAGATTTGTCTTGTTATTGTGCTCCCAATTGTATGTAATCCATTCAATGTCACATCTTAGTGAAAGCAAAGAGTTTGTCACTCTTATTTCTGAAGAAAACTTAGTCAACGTATAAGCTTTATAGGCTTGCAACAAAAATGGATAGAAGCGATAGCTAAACCCGTGAAAAAGGGTTATACCCTTATGATCACAAATGATTTGATGAATTTCTTATGAGCATGATCCTTACTTTGGATTGTCATGAAGGAATAAGTCAACGATGGACTTTGTTAGCTTGTAATGTGGCTTGAAACGATAGCTGAAGGATAAGTCTTTCAAGGACATTGCACTGAAGATCGCATTTTTCCAAAACTGCCCCTATTCTGAACTCAAAGATCTCAGAATTTGTTTGTATTCTTCTCATCATTTACCAGGGATTTCAACATCGAATTTTCTGCTTTTCTTGCATTTACTTTTCTTACTTTGCTTTTTGCCTCTTTTCCCTTTCCCTCAACTTGGTGGGTTTTCACATGGTGAGTAGTGTCAACCCCATACCCAAACAATTCAGAAATACAGCTAAAATTTTCCGGCATCAGAAATTTTCTTGACAAGGCCATTGCAAAGAACAGAAGTCAGGACTTTTCAGCTTTTGTAATGGGGTCTGGTGGGGTGCTTAGAAAAGTTAAGGCTTGAAAGCGGATTTCAAAAGTGGTTTGAATAATCTGAGATCGCATTGCTGCGCCAACCCTATTTTAGGGCTAAATCAGAATTTGCCCCAGGGTTTATGCTCAATTGAGGCTTTTCTCTTTCATTTTCTTTTGATTGATTTTCCTTTGGCTTTTTTGCCATTTTTGAACTTTCACAAAATTTGCCCCAGTTTATTTTTGAACTGAGGTTCTCTTTTCTTTTTTCTTCTTTTGCTTTTGTTGCTTTAGCACTTTTCGCCCTTTGGGACTTTTATTTCTTTTTCAATCTCAAAGTTACCCCAGTGTGGGGTTTGCGATTCTCAGGGGTCGCCAAACGAAGTATTTTATTCTGAAGGCTCAAAAGGGACAACTAGGGATAGAATGTTCGATTGGAAAAGAAGAGGGCCTGACTTTTATTCCGTTCCTTACATTAACTCTGAAAGGAAACTTTCGTCAATGCGAAAATTTTTTACATGTATCTGAATTAATTGACTGAGGGAGACCCTTGTTCATCCATATTTGTGAAACATAGGCGGTCCGTGCGGACAAAACTCTTCCTTTTCTTTTCTTCTTTTTTTTCTCAAAAATTGAAACCCAAGTGGAAATTTCTCCAATTCGTGATTCCCTCTTTATTTTTGCTTTTCTCCCTTTTTTTTTTTTTTTTTCTTTTTCAAAATTCCCCAATCTCCTTCCCCAATGTGGGGTGCGATCATATGTACACTCGAAAAGAACCACCAATTTTTTTGGCTCAAATGAGGATGCAAGGGATAAATGGTGTTTAGGTCGTAAAAATGATGGCCAAAGTATCATTCTTACACCTCATGACAATCAGAGTAACGCAATGCTCATTGAAAATCCACTCCCTTTTGATATGTGAAAATTTTCCAATGTAGGGTAGTGAGCTTTAAGACTCTTATTTGAAACGAAATTATTCTTTTAAAGGCTCAAACGGGAGAGCAAATGATAAAATGTGTATAGGTAGAGAAACGAATACTTAAAGTATCATTCCAAATTCTCAAAACAAACAAGAATAATGCACATTTTTGCTTTCATTGAGAGGTGAATTGAATCTAATTAGACGCTATAGACATTTTTCCAAGCAAAGATTGCCCCAATTTGCAATTTATCAATCAATGTGACTGATTTTATTTTGGGGTCAATAGGAGTGGGCAAAATATGAATTGTATAGTAAAAGGAAAAAAGGTATCTCATTGGTCTTTTGAGTGACTTCTTTTAACTTTGAGCACTCTTATTGGATAGCTCGGATCACCAATCTAGTGTACGCAAGAATTTTAGAAAGCATACACTTGTGAATTTTCAGACTGGAGGTTGAGGAAATCTCAATTTAGTCTTATTTTCTTAAAATTCATCATGAAATTTCCAATGAGCAAAAAGAACAATAATTGTCCAAAAATTTTATTGCTGAAAGAGTTTGAAACAAAATGCTCATTCAATTATAATACAGATGAGAAGAGAAAAACTTCTAAGAACTCCCCATACACACATTTCTGCCTCTTTTGGGAACAAGAATGTATTAACAAATCCAATATACAGAGTCTTCTTTGAAAAACAATTATGAAATCTCTTAGAAGCTCTTAGTCTAGAACTTTCAGATGGATCTTTCACGTTTCCATTGTAGGATCTGCCCAAGAATCAAATAATACTTGTAATCTTCAAACTTTATGGGATTAAAATTAGCATCAGATATAGAAGAATATTTTCGTCTTATTGAAACATTTTTATGAATGCAGGGGAGGGGGAAAACAAAAGAAAAATACCCAGAGTTAGTAGGCAAAACTGCAAAATCGGTATGCATGTCCTATGGGGGAACCCTTTTTGTGCCAAAGGTAGGCCTAGCATGAAAATGCGATCCTCTAGGGTAGGCACTATACCATACCTGATGGATCCGATCAACTCATTGAGTGAGGAGTAATTTTTGAAGAATTTGGTCAATTGGAGAGACGAAAGACACTTTGTCAAAAAGAGGACCTCGTCCGAAGGGATTGATCACTTTTGATCGATATTTGCAAAAACGCATGGGTTTGACCTTGACGAACTTCCTATCGAAGAGATTGGAATTCCTTGATAAAATTTTCTCAGTGAAGCGCGGGTCAAAATTCCAACTGATCAAATGTCTGGATGCAATGAATGGTTTTCTCAAAACCGACTAGGTTTCCAAATTGAAATTCGTCATTGAAACCCTACTCGGTCAAATGGGTTGAACGAAATTGACAATTTTATTTAAAATCGACCGCATTACCCTAAAAAGGGAATCGGGTCAAATGAATTGAGTGAAATTTAAAAACTTACTCAAAATTGACCGAATCATTCTAAAAAAGGGATTTGGTCAAATGAAATCGAGAATTTATTCAAAATTGACCGGATCGCCCTAAAAGGGTAAACTGGTCAAATGAATCGGACGAAATTAATGATTTACTCGAAATCGATAAGATCGCCCTAAGAATGGAAAAATTGGTGATTTATTCAGAAAATCGACTAGATGAAGATTTATTCAAAAATCGACCAAATGACCCTAAAAAGGGTAAATTGGTCAAATGACCCTAAAAAGGATAAATTGGTCAAATGAATTGACGATTTATTCAAAATCGACCGGATGACCCTAAAAAGGGTAAATTGGTCAAATGACCCTAAAAAGGGTAAATTGGTCAAATGAATTGACGATTTATTCAAAATCGACCAGGTGACCCTAAAAAGGGTAAATTGGTCAAATGAATGAATTGGTCAAATGATGAATGAATTGACAAAATGGATTGGATAAAACGGATGATTTATTCAAAAATTGACCGAATCGCCTTCAAAAAAGGGTAAAATGGTCAAATGCATTTATTCAAAATTGAATGGATAACCCTAAGAATGAATTAAACTAATCAAATGAATTGAATGAAGTCAATTGATCAAACAGATCGAGTGAAATGATGATTTGACCAACTCGCCCTAAAACTAGGCAAATCGGTCTAATAGATCGAATGATTGATTCAAAATTGACTAAATCGCCCTAAAAAGGGTAAACTAGTCAAATGAAATCGGATGACTTATTCAAAATTGATTGAATTGACCTAAGAAATGAGTAAATTGGTCCAATGAATAAAATGGAGATTGATGATTTATGCAAAAATCGACCAAATCACCCTAAAAGGGTAAATTGGTCGAATGAATGAATTTATTCAAAATTGATTAGGAATTGTAAAAATGGATCGATTGAATCGTTCGGCCATTGGTGGTTTCAAAAAATTAGTCTATGAGCCTTCTAAAATCACGATTTGGCCTCAGTTTATTAACTGTCTCAATGATAAGGAATTATTTGTGAATTTCTTCAAATTAATGTCCTTTACGCAAGGGATTTTTACCAGTTAGGTTTAAAAATGGCCAAAAAGCGATTATTAGATGCTCATATTCCAAGGATCACTCTATGAAAATGATCGGATCCTACCTTACCTTGTGCACTACCCCTTTGGATGGTACAAAATGTAAACGTGCAAGTCTCATTGGATTATATATCCGAGACATGGGGTGGCTGATTTCTAAAACGGGATTCCCTATGTGGCTTTCCCTTCTAAGGTGGATGCATGATGCCATTTTTATCAAAGCAGGAGAATATGCAATTCGAAATGAAACGTGACCTAAGGAACCCTTTATTTGCCAGGGTAGGCCTAAAATGGTATGGCATTATTAATTTATGAACAAAATACACCACAAATTCAAACGTGCAATAGCCTATCTACAAGGGTAGGTTCTAAAAGAAGGTCATGCCAGACCTTTTATTTCCTAACGTTTGTGAATGCAATGGGGACACAAAAACCAAGAAAAGTTAGTTTAGACAGATAAATACACATAACACATTGTAGTAACGAAATCAACACAAAGAAATAAAGCAATAAAAAGGAGAAAGGGGTTGGACCCCTCCCCTCGTGAATAGTGTCCCTAATACGGTAAGGCAGACTCTACCCTAGGTGAAACTATATGGATACATGAGGTTGGGGTTCGCTAATGCATCTAGACTCGATAAGCTCAGGTCCCCGAGCCTTCAGACTTAGAAACCAAGGGTCATCAATCCCAAGGTTCTTTGTCGGTGGCTCGAGCGATTCCCCAGACGTTGCTACGCACACGTCGTGTTACGGCTACCCGTCTGGGCGAATCTAAAACAATTCTCAACCTTCGACTAAAAACTAATAGGTTATCAACCTAAAGTTTAAAGCGGAAGATCGAGTGACCCCTTGGATCATGCTACGCACACGTCGTGATACGATCACATGTCCAAGTGGTCGCCTAAAATCCTAATAGGGTGGAGTGGCGTGACAAGCCACTAAAAAGAAAATAAAGAGGGATGAATAATAAAGCGTATGCGCGTATGATAGTGCACGTTTTGGAGGGGAGGGATCGAGAACCCACGCAAGGCTCTAAGGTAGAATCCCCTCCCAAATGCAATGCAAAGCGCGGAATCACATACAAACATCCATTCATCAAAACAATCGTAGGCGAACGTGTGAGGAAGTGAATTGATACGTGAAATTTAAAAATCCTAGAAAAGGGAAAAATGCAACCCTAAACATCCAATGTGATAAATAAAAAGGTTTAAAAGAAGAAAAAGATTGATTAAATCAAATTTGCTCGGACTCTCGAATGTCCCCAGTGGAGTCGCCAACTGTCGCGCCCCATTTTTTGATGAAATAAATAAAATGGTTTAAAAAAATGTATTTGTGATTTAAAAGAAAAATGGGTCTAAATGGGACTTTTGAAAATGCGACGATTTGACCCAAGAAAAATAGTTCAAAAAGGGTTTTTTATATGAAAAATGGAGTCGCCACTTGGTATAGAGTTAGGGTGTACCAAGTCACCCAAAAAAAGTGAATTTTTTAAGGAAAAAAAATAAGAAAACCCTTTTGAACGACTCCTAGTCCACGCAAACAAAGAAAAAGGTTCGGGAGTCACATTTGACGAAGGGGAAGGCAAGGATAAAAATCCAAGGCACCCCTTCGACCTAGCCAAGGCTAGTTGCGTTGATTTAATCAAAGATTTTCTTGTTTTAACCAAAGAATTTATTACATTTGGATGCACTACATGAATGCAAACCCTAGATCTAGGGGTATTGGGGGAAATTTCCCTTCAAAGGTTGAGTGGTGCCAATCACATTAATTGTGAAGCCCAATAACGATCCTTTGAAGAAGTCACGAATAATGCGAGTGGGATGCAAATGAATGGGATGCATGTATGCAATGTGAGGACATGAGTTTGAAAAAGTAATAAAAGATAAGAATGTGTAAATGGAAATGTGCACGTGAGTGGGCAAGGTGCGGTGTGTGAAATGATAATATGAAGTACATGTGTGCAAGTGATGATAAAAGTGTTCGTGTGCAAGTGAAGGGATAAAAAGGTGTACGTGTGCAAATGAGAGAAGAAATGTTCGTGTGCAAGTGAAGGGATAAGGGTATACGTGTGCAAATGAGAGGAAAAAATGAAAGTGCAATGATAGAGTGGATGCATGAACCTAGGGAATTCATGCATAATGGGTACGGGGAGACCTAAATCGTGACTCAATTTGCCCTTTGATAGAGAGGATACAAGCGTGCTAAGGTTTAGAAAAAACCACACTCGTCTATATCCCATATTTAAGGAGACTCTCAAGCAAATGAACCCTATAACTAGCATGAAATGCAAAAATCCTAAAATGGAGGGAAAAGGGGTTCGAGGAGCATGCAAAATGATAAACTAAGAACTAAAAAGAATGCATGACATGTAATGAACATGCAAATATGTGCTAACGAGGGGAAATCCCTAAGGGTCTAGCGTTGGACTAGCCCATTCTATGAATTCCGACTAGCGTTGGACTAGTGGAAACGTACATTCATCCATCACATTCATTCAGGCTATGGAAAGCGAGTAGACATGCCAAACACTTAGAAACACGTAGCACGTAACACTTAGCATGCTCGACTAGATGCAAGAACCTAATAAAGCAAGTAAACACATAACACATAGACAAGCAATCAAACTAAGGAGCCTATTACATTTGCTAACTAAAACAAAAGGGGAAGGGAAAAATGGACAAAAATGCTCGCCAAGCCCTGTCTATTACAAGCCAAGAGGTGTACACATACCCCATAAAAGAATAAATGAAAGCAAAAATAAATGAAAGGAATTAAAGCAAAGTAAGGAATGCAAAGTAGACATGAAATTCACATTTAACACGTTGGATCACATAGGAGAGACAAAAGATAAAAAGAAATTATACCTCCCTTGAAATGGAGCTCTAATGGGGTGAAGTCACTTATTTGTCTTCCAAAATAAAAGAAATGGTCAAGGTACCAATTTATTTGGAAAAATTAAAGAAAGTATGTAAACGCAAGCTCGCTTGGTCCGAAAGCCCTTAGAATTAAGAATTAAAAGCAATTAAACAAAGCAAAGTGGCTAATTGAAGTAAACAAGTAATGAAGTTGCAAAAATTAAAACTATCAAGGACCAAATTGAGGGGATTATTCAATTTATTGGGTCATAGTAGAACAAAAGGGAACTTAGGGAGGTTAAAGTGAAATTTTTAAAGATTGTTTCATGCATGCATACGAAAACTTCAGCTTCTGCAAAATCTTCCTCTGCTGCAAAATATGCAGCTTCAAACCGCATGGCTTTCTCATTCAACAATTCATAGTTTTCGGATTAAGCATGCAATTTCACCACTGATCATTTTAACACAAAGCTTAAGTAGTAAATAGATGACTAAAACCAGTTTTCTTTTTGGAGAGCCGCTGCGGAAAAAGAAGACAGCAAGAACAAGGAAGACAAACACAGCTTCATGCAACTTTCGGCAATCAGAAAATCTGTTTTCAGCCAGCTTTCGATCGTAGTTCCAATACTTTTAGACCCAAACACACAAACTCAACACCAAACCTTCCATTTCATTTCTTCAGCACCAAATTAAACTATCAAAAGAAGATTAAAACCAGTTTTGTGAGCTGCTACTGGAAGAAAACAAACAGCGAAATATGAAGATAATGTGCAGCTTCCTACACTGTTCCAGCCGTAGCTTGCTTTTCAACTCAAACAAACAATATTTCAATGTTTCAACAGCCAAAGCAATACGGTCATCAACATTCACCCACTTCCCACCATGAAAGCTTTGTGTTTAAAACCAGAAATACATACGAAAGACCATGCAAGATGTGACGGCCCCACCTCCCCCTAAGGCGAACCAAAGGGTTTGGCGAGTCGCCTGCCCGGCTCTCGCCGGGACTCAGTCGTTCCTTAATCAAATCCAGAATAAATCACAAGAATAAATAGGGCAGCAATCCAAACTTAAAGCGGAACTTATATATATTGCTATCTCAAAAGGAAGTACAGCCATCAAATGTACAAAGGTTCTCACTTCACCATACAACCAGCCCGTGCCAAGCACTAGGGCGAGAACCATTACAAAAGAAACAAAATACCTAGACTAGGCTAGTCTATGCTCTCATCCTGCTCGCCGTCCCCTGTTAAGGAAAACAAAACTAAAGGGGTGAGGTAAAAGCTCAGTGAGGTTCCGAACAGATAATCAACAATCAATTCAATACATTAAACATGGAGTATTAATAATTCAAGAAACATTTACAATGGAAAGCGATAGTAACATTCATTAAAAGGATACGGGCTCACATAGAGCTATTCGTTTGTTCGGTCGTTCCCCCTGACATTTCCCCTTATTCCTCCAATCGTTTGAAAATACATTTTTTGTAAGTAGAATCCCTCGTTCATCCTTTTGTTCGTTCATCCCCTTTTCCGGACGTTGACCGGACTCCACCCATCCGACCATTGGCCGGACTCCACCCATCCGGACGTAGCCGGACTACAAGGTAATACTCGAGTATACCAAATTCACCCAGGGTCACCATATCGCCCGACCGAGTCCGCTTCTGGCTCGAGTCGATCGGTAACGAAGGGCAGGGCCCAATTCAGCCAAAAGGCTTACATCATGCGCAACTAATGTTTCCATCATTAAATCATTGAAAATTTCACGTTTCATTAAGGTCGAGCGCGATAAAGTACACGCTCGCCTAGAAAACTCGTTTTAGAAATCCTTGAAAGCACTTAACACATTATCAAACAACAACAACAAGTCATGAAGTCCGGGAGAATATAACAAACAAGGAACACTCACCTAGATATGCAAAATAACGTGCAAAATATCCTTCCGGATATTACCCTTAGTCACCAATGAAACCTAAGGTTGAACAAGAGAACATATTACAGTTTATCGAGCAAAACATTTAAGGGAAACAAAGAAACCCGACTAATTAGGAGTAAAACGTGTAAAAATGACTTTCAAGTAAGAAGAGGGTTGTTTGAACCCCAGGATGAAAAATCATGTTTTAAAATGGAAAACCGGTCATGGTATTGGCCAAACAAAAGTATACAAGTTCAAATAGAAACCTAGCCCTCGAGCGAAAATTTGGGCAGCACGCCCTTTGTGTTTACCTAATTTTCCAGCCATTTTGGCTTCATTATTTTTCCTCAACCACAACCCAACATCACTCATAAGCAATTCAAGTCAAGAGCCATTCCATAGGCTCACAATATCATAAGAATAAGAATTACCACAATCACAAGTGCAGAAATTCAACTTAGCACAAGACAGATTTGACGTACGAATGCGGAAATAACATATCCGAAGTTACGCTTATCGGATTGAGACAAAACCTATGCCGTTTCGAAGCTAAGACACAGAGTTACAACATTCATGAAGGTCACTTAGTCCAGTTCCTAATGTAACTTAGTCAAATTCTCAAATTACTAAACCAGAAACCAATTCGTCGGCTGTTTAAATGCAGAACACTGTAATGGACATATCTCAGAGTACACAAGTCCAAATCAGGTGTTCTTAAAGGCATTTGAAAGCTAATTCAGAATACTACAACTTTCATGTTTTGGAAAAAAGCTAAATCAGAATGGATCCTAGTCGAAAAACGTGATAAACTGGACTTAACTGATCACACGGACTGCTTGGGAAATACTTAAAACAGTAAGGGTATTTTAGACTTTTCACGTCTTACGTTGCTCCGATTGAGCTAAAATTTTGTAGGCACCTATAAAATACCATTCTCTACAACTTTCCTTCTTTGACCTAAGGCCAATTCGGCCTCTAACATAGGGATTCAAATTCGGACAGAATAGGATGAAAATTTCCAGAAATCTGAAATCTTTTGGTTTCAATGATAGTTTTCTTAATTTCTTGCTACACTTGCTACCAAAACCCCCTATATAACCTTATATACAACATATACTAACTATAAAACAAGTTTAGGCAGAAATTAATCAAACTCTAACTTACATATTTCATCCAAAAATCACCACAACAACTTGCATCACTTGTAATCAAACCCAAAACATGGACTATTTAACATCTTAAACAAGAATAAAAGGATCAAAGCCATAGATCAGATTTTATACCTCAAAAAGAAGGCTTGCAAGAGTGATCCTCCACTATTTCTTGAAGTTTTTGGTTCCCTTAGCTTCCCAAGCTTCCAAACTTACAATCAATCGGTTTAGAATTCGATTTTAGCACTTGGTTGGTGTAAATCAAGAAGGAATTTGTTTTCTCTTGCTCTCCCTTTCTCTCTCTCTTGCTTGGCCAAGACCAGAAAAAATGAAGAAGAAAGATGGCTGAAGTGAAGGATAAAAAGGCAAGAAAAAAAAATTAATTAAGGAGCCATGAGGTGGTGACACTTGGCGCCATCAAAGCCATGCAAATTTTTCTCTCTCTCCCTTACATTTTTGGCCACAAATTTCGGTCAAAGGCAGCTGGAAATGAAGGGATATTTTGCTCAAATATCAATGAGCTCATGTGGTAAGAAAGTGGTGGTCCAGTGGTGTGTTCAATCGGTAGTGTGCGGTACACGTCGGTTCACACCGTTTTTCTTTAAAACACCCGTACTAGGGTTTTTACTTCCTATTCACTAACCTTATATCATTGCTCCTAATCACATATTATTTCTCACTTAAAAGTCACTTTTAATCACCAAATTTGATCCTCGCTCCGTACCGAAAAATGATCCGGCGAAAATCGTGAAAACCCTAATTTGCTCCAATTTTGAAAACGAAGAGTGAAACCCTACTTTCTAGATTCATTTGCACTTATTGGAGAATGATTGGGTAGTAGGGCTATAATAAAGGAATAATTTCTAAATAAAAAGGCATTTTTGAGAAAAATATAAGAAATTTGCGAGTCCTCACACAAGACATCCATTTAACAAGGCTATACAATTTCAGCTGTGATTAGGCACGCTTAGAGTGTCCCCTAGGTGTAGTTTTCCCATTCAAACATAGCCAACTTCTCAATCGAACAGCAAACTATGATTTCAAACGTCAAAAAACCACAACAATTTGACAGTCAGGCACATAATTTTAGCAATAACACTAGCTGCAACCTTTGGCAAAACAAAATCACAACTTGCAATTCTAACAAGCAAAACCATCCTAATCTTCTGATCCTGATCTGTCCAACATTAGCCACATCATCTAGTGTTTGGAAACAGAAAATCTAGAGCAAAATATGTAATTAATCAAACGAGGGAATGGGGACAACCCTGCAGCGGTAGACCAGCCATGCTTGCTGCCTTTTTTTTTATTAATTGCACGAACAGATGGAGCTTTCTCCAACCTCCTTGATTTACAAGACTAGTTGTTCTTTTCTGAACATGATTAAAGTCTCAAACAAACATCAAGCTTCAATCTTTAGCAAGGAAACATAGCATCAAACAAACCAAACAAAGGGTTCCAGATTATGTACAAGACAAACCAAAAAAAACTTCATGAACTTTTTACGGATTTCTGGGTTTCATGTCAAACAAAGGGAGCCAAGATCCAAACAAGCATCAAACCTTATCCTAGTAATCAAAACGCAGGAACTCAACATCCAAACATGCGAGGAAAATCAGAATAGGAACCAACAACTCTTTTCGTGCAAAGCCGATGGCATGGAAAGCGCAGAAAGGAAAAACGGAAAACTAAATGAAAGAAAAACTAGGGGGTTTATGCACGCTGGTGACTTAATCAAGAGAGAAAAGAGTTTACTGTTGTGTCAAACTTTGGTCTGAATGTGTAGGATCCTCCAGCAATCGAACGGACAAGAAGAAGAAACTTCTATCGAGCAGACTCCAGGAAAAAAATCAGAACTTTCGAGCTTCTAAGTTTGAGCCTGGATTTGGATACCCTCCTGGTATTATTTCAGAAAGATCCTTGAACAAAAATTCTCCCTCTCATGTTGTCGATATCCCAGATTGCTCTCCCTCGTCCTTTCTAGTTTCTGGTTCCCCTTTTCTTTTTTTTTTGTTCCCCCCGTCACTTCTCCTCTTGCCGGCTTTCCTTCTCTCCTTTCTCCTTAGCCGTTCTCTCCTTGTTTTTCTCTAGATTTGCATCAGCCCTCCCCCTTTTGCTGGTTTTCTTTTTTCCCTTTGCTCCACAGCCGCTCAGATTTTTCTGTTCAGGTTTCCTTTTTTGTTCGTCGAAAACTCCCCCTTTGCGGCTGCTATCCCTCTTCCCTTTTATATCAGAAAACATCACCTTTAAACCCTTAAAACATCCAGCATATTTGCAGCCAAGGAGCTGCCCAAACCTTTCTTGCAAGCTGCTACAAATGCAGCTTGCCGCGGCTATCCTTCTTTTTTTTTTTTTTTTTTTTTTTTTTGAAAAGTAATTTAACAGAAATATAAAATGATATTAAATAAAGAAAAACACTAATTTAAAAACATCAGACAAAAATACACAAACTAGAAATAATAAACAATCAAAGTTGCGATTTTTCCATTTCTCTTTTCTTCTTTTTTTTTTTAATTTTTCCAGAAAACATTGAATTTAAATAAAAAACGACTAAAGCATATTTTTTGAATTTTTTTTCTTTTTTCCTTTTTTCCAAGAAATTCTATGATAAAAACTTAAAAATAAAAAATAAAAAACTAGAAATTAAAAACTAAAAAAACAAATAAAACTAACACTAAAAATAAAAAATACATGAAATTACACCAAAAATTTGGTGTCTACATTACCGGCAAGAAATGGGCCGACTTGGTTAATTGATCGACGATCACCCAAACGGCATCGTGTCCTCGTTGCATTCGCGGCAAACCTGAAATGAAGTCCATGGTGATGTTTTCCCACTTCCACTCGGGTATCTCAAGGGATTGTAACAAACCCGATGGTTTTTGATGCTCCGCCTTAACCTGTTGGCAAACGAGACATTTTTGCACGTACAGAGCGATTTCCTTCTTCATATTGTCCCACCAATAGGTTCCTTTCAGATCCTGATACATCTTGCTACTACTCGGATGGATTGTATACTTGGACCGATAGGCTTCCTCTAAAATTTTTGTTTTCAATGATTCATCCTTTGGCACCACTATTCGGTTCCGATATCTTAAAATAACCTCAGACTAAAGTTGAAATCAGTTGTTTCTCCTTTTCCCACTTTCTCTCCCCACTTTCGTACCATCAAATCCTCCTTTTGCGCTTCTTTAATGCGTTCCAGTAGAGTGGAGGTCACTTTAACATTGCCAAAACTCACCTTATGACTCCCAAGGTAGGGTTTCCACTCGCAAACGGATTCTAACAAATCCCACTCTTTGATCATCAACCCTGCTATTTGAACCTTACGACTTAAGGCATCGGCTACCACGTTTGCCTTCCCCGGATGGTAGTTAATTGTGCAGTCGCAATCTTCCAGAAATTCCATCCACCGTCGTTGCCTCATATTCAGTTCCTTTTGGGAGAAAAGATACCTAAGGCTTTTATGGTCTGAGTACACCTCGAACGTTACCCCATTTAGGTAGTGCCTCCATTTCTTGAGAGCGAACACAACCGCGGCTAACTCCAAATCATGGGTTGGTAGTTCTGCTCGTGGAGTTTCAACTTCCTAGAGGCAAAAGAGATCATATTACGGTTCTGCATTAAAACGCATCCCAGGCCTTCTCGTGACGCATCAATATACACAGCAAATCCGTCCACTCCGTTAGGCAAGACTAGCACTGGAGCCATGGTCAATCTTTTCTTTAACTCTTGAAAACTTGTCTCACATCGGGCATTCCATACGAACCGACCATGTTTCTTTGTTAGGTCAGTTAAGGGACCTGCTAATTTGGATAAGTCTTTAATGAAACGTCGGTAGCACCCAGCTAGTCCTAGAAAACTGCGGATCTCTGTGAGGTTTTCTGGCCTCTTCCAATTCGTCACGGCTTCTACTTTCGCTGGGTCAACCGAGATGCCTTCGTGGGAGATTACGTGCCCTAGGAAAGCGATTTTCTCCAGCCAAAACTCGCACTTACTGAACTTGGCATACAACTGATGCTCCCTTAGGGTCTGCAACACCACTCTCAAATGCTGCTCATGCTCCTCGTGCATTTTGGAGTAGACCAAGATGTCATCAATAAAAACGACGACAAATCGGTCCAAATAGGGCTTAAAACCCTATGCATTAGGTCCATGAAGGCGGCAGGAGCATTGGTTAGTCCGAAGGGCATAACTACGAACTCATAATGCCCATATCTTGAATTGAAAGCGGTTTTCAGAATATCCTCCCTTCTAATCAACAACTGGTAATACTCCTGACGGAGGTCCAGTTTCGAGAAGACAACCGCTCCTTGCAGTTGGTCGAACAACTCATCAATGTGGGGGCAGTGGATATTTATTCTTAACCGTGACGTTGTTCAGGCCCCGGTAATCAATACACATCCTCAAACTTCCGTTCTTTTTCTTTACAAATAGGACAGGAGCTCCCCAAGGAGACCCACTCTTTTGAATGAATCCCCGCTCCAGGATGTCTTGTAGTTGCAATTTTAGCTCCTTGAGCTCTGCAGGGGCCATTCGATATGGGGTTTTTGAGATAGGTGAGGTTCCAGGTAGCAGGTCTATCTTGAATTCTATCTCTCTTTCCGGAGGTAGGGCTACTAACTCGTCAGGGAATACATCCGAAAATTTCCTTACTATGGCCATGTCCTCCACCTTTAACTTATCCGTGGGAGTATTGATCAGAAAGGCCAAAAATCCTTGCGCCCCTCTACTTAGCAGTTTTCTAGCCCGAATGCCTGAAATCAGGGCAGATGAGGCTAACTTACCCCTTATGTCCAACCTTAAGGTTGCCTCACCGGAGATGCGGAATTCTACCACTTTCGTTTTACAATCCAGTTGGGCATTATACTTGGCTAGCCAGTCCATACCTAAGATCACATCATACCCCATAATGGACAGACTTATCAAATCTTCTAACAATCTCTTTTCTCCTACCCACACTTCACAATCCCTATAAACCATACTAGTAACCAAACATTGATTCCCCGTAGGTGTACTAACTTCTAGGTCGTATGGTAAACTAGCAGCTTTTATATTGATGCCACACATGAAATTAGGGTTAACAAAGGAATGAGTGGCACTCGGATCAATTAAAACTTTGGCAAAACGGTGGAAGATAGGGATCGTATCTTCTATGACCTCCGAGGAATCTGGGGTCTGGTGGGTCTCTAACGAATACACTCGAGTTGGCACCTTAGGTTTGGACCCATCTCTTTTAGCTGGTCCAGCATTGGTCCTCGGCGGTGGTTGACTCCCCTTTCCATCTTGTTTTAAGACCGGGCAAGTGGCCAACTCATGGTTTGCGCTTCCGTAACACAGACATTTGCCTTCTTTCCTCCAGCAATTATTCTCGATGTGGTTTGGCTTCCCACAATGCCCACAGGGACCGCGGGGTGCTGACGCTGAGCCTCCCTGAAAATTTCCTCTTTGGCCTCGTCCACATTGGCCACCCCTAGACAGAGTCCCTCTGCCTAAACCCAGCTGTCGTCCACCTCCAATTCCTTGTCCAAACTTGGAGGGGGTACTCTTCTCACCCTGTCCTGAACTACTCCCAGAAAAACCTCGCTTCTTTGCCTGGAAGTTCCGGACTTGCAACCTCGCACTTTCTACCCGTTGGGCCTTCTCCACGACCTCGCTAAAAGCATTGATTTGAGCCACTGTGAGGTCCTTTTGGATTTCGACTTCAAGCCCTGGATAAATCGCCTGATCCGCCGTTGCTCGGTCATGATTAGCTCAGGAGCATATTTGGACAGGCAAGTGAATTGGCTCTCGTATTCCATCACAGACTGAGCCCCTTGGCGGAGTCGGATAAACTCATCTTCCTTCCTCTCCTGAACTAGAGGAGGGAAAAATTTCACGTTGAATTCCCTTATAAAATTTACCCAAGTTCTGGGCGTTTGTTCCCATTCCCATTTTTGCCTAATGACATTCCACCAGGAACGGGCCAACCCTTCCAGCTGGAAAATGGCAAAAGTCACCTGCCGTTCTTCGATGTAGTGCAGGGCAGCGAAAATGTCTACCATCTTCTCGAGCCACCTTTCGGCGACATCCAAGTCGGGCCCCCCAATAAACTTGGGTGGAGAAAACTTTTGGAATCGTTCGAGAGCTCTTTCTTCGCTCTCGACGTGGTTGCCAAGGTTTCCAGGGTTAGAATTAGGGTTCTGACCCTGTTGCTGCACCACTTGTGCCAGCAGATTGGTTATTTGCTGCATAGCAGCAGTTATTTGCACGTTGGGGTCAACCCTCGGTTTAGGATTAGGTCCAGATGAGGTTTCCCAAGCACCCCTGTCCGGCGTGGGTTGCCTACTCCCGCGCCCATGTCCCCGTCCACTACGTGTTCCTTCCATGGAATCTATTAATTTAGGCAAACGTAATGAGAGCAATAAGTTACGGTAAATAAGAACCTAAAGCTTTAATAACAAAGCAAATATAAACATTCCAAACAAGTCAAACAAAGCACATAACATCAAGCAGTCAAGTCGAGTATAGTCAAGTCAAGTACAAACATAAGCAATCCACAAGGGAATGGCCTCATCAAAATAAATATACACGTAGCTAAGCCAAACGTACAAAACGGCTAGCTAAGGCTCTTTCCCTATCCGTCCTATATACCGAACTATCCAAAAGCCCTAAGAGTCACGACCTAGTCAGTCGTTGGGCTAGTGGACCCACCCGACGGGGTGGATTCACCCGCTGCCCCGGCTCCTGTGCACGACGCCTCGTCGCTCACTCCCTCGAGCACGTCGGCACAGAAGTTCAGGATCGATGCGGCTCAACCCTTAACCTTCTGAGCTCACTTAGTCTCACGCTCACGTGCCTCTCTAAGCTGAGTGCAGAAGTCATCCACCCGATCTTCTACCTCAAGCACATTGTACTCCAACTCCTTAATGCGCTCAGCTTGTTTCTCGTTGGTCGCTCTAAACTGGTTCACCTCAGCCTCAAACCTAGCGTTATCTTTGGCCAACTCCTTCCGTTCGTCGGCCACGGCCAGTACTAAGGCGTTAGGATAAGCGTACGTGTGATGACACTCGCAATGTTAGAGGCGGTTAGCCGGGCTCCAACGCACAACGGCCCCTCTTGGCCGAATCTGGTATGGGAGCACTCCACGAGGTCGCTCGCCGGCTGGGCTACTACTCGGCCCACTAGACTCGTCCATCCTACACCAGAAGGGTAAGTAAACGTAAATAACCTTAAGGGACATACTCAAAATAATCCTCAAATCAAGCATTTCTAATACATCCAGGCCAATTCAAACCTAGGCTCTGATACCACTTGTGACAGCCCCACCTTCCCCTAAGGCGAACCAAAGAGGTTAGCGGACTGCCTGCCCAACTCTCGCCAGGACTAACGGTGCAGACACAAGCGATCTAAAACATTCCGAGAAAATAAAACGTGCTCACACAAACCGGAATCGCAAGATAGCCAAACGCAGATCAAATCGTCGGTGAGTAGTGGGTGCCATGTCATATAATTCGGAAAAACATTTCCAAACCAAATAGGACCCATAAACAGGGTTAAGCAGTGTTATATACATACGTTTGTAATTTACAAAACAAAAGTGAGATAATTAGATCAAAATACATTTAGGGTTTTGCCCAAACGGAGCTATTCAAAATATATATATACATAAGCTGAACTCGGCAATCCATATTCATCGCCTTTCCAAAAGTATTCAATTTCCTGTAAGGAAAACAAAAGGAAAAGAGTGAGCTTACGCCCAGTGAGATACTATCACTCAAGCAGTAAAGTTCATATAAGCATCAAGCTTCTCATTCCAATACATCAAAAGTAAGTCAAGGCACACATCGATAGTGTTGATAAAAGGATATGGGCGGCTCTCAAGAGCCCCTTTCCTCGCTTGCATTCTTGATCGGACCTCATTGACCCTCCGTCAATGTTTAAGAGTAACCAACCGTAGGCTCCACTTTACTTCCATTCCTTCCACCCAACATATCCCTACCAGGCCCGAACTCCAAACAGTAGAAATTTGATAATACTCAAGTATACCGGAATCAAGAGTCTCACTACTACAAGATTCCATATAACAGTCCCCATGGCTCGTCGACTTTCACGACCAAACCCTCGCTGGCTCGATTCAATCGACTACCAATGGGGTTGAGCTCAGTAGTAACAGTAAAAGTCGTTGGATCCTCGTCCAAACAACACCAAATCCAGTTTTCTATGTACATTTCAAGTACCACAGTGAAACAGTAGACAGCCGTATATAATACAAAAAGGGGTGAGGGCGATCAAGTACACCCTCACTTTAATCAGGTTCAACAGTGCAAATAAGCCTTCAAGGCATCAAGTTCAATATAATAAAGCCACATTGTAAACAAACAAGTGAGCAGTACACTCACCAAGCAAGCAAATGATGTTTCATACACTTCCGCCCAAAGAGCGTCTTGAACCACCGTCACGTCCTAAAATATTCAAATAAGCACAATAAGACTCAATTACAAGTCATAAACCAATTCCGCATACTACCAAAGTAAGGTTGCATTAGAATGTATAAGTACTAAAGTAACTAGGGAAATTCCGGAAATGAAGTTAAGCTCTAAACCCTAATACAGTTTTTTGACATCATTTAGCGGTTTTGGCACCATTGGCACTACGATTGTCAGGTGGAGGTACGAGATACACCGTTTCGAAGTTAACAGCTAGGGCTACAATGTTGTAGAAGGTCACTCAATCCAGTTCATAGCGGAACTAGGTCAAAAATTCAGTATACTAAACCAGAACCGCGAAAACAGGTGAACAAACCGCATTCTAGTAGAAACAGGGCAGCAGGGGTATTTCAGTATTTTCATAAGCTACGCTACTCCGATTAGCCTGAAATTTTGTAGGCATCTCTAAAATATCATTTCCTACAACTTTCATGTTTTGACCCAAGGCTAATTTAGCCTCTAACTATGATGAACAGTGCCAGGCAGAATGAGGGGAAATGAAACCCTAACTTCCAAATTTCTTTCCAAAGCAAAAATTTTCTGCAATCAACCACAATTTACACCTTCTAGCTTCATTCAAGATTATTTCCAATCATTATCCATGGCCACAACATATGAATCATATTAAAACAGAAAAATCATGAATAATTATAAAACTTCAACAAATTCAACCAAAATCATGATATAATCCACAAAATCACCTCTTAGGCTACCACAAGTCATTAATTAGACATCATTAGATAGAGAGGAGAGGTTCCTTAACTACTCACCTTAGTAACCAAAGAAAAGAACCCCTTGGCACCTTAATCCTCCAAACAACTCCACTAATCACCTCAAAACCACTCACTTAAGGGTTTTTATGGAGTAAATGCAAGATTAAACGGTTAGGTTGTTGGATTTCAGCAAGATGGAGCAAGAAATTGGAGAGCTTTTCCTTTCTTTCTTCCTTGGAGAGAGCCGGCCACAAGCTTGCAAATTTGGAGGATTTTTGGGTCAAATTTTGATTTATTTAGTAAAATGGTAAAAGGTGGAATAGTAGTCAAAAAGGTGAAATTACTCTCCAAGTGACACTTGTCACTTCATTAAATGCATAGCTATCTCTTTGTTCGTCTCACACCAATCCACTTGGTAACCTCTAATTATCTCATAACACCCAGTAAATTAAACCCAGTATCCAAAATTTGACCTAATTGGCCGAATTTTTCCGAACTTTCCGCACTAGCGGGTCCCACGTCCGGTATACGCTCTTAATTTCTCAAAACTAACCAATACTAGAAAAATCGTCTAAAAACTATATTGACTTATAAAAATTATCTAGAAAATTTTCCTAATAAAGAAAATGCTGAAAAACATGCCATTAAATAAAATAAAACCTAGAAAATGAGAAAATTTACGGGTTCTCACAAACTTTGACTAGCTGCTTTTTCCTCCTTCTTATCCTATTTTTGGCCCAAAATATCTTCACTTTTGCTCCCTTCTTGGCCGGCTGTTTTGGAGAGAAAATAAGAGAGGAAAAACTCATTTTCTTTCTCTTTGATTTCCTTCACTAAATCATGAGATTTAACCGTTAGTTTTGCAAATTGCTCCGATTAACTTCATATCTAAGGTGATTCCTAGCTATTGGTGGAGTTGTTTGGAGGGTCAAGCACTGAGCTACCTTGTTTCTTGTGGTTGTAAGGTAAGTGACCAAGAAATCCTCTCTTTGTTCCTTATAATCGGAAATTAGTGGCTTGTAAAGGTTAAATATGCTATTATGTGGATGATTTCATGATTTTAAGTAGAGTTGGACCAATTTCTGATTTTTTGGGGATTTTTCTGATTTTATATGATAATCTTGGGTTGGCCGTGAAATAATGGGTTGATATGGTATAAAATGAGGCTTGTGTATATTAGTTGTGATGGTTTGCGGAAAATTTCCATGTGAAGGCTAAATTTCAGTTCCAGGGTTTTGAACTGGGGGTTTGTGACGACCCTACCTTCTCCTAGGGCATACCCTAGAAGTTAGCGGATCGCCTGCCTGACTCTCGCCAGGACTCACTCACTCACATTAACTTCAGAGATAACATTACCATTGGACAACTGAACATTCACTCTTAAGTACATCTCCAATCAGTTTGAACATAAATTTGTCCAATAAAAGAAACAAAATACCTGTTCTAAATATCCATTCTTAATATCACACCAACTCAAACAAAAATTCAACCGTCTCAAAATTTAAAAGAGACCATGCCTACACTATATACACAGAATAACGGATCTTCCCAAAATAACTTTCTAGTTCAATCCAATCACTCTTCAATCTCTGACTTCTATAAGGAAAACAAAGCTAAAACGGTGAGCTTGCGTCCGCGAGGTTTCCTTGCAAGTAACATTTAATAATCACATGAATCAATACAATTAAGCAAGTAGTGCACATTTCATTGTACAATCACTTTCATTAGCAATTGAGGAAACATTTCACTGATCAATCACTTTTAAAAGGATACGGTGCTCGCATTAGAGCCACTTTAATGCACTACACACTCCGCCTAACTCCTCCTTATAACCTCCAAAACAATAAACACTTCCCTCACTTGGATGGCCATATCAATATTAGTAATCTGCTACTCCGTGGTAATACTCGAGTATACCGAACACTTACCCAAAGCTACCGGCCTACCCGACCAAGCCCTTTACTGGCTCGAATAGTCCGTTGAACAGAGGGTTTTGGGGCCCAGTTCAGCCAGTGTGATAAAGTACACACATGGCTTACAGCCATGCACACTTACAATATCACTTGATCAATTATCAACCTTCAAACTCAGCTAAGCCGAGTGTGATAAAGTACACTCTCGACTTAGAAGACGAGGGACAATTGAAAACACTTCACAATGAATTACTTAGCAATATTTCATAATAAGCACATTTATCACATAATTTCACTTAAGTAAATATAAACAGTTAAACACATAAATTTGGAAATACTCACCCTAATCAATATAAGTTATGCTTGAATATTGGAGTTGCTCCCTGGCTCACCGCGGTTCCCTGTGACAAGTTATAAATACTTTAATTATTTGGCTACTCTTTTAGTGAAATTTTAAAAGAAAGCAGTGTTGTCTTTTACTACTCCTATACCTTTAAGTTTATTGTATTAAAATTCACATTAGCTCTTAATAAGGAAAGTTTTAGGAGTAACTACTTTGGAGTACTTTATTATCTCATATGTCAGTTTTTATGGGTTAAAGTTATGAGCGAAACTGATTTACTATCCTAAGGTAAATATACAATTCATATAAAGCCACTAATCATCCATCACCGTTGGAGTATAGATTACTAGAAACCAGGTGCCTTGACTTATTAAACAAGATACAATTTCCAAAAACGTCTCTCACATTGCCCTTGAAAATTTATCAAGTTTATTGGCTCGAAACAATGGAAAATATATACACACACACCAAACTTAAAGTCTTGTGAGATATATAAACTAAGATTAAATCATTTCCAACCCAACTCAAAGAGTAAAGCTGGTTAAACTTTTCATTTCTTCCCTCTCGGCCAACTCAACTTTTATTCACCTTTGTTGTTTAACTTCTCTCAAAATTCACTAGCTTTTCATGTCTCAAGTTTACTAAAATGAATCGTGAATGATAGGGTCAAGATGTTATATACCAGATTGCCTTAGAGTTTCCAAATACACCATAGCAAACCCAACTCATTGTCACTTCAGCCCGCAAACAAAATTCCAGCAATAGCAACCGTAATTCAGTCCTCAGCTAAATGTAGATTTTCAGTAGCTAAACAGTCAAGTACAAGACTGATTCCCCCCCCAACTTCCTTACTTTCCTCCTCCTAACTCAACAAGCAGGGAGTAATTATCCAACTACAGAGCATCTCAAGCAGGAATATATGTTGACAGCCAAAAATCAAAGAACAAAACTGAACCAAGTCTTAAACTCCCTTTCGGCTAGAGTGAAAAGAACTCTTGCAGCAAATTGAGCTCATTCTTTCTTCCATGTTCACTTAAGTTTTAATTCATTTCTGTCTTAGTTGTTGAAGTTAAGGGACTTATGATATGTTACAGCTTACTACACTAGTTAGAAACAACGGTTTGCAGGGAATATCCAAGATTTCTCATCTTTTCTTTCTCGGATAAAGCCAACAGGTTCCAGCAGATTTCTTTGACATTTCCGGCCAAGACTACCAATGTTTTTACTAGTTTTGCAAGTAAATATCCTATAAGATCAGAGATAAACATATTCCATGCAATCCTAGCATAATTCTCCATAGAAAATTCAGATAACAAGCTGTAACTCAAGTAACAACTCTCGGTTATCACAGTTTTCTTTTCCCTTCAACTTTTAATCATTTTAAATTTCAGTTCCAGCCACAAATCACACCTACAGGCTCATAATAGACAAAATAAGTATAAACCAGCATTTTCCAACATACTTTATACCAAAATATCAACTCAACTTCAAGAAATTCCATCGGTTAAGCTGGAAAGTCTTATAACAGTCATGCGATTTCCTACTCAAAACTCCAGCCATTAAAATTAGATTTTTCACCATGAATTTCACATGCAACTCCAGATAATGAATATACTACTGTATTTCCTGAGTTCAAGTACATTTACTCTTGATCAGGCAAGAAAGTAAGTTGCGCTATCTAGTTTCATTTCAACTCAACCCCAAATCTTACATGTATCAGAATTCCTCTGAAATACATATATAAAAGGTGATGGTTTCTAGCTATATTACCTGGTTTTCTACCCAACACTCAAGGTGGAAGTCAATTCACCCTTCTACCTTCTCCTCGGCTGGAATAGAAACAAGAATTTCTGGTTCCTTTTGGCTCCAAATGGAGCGGGAACTCTGGTTTCCTCTCTTGGCTGAAGTGGAAACAGGAGCTTTGTTTTCTCTCTTTCTCAAGTCTTTCTCTCAGGAAGATAAATTTTCTCGGCTCCCTCAGCTCTCTCTCTTGTTTATCTCTTGGCCTTATTGTTTAAGAAGGTAGAGATAGTTTTCTTCGGTGGTTAGTGGCAGACAACAATAAGTGAAAGCAATAGGAGGAGGTACCAGTAAATTGTAGACCATTCTAGATTCGTAATAGAAGGCAATAGTAAGTACTAGTAGATTATCCCATTCTCGGTTCTAACGGCAGACAAGACACGTACTAGTAGGTTCAATTAGTTTCTTTTGGTTTCTCATAGAAGCCAATACCAATTCCTAGGAGTTTTGATTTCTAACAAGTACTAGTAGTTTCTTTTTTTTTCAACAAATTCTAACTAATACTAATGTTTAATGGTATAGGTGATACAATTTTCTAAGGTATTACAGGTTTATTTGTTAATGAAAAGAAGTAATTAAACATGTAAATCAATAATAAAAGAAAATGAAACATGCATTAAATTTTAAATAGGACATGAAAATGTTCGGGCTCTCACAGGGTTTAATTGTGATTGGTTGTGGAGCTATTAATTGGCTCAAGTGCAAGGGTGTTATGGCCCTAATTGGATGTGTTTTGTTGTTTATGAACTGTATGTGTAATTGTGGTTGGGGTTTGCCCCATTTTTATATTTATTCGGAATTTTTCTGCTTTATTTGGTACAATATAGTTGGCCTTGGAGTGATGGTCTCATATTGAATAATATGGAACCTTTATATGTTAATTGTGGTTGATGGTGAAAAATTTCAGCTTTTGTAAGAAAATTTCAGTTTTAGGGTTTAAATTGGGGCTTTGTTAAGGGTGGTTTTTAAGCTTGCATTTGATGGATATTTAAGGGTAGTAAGACCCTAATGAGGTGATTGGATTGGCCTATAAATTGTGTAGGTATGTGTGATAGCTTGGATGATGAATGATAGGTTGGAAATGTGGAATATTAAGGGAAAATGCTGTCCAATCTTTGAGAATATTTGATTGTTCTGAGTTTGAGTTGATCTTGATTAATTTTATGGAAATTCTTGTGATTCGGAAGTTGAGAGGATGAGTTCCATATTAGCGATATTTCTAGACTTTGTCTAAGTTATTTCCTCTTTGATTTTTGGCATGTATATGAGTAATAAGCTATTCTAGTGTTATATGGTGGAATTCCTAGCCCTTAATCGCGATTAGTGGGGTTTATATACAAAGGTTAGTTTAAGTAATGTAAATTCAGTTTTTCCGTGTTTCTGGACTCAACTTGGACTGCCAATTTCTCTATGTTTGAGACTGAATCAGCCCTTGCTCAAAACATGAAACTTGTAGATACATGAGTTAACTAGTTACCTACAAAATTTCAGATTGATCGGAGTACTGTAGCTTGTGAAATGACTGAAATACCCTTGACTGTTCATAGACCCTGTTTTGCGGACAGTTTTCTGTCCTCTCTGAGATTTGGATATTTGACCCTGAAAATGTATGATTTGGCCTTGAAGGTCTTCATAAGAAATGTTGGTATATGTCTTAGCTTCGTAACGCCGTAAGATTTGTTTTAATGGGATAAGTGTGGCTTCAATTGTGATTAAAATGCCAAAAGGTGATAGAAACTTGATAATGTTAGAATTCCTTTACTTGACCTGATATTTGTAATCTAGGGTTTCGGCTTGAACAAGGCAATGAGGTATGATGGATGGTTCTTGAGCTGTGGTTGGTGAGTGATCCCTCAACTATTTCCCAAAATTTACTTTTGAAATAATTCTTGCATTGGTTACACGATTGCATATCATTGTGTTTGTGTGTGTGCCATGACATTTTGGCTCCGATGAGTTCTTGGGAAAATCTTGTGCTTAGAACCAACATCTCCACTACAGTTTACGCATTCTTTGGAGCACGATGGCTCCTTATTTTTGTTTATCTATTACTTGATCTAAGGGAGTATTGGATATTTAAGCACAAGGATTTCACTGGCTCCAAAGAGCAATATACGCATATTTGATCACTAATTCTTGAGATCATTTAAGTGCACTATTGTAAAGCTTATTTGATTACTGATTTTACTGTTCACTCGCTGAGCTTCTAGCTGACCCCAAATGTTTTCTTCTCCCCACAGGGATCGAGGCAAAGGAAGTGCTTGTATTACGTTATTTGTGTGACTGGCTGGCATATATATTGTACAGTTTAGACTTGGATTCATTTTGTGTAATAGTTGGACTAGTGTGACTGTTTGGAATTGAAGTGGATGTATGTGTACGTTCCACGCTTAGCATTAGTTTCTGCTTTGCTTATGATATATAATTCTTGGAGAATTTGATGTAATATCTGAGATATATCTTGTAATTTAATTGAGAACTGTAGTGAATGACTGAGTCCCGGCGAGAGCTGGGCAAGCAGTCTGCCAAACCCTTTGGTTCGCCTAAGGGGAGGTGGGGCTGTCACATAGTCTAGCAATAGTGTTTCCCAATCTGTTGACACTTTGTCAACGATTGAAATATAGTAACAATGTCCATAGATCACTGCTTTACATCAGTTTTCTTTCCTCCGATCAATCCCCTTTAACGAACCCGCACGCCAAACAAGTCAAGTGGGGTAATACTCGAGTATACCGATTGCAAAGGAAACATCCAATGGATTAAATCAGTAACAAGGCCCATTGTTCGTCAATTACCACGACCAAACCCTTACTGCTTCAATTTGACTAACTAGCCGATGGAAAAACTGTGATGGCCCCATCTCTCCCTAGGGCGTACCCCAGGGTTCGGTGGGTCGCCTGCCCAGCTCTCGCCGGGAGTCACTCACTCACTACAGTCCTCAAATGAATTACAAGATAAATCTCAAATATTACATCCAATTCTTCAAGAATTACATATCACGAGTACCAGAAAGTAAACCCAAGAAAAGCTGATAACTACAACCATCACGACAACTATATACATCTTACTAGTCAACTTTTATAACAGGTACAAGGTCAACTATTCTATAACCAAAAGTCTATACACCTTGCCAAGCGATCCCTATGCCGGCCCCTTGCTAAGGAAAACAAATGTAACGGGGTAAGCTATATGCTTAGTGAATAATTGGGGTCAAATATAAAAGCATATTCAAATAAACATATAAATCCAAATACTTCACATCAATACAGAAATGTAACATCACAATGGTAGGATGCGGGTGGCTCCAAAGCCAGTTCAATTCCCCAAGCTTGAACGCCTGTTGACACTGCGTCAACCAAAGTACTCATGATCCGTTGACTCCACTTAACTTTCCCCATTCACCTTATCAACCCCCGCTAGCCAGTCAACAGCACACAGCAGCTCGAGCGAAACAAGAACTTAGCTTTCATCAAAGCTTTAACAAAGAACTAAATTCCATGGTTAGCATGGAACTAGCTTCGATCAAGCCTCGGTTGGCTCGAATAGTTCGTCTACCCAAGGAACCGGGCTGGAACCAAGCCCTGAGATATCCGATCTCTCAATAGATGGTATCTCTCAACAAAGTACACAACAAAATACTTACCCCAAATAGCACACAGCAAATGGGGTTCAATTCAAGTCATGTGATCACTCCCATCAGCACACAACAAAAGGGTGATACTCAACCAAAGGTAGGTATTCTCACATATGAAATCAAAACAAAGGATGGGGTTAGGTCGAGTGAGATAAAGTACATCCTCGCCTAAGTATTCATTTAACATATACAAAGCAATTTAACAATTTCACATCAATAAACAACCCAATTACTCACTTGATAGAGCTTGGCACGAAAAATGATACATTTCACTGAGCTTGACCGTCACCGTCAAAAGCCTCACAATCTGTATTGACAGATTATATACACACATAAGTGAAACGGCCATACAATAGCAGTTTATAACTTGAATGATCGAAACATGTCAAAAATAGTCAAAACGGTCAAAAACGACATTAAGGCCATAAGATTGTCGAAATTGGCCGCAACGGCCGAAATGGTAACAAAATAACAAAAATAGTCCTAAATGGTCCAAAACGGCAAAAACAGTTGAGAAATGCACGTATGTGTACGCGGAAATGAAAACGGTCACGCGTCTGTACCCAAAGGTGCAAGCGGACATCTCACAGTTTTAACACTTTTTACAGTTTTAATTATAACCGAAGCTGTGGTCATCAGTTTAAGGTATACGAGATACTGTTTTGAAGCTAAGAGAAAGAGCTACAACTTTGATAAGATCACTCATTCCAGTTTGTAGTGTATCTAGGTCAAAAGTTCAAATTACAGAATCAAAATCTCACATTCGGGCTAGTTAACCGTACTATGCGTAAACAACAATAACTCAGGCTACCGAAGTCTGATTAAGGCGTTCTTAGGGGCGTTGGACAGCTGAAACATAGGGCTAAAAGTTTTATGTTTTGGCCAAAGACTGGTTTGATATGAAACAAGGTGAAAAAATGCAGCCAATGTGAGGCAATGTCAAAACTGTTTGCTGGACTCTGCCTAGGGCAATCTTAGGGGTAATTTTGTCTTTTCACATGCTACAGTGCTCGGATTGAGCTGAAATTTTATAGAAGGTAATGAAATATCATTCTATACAACTTTCATGTTTTGTTCCAAGCCTGATTAGGCCTCTATCATGGTGGCCTAGAACCGGGTAGAACAAGGGAATATGAAAACTTAAACTTGGAATTTGAGTTGTTCCTCTAGAATTTCATATCTAGCAAGCATTCAAGCATCAAAGCCAACAATTACTAGCTCTATAACATCTATTACTAGATGAATAACCATAAGCAAGGCTGAAAATATAAACCCTAGCTCCATATTCCACATATCATTCCAAACTAGTAAATTTACCGTCATAAACCAAGAATATGAGTTTCTATCCAAACTTAAACAAGATTAATGAAGAGTAAAGGGATAGGCAGCCATGGTACCTTCCAAAAGCTCCTTGTAGGTAAGAAACCAAACACTTTCTTCCCAAACTTTTACCACACACAACTATCTAAGCACTAAAATGAAAGTTTAATCGGTTTGGATTTTGGATTTTCACTCAACTAAGTTGGATTCAAGGTGAAGTTGCTAGCTTGTCTTCCTCTTTTTTTTTTCTCTCAAACTCATGACCAAGAGGCTGGAATGGAGGAGAAATGAAGCTTCAAGAAGGTTTATAAGATGGTAATTGGTTTGGGTCAAAGTTAGGTGCATGACCGCCAAGTGTCACCACAAGATTCAACCTCAATTTTTCCTTTTTTTTTCCCTTTTCTTGGTCAATATTTTCAGCCATATTAAGCTGGATTAAGGGCTGATATTTTGCACTAATATCAAGGTTATTTTATGGTAAGAAAATGGTGGTCAAGTGGTGCACTCAATCGGTGACAAATGGTACCCGTCGGTTCAACCCAATTTTTCTCAAATCGCATGTACTAGGGTTTTCACTTATAATTCTCACTTCCAATCACACACTTAATATCATCTAAAACTCACTCTTAATCAGCAAATTTGATCCACACTCCGTACCGGATAGTTACACCACGGATAGGAGTAAAACCCTAATTCGCACTAACTTGAAAAAGAAAAGGAAAAACCCTTACTTCTATATTCATTTGCACTTATTGTGGGGTGATTGGGTAGTGAGGCTATTATAAAGTAATAATTTCCAAGTAAAAGGAATTTTAAGAAAATGTACGGAATTTTACAATTCCATTAAAAGTAGGGTTTCGATTAAAACATGAGAGATTTAAGAAACCGATTAGTCACAAGTAACTAGGGTTTTTTGTTTCTCTTTTTTTTTATTAGAATTTAGGGTTTCTAGTCTTTAAACAAAACAAAATTTAAGGTACAACAATCTCCTAACATTCGGTGTATCACAATCTCCCCTCCTTAAAAGAATTTCGTCCTCGAATTACAACCTTTAAGTCAGATTTTCTTAATCCTTTCACGAGCTAAGGGTTGGAATACCCTAATATCTCATTAATGAGTTCATCGTTGACAATAAAATTTCCTTCAAAAGTTTGTCCCTCTATATATTCCAATCCAAGACCCAACCGTGTAATCCTCAGTAATGAACTTCAAATGTCTCGTAGATCGGCCTTAATGGCAGTAACGAATAGAAGAAACCTCAATACGATGGAAGATTAGGGGGTACCTTCGATGATTGCCAATGGGTCGGTCACCTCTTGATGTTCCATTGCATAGGTCCTTGCCGGCACTTTCGATCGATTACCCGTTGCATTGGTCGGCTTAGATGTGTTCCCTTCTGTCCTTGGCAAAACTCCTTCTTTTGGCAGGTGAGGGCACTGAGCAATCAGATGCTCAGCACTACCACATCGGTAGCATTTCCGCATTCTTCCAACAATTATCTTCTATGTGATTAGCAGCCCCACAAAATCCACATGCCATTCTAGGTCCTGATGTCAGACCTCCTCGTGAGGTACCCCTTTGGGTCTCTCTCCCTACCTGACTTTTTTCAACATTTCCCTGATTTGGGATCCTTGTGGATCATGGACCACTTATTCCTCGGCCCATTTTAAATGGTGGCTCACTTCTCGAGCTTTGTCCCTCTATATAACTGCTTGGATCCGGTTGTCTCCTTTTCTTATCATAAAAGGCCTTTACTTGACTCTTAGTACTTTCAATTCTTTATGCCTTTTCAATCGCTTGACTATAAGTCTCCAATTGAGTAGCTTCCAGTGCCTCTTGAATCTCAACATTCAAACCCTGGACAAATCGACGAATTCTCCTTTCAGTACTAACTCTGAAGCAAAACGAGAGAGTTTGGTAAATTGCGTCTTGTACTCCGCCACACTCATAGTCCCTTAACGGAGGCATATGAACTCATCCTCTCGTCTTTCCTGAACAAGTAGCGGTAAGTACTTCTCATTAAATGCACGAGTCAAATTAACCCATGTCCATGGGGTCTGCTCTCTATCCCACTTGGCTCGAATTACATTCCACAAGGCACGAGCCGCTCCCTCAAATTGAAAAATGGCGAAAGCTATCTGTCGTTCCTCCGAGTATCCTAACGCAGGAAAAATGTCTAACATTCGTTCCAACCAACTCTCCGCTATATCAGGGCTGGGTCCACCCAAAAATTTTGGCGGAAGAAATTTTTGGAATTTTTCTAAGGCACGGTCCTCTCCCTCATGATTTCCAGGATGCTGTACTTGGCCTTGACCCTGTTGGTTGACCATTCGTTCTAACAAATTAGCTATTCGCTGTATGGCTGAAACTACTTGGGTATTGGCTTGCATATTCACATTTTCATTTGTTACTCCTTCGGTTCCTTGTCCTCGTCCTCGTCCTCGTCCTCTACCCCCACCACAAGTCTCCATTTAATTGTTTTCTAGCTTCTATAGTTGGGACAAAATATGGTACGAGATCAAAGCGTTGAAAAGTTATAAAATGCACGAAATAATCAAATGATCAAAATATGTACATATATATACAAGTCACGCCAAAAATATACACATATCAGTTCACATAGCAGCTAATATCCAGTCAGTACAAACACATGTGCATTTCTGAGCACTCCGGCTCCAAAACAAATCAACAAAATAACTCAGAAGAACGGCCCTAGCGGAAATCCCCTACGGAGCCTATGGAGTCTATCGCATCCAGCGGCTCCGCTCCGCCAGCCCTAGGTGGCGCCTCAGCAGCCATATATAAGAGAACCTCACAGTCTAGCATAATGCCCCGGGCTCTCTCTCTCATCTGCCCCTTCAAAGCGAAGAGGTGGCGGTGGGTCTCCTCAAGCTGACGACCAAGGGTATGCGTCCACTCCTCCTCAACTTGTAACCCCGTCTCGAGGTCACGCAGGCGCATGGCCTGTGCATGGGTCACCCCTCTGGCCTCATCCAACTGTACCCTCAAAGTGTCGACAGTCCTGCCTAGGTGACAACGCTCGTCATCTATAGCCATAACCACCTCGTCAGGGTATCCATATGTATGTCAACACTCACACGATCGGTTTCTCTGGCCGAAGAGAGAATATATCCAATAGGGTTCCCCGACCCTCCTCTGGTATCTGAGTACTCGTCGGCGTACCACCCGGTTCACCGGACTGTCTACACCGGTAGCCCGTACTCCGGCACCGCTAGGTCCACTGGCAGCGCTAGGTCCACCAGTCTCCATACCTACACAACAAAATATCACCGAATTAGTTCTCCGGCATTTCAACTCAAGAGATACGATTCATCTTAACTACAATCGAACACTTATATGTTCTATAACACATTTCCCAACTGCCTATAACACATTTCCCAACTGCCCGAGTCCTCTAACCTAGGCGCTCTAATACCACCTGTGACGGCCCCACCTCCCCCTAGGGCGTACCCCAGGGTTTGGCGGGTCGCCTGCCCAACTCTCGCCGGGACTCACTTACTCACCACAGTTCTCAAATGAATTACAAGATAAATTTCAAATATTACATCCAATTCTTCAAGAATTACATATCACGAGTACCAGAAAGTAAACCCTAGAAAAGCTGATAACTACAACCATCACGACAACTATATACATCTTACTAGTCAACTTATTACAGGTACAAGGTCAACTATTCTATAACCAAAAGTCTATACACCTTCTCGAGCGATCCCCGCGTCGGCCCCCTGCTAAGGAAAACAAATGTAACGGGGTAAGCTATATGCCTAGTGAATAATTGGGGTCAATTGTAAAAGCACATTCAAATAAACATATAAATCCAAATACTTCACATCAATACAGAAATGTAATATCACAATGGTAGGATACGGGTGGCTCCAAAGCCAGTTCAATTTCCTAAGCTTGAACGCCTGTTGACACTCAGTCAACCAAAGTACTCATGATCCGTTGACTCCACTTAACTTTCCTCGTTCACCTTATCAACCCCCGCTGGCCAGTCAACAGCACATAGCAGTTTGAGTGAAACAAGAACTTAGTTTTCATCAAAGCTTTAGCAAAGAACTAAATCCCAAGGTTAGCATGGAACTAGCTTCGACCAAGGCTCGGCTGGCTTGAATAATTCGTCTACCCTTGGAACCGGGCTGGAACCAAGCCCTGAGATATCGATCTCTCAATAGATGACATCTCTCAACAAAGTACACAAGGTAGGTATTCAATTCAAGTCATGTGATCACCCCCATCAGCACACAACAAAAGGGGTTCAATTCAAGTCATGTGATCGCCCCCATCAACAAACAGCAAAAGGGTGATACTCAACCAAAGGTAGGTATTCTCACATATGAAATCAAAACAAAGGATGGGCTTAGGTCAAGTGAGATACAGACCCTTATTCTAGCGCTCTCCACTATTTGGTACCCAAGTACAAGTATCCATAATAAGGCAATTCACAACTCGAGCCAGCCTGTCCCAATAGTAAATCACCCATATTAGAGATTCCTACCTGACAGACCTAACTATTGTCCCCAAAGTACCACGATAAAGGTTTAAACCTAGAAAGTTTCATGATTCGTAACTTATGCTCAAAAGAGTACTTAATCCTTTACACCCATTCACGAAATCAGGACCATAACACCACTTGACCCAAGCTCACTCCATGCAGAGACCACGCGAAGTGGCTCTGATACCACCTGTGACGACCCCACCGTACCCAAAGGCGTACCAAAGGGCTTAGCGGATCGCCTGCCTAGCCGCGCCAGAACTCGATTCCAAAAATGATAAAATAAATTTCACGCTAAAATAAAGTTCTATATACACTATTACATCAAGTCATACATACAACTAGTACCAGAAAGTAAACCCAAGAAAAGATGATAACTATAGCCACCACAACAAATATATATATCTTACAAGTCAATTTATGTGACAGCCCCACCTTTCCCTAAGGCGAACCAAAGGGTTCAGCGGACCGCCTGCCCAGCTCTCGCCGGGACTACGGGGTCAAATCACTCCCAACTCTGTAGCACGCGTGATAGAAACCAAAGAAAACGAACGATTTGGTAACCTCCAGGTTAAATGTAACTTACCATCTCATAAAATTGTCGAAATCCCTGCCAGGTTTTATTTTTTTCACACTTGGATACTATACTCGTCCGAAATCTCAGTAATGTCATTGAACTCTATGTAGCCAAAAGAATGAACACGTTCGAGCGAGGTAACACATGTACATGATTAAACACTTTTATATAAATACATGATTGCAAAATTACACATTAAAAGGCAGTTGTTGGGTCAAAATACATTCAAGGGTTATATCTCTTGAGGAGCTATACAAAAGAATATATATCTAGCTCAACTCATGCTTCCAAATATCATTGTTCCCAAAAGATTTTCCTGTAAGGAAAACAAGGATAACAAAACGGGGTGAGCTATAAGCTCAATGAGGTACCAAAAATAATAACAGTCAAGGACCAAGAACTTCATGCTCAATTAATCACAAGTGTACCAATTAAGGAGATATGTAAACACTGAGATAGAAAGGATACAGATGGCCCTCAGGAGCCAATTTCCCGTTGCAGTACTTGATCCAACTATGTTGACCCTCCGTCAACTTCCAACTAAAGAAAACCAGTCCAATAGAACACTGCTTTAACGCCAAATCCCGTTCACCATTCATACCCCCTTACCGGGCCCGAACGCCAAATAAAACAGGAATGGTAATACTCGAGTATACCGGAATCAAGAGTCTCAATACTCAAAGATTCCATAAAAACAGGCACCCACGGATTGTCAATTTTCTCGACCAAGCCCTTGCATGGTTCGATTTAATTAACTCCCCATGAGGTTGAACTTAGGTTTAACAAGACGATCAAGTTTAATAGGACGATCGTGGACACACTTCCAAACGATCGAATAACAAGTGCAAGTAACAAGTTCAAGTACATAACAAGTACAAGTAACAGATTCCAGTTTGTTCAGTACAGGCAAGAGAACGAGTGTGATAAAGTACACCCTCGTCTCATACAAGATAAACGGTCAGGAAAGATATTCAAGTAGCAAGTTGTAAGTACAGAAAATCAGTTTAACAATAACTCAGGGGAGTGGTACTCACCTGATCAAACAAGGATAATTTCAAAAGTTTCCTTCCCAAGCGTGGCTTTACTCGTCGTTACCTCCTAGAACAATCAAGGCAAACACTTAAGACTCGACTCCAAGACCGGGTATGAAATTCGCAAGTGAGACTCGGTTACGAGCTGTCTGCCTAGTCAAAAGAACCATTAATGCAAAGCAAAGAGGTGACCTCAGAGTGAAAAGGTAACAATTAGTCTTAAAAGCATGAACAACCTCAAAGCCCTTCCTACAATGACTAACCAAATCCAAATTTGAAGTAGATAATGAAAGCAAGATCAATACTAGGAAAACAGAATTTTTCCAGTTCCGCGCGACCTTATATGAAAAAACATATCTCAAGTTTTGTAAGTCCAAAATTAATAAAAGTTATACCGTTGGAAAATACATTCAAAGGGCTATAACTTTCCAGAAAACACTATTGTAAGATTCAGAACGTAATCAGTTGAATTGAAGTCGCAAGTTGCAGCTTTATCCAGTAGAGGACAGAACAGGTACAAGATTTCAATCAACTTTGAAAAATCACCATAAATTGGACAAATAGAAACAGGATCTGAGATTTACACGGTTTATAGCCCTATGAATCTAGTTTAAAACGCAAGAAACGGAACTCAATTCTGACATTTCTACATCAAGATATAGCAAATCTCCCGAGACTGCACCGAAGCTCCTACAAACATTTGGACAGCACTTCTCCTTGTCTCTCTTTACTTTTCCAGCCATCAAGGCTTTTTTTGTTTTCCTCAATCACTCCCAAAGGCACACACAAAATAAATTCATTAAATAGCCATTCAGTAAGCTCCAAATAATACAAGTGCAATTCAAGTTAGGGAAAAGTCCGGAAATGAAAGTTAAGCTCTAAACCAAAAAAAATAGTTTTTGACATCATTTTGCGGTAATGGCACCCAAGGAACTACGATTACCGGATGAAGGTGTATGATACACCATTTCGAAGCTAAAAGACAGGGCTACAACATTACAGGAGGTCACTCAACCCATTTTCGAGTGCAACCAGGTCAAAAATGCAAGATACTACACCAAAACCAGTAAAAACAGTTTCACAAACCACATTCTAGTGCAAACCTCATAAATCAGCCTACCTAATTCCAAATCCAGAAATTCCAAAGCCATCCGAAAGCTTAGAAACAGGGATACATTTCATCAGAAGACCTCAACAACTAAATCAGAAGCAATCCCAACCAAATTCACCAATTACAGACGCAACTCTCAAATTCGGGTAAAACCAGGACATCAAGGGTAATTTCGACTTTTCTCAGGCTACGCTACTCCGATTGACCTGAAATTTTGTAGGCACTTCTAACATATCATTCCCTACAACTTTCATGTTTTAAGCCAGACCAATTCGGTCTCTAACTATGAGCTACAAAATCGGGCAGAATGTAATCATCATAAACCCTAACTTTCCAAAATTTCTTCCAAAACAAAAATTGTTTGCAATTAACCACTTTTTCCACCTCATAGAGTCCTTAAACATCATTTCCAATCATCATACATAGCCACACAATCATGTTCATATTAACACAGAAAAATCACCAATAATTAGAAAACTTCACCAATTCAACCAAAACTCAAAATATAATCCATAAAGTTGCATCTCATACCACCACTAATCATAAATTAGGCTTCATTAGAGGAAGGAAAGTGGTTCTTCACAACTCACCTTAGAAACAAGAGAGAGAGAGCAATTAGTCCTCTTAACTTCCCAAACAACTTCACCAATCACCTCAAGACCACTTAGCAACGAGATTTTATGGAATGATTTGTAGTTTTATCGGTTGGATTTGAAGATTGGAGCAAGATTATGAAGTAGGAAGTTGGAAGATTTTTTTCCTTCTTTGAGCAAGAGGATTCGCCCAAGTGAAGCTTGAAATGAAGAGATTTTTGGCCAATTTTAATTAAATGGTAAAGGCATGAATAGTGGTCCAAAAGGTCAAAAGGTAAGAATGAATCTTCAAGTGACACTTGTCACTTCATTTAATACATCTCTATCCTTTTGTCTTTCCAATAATAATCCATCTAGATAATTTCTAATTATCTCTTAACACCTGCTAAAAGAAACCCGGTATCCAACACTTAACCTAATTGGCCGAATTTTTCTGAACTTTTCGCCCTAGTGGGTCCCACGTCCGGTATACGCTCCAAAATTCTCATGAACTCATTTATACTAGAAAAATAACTTGAAAACTCTATTTACTCATAAAAATTATCTAGAAAATTTTTCTAATAAAGAAAATGCATAAAAGGCATGCAATTAAATAAAGTAACGCCTAGAAAATAAGAAAATTTACGGGCTCTCACACTCTCTCCCCCTTAAAAGAATTTCGTCCTCGAAATTCCTTATCATTGCCTTCTTCGGGATACAAAAATTTTACTACTTCCTTCTCGCAGTCAAATTGAGTATCATCCTTAGCTAACCAATCAGTATCCCGTTACTAGCCAAGCTCATTGAATTCTTCCTTCCCGACTTGCAAACAGTGAGCAAACGGTGGAATACCAGAATCTTACCTGCCACGTCCTCAAATGGGTCAGAAACTTGTTGTTGTTCTAAGGAGTACACCCGAGCTGACACTTTCGATCCATTCTTTTCCCCCTTCAACTGGTCGGGGTTGGTCATGGTTGACTGTTGCCTCCTACTCCCTTCTCGAGCTCGGCCTGGACAATTTGCAATTTGATGATCTGCACTCCCACAACGCAGACATTTTCTTCCTTTCTTCCAGCAGACATCCTCCGTGTGATTTGGCTTCCCACAATACCCGCAGGGACCACAAGAAGCGGAGACTGAGTCTCTTTGTAAGGCACCACTTGACATTCTCGGTAATTGTACTCCCTCGTTTCCCCTTCCAATCTTAGGAGGTGTACCCTTATCCCCTTGCTCTGAGGTACTTCCAGGAAATCCCCTTTTCTTAGCTTGAAAGTTTCTAACTTGAAATCTCGCGCTTTCAACTCGTTGAGCTTTCTCTACCGCATCACTAAAGGTATTGAGTTGGGCGATAGCCAGGTCTTTCTGGCTCTCAACGTTCAATCCTTGGATTAAACGTCTTATCCTCCTTTGCTCAGTCATGATTAGTTCAGGAGCGAACTTGGACAATCTGGTGAACTGGCTCTCATATTCAGCGACGGTTTGGGTTCCCTGGCAGAGTCTAATAAACTCATCTTCTTTCTTTTCCTGGATCAGGGGTGGAAAATATTTCGTATTGAACTCTCTCATAAAATTCACCCACGTCCTTGGGGTTTGTTCTCTTTCCCATTTCATCCTTATGATGTTCCACCAAGATCGGGCCACTCCCTCCAGTTGGAAGATTGCAAATGTCACCTATCGCTCCTCAGTGTAGTGCAGTGCGGCAAAGATATCAATCATCTTCTCTAACCACTTCTCGGCCACATCGAGGTCTGGTCCTCCAAGGAATTTCGGTGGCGAGAACTTCTGAAATCGTTCGAGGGCTCTATCCTCACCCTCTATATGATTACTAGGGTTCCCTTGCTGATTAATAGGATTTTGGCCTTGATGTCCTACCATGTGAGCCAAAAGGTCGGTCATACGTTGGATAGCGGCAGCTACCTGAATGTTAGGATCCATTCCAGGTTCAGGATTAGGTCCAGACATTGGTTCCTGATTTTCTCCTTCATTTGAGGTTCCACGCCCTCGACCCCGGCCACTACGAGTACCCTCCATTTGACTTAACCGGTCTAGGGTCGAAGCACGAATCCAATATTAACACAAAAGTATACAAATACAGACAGCCCCACCTTCCCCTAAGGCGAACCAAAGGGTTCGGCGGACCGCCTGCCCAGCTCTCGCCGGGACTACGGGGTCAAATCATTCCCAACTCTGTAGCACGCGTGATAGAAACCAAAGAAAACGAACGATTGGGTAACCTCCAGGTTAAATGTAACTTACCATCTCATAAAATTGTCGAAATCCCTGCCAGATTTTATTTTTTTCACACTTGGATACTGTCGCGCCCCACTTTTTGATGGTGTGTGTAGAAAGTGGTGTGTGAGATATGTATGTGAACGTGTGAAAGTGAAAATAAAGGCCGTGGGATTGTGAAATGCGACGGTTTGGCCAAACAAAGTTCAAAAAGGGTTTTTGAATAGGAAAACGGAGTCGCCACTTGGTATAGAGTTAGGGTGTACCATGTCACCCAAAATAATTTTTTTTGTTTTTTGAACGAAAAAAGTAAACAAACCCTTTTTAAAAACTTTTAGGTCTACGTAATCAAAAAAAGGGATCGGGGGTCACATTTGGTAAGGGAGAAGGCAAAGGCGTGGCCTAAGGCACTCCCTTACCCTAGCCAAAGCTAGTTGCGTGACTTAACCCCACTTTTCCTAATTTTTCTACCCAAGGTATGTATCGCATGTTGGATATGACTAATGGATGCAAAAAGGAAAGAAAAAATGCAATCCTAAATCTAAAATGTTTCTTATGAGGCTTTTTGGTCCCAACCACATAAATTGTGGTGGCCAATAAGGAAAGCTCTCATAGAAGTCGTGATTAATGCAAATGAGGACTCAAGTGTAAGTGTGCAAGTGTGAGAAAATAAAGGTGTTTGTGTGCAAATGGATGAAAATAGGATAGTAAATACATATAAGTGCAATTGGGTGCCATTTGTGAGATAGAAAAATAAATAAGTGATAGGAAGAAAGTGGTGAGAAAGTGTAGATTGAGAAAAGTCTAAATAGTGAGAAAATGTGGCTAAAAGAGTGAGGAGTTGATATAAAAAGAATGCAAGTGTATGACCCTAAGGGAATGCATCAAGTCGGGCACGGGAAGGACTCCTAACTTTACGACTTTGATTTTCCCTTTGATTAGAAGGAAGAACTAGCGTGCTAAGGCTATTGAGTAGCCACACTCGCTCGTTTCCCTTATCGAAAGGGGACCCTCAAGCAAATGTACCCTATACCTAACATGAGGATGCAAAAATTTAAAATGAGGGAAAAGGGTTGGAGGGGCATGCCAAATGATAGAAAACTAAGAAAAATGCATGAAATGTAGTGAAACATGCAAGTATGCACTAACGAAAGGGGGACGGCCTATTGGGTCTAGCGTTGGACTAGCCCTTTCTATGAATTTCTACTAGCGTTGGACTAGTGGAAATGGACAATGAGCCACAACTAGCGTTGGACTAGTGTGATGACGGGAAAGGAGACCACAACTAGCGTTGGACTAGTATGGTGACGTACATTCATCCATCACATTCATCCATGGCTATGGAAAGTGAGTAGACATGCCAAATCACCTAAAAGCACATAGCACATAACACTTAGCATGCTCGACTAGATGCAAGAACCTAATAAAGCAAATTAACACATAGCAACAAAGGCAAACAACCAAGCTAATGAACCTATTACATTTGCTAACTAAAACAAAAGGGGAAGGGGAAGAATGGACAAGAATGCTCGCCAAGCCCTATCTATTACAAGCCAAGAGGTGTACACATACCCCATAAAAGAATAACTTAACAAAAAGCAAGAGTAAATGAAATAAAGGAACTAAAGAAAGGCAAGGAAAGCAAATTAGACATGCAATTCTCACTTAGCACGTTGGATCACATAAAAGAGAGACAAAAAAGATAAAAGAAATTATACCTCCCCCGTTTGTGGTGCTAATAAAGTGGACAAAACTTAATTTGGGCTATAGTCACCAAAGAAAGGGATAACTTGGGCTAAATCCATCAAAACAAAGGATTAATACACCAATTTAGTGGTAAAACATATATAAACCAATTTGATTCACCCAAAACATCGAATTCTTGTTCAATGGCAATTAAAAAAAAATGACCAAACAATGCATAATGACCAAAGAAAAGTGGAACAACTCATCAAATTCCCAAACATAGCAACCACTAGGAGCTCAAAACAACTCTTAATCGATCATTCAAGTCCAAATGAAACATTTTAGGAACTTTAAAGGTCCAAGAGCAAGAAAAGGTCAAGTAACCAATTTTTTTAGGGAAATTAAAGAAAATAGGCAAACACAAGCTCATTTAGACACAAAGTTCACAAATTCATGCATTAAGCACCACCTTAACAAAACATGGTAATTAATGAAAGCAAACAAGCAATCGAATTGAAAAATTGAGGCTACCAATGACTCAATTGCGAACATTAACCAAGCACTCAAGCCTAAATAAACATTTTTAGGAACTTCAAGGGTCCAAGGGCAAAGAAAAGGTCAAGTAATGGCTCAAAATTCAATCATTCTAAGACCTATTTGCAAGAAATTAGAACTCAATTGAGTCTTTGTAGCATTGCTGCAAAATTACAAGGACCAAATTGATTAGTTTTTCCAATTTCTGGGTCATAGTAGCATTAGTTAGAAGCCAAGGGGTCAAAGTGAAATTTTGAAAGATGTTCATGCATGCAATCCAACATTTTCGGCCAACTGAAACTACTCCTTTCTGCCATTTCTACTGTAGTTTCCACACACAAGCTTCGGCAAATTTCGGCAAATAAGATCATACGCGAACTCACAAAATAAACCATGAATTCGTCAACCCCAACTACCATGAAACTATGAGCTATTTCCTTAACAAAATCCAACAGAACATATCCAAGGACCCTGACAACTAAAACAACAAAACTCAGGCTGTGAAATGGATCTCCATTACAGCGGTTGTCGTGTCATGAAGAAAAGAACAATCAAAACATGATTTTAATTGAACAGCCCGTAGTAACAAAAAACTTTTCTTATCTTCTTAGTCAAAACAGCAAACATCATTGGGTTCTCCAACCTTGTTAGCAGAGAAAAGGAAATTCTAGGACTGAGGAAGAACAAAAGGAAGGGAACGAAGGCGCAAGTTTCTGCAGCTAAAAAAAAATCTAACCAAACTATCTTCATGCATGGTTCTCCCCCCTTTTACAATCAGATCAAATCAAGAAAAACACAAACTTCAATGGTTCTAAGCTAACCCATTCCAGATTCATGCACCAAAAGAACCAGAGGCATAGTCATGAACTTCCTGTAATATCTGGGTTGATGATACAAACTACCCTTCGCACATTTAAGCAGCAAAGCACAGAACTTTATTTAGCCAAACAAGCAACAAACTCAATCCCAGGAATATACTTCTTCTTTGCAGAATAGAAAAACGCAAAACATTGACTAACTTCAACTCTGGTAAACCAGATTTCCAAGACAAAACACGCGAGACAAGCGATAGCAAAAATGCAATCTGGGCAGATGTACAAAAACTAACTTTGCAGCCCAAACCTTGAAACGGACAGAGAAAAGATGGAAGATTACCTATTTCACTGCTCTCGAACTTGAATCTACAACGGGAAACCGTAGGAGATTGACTACACACCACCAGAGAACAAAGGAGATGAGTTTGTAGATTTCGGTAAAGAGAATGCGACCGTGAGACTTTGATCTCTGGGTTTCTTCTCTATCTCTCCATCTGATTCTCGAAGTCCCTTTCTTAAATTTTCCAGATTTCCTCTCGGTTTCCTTTCTTTCACTCTATCTCTCCAATCCCAAACTCTCCAGCCGTCCCCTTTTTTTTTTTTTTTTTGCTTTCTTTCCTCAGCCCTCTCTAGTTTTCTTACCCTGCCGCAAGCTCAACCCCCAAATTTCTCTTTCTTTTCTTTTCGGCCAACCCTCGCTCCCTCCCAAAGCTGCGCTTCTTCTTTTCTATTTATATGGGGGCACCACAACCCTAAACCCTCAAACATCTTTCCTAAAATTGCAGTTAAAGGGGCTGCTCGGTCCTCCCTTGCAAGCTACGAAAAATGCGGCTTGCATGTCGCGTATCCCCCCCCCCCTTTTTTTTGAGATTAATTAAAACAAAATTGATAATAAAAATAAAAAAAAAATAATTTAATTAACATTGGATAAAATAAATAAACTAGAAACAACAAAGTGCAAATTCCATTTTCCCTTTTTTTCCTTTTTTGCTTTTTGTTTTTCTTTTAAAACTTAGTATGAAAGGCAAAAAGTAAAACAAAATAAACTAGAATAGAATAAAAATAAAAATAAAATAAAAATAAAAATAAAAATGAAAACCCTAGTATTGAAACAAATAAAACTATTAAATTGATTAAACCAATAAAGTTAAAAAGTCAAAAATTTGGTGTCTACAGATACTATACTCGTCCGAAATCTCAGTAATGTCATTGAACTCCATGTAGCCAAAAGAATGAACACGTTCGAGCGGGGTAACACATGTACATGATTAAACACTTTTATATAACTACATGATTGCAAAATCACACATTAAAAGGCAGTTGTTGGGTCAAAATACATTCAAGGTTTATATCTCTTGAGGAGCTATACAAAAGAATATATATCTAGCTCAACTCATGCTTCCAAATATCATTGTTCCCAAAAGATTTTCCTGTAAGGAAAACAAGGATAACAAAACGGGGTGAGCTATAAGCTCAATGAGGTACCAAAAATAATAACAGTCAAGGACCAAGGAACTTCATGCTCAATTAATCACATAGGTGTACCAATTAAGGAGATATGTAAACACTGAGATAGAAAGGATACAGATGGCCCTCAGGAGCCAATTTCCCGTTGCAGTACTTGATCCGACTATGTTGACCCTCCGTCAACTTCCAACTAAAGAAAACTAGTCCAGTAGAACACCGCTTTAACGCCGAATCCCGTTCACCATTCATACCCCCTTACCGGGCCCAAACACCAAATAAAACAGGAATGGTAATACTCGAGTATACCGGAATCAACAGTCTCAATACTCAAAGATTCCATAAAAACAGGCACCCACGGATTGTCAATTTTCTCGACCAAGCCCTTGCATGGCTCGATTTAATTAACTCCCCATGAGGTTGAGTTTAGGTTTAACAGGACGATCGTGGACACACTTCCAAACGATCGAATAACAAGTGCAAGTAACAAGTTCAAGTACATAACAAGTACAAGTAACAGATTCCAGTTTGTTCAGTACAGGCAAGAGAACGAGTGTGATAAAGTACACCCTTGTCTTATACAAGATAAACGGTCAGGAAAGATATTCAAGTAGCAAGTTGTAAGTACAGAAAACCAGTTTAACAATAACTCAGGGGAGTGGTACTCACCTGATCAAACAAGTATAATTTCAAAAGTTTCCTTCCCAAGCGTGGCTTTACTCGTCGTTACCTCCTAGAACAATCAAGGCAAACACTTAAGACTCGACTCCAAGACCGAGTATGGAATTCGCAAGTGAGACTCGGTTACGAGCCGTATGCCTAGTCAAAAGAACCATTAATGCAAAGCAAAGAGGTGACCTCGGAGTGAAAAGGTTACAATTAGTCTTAAAAGCATGAACAACCTCAAAGCCCTTCCTACAATCACTAACCAAATCCAAATTTGAAGTAGATAATGAAAGCAAGATCAATACTAGGAAAACAGAATTTTTCCAGTTCCGCGCGACCTTATATGAAAAATCATATCTCAAGTTTTGTAAGTCCAAAATTAATAAAAATTATACCGTTGGAAAATACATTCAAAGGGCTATAACTTTCCAGAAAACACTATTATAAGATTCAGAACGTAATCAATTGAATTCAAGTCGCAAGTTGCTGCTTTATCCAGTGGAGGACAGAACAGGTACAAAATTTCAGTCAACTTTGACAAATCACCATAAATTGGAAAATAGAAACAGGATCTAAGATTTACACGGTTTATAGCCCTATGAATTTAGTTTAAAACGCAACAAACGGAACTCAATTCTGACATTTCTACATCAAGATATATCAAATCTCCCGAGACTGCATCGAAGCTCCTACAAACATTTGGACAGCACTTCCCCTTGTCTCTCTTTACTTTTCCAGCCATCAAGGCTTCTTTTGTTTTCCTCAATCACTCCCAAAGGCACACACAAAATAAGTTCATTAAATAGCCATTCAGTAAGCTCCAAGTAATACAAGTGCAATTCAAGCTAGGGAAAAGTCCGGAAATGAAAGTTAAGCTCTAAACAAAAAAAAAACAGTTTTTGACATCATTTTACGGTAATGGCACCCAAGGTACTACGATTACCGGATGGAGGTGTATGATACACCATTTCAAAGCTAAAAGACAGGGCTACAACATTACAGAAGGTCACTCAACCCATTTTCGAGTGCAACCAGGTCAAAAATGCAAGATACTACACCAAAACCCGTAAAAACACTTTCACAAACCACATTCTAGTGCAAACCTCATAAATCAGCCTACCTAAGTCCAAATCCAGAAATTCCAAAGCCATCCGAAAGCTTAGAAACAGGGATACATTTTATCAGAAGACCTCAACAACTAAATCAGAAGCAATCCCAACCAAATTCACCAATTACAGACGCAACTCTCAAATTCGGGTAAAACCAGGACATCAAGGGTAATTTCGACTTTTCTCAGGCTACGCTACTCCGATTGACCTGAAATTTTGTAGGCACTTCTAACATATCATTCCCTACAACTTTCATGTTTTAAGCCAGACCAATTCGGTCTCTAACTATGAGCTACAAAATCGGGCAGAATGTAATCATCATAAACCCTAACTTTCCAAAACTTCTTCCAAAACAAAAATTGTTTGCAATTAACCACTTTTTCCACCTCATAGAGTCCTTAAACATCATTTCCAATCATCATACATAGCCACACAATCATGTTCATATTAAAACAGAAAAATCACCAATAATTAGAAAACTTCACCAATTCAACCAAAACTCAAAATATAATCCATAAAGTTGCATCTCATACCACCACTAATCATAAATTAGGCTTCATTAGAGGAAGGAAAGTGGTTCTTCACAACTCACCTTAGAAACAAGAGAGAGAGAGCAATTAGTCCTCTTAGCTTCCCAAACAACTTCACCAATCACCTCAAGACCACTTAGCAACGAGATTTTATGGAATGATTTGTAGTTTTATCGGTTGGATTTGAAGATTGGAGCAAGATTATGAAGTAGGAAGTTGGAAGATTTTTTTCCTTCTTTGAGCAAGAGGATTCGGCCAAGTGAAGCTTGAAATGAAGAGATTTTTGGCCAATTTTAATTAAATGGTAAAGGCATGAATAGTGGTCCAAAAGGTCAAAAGGTAAGAATGAATCTTCAAGTGACACTTGTCACTTCATTTAATACATCTCTATCCTTTTGTCTCTCCAATAATAATCCATCTAGATAATTTCTAATTATATCTTAACACCTGCTAAAAGAAATTCGGTATCCAACACTTAACCTAGTTGGCCGAATTTTTTCGAACTTTTCGCCCTAGTGGGTCCCGCGTCCGGTATACGCTCCAAAATTCTCATGAACTCATTTATACTAGAAAAATAACTTGAAAACTCTATTTACTCATAAAAATTATCTAGAAAATTTTTCTAATAAAGAAAATGCATAAAGGCGTGCAATTAAATAAAGTAACGCCTAGAAAATAAGAAAATTTACGGGCTCTCACAACTTATAACAAGTACTAGGGCAAAATCAAGTATTCTAGAAACTAAAAGTCTATGCACCTTCCTGAGCTTTCCCCGCGTCGCCCTCTGCTAAGGAAAACAAATGGAATGTGGTAAGCTATATGCTTAGTGAATAATCGAGGGTAAAAACATAAAATCACATCCAAATAAACATGTAACCCAAGATATTTCACATCAATAGACAGAAATGTAACATCACAATGATAGAATACAGGTGGCTTTAAAGCCAGTTCATTTCCCCAAGGTTGAACGCCTGTTGACACTCCATCAACCAAAATACTCATGGTCCGCAGACTCCGCTTATTTTTCCCGTTCACCTTATCAACCCCCGCTGGCTAGTCAACAACACACAGCAGCTCGAACGAAACAAAATCACATAGCTTTAATCAAAGCTTTAACAAAGAATGAAATCCCAAGGTTAGCATGGAACTAACTTCGACCAAGCCCCGGCTGTCTCGAATAGTCCGTCTACCTTTGGAACCGGACTAGAACCAAACCCTGAGATATCCAATCTCTCAATAGATGATATCTCTCAATAAAGTACATAACAAAGTACTCACCCCAACTGCACACAAGGGGTTCAACTCAATTCATGTAAGCACACCAACAGCACACAGCAAAAGGGTGATACTCAACACAAGGTATGTATTCTCACATATTAAATCAAAACAAATGATGGGCTTAGGTCTAGTGAGATAAAGTACACCCTCGCCTAAGTATCCATTTAACATATAAAAGTCACCTTGACAAGTTATCACATAAATAAACCCAATTACTCACTCCAAATAGTTAGCACGTAAATCAAGGCACTTTATACGGGTCCACCGACTCCGTCCGTTTCGTCACTACCTGTGACAGAAGATTATATTCAACCATCACAAATGGATATAAGGACTACTGTGAGGCCCCAGTCCGTTCGTAAGTTGATATTAGGGTTATTCATTATTTTGTACGGTTAAATTAAGGTTTTAGGGCTAAGGAGAAACCCTAAACTCGGCTAAGATTGAAAACCCTAACTTGCTTATGATAAAACCCTAGTTTATGTATTATTCGTAAGCTCGATCTATAGTTTATATGCGGTATTCTAGTGTGAGTTTTGGCACAAGTAAAAATAGGATTTGTTATAGTTTACAGAGGTTTAACATGTTTGAAAATGGATGGCAAACTCGGGATTAGCAAACCTCTAGTGTTACAATATTAGAAAGCTTAAGTAGAATTTTATGTATCGCCCGTCTTTTTCCACATTTTCTTTATTAGAAAAATTCCCCAGATAATTTTTATGAGTAAATATAGATTTTAAATGATTTTTCTAGTATCGGTTAGTTTTTGAGAAATTAAGAACGTATATCGGACGTGGGACCCACTAGTGCGGTTAGTTCGGAAAAATTCGGCCGATTAGGTTAAGTTTCGGATACTGGGTTTAATTTATCGGGTGCTAAGAGATAATTAGAGGATACTTTATGAATTAGAGTGAGAGGGAACAAAGTGATAGACTTGCATTAATGGAGGTGGCAAGTGTCACCCTTGGATTAGTCCTTAAGTAAGACTACTATTCATTGTCTTACCATTGACTAAATAAATCATAAAAATCACCAAAAATTCCTCATTTTTCCTCTAAGCTTGGCCGAACCTCTCTCTCAAGAAAGGAGAAAGAAAACCTCTTCAACTTCTTGATTCTCTCTTGCTCAAATCCAAGAATACAACCACTTAACCTTGTTTTTGTTCCATAGAAATCATTAAGTGAGTGATAGTGAGTTGTGTGGTGAAGTTGTTTGGAAGCTTAAGGTGCTAAGTGGTCTCTCTTCTTTGGTTCTAAGGTGAGTGACTATGGAACCCCTCTCTTCTATCTAAAGATGCTTAATTAATGACTTGTGGTTGTTATAAGTGTGATTTGGTGGACTATTTCTTGATTTTAGTTAAGATTGATGAAGTTTTCTATTTATTTGGGATTTTTGCTGGTTGCATATGATTAATATTATGTGGCTATGTATGATGATTGGAAATGATTGAGAATGAAGCTAGTTGGTGTGAATGGTAGTTAATTGCAAGAAATTTCTGTTTTGGAAGAGAAATTGGGAATTAGGGTTTCATTGTTCTTCAATTCTGTCTGGTTCTGTATCTCCTAGTTAGAGGCCGAATTGGTCTTGGTTTAAAACATCAAAGTTGTAGGGAATGACATTTTAGAGGTGCCTACAAAATTTCAGGTCAATCAGAGTAGCGTAGAATGAGAAAAGATGGATTTACCCTTGCTGTCCTGTTTTTACCCGAACCTGAGAACTGCGATTGTAATTGGTTGTTTTGGCTGGAATTGCTTCAGAATTGGTTTTTATGGTCTTCTAATGAAATGTATCCCTGTTTCTAAGCTTTCGTATGGCTTTGGAATTTCTGGATTTGGACTTATGTAGGCTGTTTTATGATGTTTGTACTAGAATACGGTTTGTGAACCTGTTTTACGATTCTGGTGTAGTATGTTACATTTTTGACGTAGTTACAATCGAAATTGGACTGAGTAACCTTCTTCAATATTGTAGCCCCTTAAGTCCTGAATATGCCTGTAAAATTTCAGGTCAAATGGATTAGGGTATCATGAGTTATAGATGAAGTACTCAAGCCTATTTTGAACATCAGGTTCTGTGTGTTTTTAGTTTAGCTTCTGCCCGTGACTTTTCGGTTTTGATACCGTACGATCTGGGTGGTGAATCCCTCATAAGAAGTGTATATCTTGGTTTTGGCTTCGAAACGGTATAAAGTGCGTCGAAATCCAAGTTCCGTAGCTTCCGTTATGACCCAAACAAGATCGATCATCAGAACTGCCTTGTATCTGGACAGTTCTGACGGGTATTTTGACACTCAATTTTTGTTCTGTTCTGAGTGGATTCAGGTCTTGGCCAAAACATCAAAGTTTTAGTCTTGGGTCTCAGCTTTCTAATGCCTTTGGAATTTCCTGATTTGGATTTGTGAGCTGGGACTTATGGTCCAGCAAACAACCCTGTTCGTCACCCTAAGACGTAAATTTCTGGTATTGTTTTCTACAATTTTGACCTGCTTCCATTGATATCTAGATTAAAGTTTCTTCAGGAGATTTGTAGCACTTTCTCATAGCTTCAAAATAGTATCTCGTTCACTTTGATCCGACTTTTCTAGCCTAATCTTTGATCAAAACGGTTTGAGATGGCAGATTTGGCCGTTTCCTTTTGCCTTTCCGCGCACTTGCATGTGCCAATTTTGCCGTTTCCGTACTTGCGTGTGTCGGCTTTTGCCGTTTTGCTTGTTTTAGGCATATTAGTAGCCGTTTATGATATTATGTGACGCAATCTTCTATTCCAGACAGTGGTGAGCTAGGCGGAGCCGGTGGAGCCCACTACTAGCCAACACACGAAGTGATTTCCGCTTTTGTACTACTTTTGTATTTTGAGTAAGTATTCAGGCCGCTCCAACGTGTTAGTTGCTTATGTGTTCGCTATTGATGAAAAGGGTACCTAGGCGAGCGTGTACTTTATCGCGCTCGACCTAAACCCGAATTTGTGCACATATTTGAACATGACATATGTATATGAATCATTTTGGAACTAAACCCCTTGAGCTTATGGTTCGGGGTGATTTTTGAATAAATTTTGTGAAGTTTGTGAGTTTGGGGCCCGATCTCATGACCTAGATGGATTATTCGAGCCAGTTAGGGCTTGGTCGAAGTCAGTCCAACCTGGTTTGAGGTCACCAAGTTTGTGAATCCGGTTCACCGATTATGTGGACCAAGTTTGTGACCCGAGCTTGTGAACCAAGCTCAATTTCGTTCGCTCGAGCAAGTTTGTGAGGTGCCTGGCCAGAGAGGGTGATAAGGTGTACGGTGGGAGTACAAGTGAAGTTCTACGGACCATTAATTGTAGTCGACGGAGTGTCGGCAGGAGGTCACGCATGGCAAATGATTTGGCTTTGGAGCCACCTGTATCCTTATTATGTGATGTTACTTTTTTGCTTTTGCTTTACTCTTACTGTGTAACTGTTGTTACGTGAAATTTATGCTTTCGCCCCTATTTACTTACTAAGCATATAACTTACCCCTTTCCTTTTGTTTTCCTTAGCAGGGGCCGACGCGGGGACTTTTGGCACGTACACTAGTATAGTTAGGTTTGATTGTAATAGTTGGACATATAGTATGTTTGTTTTTGTTTTGGTGGTTTGTATAAGGACCCTCCTTAGGGTCTATCTTCTGCTGGTTGTGGTTATAGTATATTAGAGTGGTTTGACTCGATACTTTTGAAGATGTAAATAGAACTTTTGGATGGTTGTATATATTAATAACAGTTCTCTTTTGGTTTAATATAGTTTTATTAGTTTTGTGTTTCGAGTCCTGGCGCGAGCTAGGCAGGCGTCCCGCCGATACCCTTGGATTCGCCCTTGGAAGAAGCGGAGGCGTCACAGGTGGTATCAGAGCGCCTAGGTTAGAGGACTTGGGCAAGTGGGACATGCGCAATAGGCACTAGGCATATGTGACCCTTTTAAGTTGAATGATATATTTTAAGCTGAAATGCCGGTTGACTGACGACTTAATGTTTTGTAGGTATGTATCCAGGCAGTTCGAGTGGTGCGGGACCCAGTGGAGTGGGACCGAGATTTCCGAGTTCGAGAGGCGTAGAGGATCGAGTGCTGCATAAGCGGGCGATCCACTATCGGCAGAGACCTGGAGAGCCTTACACTTTATACTCCCCTTTTGGTCAGGTGGCGCACCGACCTTGCGGATGTTGGTACACCTACTGTTATCCTGACGAGGTCGTCCTGGATGTGGACGACGAGCGACGTAGCCTGCTTAGACAGCTAGATGAGGCTAGAGAGGTTGGCCTTGGGCAGGCCATGCGTATTAGGGACTTGGAGCAGGGTCTCCGAGAGGAGAGGGAGAGGACGGACGCTTTGCACCGTCAGCTTCAGGACACACACCAGCACCTCTTCGCTATGAAGAGGCAGCTGAGGGATAGGGCTCGGAGTATGTCTGTCGACTGCGAGCTCCTACTAGATCTAGCCGCAGAGGCACCGCCACGGGCCACCGGTCCAGAGAGGATGGACGAGGTGGACACGTTAGGTTCCGTTGGGAACCTGGGCCCTAGGGGAGGCGATTAGGGTCGCTTTTGTACTTTTGTTTAGCTAGTGTATGACTTTTGTTAGAACTAGCATGACTACTCTCTTTTGTTATTTGGTTGGCTGACTAGATTTTGGAGCCAGTGCTCATGTGTACATTGGGTTTTGTACCGACTGGAGGTCGATAATGTGTAAATCTTTTGGTGTGACTTTGTAAATATATGTATATATTTGAAAAGCATTTTGAACTTATCTTTTGTGTGTCTTCTGTGCATACGCTTTACGTCCGTACTTTTGTTCATAGTCGAGATAATAAGTATATGTAATGTTCCGATCTATAGACTTTTGCACTTAAATGGCCTCCGGTACTCGAGGTGGAGGTAGAGGGCGAGCACTAAACCCTGAAAGGGAACAAGGACAAGAGCCAGATCAAGTCGCTACAGCCATCCAGCGGATGGCCGATCTTCTGGAGCGAATGTCAAATCAACAGGGCCAGGGGAGCAGTACTGGGAACCTTGGACATAATCCGGGACATAATCCGGGTAATCATGAGGGAGAGGACCGTGCTTTAGAACGGTTCCAAAAATTTGCACCCCCTAAATTTGTAGGTGGACCCGAACCTGACCTAGCGGAGGGTTGGATGGACCGTATGCTAGATATTTTTGCCGCGCTTAGGTACTCGGAGGAACGGCAGATATCCTTTGCTGCTTTTCAATTTGAAGGGGCCGCCCGAGCCTGGTGGAACGTGATTAAAACCAAGTGGGAGCGCGAACAAACCCCTGGACCTGGATCAACTTCACATGGAAATTTAACGAAAAATACCTGCCGCCCATTGTGCAAGAAAAACGGGAAGATGACTTCATCCGCCTACGTCAAGGGGCATCGAGTGTGGCGGAATACGAAACTCAGTTTACGAAACTTTTCCGTTTTGCCCCAGAGCTGGTACTAACAGAGCAAAAGCGAATTCGTCGCTTTGTCCAAGGCTTGAATGTGGAGATCCAGGAGGCTCTAGCAGCTGCTCAGTTGGACACATTTAGCCAAGCACTAGAAAAAGCACAGCGGATTGAGACTGCGAGGGGACAGGTTAAAGCCTTCCATGACCGGAAAAGGAGGCAACCCAGCTCGAATGACACAACGGCTGGACAGAGTTCGCGAAACGAGCCACCAGCTAAGACGAGTAAAGGCACAGATGGTCCACGACCTACAAGAACCCTGAATAACTTTGGGCGAGGTCAGATAATGCAAGAGCCCCAGAGAAGTGCCCAGCGTGGAGGGTCAAGTACGGCCACTAAACCAATCTGTGGTTTCTGTGGGGGCAATCACACTAATGAAAATTGCTGGAAAAATAGTTCGGTACGGAAATGCTTCAAATGTGGTAGCACCGAACATTTGATTACCCGGTGCCCTAAGATGCAGAAGGGAGGACTCAAACCACCAACATAAGGGACCATAACGAAGCCGTCAAATGCAGGGGAAAATCGACCCAAAGGGCCAGCAAGAGTGTATGCAATGGGTCAACAAGAAGTGACTGACCCTTCGGCGGGTTTCGAAGGTAAGCTTTGACCAAAAAATTAATTTCGAGGACGAAATTGTCCTAAGTGGGGAAGATTGTGAGACCCCAGTCCGTTCGTAAGTTGATATTAGGGTTATTCATTATTTTGTACGGTTAAATTAAGGTTTTAGGGCTAAGGAGAAACCCTAAACTCGGCTAAGATTGAAAACCCTAACTTGCTTATGATAAAACCCTAGTTTATGTATTATTCGTAAGCTCGATCTATAGTTTATATGCGGTATTCTAGTGTGAGTTTTGGCACAAGTAAAAATAGGATTTGTTATAGTTTATAGAGGTTTAACATGTTTGAAAATGGATGGCAAACTCGGGATTAGCAAACCTCTAGTGTTACAATATTAGAAAGCTTAAGTAGAATTTTATGTATCGCCCGTATTTTTCCACATTTTCTTTATTAGAAAAATTCCCCAGATAATTTTTATGAGTAAATATAGATTTTAAATGATTTTTCTAGTATCGGTTAGTTTTTGAGAAATTAAGAACGTATATCGGACGTGGGACCCACTAGTGCGGTAAGTTCGGAAAAATTCGGCCGATTAGGTTTAGTTTCGGATACTGGGTTTAATTTATCGGGTGTTAAGAGATAATTAGAGGATACTTTATGAATTAGAGTGAGAGGGAACAAAGTGATAGACTTGCATTAATGGAGGTGACAAGTGTCACCCTTGGATTAGTCCTTAAGTAAGACTACTATTCATTGTCTTACCATTGACTAAATAAATCATAAAAATCACCAAAAATTCCTCATTTTTCCTCTAAGCTTGGCCGAACCTCTCTCTCAAGAAAGGAGAAAGAAAACCTCTTCAACTTCTTGATTCTCTCTTGCTCAAATCCAAGAATACAACCACTTAACCTTGTTTTTGTTCCATAGAAATCATTAAGTGAGTGATAGTGAGTTGTGTGGTGAAGTTGTTTGGAAGCTTAAGGTGCTAAGTGGTCTCTCTTCTTTGGTTCTAAGGTGAGTGACTATGGAACCCCTCTCTTCTATCTAAAGATGCTTAATTAATGACTTGTGGTTGTTATAAGTGTGATTTGGTGGACTATTTCTTGATTTTAGTTAAGATTGATGAAGTTTTCTATTTATTTGGGATTTTTGCTGGTTGCATATGATTAATATTATGTGGCTATGTATGATGATTGGAAATGATTGAGAATGAAGCTAGTTGGTGTGAATGGTAGTTAATTGCAAGAAATTTCTGTTTTGGAAGAGAAATTGGGAATTAGGGTTTCATTGTTCTTCAATTCTGTCTGGTTCTGTATCTCCTAGTTAGAGGCCGAATTGGTCTTGGTTTAAAACATCAAAGTTGTAGGGAATGACATTTTAGAGGTGCCTACAAAATTTCAGGTCAATCGGAGTAGCGTAGAATGAGAAAAGATGGATTTACCCTTGCTGTCCTGTTTTTACCCGAACCTGAGAACTGCGATTGTAATTGGTTGTTTTGGCTGGAATTGCTTCAGAATTGGTTGTTATGGTCTTCTAATGAAATGTATCCCTGTTTCTAAGCTTTCGTATGGTTTTGGAATTTCTGGATTTCGACTTATGTAGGCTGTTTTATGATGTTTGTACTAGAATACGGTTTGTGAACCTGTTTTACGATTCTGGTGTAGTATGTTACATTTTTGACATAGTTACACTCGAAATTGGACTGAGTAACCTTCTTCAATATTGTAGCCCCTTAAGTCCTGAATATGCCTGTAAAATTTCAGGTCAAATGGATTAGGGTATCATGAATTATAGATGAAGTACTCAAGCCTGTTTTGAACATCAGGTTCTGTGTGTTTTTAGTTTAGCTTCTGCCCGTGACTTTTCGGTTTTGATACCGTACGATCTGGGTGGTGAATCCCTCATAAGAAGTGTATATCTTGGTTTTGGCTTCGAAACGGTATAAAGTGCGTCGAAATCCAAGTTCCGTAGCTTCCGTTATGACCCAAAAAAGATCGATCGTCAGAACTGCCTTGTATCTGGACAGTTCTGACGGGTATTTTGACACTCAATTTTTGTTCTGTTCTGAGTGGATTCAGGTATTGGCCAAAACATCAAAGTTTTAGTCTTAGGTCTCAGCTTTCTAATGCCTTTGGAATTTCCTGATTTGGATTTGTGAACTGGGACTTATGGTCCACCAAACAACCCTGTTCGTCACCCTAAGACGTAAATTTCTGGTATTGTTTTCTACAATTTTGACCTGCTTCCATTGAGATCTAGATTAAAGTTTCTTCAGGAGATTTGTAGCCCTTTCTCATAGCTTCAAAATAGTATCTCGTTCACTTTGATCTGACTTTCCTAGCCTAATCTTTGATCAAAACGGTTTGAGATGGCAGATTTGGCCGTTTCCTTTTGCCTTTCCGCGCACTTGCATGTGCCAATTTTGCCGTTTCCGTACTTGCGTGTGTCGGCTTTTGCCGTTTTGCTTGTTTTAGGCATATTAGTAGCCGTTTATGATATTATATGACGCAATCTTCTATTCCAGACAGTGGTGAGCTAGGCGGAGCCGGTGGAGCCCACTACTAGCCAACTCACGAAGTGATTTCCGCTTTTGTACTACTTTTGTATTTTGAGTAAGTATTCAGGCCGCTCCAACGTGTTAGTTGCTTATGTGTTCGCTATTGATGAAAAGGGTACCTAGGCGAGCGTGTACTTTATCGTACTCGACCTAAACCCGAATTTGTGCACATATTTGAACATGACATATGTATATGAATCATTTTGGAACTAAACCCCTTGAGCTTGTGGTTCGGGGTGATTTTTGAATAAATTTTGTGAAATTTGTGAGTTTGGGGCCCGATCTCATGACCTAGATGGACTATTCGAGCCAGTTAGGGCTTGGTCGAAGTCAGTCCAACCTGGTTTGAGGTCACCAAGTTTGTGAATCCGGTTCACCGATTATGTGGACCAAGTTTGTGACCCGAGCTTGTGAACCAAGCTCAATTTCGTTCGCTCGAGCAAGTTTGTGAGGTGCCTGGCCAGAGAGGGTGATAAGGTGTACGGTGGGAGTACAAGTGAAGTTCTACGGACCATTAATTGTAGTCGACGGAGTGTCGGCAGGAGGTCACGCATGGCAAATGATTTGGCTTTGGAGCCACCTGTATCCTTATTATGTGATGTTACTTTTTTGCTTTTGCTTTACTCTTACTGTGTAACTGTTGTTACGTGAAATTTATGCTTTCGCCCCTGTTTACTTACTAAGCATATAGCTTACCCCTTTCCTTTTGTTTTCCTTAGCAGGGGCCGACGTGGGGACTTTTGGCACGTACACTAGTATAGTTAGGTTTGATTGTAATAGTTGGACATATAGTATGTTTGTTTTTGTTTTGGTGGTTTGTATAAGGACCCTCCTTAGGGTCTATCTTCTGCTAGTTGTGGTTATAGTATATTAGAGTGGTTTGACTCGATACTTTTGAAGATGTAAATAGAACTTTTGGATGGTTGTATATATTAATAACAGTTCTCTTTTGGTTTAATATAGTTTTATTAGTTTTGTGTTTCGAGTCCTGGCGCGAGCTAGGCAGGCGTCCCGCCGATACCCTTGGGTTCGCCCTTGGAAGAAGCGGGGGCGTCACAGGTGGTATCAGAGCGCCTAGGTTAGAGGACTTGGGCAAGTGGGACATGCGCAATAGGCACTAGGCATATGTGACCCTTTTAAGTTGAATGATATATTTTAAGCTGAAATGCCGGTTGACTGACGACTTAATGTTTTGTAGGTATGTATCCAGGCAGTTCAAGTGGTGCGGGACCCAGTGGAGTGGGACCGAGATTTCCGAGTTCGAGAGGCATAGAGGATCGAGTGCTGCGTAAGCGGGCGATCCACTATCGGCAGAGACCTGGAGAGCCTTACACTTTATACTCCCCTTTTGGTCAGGTGGCGTACCGACCTTGCGGATGTTGGTACACCTACTGTTATCCTGACTAGGTCGTCCTGGCTGTGGACGACGAGCGACGCAGCCTGCTTAGACAGCTAGATGAGGCTAGAGAGGTTGGCCTTGGGCAGGCCATGCGTATTAGGGACTTGGAGCAGGGTCTCCGAGAGGAGAGGGAGAGGACGGACGCTTTGCACCGTCAGCTTCAGGACACACACCAGTACCTCTTCGCTATGAAGAGGCAGCTGAGGGATAGGGCTCGGAGTATGTCTGTCGACTGCGAGCTCCTACTAGATCTAGCCGCAGAGGCACCGCCACGGGCCACCGGTCCAGAGAGGATGGACGAGGTGGACACGTTAGGTTCCGTTGGGAACCTGGGCCCTAGGGGAGGCGATTAGGGTCGCTTTTGTACTTTTGTTTAGCTAGTGTATGACTTTTGTTAGAACTAGCATGACTACTCTCTTTTGTTATTTGGTTGGCTGACTAGATTTTGGAGCCAGTGCTCATGTGTACATTGGGTTTTGTACCGACTGGAGGTCGATAATGTGTAAATCTTTTGGTGTGACTTTGTAAATATATGTATACATTTGAAAAGCATTTTGAACTTATCTTTTGTGTGTCTTCTGTGCATACGCTTTACGTCCGTACTTTTGTTCATAGTCGGGATAATAAGTATATGTAATGTTCCGATCTATAGACTTTTGCACTTAAATGGCCTCCGGTACTCGAGGTGGAGGTAGAGGGCGAGCACGAAACCCTGAAAGGGAACAAGGACAAGAGCCAGATCAAGTCGCTACAGCCATCCAGCGGATGGCCGATCTTCTGGAGCGAATGTCAAATCAACAGGGCCAGGGGAGCAGTACTGGGAACCTTGGACATAATCCGGGACATAATCCGGGTAATCATGAGGGAGAGGACCGTGCTTTAGAACGGTTCCAAAAATTTGCACCCCCTAAATTTGTAGGTGGACCCGACCCTGACCTAGCGAAGGGTTGGATGGACCGTATGCTAGATATTTTTGCCGCGCTTAGGTACTCGGAGGAACGGCAGATATCCTTTGCTACTTTTCAATTTGAAGGGGCCGCCCGAGCCTGGTGGAACGTGATTAAAACCAAGTGGGAGCGCGAACAAACCCCTGGACCTGGATCAACTTCACACGGGAATTTAACGAAAAATACCTGCCGCCCATTGTGCAAGAAAAACGGGAAGATGACTTCATCCGCCTACGTCAAGGGGCATCGAGTGTGGCGGAATACGAAACTCAGTTTACGAAACTTTTCCGTTTTGCCCCAGAGCTGGTACTAACAGAGCAAAAGCGAATTGGTCGCTTTGTCCAAGGCTTGAATGTGGAGATCCAGGAGGCTCTAGCAGCTGCTCAGTTGGACACATTTAGCCAAGCACTAGAAAAAGCACAGCGGACTGAGACTGCGAGGGGACAGGTTAAAGCCTTCCATGACCGGAAAAGGAGGCAACCCAGCTCGAATGACACAACGGCTGGACAGAGTTCGCGAAACGAGCCACCAGCTAAGACGAGTAAAGGCACAGATGGTCCACGACCTACAAGAACCCTGAATAACTTTGGGCGAGGTCAGATAATGCAAGAGCCCCAGAGAAGTGCCCAGCGTGGAGGGTCAAGTACGGCCACTAAACCAACATGTGGTTTCTGTCGGGGCAATCACACTAATGAAAATTGCTGGAAAAATAGTTCGGTACGGAAATGCTTCAACTGTGGTAGCACCGAACATTTGATTACCCGGTGCCCTAAGATGCAGAAGGGAGGACTCAAACCACCAACATAAGGGACCATAACGAAGCCGTCAAATGCAGGGGAAAATCGACCCAAAGGGCCAGCAAGAGTGTATGCAATGGGTCAACAAGAAGTGACTGACCCTTCGGCGGGTTTCGAAGGTACGCTTTGACCAAAAAATTAATTTCGAGGACGAAATTGTCCTAAGTGGGGAAGATTGTGAGACCCCAGTCCGTTCGTAAGTTGATATTAGGGTTATTCATTATTTTGTACGGTTAAATTAAGGTTTTAGGGCTAAGGAGAAACCCTAAACTCGGCTAAGATTGAAAACCCTAACTTGCTTATGATAAAACCCTAGTTTATGTATTATTCGTAAACTCGATCTATAGTTTATATGCGGTATTCTAGTGTGAGTTTTGGCACAAGTAAAAATAGGATTTGTTATAGTTTACAGAGGTTTAACATGTTTGAAAATGGATGGCAAACTCGGGATTAGCAAACCTCTAATGTTACAATATTAGAAAGCTTAAGTAGAATTTTATGTATCATCCGTCTTTTTCCACATTTTCTTTATTAGAAAAATTCCCCAGATAATTTTTATGAGTAAATATAGATTTTAGATGATTTTTCTAGTATCGGTTAGTTTTTGAGAAATTAGAAACGTATATCGGACGTGGGACCCACTAGTGCGGTAAGTTCGGAAAAATTCGGCCGATTAGGTTAAGTTTCGGATACTGGGTTTAATTTATCGGGTGCTAAGAGATAATTAGAGGATACTTTATGAATTAGAGTGAGAGGGAACAAAGTGATAGACTTGCATTAATGGAGGTGACAAGTGTCACCCTTGGATTAGTCCTTAAGTAAGACTACTATTCATTGTCTTACCATTGACTAAATAAATCATAAAAATCACCAAAAATTCCTCATTTTTCCTCTAAGCTTGGCCGAACCTCTCTCTCAAGAAAGGAGAAAGAAAACCTCTTCAACTTCTTGATTCTCTCTTGCTCAAATCCAAGAATACAACCACTTAACCTTGTTTTTGTTCCATAGAAATCATTAAGTGAGTGATAGTGAGTTGTGTGGTGAAGTTGTTTGGAAGCTTAAGGTGCTAAGTGGTCTCTCTTCCTTGGTTCTAAGGTGAGTGACTATGGAACCCCTCTCTTCTATCTAAAGATGCTTAATTAATGACTTGTGGTTGTTATAAGTGTGATTTGGTGGACTATTTCTTGACTTTAGTTAAGATTGATGAAGTTTTCTATTTATTTGGAATTTTTGCTGGTTGCATATGATTAATATTATGTAGCTATGTATGATGATTGGAAATTATTTAGAATGAAGCTAGTTGGTGTGAATGGTAGTTAATTGCAAGAAATTTCTGTTTTGGAAGAGAAATTGGGAATTAGGGTTTCATTGTTCTTCAATTCTGTCTGGTTTTGTATCTCCTAGATAGAGGCCGAATTGGTCTTGGCTTAAAACATGAAAGTTGTAGGGAATGACATTTTAGAGGTGCCTACAAAATTTCAGGTCAATCGGAGTAGCGTAGAATGACAAAATACGGATTTACCCTTGCCGTCCTGTTTTTACCCGAACCTGAGAACTGCGATTGTAATTGGTTGTTTTGGCTGGAATTGCTTCAGAATTGGTTGTTATGGTCTTCTAATGAAATGTAGCCCTGTTTCTTAGCTTTCGTATGGCTTTGGAATTTCTGGATTTGGACTTATGTAGGCTGTTTTATGATGTTTGTACTAGAATACGGTTTGTGAACCTGTTTTGCGATTCTGGTGTAGTATGTTACATGTTTGACGTAGTTACACTCGAAATTGGACTGAGTAGCCTTCTTCAATATTGTAGCTTCTGCCCGTGACTTTTCGGTTTTGATACCGTACGATCTGGGTGGTGAATCCTTCATAAGAAGTGTATATCTTGGTTTTGGCTTCGAAACGGTATAAAGTGCGTCGAAATCCAAGTTCCGTAGCTTCCGTTATGACCCAAACAAGATTGATCGTCAGAACTGCCTTGTATCTGGACAGTTCTGACGGGTATTTTGACACTCAATTTTTGTTCTGTTCTGAGTGGATTCAGGTCTTGGCCAAAACATCAAAGTTTTAGTCTTAGGTCTCAGCTTTCTAATGCCTTTGGAATTTCCTGATTTGGATTTGTGAGCTGGGACTTATGGTCCAGCAAACAACCCTGTTCGTCACCCTAAGACGTAAATTTCTGGTATTGTTTTCTACAATTTTGACCTGCTTCCATTGAGATCTAGATTAAAGTTTCTTCAGGAGATTTGTATCCCTTTCTCATAGCTTCAAAACAGTATCTCGCTCACTTTGATCCGACTTTCCTAGCCTAATCTTTGATCAAAACGGTTTGAGATGGCAGATTTGGCCGTTTCCTTTTGCCTTTCCGCGCACTTGCATGTGCCAATTTTGCCGTTTCCGTACTTGCGTGTGTCGGCTTTTGCCGTTTTGCTTGTTTTAGGCATATTAGTAGCCGTTTATGATATTATGTGACGCAATCTTCTATTCCAGACAGTGGTGAGCTAGGCGGAGCCGGTGGGGCCCACTACTAGCCAACACACGAAGTGATTTCCGCTTTTGTACTACTTTTGTATTTTGAGTAAGTATTCAGGCCGCTCCAACGTGTTAGTTGCTTATGTGTTCGCTATTGATGAAAAGGGTACCTAGGCGAGCGTGTACTTTATCGCGCTCGACCTAAACCCGAATTTGTGCACATATTTGAACATGACATATGTATATGAATCATTTTGGAACTAAACCCCTTGAACTTGTGGTTTGGGGTGACTTTTGAATAAATTTTGTGAAGTTTGTGAGGTTGGGGCCCGATCTCATGACCTAGATGGATTATTCGAGCCAGTTAGGGCTTGGTCGAAGTCAGTCCAACCTGGTTTGAGGTCACCAAGTTTGTGAATCCGGTTCACCGATTATGTGGACCAAGTTTGTGACCCGAGCTTGTGAACCAAGCTCAATTTCGTTCGCTCGAGCAAGTTTGTGAGGTGCCTGGCCAGAGAGGGTGATAAGGTGTACGGTGGGAGTACAAGTGAAGTTCTACGGACCATTAATTGTAGTCGACGGAGTGTCGGCAGGAGGTCACGCATGGCAAATGATTTGGCTTTGGAGCCACCTGTATCCTTATTATGTGATGTTACTTTTCTACTTTTGCCTTACTCTTACTGTGTAACTGTTGTTATGTGAAATTTATGCTTTCGCCCCTGTTTACTTACTAAGCATATAGCTTACCCCTTTCCTTTTGTTTTCCTTAGCAGGGGCCGACGCGGGGACTTTTGGCACGTACACTAGTATAGTTAGGTTTGATTGTAATAGTTGGACATATAGTATGTTTGTTTTTGTTTTGGTGGTTTGTATAAGGACCCTCCTTAGGGTCTATCTTCTGCTGGTTGTGGTTATAGTATATTAGAGTGGTTTGACTCGATACTTTTGAAGATGTAAATAGAACTTTTGGATGGTTGTATATATTAATAACAGTTCTCTTTTGGTTTAATATAGTTTTATTAGTTTTGTGTTTCGAGTCCTGGCGCGAGCTAGGCACGCGTCCCACCGATACCCTTGGGTTCGCCCTTGGGAGAAGCGGGGGCGTCACAACTATAATGGCTAAAACGGCAAAAACGGCCAAGAAATGCATGTGCACGTGCGCAGAATTGAAAACGGTATAAAAATAGGTTACACGGTTTTGACCATAACTAGAGTTGTGGTTATCGGATCAAGGTGTACTAGGTTGCGTCTCGAAGCTAAGACAAGGAGTTACAACTTTCATGAAGACAACTCAACCCAGTTTTCAATGGATCTAGGTCAAATTTACCGATTACAAAACTAGAACTCCAAAGACTGGTTTATAGCTCTAATGAAAATTTGGCGGCATGCCCCTTGTGTTTACCTATTTTTAAGCCATTTATGGCTTCATTATTTTCCTCAAATTAGCCCCAATGTTATACATAGGCAATGCTAGCACAATAGCCCTTCAACTAGGTTCAAAATAATCCAATTACAACACAAGTCGTAATAAGGCAACCGGAAATCAAGTTTAAAGGCAAATAGTTAAATGGTAGATTAGATGTCTCTTGGCATTTCTGCCATAGCTAAAGCTGCGCCTATCGGTTTGGGCTAAACTTTAAACCATTTCAAAGCTAAGATAGAGAAATACAAGTCTTATGAAGACATCAACAACCAATTTGGGCGTTTTCAATATCAAAATGTGCAATCACCGAGAAGACAGAAAACTGTCCACAAAACAGGGCATTTGGCAATCAGGGTATTTCTGTCATTTCATATGCTACAGTACTCCGATTGAGCTTAAAGTTTGTAGGCAGCTATATAACATCATTTTCTACAATTTTCATGTTTTGACCTGAGCCTAATTAGGCCTCTAACATGGACGAATTAAACAGGTCAGAAGCTAAACAGGTTAGTTTCAATTTCTGGAATTTGAACTTTTCCTCTAGAATTTCATATCCAATAAGCATTCAATCATCAAAACCAACAATTACTAACTCTATAACATCCATTACTAGATAAATAACCATAATCAAGGCTGAAAATGTAAACCCTATCTGCATACTCCAACATCTCATTCCAAACTAACAAATTAACCGTCATAAGGCAAGATTAAGAGCTTCTAACTAAACTTTAACAAGATTAAATGCAAGAAAAGGATAGGAAACCATAATACCTCACCAAGGCTTCTTGCAAGAGAGAATCACAACCTTTCCCTCCAAAGTTTCACCACACAAAACTTCTTAAGAACTAAAGGGAGAGTTTAATCAGTTTAGATTTTGGATTTTCACTCAAATCAAGCTAAAAATCAAGATAGAAATTGAATGGTTTCTTCCCTCTTTTCTATCTTGCCCTCACGGCTGGAATGTGTAGAAATGGTGGCTGAAATGAAGCTTCAAGAATGTTAAAATGATAGGAATTCATTTGGGTCAAAATTGGACAAGTGTCACCTTTTGATTGGAAGTCAATTTTTTTCTTTTCTCTCTTGTTTTTAGTTCAAAATTTTGGCTACATTAAGAAGATATTTAGGTTTGATTTTGGTCAATTAATAACAAGGAGATTAAGGTAATAAAGTAATGTTCAAATGGTGTACTCACTCGGTAACAAACGGTACACTTCGGTTCACACCGTTTTTTCTTAATTCGCGTATACTAGGGTTTTTGTAGACACCAAATTTTTGGTTTTTTAACTTTATTTGTTTAATTAATTTAGTAGATTTATTGGCTTCAATTCTAGAGCTTTTATTTTATTTTTTCTAGTTTATTTTATTTTATTTTAGTTTATTTTTATTTTATTATATTTTTGTCTTCATACTAAAAAAAATGAAAAAAAGGGAAAAATGAAAAATGAAAAAAAAAACAAGAGGGCTTCTGCGGTTTCTTGCATCTTATCTATTAAAAGCCATGATCAATGGCTAGGAGGGGGCTGGGGTGTTGGAATCATTTGGAGCCATCAAGATGAACTTTGAGAGTTTAGGAATATGGGGTTCCCATATAAAAGAAAAAAACGGCTGATGAAAAGGGGGGGCTCATTGGCGGCTGTGGGAGAGAAAAAACACAGAAGGCTACGGAGGGGTTTCTGGGGTAACAACGGATGAAAGAAAGTTGACAGCTGGTTGAGTGAGAAAAAAGGAAAGAAACCAGAGAGGGGAGGAAGATAGGGAGGACAGCTAGAAAGAGGGAGAGAGAGAGGATCGAATGAGGGCTGAAAAATCTGGAGAGAAAAAAGCTGACGGCTAAAGAGGGTTGAGAGGAGAAAGGGGCGGCGGGATAGCTAAGTGAAGCAAGGCAAAAGGGAAAAAGGAAGCGGAAAGTGACGGTGAAAAAGGAAGGCTGATGAAAGAATGAGTTGGCGGCTAGGTTCTGAAGGCGAGAGGAAAACAGCGAGAGTAAGAGAGTCTTGCAGCGGAGAAAAGAAAAACTAGAAAAGGAGCAAAAAGCAGGGGTTGCTAGATCTCCATACTTTCACTTGCGATTTCCTTCATCAAGCTTGCGGCAGGTCTCGTTGGTCTACTGTGGAGCTCGATCATCTCTCAAGGTAACATTTTGTTTATCCTCCTCCGCCTACACAATCCTCCTCCGTAATCCAGACTTTGGTTACTTGATTTTGTTTTCCTGGTTTGTTTTTTTTTTCTTGCGGTGCTTTCATGCCATGTGCTGATTGATTCAGATTTTGGCATCATGCATTGCATCTGGGTTTTGTGTATGTGTGGGTCTTAAGATTGTATGTGTATAAACTATCTCTGGTTTCTTTTGGTTAATAACAAACCCAATCCATTTGTAAGGTTTCATGGACAAATCTGGTTTTGCTAGCTTTTCCTCCGATTCAGATTTTGCTCTCGTTTGCGTGCTTAGTATCGAATCTTGATGATGTCTTTGGGAGTCGTTCTATAGTTTTTTATGGTGAATCCATGAAGTCAAGATTGCAGCTGTTCTTTTGTTTTCCTTTCTGGTTCGCTGAAAGTATTGTTTTTCGATGTTGATGAGATTGTCTTGTGTCGTCTCTGTTATGTATGATCTGCTCTAGAGGCCTAGTTCATCAGGCTTGGTACTTGAGTCAATGTTTGTTCCTGATGTTAGATGGGTAAAACGTTTGGTTCAGGGAAATTTTCTGGGAAAAGAAAGGTAGTTACTGGAACTATGATGTTGTATCATGATTTTAGTTATTTGGTCCTAAGTGAGTCAGGTTGATCTTTGGGGCAGTAGTTGATGTATCTACATGCTCCATTGGGGTTTATAAATGTGTCATATGCATGCTGAATTGATAGAGAGGAAGTCGCCGCCAGGTTTGTTAGTCATCTTAGATTGCAAATTCTTGCTGCGTTCTGTTTTGCTGTTTTCTTTATTCTTGGCAGCCATCATTCCAGATTTTCTGCTTTGATTCTGCAATAAAGGTGGAGTAGTTGGTTTGGTTGATAATTGGAGGATTTGTATCTTGTGGTTGATGATTCAAAGTTGATGTTCATTGGTAATGTTTCGGTTGGTTGTGAAACACGGTAGGTTGCAGATAAAAGGAAATCAGAGATGAGAAAATATGTTGTTGCGAAACATGCATGCAAACGGCTTTTAAAATTTGCCTCTTAACCCCCCAAGTCCCCTTTTGGTTCTACTATGGCCCAAACAACATGGAAATCAACCAAATCGATCCCTCAAACTTTCTTTTTCCTTTCAATTGGATCCTAATTTTGTGAATCAGGGACTGATTAGTTATTTAAATGCTTTTAATGGTTCAACTTCATGCTTATCTGGTTATTTGAGATGCCTTGACCCTTTCTTTGTTTTTGGAGGGTTTTGAAGCTAATATTTCCCTCATTTCATTACCATTGCAAGGGAGGTAACCTCTATCTCCTTGATTTTATTTCTCCTATGTGCTCCTATGTGTTTTGTGTGAATATGCATGCTTTAATTCGCTTTTCATTTTATGTTTAATTGCCTGTTTCGCTTTCTTTTTATTCGTCTTTTTAATTGGCAAGTCATTTTGAGGGCATTTGAACCCCAATTTGTAATAGCTAGGTTTTGGCGCCTCTCTTGAAGACATGTTTTAGCTAGCCAATGTAATAGTTAGGATTTACTTTTCTAAGTCTTCCCCCCTTTAGACTGTAGTAGGCCCCCCCTTTGTAATAGATAGGGCTTATGTGCTATGTGCTTGTGTGTGCCTATGTGTTTATCGTTTTCCTAGGCCTTTGCATCTAGATATGCATGCTTATGTGTTATGTGAATTACGTGCTCACATGCTTACTTGCTTTAACTATGCCTACTTACTTGTATATATATGGTGAATGCAATGCACGTTACCGTGGCTAGTCCAATGCTAGTCATGGCCTTCCCCTCGAGCCCTCACAAGCCCAATGCTTGTGAGAAAGCGTTAGATATGGGCTAGTCCAATGCTAGACCCTTAGGGACCTCCGATGCTAGATCATGTTTGCATGACTACATTACATTCTCATGCATATTTTTTCACTTTTTAGGGTCTTTTATCATTTTTGCATGACATCCCTCCTTATACGTATATCCTTTTTCCTGTATTTCCCTTTATATGTATATTCCTTACCCCTTCGTATGAAAACATGACATTAGACCTGCATTTCCATTTAAGATTTAGAATTAGGGTAGTGCATTTGTTTGATTAGATAGGGAGTAACCCCTTGGATATGGGATATGGACGAGTTTGGCTTCTCTAGCCTTAGCACGCTCGTATTCCCTCTATTAAAGGGAACATTGAGTCACGAGTATACGTCCCCCGCACCCATTATGATGCATTCCTTTAGGTCATACACATTTGTATATTATTAGTTTCTTTACTTTTCCTTTCTTTCGAGTCTTAGGACTTGCATTATTCGTGACTTCTTCGAAGAGTCTTTATTGGGCGTCACAATTAATGTGATTGGTACCAAGTAAGTTTTGAAGATACATTTCGACCCCCGATACCCTCCTAGGTCTAGGGTTGCATTCATATAGTACGTCCAAATGTGATAAATCTTTTGATTAAAACAAGAAAATCTTTGACTAAATCACGCAATTAGCCTTGGCTAGGTCAAAGGGGTGCCTTGGATTTTTATCCTTTCCTTCCTCTTCATCAAATGTGACTCCCGAACCTTTTTCGTTGGTTTACGTAGACTAGGAGTCGTTTAAAAGGGGTTTCTTTCTACCTTTTCCTTTAAAAAATTCATTTTAGGTGACTTGGTACACCTTAACTCTATACCAAGTGGCGACTCCGATTTTTATTTCAAAAAACCCTTTTTAAACTATATTTTGGGTCAAATCGTCGCATTTTCATGTCCCATTTAGATCCATATTTTTCTTCATTTTCCCTTGTAAATCAAAATTCATTTTTCCAAAACAAAAATTCACCTTTTAAAACCATTTCTTTTATTTTTTATAAAAAATGGGGCGCGACAGCTGGCGACTCCACTGGGGACTTAGAGAGTCCGAGCATTTGATTTAGTCGATTATTTTCTTCTTTTAACCTTCTTATATATTACATTTGGATGTTTAGGAATGCATTTTTTCCCTTTTTAGGATTTTTGCATTTTGTGCGTATCAACTCACTCCCTCGCCCATTTGCGTACGATTGTTTTGATGGATGGATGGTTTATTTATGTGATCCTGCGCCTTGCATTGCATTTTGGGTGGGGGGATATTACCCTAGAGCTTCGCGTTGGTTCTCGATCCCTCCCCTCCAAACGAGCACTAGCATATGTGCATACGCTTTATTATTTATCCCTCCTTTATTTTTCTTTTAGTGGCTTGTCACGCCACTCCACCCTATTAGGATTAGGCGACCCACTTGGACGTGTGATCACGACACGATGTGTGTGTAGCATGATCCGATGGGTCACTCAATCTTCCGCTTTAAGCTGTGGGTTGATAGCCTTTAGCTTTTAGTCGAAGGTTGAGGATTTTTGATAGATTCACTCAAACACGTAGCCGTGACACGATGTGTGCGTAGCGTTGTTTGGGGAATCGCTCGAGCCACCGACAAAGAACCTTGGGATTGATGACCCTTGGTTTCCAAGTCTGAAGGCTCGGGGACCTAAGACCTATCGAGTCTAGATGCATTAGCGAACCAATACCTCATGCATCCATGATAGTTTACCTAGGGTAGAGTCTGCCTTACCCTATTAGGGACACTATTCACGAGGGGAGGGATCCAACCCCTCTTTTCCTTTTGTTGCTTTATCTTCTTATTGCTCCGCTACAATGTGTTATGTGTATTTATCTGATTGAACTAACTTTTCTTGGTTTTTGTCTCCAATTGCATTCATAAGCCCTAGAAAATAAGAGTCCTGGCATGGTACTCTCTAGGAGCCTACCCTATTTGACGTGACACGTTTAAATTCAATATTTCGCATGAATACACTTCATTTTAGGCTCACCCCGGCATACAAAAAGGGGTTCCTTTAGGACATGTTTCATTTGTGTATTGCATGTTTACCGGCTTTGATAAACTGGCATCATGCATAAACCCTAGAAAGGGAATGCCATTTAGGGGATCCCGTGTTAGGAATAAACCACCTCGTGTTTCGGATACTTAATCCAAGGAGACTTGCACGTTTATATTTTGTACCATCCGAAGGGGTAGTGCACGAGGTAAGGTAGGATCCGATCATTTTCAAGAGCGTTCTTTGGAATATGGGCGTCTAATAATCACTTTTTGGCCATTTTATCAAAATTGGTAAAAATCCCTTGCTTAAAGGACATTAATTTGAAGAAATTCACAAGTAATTCTTCACTATTGAGACGATAAATAAATTGAGGCCAAATCTTGATTTTAGGAGGCTCATAGACTAATGCATCGCAATGAAGTTTTGAAATTTTACCATTTTTGGGTGATCTGGTCGATTTTTTGAATAAATCATCAATTTCAATCAATTAATTTGACCAATTTACCCTTTTTGGGTGATCTGGTCGATTTTTGAATAAATCATCAATTCCAATCAATTCATCTGGCCAATTTACCCTTTTTTGGGTGATCTGGTCGATTTTGAAGAGATCATCAATTCCATTTCATTCATTTGGCCAATTTACCCATTTTTAGGGCAATCGAGTCGATTTTGCAGAGATCACCAATTTCGTCCGATCCATTCGACCAATTTGCCTAGTTTTAGGGCAATTCGGTCGATTTTGAATAAATCATCATTTCACTCGATCTGTTTGATCAATTGATTTCATTCAATTCATTTGATTAGTTTAATTTATTTTTACTGTTATCCATTCAATTTTGAATAAATAATCAAATTTCATTCAATGCACTTGACCATTTTACCTTTTTTAAGGTGTTCCGGTCCATTTTTTAATGAATCATCCAACCCAGTCGACTAATTAAGGTTTTAATGTCAATTTTTCAAATTGAGAAATCTAGTTGTTTTTTAAAAATAAAATAAAATAAATCAAAAAAAAAATCACCCATTTGATTTGGATGAACTAGGGTTTTGACCCCTTTTTTTTTTTAAAAAAAAGGGTCCAATATCAAGTTGTCAAAATTAAATTGATTTGTACGAATTCTTGTGCCAACCCAAACCATTCCTTCATTTAGAGGTTTCCTGCTGTTCGATGGCTAAAAATTTTTCAAATTACTTTCCAACCAACTGTCAATGAGTTGATCGGATCCATCAGGTATGGTATAGTGCCTACCTCAGAGGATTACATCATGTTAGGCCTACCCTTGGCACAAAAAGGGTCCTCCAATAGGACATGCATCCGAATTACTTTAATTTTTACTAACTCCTGTCTTTTTCTTTTCTTTTTGACAACAGTCAATCAAGAAGGGCATCTAATAAGGGTTTTCCTACATTCTCAGGTAGTAATTACAAATATAGCTACCCGAAGAAGCCCCATTATCACCCGATCACGTAGCCGAGCTTCAAGAGATAGTGTAAACATGAGTACCCATCTAGAATCATCTGATAGGCCCGCGACCACATCACCGACTGACTCGGCAAATCTGGGAGCTCAACTGAGCGAAGTTCTAAACCGATTTAATGAGCTAAGCGTTGAAATGATGGCCCAACGGCGCGTAATCGATCAACAAGTAGCCGGTGGTGCTAGCGGTGAACAACATGAGCCCTTACCCCCTGGCCAATCTGAATCTCAACCCATATTCTTACCTTATATTCAAACCTTTGTTACTTCGCAAGTTATAAATCCACCTGAAGAAGCCTTTCCCTATCCCACTCACGGCCCACCACCTATTTATGCACCTAACATCCAAATTAACCCTTCTCATGCCCAAATTCTCCAAAGTTATCCGCCAATTGCTATGAGCATGCCATTCGAACCTCAGGGACCCATTATTACTCTACCGCTGAGCCATGTACCCTAGATACCGCTGCCCAAGGAAAAGTTGAAGTTGGGGAAGCATCTGCGCCAGTGGATAAAAACTTGCTAAAGAGATTGGATCGGTTTGAAGAGTACATAAGGAAAAACCAAGGTTTGAACAAGCAAGGAGGTTTGGACTACAACGAGTTGTGCCTGTTTCCGAATATGCAATTGCCAATGGGTTTCAAAGCACCCAAATTTAGCAAGTACGATGGAACTGGAAATCCCAAAACACAACTTCGGATGTTTGCAAACAAGCTAGGGAAGCCGATAGATTATGAGAATCTACCTATGCGCTTATTTCCCGAGAGTCTAGAAGGCGACGCGTTGGATTGGTATTCCAATTTGAAACCTGAGGATATGAGATCTTGGATGGATTTGTCAACTGCTTTTATGAGGCAGTACGAATACAATTGCGAGCTTGCTCCAACGAGGACCACATTGGAGGGGACTAAGAGGAAACCATCGGAGGACCACAAGATGTATGCGAGGAGATGGAGAAAATTGGCTGCCAAAGTGGAGCCTCCCATGACTGAAAATGAGATTGTTCGCACGTTCATCAAAGCTCATGACCCGCCCTATTTTGAGGAAATTTTTCGAATGACTGGGTGTTCCTTTGCCGAAATTGTCAATAAATTGGAAGAATTTGATGAGTTTCTGAGGGCCGGAAAAATTGTTAATGTGTCAACATTGAAGATGCAACTAGAGGCTCTGCAAGGCCAGAATAACAGTGGGAAGAAATCCCAATTTAAAGGAAAAGAAGAGGAAACTGTTTTTGTTGGGGATCAGGGCCTCTCGGCCAGACCTAGATTTTCAAACCGCCTTGTTTATTCATCACCCTATCCATACTCCCGTCCTATCCACCATACTACCATTAACCATTCTCGACATCGACCAAATTATCCAAATGTACTCACACCACCCTTTCAAAATCCTCAACCAAATCTCCAAACTAGACCTCGCCCTCCTTTTAGCCCAAGACCTATTCCACCCCCTAGCCCAAATTACTACTACCAATCAACCAGCGACACCCAAAATTCAACGCCATACCGAACCTTCACCAATCTAGGTCGGCCTGTTGACCAATTATATGAGCAATTGCAAGCTGCCGGGAAAATTGGTGTTATACCTCCTAAGATCTATTCTAAGCGCTTTCCCTCTGACTATGACCCTCAAACAGTCTGCGCTTATCATTCTAGAGCTCCTGGGCATTCCACCAATGATTGTCGGGCATTGAAACATAAAATCCAGGATATGATCGAATTCGGAGAAATAGTGCTAAAGAAAAAGGGTGAACAAGGACCGAGCATAAGTACAAATCCCTTTCCCGAACACAAGGACGCCTTTGAGGCATCCACCCCCAATGAAGAAATTTGAGAATTCTGGAAGGGGCTGAATTAGTGAGATTCCTCTCCCTTGAAGGGAGTTTCGATAAATTTGGGGAGTTGTTTTGGTTAAAACCAATGAAAATCATTCATACATGTGTCTTTTGTTTAACTATGTTTTTTGTAAATAGTTTTCAATCAAGTGACTACTAAAGACACGTTTCATGAATATTAAGTTTGGTTTTTGTCTGGAAATTCAATAAAATGTACAGTTTTATATATTGTGACTCACACATTCTTTTCAGATGGCCCAGAATAAAACCGTCTGACCCTTTGGATATCACTGTTCAGGAATTTGATGGCAGCGATCTCATGAATGTGAATTTGAATTTCAAAATGAAAGGAGTGGGGAAGAGACATTCGAAAATGTTTCAAAGAAGCCCGAATGGAATAAAAGAAGTTCAAGCCGAATCGGGATCAAGATTAGGAATAAGAAGCAGTTAAACACAGTCCATCATGATCAATATGATCAAAAGGATTGGTCCGTGATTACCATTAAAGGGTCAAATCATGACCATTCAGACAAGAAGGCAAAACATTAAGGTGGTTTTCGTCAGTACAAAATGAAGCCAAAATGAGAGTTTGCCGCGAATTGGTAAGGTGCTCTTATTATCAAAAAGGTATCGCCTGGTGGAGCACTTGTTCCCTCAGCCAATCAATTCGGAAATGTGTAAGAAATTTTCATCTGATAAATGAAAGTTTTCTTTTAGAGTTAATGCGAAGAATGGAATGAAAGTCAGGCCCTCTTCTTTTCCCGTTAAGACATTATATCCCTAGTTATCCCTTTTGAGCCTTCAGAATAGATTATTTCATTTGGCAACCTCTGAGAATCGCAAACCCCACACTGGGGAAAATTTAGTTTTGAAAGAAAAGGAAAAGAGAGAAAACCCCACACTAGGGTAAATTCAATTTTTGAAGGAAAATCGAAAGAAAAGGAAATGAACAAAAAAATGCCTCAGTTAAAAATAAACTGGGGCAAATTTTCAAAATTTTGAAAGATGGATGAAAAAAAAAAGAAAGTGAAAGAAAGAGAACCTCAGTTGAAAATAAATTGGGGCAAATTTTGATTTAACCCTAAAATAGGGTTAACATGAAAATGCGATCTCAGATCATTTAAACCACATTTTGAAGTCTGCCTTCAAGCCTTAACCTTTCCTAGCACCTCACCAGACCCATTACAAAAGCCAAAAGTCCTGGCTTCCATTCTTGGCATCACCTCTTTTAAGGAAATTTTCTAAGTCACATGGTAAATGATGTCAATACGCCTTCACTCATTTTGTAAGGGAAGGGGTTGTCGCACTGATGCCATTATTTCTTAAAACACATTTTTTGAGTTGATAAAGGCTATTGGCAAGATTTGTTCATCAGGTGAAAATCCGAAAAGGGCACATTTGAAAAGAAAAGGAAAAGAAAAGAAGTAAAGAAAAGAAAGAGAAAAAAACAAAAAGAAAGAAAGAAAAAAAAAACAAAAAAAGGTGGGAATAGCCTTAGTGAAAACCTAAAAGGGCACTAAGGTAGAGTTTCATGAGAAAAAGTGAGGTTGGAATTAGAAAGCTGGTGATTCAGTTCATTTAGGATTCCTCCTTGCATTGTGGTTTTTCTGTTGCCGACATTGAACTCAGGGCGGATGATGTCTAAAGGGTCAAGCGTGGCATTTTGTTTGAAGTCGGAATACTTTGGTTTTTCAAGCGTAAATTGTCGAATTTATAGATTCATTACTTTAAAATTAATTTTCTTTCAATAAAAATAAATGATTGTTTTCATGTTATAGAAATTTTCATCATTTGTTGTGTAAATAAGATATTCTTTCATGAGTTTCATGGTCTTATTTATCTCTTTGGGTTCATTAGATGGCAACCCCCCTGATTTATTGAAAATCCCTGGATACCAAGGGCCTTATTAGCATTGGAAGTCAATGGAATTTGATCAGATCACAAAACAAAGATGAGTTTTCGAAGTATCAAGGGGAAAACATCAAAGTGCTCATGTTTACACATTTCTTGAAGGAGGAATTGATCGGATGGTGGTGGCATTATTTGTTTATTTCTTTTGCAGGTCCATGCTCGTTTCAAATACCGCAACTGGGGCAAATTTTGAACTGTGAGATGTCGTCCAAGAATTGAATATTCATGGTTTGAGCTGAGGAAAAGGACTAAGTCAAAGTTTTGAGGAAAAGCAATAATACCATAAAGCAGATCGAAGGATCGGTGACACAATAATTGAAATTGGGGCAAATCATTTGTTGAAAAGATTCTCCCGAATATCAAAAATTCAAAAAAAAAATCAAAATCAAATCAAGTTTAAATTTTGTTTCTTGGAAAATTACATTAAATTTCTTTTTTGGCGAAATTTCAACGTCCGCTGCGCACCCTTCTATCTCCCCCTCTTGACAATCACGCTTAATTTCTTTGAATGGCGAGATTGGATCTTATCCCACTGATCTGAAAGATCATGTTGGGCCTGGAGTTCATGCCGCCAACATCCCAAAGATCACGTTGGGCCTGGAGTTCGTGCCGCCAACATCCCAAAGATCACGTTGGGCCTGGATTTCGTGCCGCCAACATCACAAAGATCACGTTGGGCCTGGATTTCGTCCCGCCAACATCCTAATTCTCACGGCAAGCTCGAGTTTAATCCCACTGACCAATTCATCACACTGGGGCAAATCTTTGGATAATTTTCCAAACAAATCTTATACAGCTTCTTCATACATAGCCACATTTCATTCATCGCCGCCACTAGCCGTGGGTCAATCCCGCTAGTGAGCATTTCTTTTACACTGGCACTAGACATGGGTCAGCCCCACTAGTGTGCATTCCACGTTTAAATTTTCTGTCTCGGGTCAGTCCCGATTTTAAATTTTCTGTCTCGGGTCAGTCCCGATTTTAAATTTTCTGTCTCAGGTCAGTCCCGATTTTAAATTTCTGTCTCGGGTCAGTCCCAATTTTAAATTTTCTGTCTCGGGTCCGTCTCGATTTTAAATTTCTTGTTCGGGTCAGTCCCGTTTAAAATTCCTGTTTCGTCCCGATTTTAAATTTCCTGTTCGGGTCAGTCCCAATTAAATTTCCTATTTTAAATTTCTCGAGGTCAGTCCTCATTTTCAAAAGCGTCAGTCTGTGACGGCCCCACCTCCTCCTAGGGCGTACCCCAGGGTTCGGCGGGTCGCCTGCCCAACTCTCGCCGGGACTCAGTCACTCACTACAGACCTCAAACAAATTACATATAAATCTCAAATATAACTCAAATGTTCCAACATTTACATATCAAAAGCAAAGCGTCCATGCTTCCACTGCGCCACTCTGATCCATGATCCCAATTCTTATACAAGAGAAATTCCACAACCATAAAATCATAACAAGGCTTCCTTCGCCACGAGCCCTGTGGAGGGGAATAAAATATTTTTGGGGTGAGCTAGAAGCTCAGCGAGTAACCAGTAAAATCAGTAATCAAATCGGTTTAACAATATTTCATTTCAATGATGTCATAAATCAATGATAAGTCCAGAAACAATTACATCATTTACAAAAACATTAAATATAGAGTATCAATAATTCAAGAAACATGTACAATGGAAAGCGATAGTAACACATTCATTAAAAGGATACCGCTCACATGGAGCTATTCGTTCGTTCGTTCGTTCCCTTGACATTTCCCCTTATTCCTCCAATTATTTGTAAATTTCATTTGTAAATAAACCCTCGTTCATCTTTTTGTTCGTTCATCCCCTTTTCCAGACGTTGACCGGACTCCATCCATCCGACCATTGGTCGGACTCCACCCATCCGGACGTAGCCAGACTACAAGGTAATACTCGAGTATACCAAATTCACCCAGGGTCACCATATCGCCCGACCGAGTCCGCTTCTGGCTCGAGCCGATCGGTAACAAAAGGCAGTGGCCAGTTCAGCCAAACGACTTACATTCATGCGCAACTAGCATTTCAATAATTAAATCCTTGAAAATTGCACAGTTATTTAGGTCGAGTGCGATAAAGTACACACTCGCCTAGAAAGCTCGTTTTGAAAATCATTCAAAGCACTTAACACGTTATCAATCAATAATAACAAGCCAATAAGTCAAGAAATACAACAAACAAGGAACACTCATATGCAAGCACGCATGATATGCAAGCAAACAGTTCAAAAGTAACTTTGGAAACAGTTTAAAGGTAAATAATGCAAGAAAACGGTACAAAAGTAACTTTGGAAACAGCTCAAAAGTAAATAATGCAGGAAACGGTTCATAAATAACTTCAGAAATAGTTTGAGGTCACTCACCTCCACGGCTCCGAAACTATCCATTATATAGCATTGCCTTGCTCAAATCCAAGCCTTAGATCACAAACTTAATGCAATCAAGTCCTTTCAAAGCTCGGACAGCACTTCCCCTGAATTTGCTAACTTTCCCAGCCATCATGGATTCATTATTTTTCTCATTCAAACCCAAAGGTACACACACAACAATAAGTTCATCCAATAGCCATTCAGCAAGCTCCAAGTAGTACGAGTACAATTCAAGCTAGGGAAAAGTTCGGAAATGAAGGTTAAGCTCAAAACCAGAAAAATAGCTTTTGACATCCTTTTGCGGTAATGGCACCAAAGCCACTACGATTGTCGGATAAAGGTACAAGATACACCGTTTCGAAGCTAAGAGACAGGGATAAAATATTGTAGAAGGTCACTCAACCCAGTTTCGAGTGCAAACAGGTCAAAAATGCAAGATACCACATCAAACATGTAAAACAGATTCACCAAAACGTATTCTAGCGGAAACATCATAACTCAGGCTCTACAAGTCCAAATCCTAAAATTCCAAAACCAGCTGAAAGCTAAGAAACAGGGCTAAAGTTCATCAGAAGGTTTCAACAACCAATTCGGAAGCAATTCCAGCCAAAACAACCAATTACAGGCGCACTTCTCAATTTCGGGTAAAACCAGAACAGCAATAGTAATTTCGACTTTTCTCATTCCACACTACTCCGATTGACCTACAATTTTGTAGGCACCTTTAAAATGTCATTCCCTACAACTTTCATGTTTTAAGCTAAGGCCAATTCGGCCTCTATCTATGAGCTATAAATTCGGACAGAATGAAGAACATTGAAACCTAGTTTTCCATTTTTCCTTCCAAAACAGAAATTGATTGCAATTAATCACTTTTCCCACCTCCTAGAGTCATTAAACATCATTTCCAATCATCATACATGACCCCATAATCATATCCATATGAAAATAGAAAAATCCCCAAAAATAATAAAACTTCATCATTTTCAACCAAAATCAGGAAATCAACCATAAAATCACTTATTCAACCACCACCAATCACTAATTGAACATTATCAAGATCAAAGGAAAGGTTCCTTAGTCACTTACCTTACAAACCCAAGAAAATACCCAACTTAGCACCTTTGCTTCTCAAACCACTTCACTACACACCTTAATACTACCAAGAGAAAGGTTTTTATGGAGCAAATCATGGTTTTAACGGTTGGTTTGTGAGATTGGGCAAGAAATAGAAGGAAGAAATTGGAAGCTTTTCTCTTTTTTTGTCTCCAAGAGGTTCGGCCAAGGAGCTTATGAAGAAGATGAATTTTGGGTCAAGTTTTTAATCATTAGTAAAGGTAGTAAAATGGTCAAAGTCCACCCTTGAGTAAGAAAGTGACACTTGTCACTTCATTTAATACATAGTTATCATTTTGTCTCTCCAATACAAATATCTTAACACCTTGTAAAATAATATCACTTAATACAAAATTCCAACAAGTTGTCAAAAATATAATGCATTTACCGCACTTGCGGGTCCCACGTTCAAAATACGCTCTTAATTTCTCAAAAACTAACCGATACTAGAAAAATCATTTTAAAACTATTTTTGCTCATAAACTTTATCTGGGAAATTTTTCTAATCAAGAAAATGTAGAAAAGGCGGGCGATTAAAAAAAAATAAACCCTAGAAAATTAGAAAATTTCCGGGTTCTCAAACTCATTTTTTTTTTCGGGGCGTCACACAGTCGCTCGAGTAATTTGCAGCCAGTTTGCAGGTAAGTATTTGGTGTCTACTTCTTTGTCTCAAGTTTTTCCAAAACTCAGACAAAGAGGGGCAAACTGTAGACACCAAATTTTTGGTTTTTTAACTTTATTTGTTTAATTAATTTAGTAGATTTATTGGCTTCAATGCTAGAGCTTTTATTTTATTTTTTCTAGTTTATTTTATTTTATTTTAGTTTATTTTTATTTTATTATATTTTTGTCTTCATACTAAAAAAAAAAAGAAAAAAAAGGAAAAATGAAAAAAAGAGGGCTTCTGCGGTTTCTTGCATCTTATCTATTAAAAGCCGTGATCAATGGCTAGGAGGGGGGCTGGGGTGTTGGAATCATTTGGAGCCATCAAGATGAACTTTGAGGGTTTAGGAATCTGGGGTTCCCATATAAAAGAAAAAAACGGCTGATGAAAAGGGGAGGCTCATTGGCGGCTGTTGGAGAGAAAAAACACAGAAGGCTACGAAGGGGTTTCTGGGGTAACAACGAATGAAAGAAAGTTGATGGCTGGTTGAGTGAGAAAAAAGGAAAGAAACCAGAGAGGGGAGGAAGATAGGGAGAACGGCTAGAAAGAGGGAGAGAGAGAGGATCGAATGAGGGCTGAAAAATCTGGAAAGGAAAAAGCTGACGGCTAAAGAGGGTTGAGAGGAGAAAGGAGCGGCGGTATAGCTAAGTGAAGCAAGGCAAAAGGGAAAAAGGAAGCGGAAAGTGACGGAGAAAAGGGAGGCTGATGAAAGAATGAGTTGGCGGCTAGGTTCTGAAGGCGAGAGGAAAACAGCGAGAGTAAGAGAGTCTTGCAGTGGAGAAAAGAAAAACTAGAAAAGGAGCAAAGAGCAGGGGTTGCTGGATCTCCATACTTTCACTTGCGATTTCCTTCATCAAGCTTGCGGCAGGTCTTGTTGGTCTACTGTGGAGCTCGATCATCTCTCAAGGTAACTGTAGACACCAAATTTTTAAATATTCTGTATCTCATTCCTAATTTGATTCCATGATTTTAGTTTTAGATTTTTGGTATGTCTCAGATTATTATGGTCTATTATTTTTATTTTTATTTTTATTTTTATGTTAGTTTTACTCTGTATTCGTTTTTACCCTTTTAACTACTTATTTTTATTACAAGATTGTTTTTAGCATTCTTAAAAATATGTTTTATTTTCCTTTTCACTATTTAATTGAAAAAAGAAAAAAAGAAAGAAAAAAAAGAGAAAAAATCATTAATCAAACATAATTTGTTGTTAGGCATTTTATTTTCTATCTTTTATTCCGAGTTTTCTTCTTATTATCTGATTTTTATTTAAAATATTATTTTTGTATTATTATTATTAAAAAAAAAATGAGCCGCACATTGCAGCGGCCTGAATATCATTTTCAAGGAGAAAATATGGCTAAGGGATCGGATGGCTAGGGTTAATGTAGAGACAAACCCTTCATCCTCACCTTTGAGGTGAGGGTTTAGGGGATATAGGTCCCATATAAAAGCAAGGAGAAACGGCAAGAATGGAGAGGGTTTTTTAGTTGACGGCTGTAGAGAAAACACAGAGAAAAGCTAGGGGGAAGAGATTGACGGCTGGAAGAAAATTCTAAAAAAAAGCTAGAGAGCAAGAGAGAAGGAGGGTGAAGGAAAAAGGAGGGAGTTTTGTGAGGTTTTTGAGAGTAAACTAAGGGTAAGAGATTCTAGACGGCGGAACAAAAAGAGAACTAGGGAAGATCGGGGAAAAGGAAAGGAAGCCGACTATCTGCTTTCGCTCATCCGAACCCATTCCAAAAAAGCTTCTTTAGGTATCTTTTGAACTGATTTCTTATCCCTTTCTGTTTTGTTTTTTCCCTTCATGGATGAGCTGTGTTCTTGCATCTTTTGTTTTCTCATTGGGTCCGCCGTTGACGTTGGTAGTGGTTCACTGGGCTAGATGTTTTGTTCATCTCTATTGCTTTAATTTTGTAATAAAAATGTAATCTTCGGTTTGTTTGCTGATTGGGATGGGATTCGTATGGATCGAACATGTTGCTATCAGATAAGTTTGGTTAAGATGTTAAGGATTCAGAACATGGTTAGATTTGCATGTTTTCTTTGGATTTTGGTGTTTAGATTCAAAGATCTTTATGGCATGGTTTGAAAATGTTGCTTGATAATGTGGTTGCACGAGTCAGATGTTCGTTTGGTTGAAGTTGTGCATAAAATCTGCTGCTGCAACAAGCTTGGAGTTTTCGGCTGGCTGCAGCAGTGCGGTTTGGAGTTCATGGTCTGGGTTGTTGGTGTTAGTTGATCATGGTATTGGTTAAGTAGGAGAATTGTATTATGGGTTGTTTTGCTTGAATTCATGGCTAGTTTTCGCATGATGAACAAACCTAACCCAGGAAGACAACATGATAGTTCTAGCAAAGTTTATTTGCTGATGTCTCATAATCTTCTGCCGCCTCCCTTTTGTGGTTTGTGTGTATAGTTTGATGTCTTGTTTCAGCAGTAAAAGGTTAAGTTTTGCTAGTTAGGGGTTCATTTGCATGTTGTATGTGATTAACAAGAAAAGGAAAACTGCTGCGCCAAAGATATGCATGCCGCCGCAAGGTCCTTTCTTTTTCTCATTTTTGCTGCAACCTTCCATACTTGTAGCAGCCAGCCGTGACTCATTTTTTTTTTTTACTCTTGATGGTTCTCACCAGATTTCTGAGTTCACGTTTGATCAATTTCTGGTTTTCATGTCTCATTATTTCGGTCATGCATGGCTGCTTTCCCAGTTTCTTGTGTTTTTAGTTCTTTCCCACATTGTATGATTCTATCCTTGAGGTTTGGTTTACTATGGTTGGGAAATTTGGTTCATGTTCCGGTTGCTAGGGGGTGGGATTGTTGTTCCTATCAAAATGATAAGGTGTAGTTCTCTTGTTTTCTTTGTATGCAACAAATTTGTATGATGAATAGTTGAAAGATATGGAAATTTTCGTGAGCATGAACTGCAGCAAGGGATTGTGAAGTAGCAAAGAATAGCTCTAGTTTGCAGAATGTTTCTTTGTAGTATTTGCTTGAAACTTCGCATGAAATCCTTCCAATTATTCGCATTGTTAAAGGATGTTCAGCCATGTTCAACTGAAGTAATTTCAAAGCTATTGTATGAATCTGCTTTCCTGGAATTGCGGAACCTCGTGCATGAAAATTGCAGCAGGCTTCATTCTTTGTTGCAGGAGGTTCCTGCGTAGCTTTGCATGCATTTTGCATGGAAAATGTTCCAAAAAGTTTCATTCTAGCCCCTCAAGTCTTTCCTTATTTCACTATGGCCCAATCATATTCTAATTTCTTGCATGTAGGTCCTAGAGTAATTGTGTTTTGAACCATTACTTTACCTTATTCTTACTCTTGGACCTTTGAAGTTCCTCAAATGTTTTAATTGGGTTTGAGTGCTTGATTAATGTTTGCAATTGGGTCCTTGGTAGTTCTCTATTTTAGACGTTGGATCAATAATTTTGCTTTCTTGGAAATGATGCATTATTTGGTTTCATTTGAGTCGCAATTAGGGAAGAATTTTGTGGTTTGTTATTACCCCTTTTGAAGTTTCTAAGGTGTTCTGAGTTTCCTTTTTGGTTTTTATTCTACTTATCCTTAAAGTGGTGCATTAATCCCTTGCTTTGATGGTTTTAGCCCAAGTTATCTCTTTCTTTGGTGACTCTAGCTGAAGTTAAGTCTTGTTCACTTTACTAACATCACAAACGGGGAGGTATAACTTCTTTTATCCTTTTTTGTCTCTCCTCTATGTGATCCAACGTGCTAAGTGAAAATTGCATGTTTACTTTGCTTTTCTTGCCTTTCCTTAATTCCCTTCATTTATTTCTTTTACTTTTGCTTTTATTAAGTTATTCTTTTATGGGGTATGTGTACACCTCTTGGCTTGTAATAGATAGGGTTTGGAGAGCATTTTTATCCACTTTTCCCCTTCCCCATTTGTTTTAGCTAGCAAATGTAATATGTTCATTAGCTTGATTGCTTGCTTTTGTTGCTACGTGTTAATTTGCTTTATTAGGCTCTTGCATTTAGTCGAGCATGTTAAGTGTTATGTGCTACGTGTTTATAGGTGATTGGCATGTCTACTTGCTTTCTATAGTCATAGATGAATGTGATGGATGAATGCGTCACCGTGGCTAGTCCAACGCTGGCCATGGTCTTTCCCCTCGAGCTCTCGCAAGTCCAATGCTTGTGAGAGAATTTTAGAAAATGGCTAGTCCAATGCTAGACCCAATAGGTTGTCCCCTCTCGTTAGTACATACTTGCATGTCTCACTACATTTCATGCATTTTTCTTAGTTTTCTAGCATTTGGCATGCCCCTCCAACCCTTTCCCTTTCATTTTAGACTTTTTGCATCTCCATGTTAGTTGTAGGGTACATTTGCTTGAGAGTTACCCCTTAAATATGGGATATAGACGAGTGTGGCTTTTCTAAGCCTTAGCACGCTTGTATTCCCTCTACCAAAGGGAAAATTAAAATCGTGAAGTTAGGAGTCATTCCCGTACCCGACTTGATGCATTCCTCTAGATTCATACACTCTCATTTTTATCATATCACTTCCTCACTTTCTTTATCCACATTCTCTCACTACTTATATTTTTCTCAATCCACATGCCATGTTTGCACATTTTTCTTCTTTCCCTATCACTTATTTATTTTTCTACCTCACAAATTGCACCCAGTTGCACTTATATGCATTTACTACTATTATACCATATTTTCATCCATTTGCACACAAACACCTTTATTTGCTCAATTGGCACATATGCACTTTTCTTACATTGGCACACTTGCACTTACATTTGTATTTTTATTTTTATTTTATTTTGCATTCTTCTTACATTTTCACACTTGCACTCATATTTGGGTCTTCATTTGCATTACCCGTGACCTCTATGAGAGTTTTCCTTATTGGCCATCACAACTCATGTGATTGGGACCAAAAAGCCTCATAAGAGACATTTTAGATTTAGGATTGCATTTTTCTCTTTTTCGCATCCATTAGTCATATCCAACATGCAACACATACTTTGGGTAGAAGAATTAGGAAAAGAAGGGCTAAGTCACGCAACTAGCTTTGGCTAGGGTAAGGGAGTGCCTTAGGCTTTGCCTTTGCCTTCTCCCTTATCAAATGTGACCCCCGATCCCTTTCTTTGGTTACGTAGACCTAAAAAATTCTTTAAAAAGGGTTTGTTTACTTTTCTTTTCAAAAACAAAATCACTTTTTTGGATGACTTGGTACACCCTAACTCTATACCAAGTGGCAACTCCTTTTCTATCTAAAACCTTTTGTTTGGCCAAACCGTCGCATTTCACAATCCCACGGCCTTTTATTTTCACTTTCACACACGTTCATCTACATATCCCACACACTGCTTTCACACCTCAAAAAGTGGGACGCGACAGTTTGGCGACTCCACTGGGGACTCCTATGTGGGTCCAAGCATTTGATTTAGCCATTTTTTTCCGTTTTCTACCCTTGTTATGCGTAGCATTTGGATATTAGGGTTGTATTTTCCATTTTAGGACCTTTTGCCTCGCGCGCGTATCAAACTACTCCCTCACTCACGTATGTATGATTGGTTGCTTGGATGTATGTTTTACTTGTTTTATCTCGCACTTTGCATTGCATTTGGAGAGGGGTGTGTCACCTTTAGAGTCTCGCGTTGGGTCTCAACCCTTTCCCTCAAAATAGGGAACACTTCATACGTGCACGTTTATTTACTGTTATCCCATTTTATTTTTATTTTCGTGGGCTCTTTCCCACACCGCCTTGTAGGACTAGGAATGATTTTTCTAGGTATGTGGATGGTGTGCTCTGCACCCATAGCAGTACCTAGGGGATCGCTCGAGACCGAGGCTCTTGGAATTGATGACCCATTCCCTTAGGTCTGAAGGCTTGGGGACCTTTTTAAACCTTATCGAGTCTAGTTGCATTAGTGAGCCCCAGCCTCATGTATCCATGTTAGAGTTCCTAGGTTAGAGTTAGCCTCACCCTTTTTAAGCACATTAGGCACGAGGGAAAGGGTTCCACCCCTTTTACATGCTTTTATTGTATTTCTTTTCTTAATTGCTCCCAATATGTTATGTGTACTATTAATTGCACTAACCATTTCGTTGTTTTTTTTTTTTGCTTGTATTCATGTGCCTTAGCAATAAGAGGCCTCTTTGGCTCTCTTTTAGTGACTTACCCACTAGATAACTCACATGTTTAAATTTCAGTTATTACACTTAATTTTCAATAAGTACATTTCATTTTTAGACCTTTTTCCCCCGATGCATTATTTATGTCCTTTAGGCCATATTTGTTACATATTTACATCGCTTTAATAAATGGCATCATGCATTAAACCTTAGAAGGAATGCCATTTAGGCATTTCCATATTAGGGATGAGCCAATCCTATAATCCCATGGGTACTTAACCCTATGTTTGGGATCTGCACGTTTACTCTTTTTGTAAATGAACCTAAGGGGTAAAATCCCAAGTTAACGGTATCTAAGTGAATTCCCCATCCAGATGACGCAATGTCGAATGCTCAACCAAGTCCCCCGAGAGCTGAATCAGTGGAAGAATAACCTGTCTTATGAGATTGGAGGGCTATTCCAATATGTGGGGCATCTACCAAGCCTGGTCGACATAATACCCAAGTGTCTGCTATCCAATCATTGATCAATTATTGGGATCCGGATGCCTCAGTTTTTCGGTTTGGAATGTACGAACTCACCCCAACCATAGAAGAGTTAGAGGGATTGTTGCAAGTACCAGGAAAAGTGTGACAGCCCCACCTTCCCCTAAAACGAACCAAAGAGGTTAGCGGACTGCCTGCCCAACTCTCGCCAGGACTAACGGTGCAGTATAAAGCGATCTATCACATTCTGAAACTTATAATGCGCGCAAACAAGGCAAAAGGGCAAAATAACCCAAAATAAAAGAAATGAAATCCAGAGTCGGCCATGAATAGTAACCGACCCGTCCGAAACCCAACCAAACATCGAAATACACATACAACATAACATTAACCATTTACAAGCCACAATGGCATTTAAAAGTGATACAAAAGTCACTACATATGTGGGTTGCCAAAACAAAAGTGAAAACGGCCCTAATGATACATTTAGGGTCCCATTTTATATACAATACAAAAGAGGCATTCATCTAGTTCATTCGGCAACCATTTAACAAAATTCATTCCAAAAGAGTCATATTCCTGTAAGGAAAACAAAAGAAACGGGGTGAGCTAAGTGCCCAGTGAGAATACAACCACCATAGCAACTAAGATCACATAAGCATAACCGTTCAATTCAAGTATGCAAATAAGAAGTAAATCAAATCAGTGAAAGGATACGGACGGCTCTCAAGAGCCCATTTCCTCGCTTATATTCTTGATCCAACCTCATTGACCCTCCGTCAATGTTAAAAGTACCAAACCGTAGACCTCACTTTACTTCCATTCCTTCCACCCAACATACCCCAACCGGGCCCGCACTCCAATCAGTAACTTTTGGTAATACTCGAGTATACCGGAACCAAAGGTCTCATTACCACAAGATTCCACAGTACAGTCCCCGAGGTATGTCAATTTTCACGACCAAGCCCTCGCCGGCTCGATTCAATTGACTACCTACGGGGTTGAGCTCGGTAATGCAGTAAGGCCATTGGATATTCGTCCAAACGACACCAAATCAATTGTCCATGAGTGGAATTCAATATTTCATATAGCAAGTGCAGTATTTCAGTATAACGGTAAACAGTCAAGAATGGAATCACAAGGGGTGAGGGCGGTCAAGTACACCCTCACCTTGATCAATTTCAATAACCAAATAAGCCTTCAAGGCATCACATTCACACATAACAAAGCCACATTGTAACAATTTAAGTGAGTAGTATACTCGCCAATCACGTAGGCGATATTTCATGCACCAACGTTAAAAAGGTCGCCGTGAACCCTCGTCACGTCCTAGAACACGTAAACAAAGACCATGAGACTTGATAACGAGTCATAAAGCAATACGAATCACAACCCCAATAGGGTTTCATATGCATTTTAAGCATAAAAGCAAACCAGAAAATCAGGAAATGTAACTCATTTGTTCCAACAACAAAAAACAGTTTTGACCTCCTAATGCGGTAATGGCACAAAATGCGCTACGCTTATCGGATTAGGGTGTAAGACCCACCGTTTCGAAGCTAAGAACCATGGCTACAACAATGTAGAAGGCCACTCAGTCCAAATCCTAGCACAACTAGGTCAAAAATTCAGAATACCAAACCAGAACCGTAATTGCAGGTTCACAAATCACACAATGCTGTAATTGGTCTAACTCAGTCTATACAGGTCCAAATGCCGAAATTCCAAAGGCATATGATAGCTATGACATCCAGATACATTTCATCAGAAGACACTAACATCAAAATCCACACCAATTCCAGTCAAAACAGTCAATTACAAGTGCCTTTTTCACATTCTGTGCAACCCAGATCAGCAATAGTAAAATCGACATATCTCACTCTACACTAGTCCAAATGACCTGAAATTTTGCAGACACCTCAAACACATCAATACCTACAACTTTTATGTTTTGAGCAAAGACCAATTCGGCCTCTAACCCTATGATCCAAAACCGGACAGAAAAGGGGGTTGAAAAACCCTAACTTTTCTCATTTCACTCCAAACCCAAAATTGGTTGCATTTATCACTAATTCACACCTACTAGAGTCTTTATAGACTATTGCCAATCATCAAAGATAGCCACAACATCACATTCATATTAAACCAGAAAATTCCTCAAAAAAAATAAAAACTTCACCAAATCAACTCAAACCAAGAAATAAATCACATAATTCACCACTTTGGCTCCCATTAGGCACAATTTAAACATCATTAAGTATAGGAGGAAGTTTAAGCTTCACTTACCTAGTAAACAAGAGAGAGGGAGTTGTAGGACACCTTAGCTCTCCAAGAAAACTTCACTAATCAACTTACTAGCACCTAATGGAGGGATAATATGGAGTAGAAACTAATTTAGGTAAGTGGTTTGGATGATTTGTGCTAGTTGGGAGCTTGAAAATTGAAGAAATCCTCTTCCTTCTTGAGCTTAAGAGAGCCGGCCATGGAGGAGTAAAAATTAGTGAATTTTGAGCAATTTTTAAGATATTTAACCTTTTGGTCAAAAAAGTCAAAAATTGGAATAGTAACTCTTAAATACTATCCAATGATACCATGACACTTGGCACCTCATTAATGCATTCCTATCCTTTCTTTTCTCTCTCACATCAATCATTTCACACACTCTACTTATCTCTTAACACCCGATAAATTTTACACAGTATCCGGAATTTAACCTAATTGACCGAATTTTTCCGAACTTTTCGCACTAGTGGGTCCCACGTCCAATATATATTTTTTATTTTCTAAAAATTCTCCAATACTAGAAAAATCATCTAAAAACTATAATTACTCATAAAATTCACCAGGAAAATATTCCTAAGCCTGAAGATGCAGAAAACATGCAATTAAGGGGAAAAACCCTAGGAAAAATATTAGGGAAATACGGGTTCTCACACTCTCTCCCCCTTAAAAAAATTTCGTCCTCGAAATTTCTCACCTTAATTTCCGAAAAGGTTTGGATACTTCTTTCGCATTTCCTCTTCCACTTCCCAGGTAGCTTCCTCTACTCCGTGGTTTCTCCATAGCACTTTCACTAGTGGAATCCGCTTGTTTCTGAGCTCTTTGACTTTCCGATCAAGCACTTGGACCGATTTTTCTTCATAGGCAAGCGATTCGTCTACTTCGATCTCCTCCGGTTGTAAGACATGGGATGGATCAGGATGATACTTCTTTAGCATCGAGATGTGAAACACATCGTGGATTCGAGAGAGACTGGATGGCAGTTCCAGTCGATACGCGACCGCTCCAACCCTCTGAAGAATCTTGTAGGGTCCGACGTACCGCGGTTGAAGCTTCTTTCCTTTACCCGCTGTAAGACTTCGTAAGGGTGTGATCTTGAGAAATACGTAGTTTCCAACTTCAAACTCCAAGTCTTTTCTTCGATTATCAGCGTAGCTCTTTTGTCGGCTTTGAGCTGTTTGGATTCGTTGCCGTATCAACTTGACCTTCTCGTAAGCCTCTTCCATCCATGGAATAGTTGTCAGGTCCAGTGCTTTCTTTTTGCCAACTTCGTCCCAGTAAATCGGTGACCGGCACTTGCATCCGTAGAGAGCTTCGTACGGAGCCATTTGAATCGACGAATGGAAGCTGTTGTTGTACGCAAACTCTACCAAGGTCATGTGCTGACCCCAGTTGCCTCCAAAGTCCAGAACGCACGTTCGTAGCATGTCCTCGAGAGTTTGAATCGTCCGTTCTGACTGGCCATCGGTCTGAGGATGATAGGTCGTGCTCAAATTGAGTTTAATCCCCAGGGTTTCTTGAAACTTCTGCCAAAATCGAGATACAAACCGTGGATCTCGGTCAGAGACAATGCTCACAGGCACGCCGTGTAGTCTTACTATCTCGTCCATGTACAGTCGGGCCAACTTGTCCATTGAATACTTCATGTTCACCGGCAAGAAATGGGCCGACTTGGTTAATCGATCCACGATCACCCAAACGGCATCATGTCCTCTTTGCGTCCTCGGTAAACCGGAAACGAAGTCCATTGTGATGTTTTCCCACTTCCACTCTGGTATCTCCAAGGGTTGTAACAAACCTGATGGTTTTTGATGCTCTGCTTTCACCTGTTGGCAAATGAGACATTTCTGCACGTACTGAGCGATTTCCTTCTTCATATTGTCCCACCAATAAGTTCCTTTCAGGTCTTGATACATCTTGCTGCTACCCGGATGGATTGTATACTTGGACCGATGGGCTTCCTCCAAAATCTCTGCTTTCAACGGCTCATCCTTTGGTACCACTATTCGGTTTCGATACTTCAAAATACCCTCAGGACTCAAATTGAAGTCCGTAGTTTCTCCCTTTTCCACTTTCTCTCTCCACTTCCGTACCATCAAATCTTCGCCTTGCGCCTCTTTAATACGTTCCAGTAGAGTAGAGGTTAGCCTAACATTGCCAAATATCACCTTATGACTCCCAAGACAGGGTCTCCACTCGCACACGGATTCTAATAAATCCCACTCCTTAATCATTAGCCCTGCTACTTGCACCTTACGACTCAAGGCATCTGCTACCACATTTGCCTTTCCCGGATGGTAATTGATTGTGCAGTCGTAATCTTCCAGGAATTCCATCCATCGCCGTTGTCTCATGTTCAGTTCCTTCTGGGAGAAAAGGTACCTAAGACTTTTATGGTCCGAGTACACTTCGAAAGTCACCCCATATAGGTAATACCTCCACTTTTTCAGAGCAAAGAAAACTGCAGCTAGTTCCAGATCGTGAGTCGGATAGTTCTGCTCGTGAAACTTTAACTTCCTAGAAGCGAAAGAAATCACATTCCGGTTCTGCATCAAAACGCACCCTAGGCCTTCTCGCGACGCGTCCGCATAAACCGCAAACCCGTCCACTCCATTTGGCAAAACTAGCACTGGAGCCATGGTCAATCTTCTCTTTAATTCCTGAAAACTTGTTTCGCATCGGCCGTTCCAGATAAATTGGCCATGCTTCTTCGTCAGGTCAGTTAGAGGACCTGCTAGTTTGGAAAAATCTTTAATGAACCTTCGGTAGTACCCAGCTAACCCTAGAAAGCTGCGAATTTTCGTGGGGTTTTCTGGCCTCTTCCAATTTGTCACGGCCTCTACCTTCGCCGGGTCCACCGAAATACCTTCATGGGAGATCACGTGACCTAGAAACGCTACTTTCTCCAACCAGAACTCGCATTTACTAAACTTAGCGTACAGCTGATGTTCCCTCAATGTCTGCAACACCATTCTCAAATGCTCCTCATGCTCCTCGCGTGTCTTAGAGTAGACCAAAATGTCATCAATGAACACCACGACAAATCGGTCTAGATAGGGTTTAAAAACCCGATGCATTAGGTCCATAAAGGCGGCGGGAGCATTGGTCAGTCCAAAGGGCATAACGGCGAACTCGTAATGCCCGTATCTTGAGTTGAAAGCAGTTTTCGGAATGTCCTCCTTCCTAATCAACAACTGATAGTATCCCTGCCGGAGGTCCAACTTGGAGAAGACCACTGCTCCTTGCAGCTGGTCAAACAACTCGTCGATGTGAGGCAGTGGGTACTTATTCTTGATGGTTACGTTGTTCAGCCCCCGGTAATCAATGCACATCCTCAAGGTTCCGTCCTTCTTCTTCACAAATAGGACAGGAGCTCCCCAAGGAGACCCACTCTCGTGAATGAATCCCCGCTCCAAAAGATCTTGCAATTGCAACTTAAGTTCCTTAAGTTCTGCAGGCGCCATTCGGTAAGGGGCTTTTGAGATAGGTGAAGTTCCAGGTAAAAGATCTATTCGGAATTCTATCTCCCTTTCCGGCGGTAAGGCTACTAACTCATCAGGAAACACATCCGGAAATTCCCTTACTACGGCCACGTCTTCCACTTTTAACTTATCCGTAGGGGTGTTAATTAAAAAGGCCAAAAAACCTTGCGCCCCTCTACTTATCAGTTTCCTAACTCGAATGCCCGAAATTAGAGCAGACGAAGCTAACCTACCCCTTACATCCAACCGTAAGGTTGCCTCGCCGGGAATGCGAAATTCTACTATTTTCGTTTTACAATCCAGTTGGGCGTTATATTTGGCTAGCCAGTCCATACCCAGAATCACATCGTACCCCTTAATGGACAAGCTAATCAGGTCTCCTAAAAATCTCTTTTCACCTACCCATACATCGCAATCCCTATATACCATACTAGTTACCAAACGTTGATTCCCCGTAGGTGTACTAACTTCTAGGTCATATGGTAAACTAGCAGGTTTTATATCGATGCCACACATGAAATCAGGGTTAACAAACGAATGAGTGGCACCAGGATCAATTAAAACTTTGGCAAAACGGTGGAAAATAGGGATCGTACCTTCTACAACCTCGGAAGTCTCTGGGACCTGATGGGGCTCTAAGGAATACACCCTAGCTGGAACTTTAGGTTTGGATCCGTCTCCCTTGGCTGGTCCAGTATTGGTCCTCGACGATGGTTGGCTCCCCTTTCCGTCTTGTTTCAGGACCGGGCATGTAGCCAATTGGTGGTCCGCGCTTCCACATCGCAGACATTTGCCCTGTTTCCTCCAGCAATTATCTTCGGTGTGGTTTGCTTTTCCACAATGCCCACAGGGACCACGAGGTGCCGAAGCCGAGCCACTCTGAGCGTTTCCCCTTTGTCCTCGCCCAGCTGGACCACCCCTGAACGGAGTCCCTTTGCCTGAACCCGATTGTCGACCACCACCCGTTCCTCGTCCAAATTTAGAGGGAGTGGTCTTCTCACCTTGTCCAGACGTACTCCCAGGAAAACCACGCTTCTTAGCCTGGAAGTTTCGGACCTGCAGCCGTGCACTTTCAACTCGTTGGGCTTTTTCCATTGCCTCGCTAAACGTAGTGATTTGAGCCGCCGCGAGGTCTTTCTGGATCTCAACATTCAACCCCTGAATAAAGCGCCGAATCCGTCGTTGTTCAGTCATGATTAACTCAGGCGCAAATTTAGACAGGCGGGTAAATTGACTCTCATATTCCGCCACAGTCTGAGCCCCTTGCCGGAGCCTGATAAACTCGTCCTCCTTCCTCTCCTGGACTAGAGGAGGGAAAAACTTTGCATTAAATTCTCGGATGAAGTTCACCCAAGTCCTAGGCGTCTGCTCCCGCTCCCATTTCTGTCTAATTACGTTCCACCAGGAACGGGCAGCCCCCTCAAGTTGAAACACGGCAAAAGTCACCTGCCATTTGTCTGGGTAATGTAGAGCTGCAAATATATCAACCATCTTCTCAAGCCATTTCTCAGCAACGTCAGGGTCGGGTCCCCCAACAAACTTCGGCGGGGAAAACTTTTGAAAACGTTCGAGAGCTCTATCCTCGCTCTCGATATGGTTACCAGGGTTTCCGGGGTTAGGGTTTGGGTTCTGGCCCTGTCGTTGCACTACTTGTGCTAGTAAATTGGTCATTTGCTGCATAGCAGCAGCTATTTGCACATTCGGATCTATTTGCGGTCCAGCATTGGGTCCAGTAGAGGTTTCCCCCGTTTCCCTAACCGGTGTGGGTTGTCTAGTTCCGCGCCCACGTCCCCGACCACTCCGTGTACCTTCCATGAGTTTTACTCGGTCTAGGCAAGAATACTAAACCAAAGTAGTAACAAGACATATAAGTAACACTTAAACTTTGCACAATAACACATATTTATACAGTCCAAGCATAATCACAAACACACATACATACAAGCCAAACACATATATACAATCAGTCAAGTCAAGTACGGCCAAAGCACGTACAAACACAAACGATCCCCCCGAGGATTGGCCTATCAAAAGAGATTTACACGTAGCTAACCCAACCCAAAACGGTTAGCTAAGGCTCTATCCCTATCCCTATGTACATACAAAAACCACTAACTATCCAAAAGATGCCTAAAGATCAAGGCCTAGTCAGTCGCTGGGGTCTGGGACCCAGGCGACGGGGTAGACTCCTCCCCAGCCTCGGCCCCAGCACACGAGGCCTCATCGCTAGACTCCTCGAGCCCGTCGTCGCACAGATTAAGGATCGCCTCAGCACGACCCCTGACTTTGCGAGCTCGCTTAACCTCGCGCTCGCGTGCATCCCTCAGTTGGTCGCATAGATCATCAACTCTGTCCTCGATCTCGTGCACGTCATACTCTAGCTCCTTGATGCGTGCAGCCTGCTTCTCGTTGGTTGCCTTAACCTAAGTCACCTCAGCTTCCAGCTTAGCAACCCCAGCTTCCAACTTAGCGTTGTCCTTAGCAAGCTCCTCACGCTCCTTTGCCACAGCCAAAACTAAGGCGTTCGGGTAAGCATAAGTATCACGGCACTCACACCGTCGAAGGCGATTGGCCGGGCTCCAACGCACCACGGCCCCCTTCTGCCTGATCTGATATGGAATCACGGGGAGTGCTCTGGGAGGTCTCACTCCCGAAGGACTAGCACTAGGGTCACCACTCGCATCCATCCTATAGCAAAGGAAGAAATAACATGAATACACTTAATAGGCATAAACAATAGAATCCTCAAGTCAAGCATTCCTATAACACCCAGGCTAATTCAAACCTAGGCTCTGATACCACCTGTAACAGCCCCACCTTTCCCTAAGGCGAACCAAAGAGGTTAGCGGACTGCCTGCCCAGCTCTCGCCAGGACTAACGGTGCAGTATAAAGCGATCTATCATGTTCTGAAACTTATAACGCGCGCAAACAAGGAAAAAGGGCAAAATAACCCAAAATAAAAGAAATGAAATCCAGAGTCGGCCATGAATAGTAACCGACCCGTCCGAAACCCAACCAAACATCGAAATACACATACAACATAACATTAACCATTTACAAGCCACAATGGCATTTAAAAGTGATACAAAAGTCACTACATATGTGGGTTGCCAAAACAAAAGTGAAAACGGCCCTAATGATACATTTAGGGTCCCATTTTATATACAATACAAAAGAGGCATTCATCTAGTTCATTCGGCAACCATTTAACAAAATTCATTCCAAAAGAGTCATATTCCTGTAAGGAAAACAAAAGAAACGGGGTGAGCTAAGTGCCCAGTGAGAATACAACCACCATAGCAACTAAGATCACATAAGCATAACCATTCAGTTCAAGTATGCAAATAAGAAGTAAATCAAATCAGTGAAAGGGTACGGACGGCTCTCAAGAGCCCATTTCCTCGCTTATATTCTTGATCCAACCTCATTGACCCTCCGTCAATGTTAAAAGTACCAAACCGTAGACCTCACTTTACTTCCATTCCTTCCACCCAACATACCCCAACCGGGCCCGCACTCCAATCAGTAACTTTTGGTAATACTCGAGTATACCGGAACCAAAGGTCTCATTACCACAAGATTCCACAGTACAGTCCCCGAGGTATGTCAATTTTCACGACCAAACCCTCGCCGGCTCGATTCAATTGACTACCTACGGGGTTGAGCTCGGTAATGCAGTAAGGCCGTTGGATATTCGTCCAAACGACACCAAATCAATTGTCCATGAGTGGAATTCAATATTTCATATAACAAGTGCAGTATTTCAGTATAACGGTAAACAGTCAAGAATGGAATCACAAGGGGTGAGGGCGGTCAAGTACACCCTCACCTTGATGAATTTCAATAACCAAATAAGCCTTCAAGGCATCACATTCACACATAACAAAGCCACATTGTAACAATTTAAGTGAGTAGTATACTCACCAATCACGTAGGTGATATTTCATGCACCAACGTTAAAAAGGTCACCGTGAACCCTCGTCACATCCTAGAACACGTAAACAAAGACCATGAGACTCGATAACGAGTCATAAAGCAATACCAATCACAACCCCAATAGGGTTTTAGATGCATTTTAAGCATAAAAGCAAACCAGAAAATCAGGAAATGTAACTCATTTGTTCCAACAACAAAAAACAGTTTTGACCTCCTAATGCGGTAATGGCACAAAATGCGCTACGCTTATCGGATTAGGGTGTAAGACCCACCGTTTCGAAGCTAAGAACTAGGGCTACAACAATATAGAAGGCCACTCAGTCCAAATCCTAGCACAACTAGGTCAAAAATTCAGAATACCAAACCAGAACCGTAATTGCAGGTTCACAAATCACACAATGCTTTAATTGGTCTAACTCAGTCTATACAGGTCCAAATGCCGAAATTCCAAAGGCATATGATAGCTAAGACATCCAGCTACATTTCATCAGAAGACACTAACATCAAAATCCACACCAATTCCAGTCAAAACAGTCAATTACAAGTGCAGTTTTCACATTCTGAGCAACCCAGATCAGCAATAGTAAAATCGACATATGCGAATGGTCATGTAGTGCCTCTAGGCCTATCTACTACCGAGCGCTAGGTGGGGGAGTTCGAGTACGCTATTCCCCATCTGACAGATATCTCCGATGTTCGTGTAGGTTGACCATTGCCTACCCGAACCACCTCATGCTTGCTTTGGATGACGACCATCGTCAGTTAGTGGATCTTAACCAGGATTTACAGGCAAAGGTGGATAAGTTTAGACAGATGGTTAGCGCTCAGGAAAAGAGGATTGTGGAGCTCGAGAAGGTCCTAGAGGGCGAGGTAGTTACAGCTGCAGTTGTTCGTGAGGAGCTCCAGAGCACTAGGGCTCGACTCACTAGGTTGGGAGAGGAGGTCCGTGGTCGGGCTTCCGACATCTTGACTGATGCTACTAGATTGGTGAAGGAGGCGATGGATGTAGTCCAAAGTCCTGATCAGGAAGAGTAGGACCCAGAGGAGGATCCTGAGGAGGAAATTCCCCCTGGTAGTCCTACTGAGGACTAGGTCTTTAGTGATTGACCTTTTGACTCTTTTGACCCTTTTGACTGATATAGTTAGGATTAGCTGGGGTGACGCTAAGTGCTGAGGCCATTGTGTTTTGCATGACTGTGTGGCCTACTTTTGAGGCATTTGCTTTTACTTTAGTCTTCTGTGACTAAAAGTACTCTTGTGGCACTTGTGTGCTATATTTTTGTGATTTCCCCCACGACTTGCTAATTGTATGAACTTGACATGTTAATGAATGTAAATTACTGTTATTTCCAATGTTTTCTTGATTGGTTCCTGTTTTCTACTTTGCATCGCATAATTGATTTATTTCTTGCACTAGGCACGCCTAAGTTATGGAAGGGCTAAGAAGTGGTCGAGACCATGGGCGAGCGATTAGACAGGCCCAACCTCAGGGGGATGAGCAGAGATCGGCAACTAGACTGACCCAGGGCCAGAAAAACATTAAGGGTAATCAAGTGGCTACTACCATTAATAAGATGACTGATATCCTAGAGCGCTTAGCTGATAGACAAGGTCCTTGACCGTTTAACCAACCTAGGGGTCAGGAAAGAGGAGAGGATAGAGCCTTAGAGAGGTTCTTAAAATTCAACCCGCCTAAGTTTCTTGGTGAACCCGACCCTGAAATAGCGGAGAATTGGTTAGAGAGGATGACTAACATATTCGCCGCTCTAGACTACACTGAGGATAGGCGAGTGAATTTTGCTGCTTTCCAATTTGAGAGAGTAGCGCGTGCTTGGTGGGATGTGATAAAAGGAAAATGGGAGAGAGTTCAAACCCTTGGACTTGGGAGAACTTCACGAGAGAATTTAATGAAAAGTTCCTTCCACCCTTGATCCAAGAAAAGAGAGAGGATGAATTTATTAAGTTGAAACAAGGAACCCTTACAGTAGTGGAGTATGAAGGAAAATTCACTAAACTTTCTAAGTATGCCCTTGAGCTGGTGGTTAATGAACGGAGGAGGATAAGACAATTTGTACAGGGATTGAATGTGAAAATTCAGGAGGACTTGCCCGCTGCCCAAATTTCTACATTTACTGAGCCTCTAGAAAAGGCACAGAGGGTTGAGAGTGCAAGACTACAAGTGAGGGACTTTCACAACAGAAAAAGAAATTTTTCTAGCCATACTTCTGGGCAGGCTAGTAAGAATACGCAACCTTCCAAAATGGAATGAGGAACGGGAGGAACAAGGACTGCTGGGGCCTCGAGGGGCCTCGAGGGGAGGTTTAGCTAGAGGAGGTCATAGTGGACCGACCCAAGCTAGGGGAGCGCCATCTATTGGTTCGGCGGTGACTTCTCAAGTTTTTTATGGGTACTGTGGTAAATCCAACCACTCCGAGAATGACTGCTGGAGAAAGTCGGGGAAGTGTTTGTTTTGTGGTAGTGCCGAACATCAGGTCGCGGATTGTCCAAAAGCGTCAAAAGTAGGAGGTAATACCCAGAGGCCATAAAAGTCAACCTCCAAGCAGACCAATGCAGGGGAAAGTCGACCAAAAGTGCCAGTTAGGGTCTATGCACTGGACTACCAACAGGTACCTGAGGCGACTGAAGTGGTTGAAGGTACAATTCCAATCTTTCACCGTTTAGTTAGGGTTTTAATTGATCCGGGTGCAACACATTATTTTGTAAACCCTAACTTCATGAGTGGAATAGATTTGAAGCCAATTAAGTTATCATATGATTTGGAAGTTAAAACACCTACCGGGGATCAAAGTTTAATTGCTAACCTGGTGTATAGAAATTGTGAAATCTGTGTTGGAGAACAAAAATTGTTGGCCGATTTGATAGGCTTAGCAATTAAGGGGTATGATGTGATTTTAGCGATGGATTGGCTAGCCCATTATAACGCCCAGTTGAATTATAGGACCAAGATTGTAGAATTGGGCATTCCAGGGCAGACAACCCTAAAATTAGATGTAAGGGGTAAATTGGCTTCGTCTGCACTTATATCAGGGATTCGGGCTAGAAAATTATTAAGTAAAGAAGCCCAAGGCTACTTGGACTTTCTAATCAACACTCCTAGTGGTAAGGTGAATTTGGAAGACATGCCTGTAGTAAAAGACTTTCCAGATGTATTTCTTGAAGAGTTAGAGTCTTTACCCCCAGAATGGGATATAACTTTTAAGATTGACGTGACTCCAGGAGTAGCACCTATCTTTAAGACACCATATCGGATGGTACCAGCTGAGTTGAAAGAGTTAAAAATGCAACTGCAAGACTTGTTAGAACGGGGTTTTATACGAGAAAGTGATTCTCCGTGGGAAGCCCCGGTTTTGTTTGTTAAGAAAAAGGACGGGAGTTTGAGACTGTGTATAGACTATAGAGGCTTGAATGATGTTACGATCAAGAATAAGTACCCATTGCCCCACATTGATGAGCTATTTGACCAATTGCAAGGGGCGGTAGTATTCTCGAACTTGGATTTGAGACAGGGTTATTATCAATTGAGGATTTTGGAGAAGGATATACCCAAGACTGCTTTTAACTCGAGATACGGACACTTTGAATTTGCCGTGATGCCATTTGGATTAACGAATGCACCTGCTGCTTTTATGGATTTAATGCATAGGGTTTTTAAGCCTTATCTAAATCAATTTGTGGTGGTCTTCATTGATGATATTTTAGTGTATTCTAAAAATGTGAAAGACCACGAGAAGCATTTGAGAATTGTCTTATAGACTTTGAGGGAACACCAATTATATGTTAAGTTCAGTAAAAGTGAATTTTGGTTGAGGGAAGTGACTTTCTTGGGACACATAATTTCTAAGGATAGGATTAAAGTAGATCCAACTAAAGTTGAAACTGTTTCGAAATGGAAACGACCGGAAAACCCTACTGAGGTTCAGAGTTTTATTGGATTGGCAGGGTATTACTGGAGATTGATCCAAAATTTTGCTAGAATTGCTGGACCCATGACTGAGTTGACCAAGAAAAGTGAAAAGTTTATTTGAAATCCTAAGTGCGAAGAGAGTTTCCAGGAATTGAAAAGACGCTTGATCAGAGCCCAAGTATTAGCTCTACCCAATGGAAAGGATAGTTTTGTGGTTTACACTGATGCCTCTAAGGAAGGATTGGGATGTGTTTTGATGCAAAATGACAAAGTGATAGCGTATGCCTCTAGGAAATTGACACCACATGAAGGGAATTATCCGACTCATGACTTGGAGTTGGCAGCAGTGGTATTTGCTTTAAAGAAATGGAGACACCATCTATATAGAGTGACATTTGAGATTTTTACTGATCATAAAAGTCTTAAGTATTTATTCTCACAAAAGGAGCTAAATTTGAGGTAACGTAGATGGATGGAATTTCTGGAGGACTATGATTATACAATTAAGTACCATCCCGGGAAGGCCAATGTAGTGGCCAATGCTTTGAGCCGTCAAATACAAATGGCTGGATTGATGATTAAGGAACTACACTAGTTGGAAGAAGTCAGTTATTGAAATCATCGACTAGAATCGAGGAAGGTCATTTTGGGAAATATTGTAGTGAATTCAACTTTGTTAGAACGTATCAAGGAATCTCAAGAAAATGACACTGAAGTGCGAAAATGGTTGGAAAAAGTTAAAAGGGGAGATAAGTCGGATTTTAACTTGGGATCAAATTGTATATTGAGATTTCGGAATCGGATAGTAGTGCCAAAGGATGAATGACTTAAGAAGGAAATTTTAGAAGAGCCACACTGATCAAGTTTATGGTATACTCTGGAGGGAATAAGATGTATCAAAACTTAAAAAGTCTCTATTGGTGGGAGGATATGAAGAAAGAAATTGCCCATTTTGTCCAGACCTGTTTGGTTTGTCAACAGGTTAAGACCGAACATCAGAAACCGTCGAGACTCTTACAACCGTTGGAGATACCTGAATGGAAATGGGAGAACATCACTATGGACTTTGTGTCGGGATTACCAAGGACACAGAGAGGCCATGATGCTATTTGGGTAATAGTGGATAGATTGACCAAATCGGCTCACTTTCTACCGATTAATATGAAATACCCATTAGAGAAGTTAGCTAAGATATACATGGATGAGATCATCAGATTACATGGAATTCCCGTGAGTATTGTGTCTGACAGAGACCCAAGGTTTGTTTCAAGATTCTGGCAAAAGATGCAAGATGTGTTGGGGACAAAACTGAACTTTAGTACTACTTATCATCCTCAGACCGACGGACAATCTGAGAGGACAATTCAGACTCTTGAGAACATGTTGAGGACCTGTGTTGTAGATTTTGGAGAAAGTTGGAGTAAATATTTAACCTTGGTGGAATTTGCTTATAACAATAGTTTCCATTCTTCTATACAAATGGCTCCGTATGAAGCCCTTTATGGTCGGAAGTGTAGGTCTCCAATTTGCTCGGATGAAGTAGGTGAAAGGAAGATCTTAGACCCGACTACAGTATCTTGGATTGAGGAACCTAATGAAAAGGTAAAGTTGATACGCCAGAGGATCCAAATCACCCAGAGCCGTCAAAAGAGCTATGCCGATAATCGGAGAAAGGATCTAGAATTTATTGTTGGAGATCTAGTGTTTCTCAAGATTACGCCTTTGAAAGTGAGTTTGATGTCTGGAAGGGGAAAGAAACTACAACCGAGGTTTGTAGGGTCTTATAAGATTATCCAGCGCGTGGGGAATGTGGCATACAAGTTGGAGTTGCCACCGAGTTTATCTCGAATCCATAATGTATTCCATGTGTCCATGCTTAAGAAGTATCACCCAAACCCCTCTCATATTTTGCAACCGAAGAGTATTAAAATTGATGAAACCTTGACCTATGAGGAGAAACCAGTGAAGCTACTGGATAGGAAAGTGAAGGAGTTGAGAAATGAACAGATACCGTTGGTGAAAGTTCTTTGGAGGAACCATGGGCTAGAAAAAGCGACTTGGGAAGTCGAAGAAGCAATTCGAGAAAAGTATCCAGACCTGTTCACCAATCAAGGTAAATTTCAAGGACGAAATTTTCTTAAGGGGGAGAGGATGTGATGACTCGCAAAATTTATTGTTTTAAATTCCATTTCGACTTTATTTAAATATTTAATTGCCCAATTACTCCGAATATTATTTTTTTAGTCTCTTAAGATGTAATTACATGGATCTATGGTTTAATTATATTTTATAGTGACTTGTTTCAAAAATTTAATTTTTGAAAGCTCGTTAAATGATAATAGTGAATACGCGATTGGGGATTTTAGCTGATTTGGAAATACCATAAGTTGGAAAAATTAGAGACTTATACATAAGCCTTAAAATAAGTATTTTTATGTTTAAGTACCCAAGTGATAGTTATTAATACTATCGTTATAAGAATTTCTTGAAGGTTTCGCTTTATCGCGCTTAAATTGGAAATACGTGTTTTCACACGTGCAATTTAATTAAGGGACTTTAGACCCTTATTTTGGAACAATTAAGAGTGGATAATATTTATATGAAAATAAGTGTATTAGAGGTTTAGTGCACTAGTAAAATAAACTCGAGAGGAATCGAGCACAAAACGCGTGGGTACAAGCGCGAGGAAGAGTTGACTTTGGACAATTGTGGACCACACATTTAAAGCTTCTCAAGGAAGCTTTATTTGATCACACACACTCTCTCTCTTCTCTCTCATTTGACCGGCCACCCCAAGAGCAAAGAACCAAACTTGCTTCATCAATTTCTACTCCAATTCTTGTACCAAATCTCAACCATTTCACACCAAAATTGAATACCACTTAGCTTAATACTTGGAGAGTTCATCTAGCTAAGAAAAGTAGCTATATTCCCCGGATTTCTTGGACCAAGAAGGGACTGAAAATTCTGCTTTGGAACATTAAAACAAGTAAGTGATGATCAAATCTTGGAAATTTGATTTATGGAAGTTCTAGTGCACATTTAAGCTCTTACATGCATATGGTAGCATGTTTATGTTGGAAAATGTTTGTGTGGGCTCTATGAACTCCCACATTAGATGGATGGACTGATTTGGTGAATGATGATGTTATTAATGGTAGTTTGGTGCTTATATTAGTGAAATAATGTTGGGTTGTTGATAGAAACTTAAGGATGGTGCAATGACCAAAAGTGACCATTTTGCCCCTGCTATGTTCATGCACTTTGATGCACAATTTTGAGGTTCTAATGGCTTTTTTATGATGTATACATGTTATATTGAGTGTGTGAAAAGTTTCATTGAAAAATAACATGATTTGGTCACCCAAATGTGTTGATTTCGAAAGCTTAGAAAACTGGAAAATGGTTCCCGTAACTGCCCAGGCAGTCATCTTGTTTCGGCCATAACATTTTACTCCGATATCGAAATCGAGTGCCCTTTGTGGCACTGGAAACTAGACATTCCCAGATTTCCATTGGTATAAAATGTATGACCTAGTTCTACTTGAGCGAGTGACACCATTCGTTTGAAAATCCCTGTCCTGTTTCGTTGTTCACTGGAAGACAGAACAGGAACTACAACTTGATGCTCAAATGTGAGCTAGTTTTGGATGGATTTTGAAAATTGTTTCTTCTGAGAAATTGTAGATTAATGAAATTTTTTTCCAACGCCACCAACCACATCCAATTCTGAGTTGAATTGAGTGATTTGTGGCCGTATTTCGAAACTGACTTCTTGAAGGAAAACCCTCCTTTTGGGCAGAATTGTTACTAAACTCGATTGAAACTTGTTAATTCGAGATTTTTGGTGTTAATCACCTACCAAACACATCTTCAATGTTTATTAGACCTTGTCTACACCAATGAACCATGTTTGAGGAAATCTCCTTGGCCAAATGCTCGAAAAGGGAAAAACGGAAGTCCAAGGCAGATTTGCCTTGAAACTTCTTGGGACTTTAGTGGTTTTGTTAACCGACTTCCCATCGTATTTTTCTATAAAATTTTACATAGGAGTCACCCTTATATGGTAGTTTAATACTGCTAATTTGGTGCCATTCCGAGTCCGTTACAATACCTAACCAAAGTCCCAAAGTTTGAAGTTTAAATCTGGAATTTTGTTTAACAGTTTCGATTTTTCACCAAATTTGAGCTATTATATCTTGGTGCTCAAAACTCTGATTGTTGACCTGCTTATTGTGTTTTAAACCTTGTATGTAACTCTAATGGAGTTCCAAATTTCAGAGGCTGGTTTGCATTGTGTGAATTTCACCGAATTTACAAACTTTGCCGAAGACCAACCTTGAAAACTGCCTTGGTGTCCAAAACAGTGACTTTTGGCCAAATTTTGAATATCTTTCATTTGGAATCATGGAAAAGTATCTTCTAAGAACTTTTAGTACTTTCTAATAGGTTTCCAACGGTACTAAATTTTCCAATTTTTGATAATCAGGGAGTGAGTTATGATTTTTCAAAGAACGCCCAACAATTGAAAATTCTTGGCCTTTTGAAAAGAAATCCGCGCGGGAAACTGTTCACCAAATCCGGCCTTGAATTTGGCCAGTTCTTGGCCAGATAGTCGACCGAATTGGTGTTGGAATTTGAAAAAAATAAGACTTGGCCTTTGCCTCCAATCCGGCCAGAATCCGGCCGGATTGTGACGTGGCCTGCCATTTTCCGACTTCGGTCATTTGTTTCGAGATCTATTTGCTCGTTCTTGTTTCCGTCCAATGATTTTAAGAATAATGATCCGTTTTTACACAAGTCTTGTAACTCTTTTGAGTCTTGATTGTTTCAAAAGAAACTTAGACCCGATTTTCGAGATATTTTCTTATATTGTACTAGTATACGACCTTCCTCATTGTTTGAGGATTATCAGTAATAGTCCATTGTTAATTGCTCAGGCACATAAGAGGAACTTCAAGAGGATCCCACGGTTGACGCTTGAACTTCAAGTGCCATTTCTTCTTGTTTACTAGGTGAGTGTCAAATGTGTGTTACTTGAACTCCTGTGAACTCGATACATGTTTACTTGTTATTGATACTTGAGATTTTGAAATTTGAGACAAGCGTGTACTTTATCACACTCGTTCTCGCTTGAAATGAATAACTCGTACTTGAATACTTGTATATCTCGATTGCTTGAATATACCACATGCTTGAATGACTTGAAATAGTATGCTATGGTGTCGTTGGAGTGAATCTCCTCGACACTCAAATATACATGGAGGATACCCAAAACCTCATTGGTCATCCTTGTACTCGAGCCGGCATGGGTTTGGTCGGGCTCCTTGGTAAACCGTGGGGAAAACAATGAAAGCTTGATCTGGTAAGAGATCTCGCTTGGCATACTCGAGTAGTATCGCCTTAAATAAATGACAGGCGGGTTCGATACAGGGGTATGTAAGGTGAAAGGGGACAGGTTAAGAGGAGTTCTACAGACAAAACCTACCCGGTTGACGGAGTGTCAATTTGTGGAGGTTATTGATCGTGCAAGTGGAATATAGCTCCTGAGAGCTTCAGTATCCTTGAATTGTTTCTGTTTCCTTTTCCAGTGAATTGTTAACTAATGAATTATTATTGCTCGACTTGTAAATTGGATTTGTTACTTGAACAATGTGCTTGCATGTGTGTTCTTGGCCTCACGAGTATTTTGCTCACCCTGTAGATTTGTTTTCCTTAACAGGATTGGGCTTGGAATGAGACTCAGAGGAAATTCCCTTTTGTACTTTTGTAATAGGGTTCCAATTCTTTTGACTAGATTTTTGGCTATTGTATATTTTGGGCTATATTATGGAAACCCGATGTAAGGATTGGGTAATTGTTATATATCGTTAACCTTGAACGCTTCCGCTTTAATTGTATTTATATTATCTGATTGTTGACGTCTACCACTGCTATAAGCTTGAACCAAAATTGCTTGAGTCCTGGCGAGAGTTGGGCAGACTTTCTGCGGATATTTTTTGGTTCGCCTTAGGGAGATGTGGGGGCGTCACAGAAATCAAAAATCAAAAAAGGAAAAAGGGGCTACGGCTAGGGTTTTTGAAGGGAGATCTTAGGTTGGGCAGTAAAAAAGTCGAGCGAGAGGAAAAAAATAGGGTCTGGGAGCTGGTGAGAAAGAGAAAAATGCAACAAGAAGAAAAATAGGGGGCTAAGAGTAAGAAACTGTGAGGACTCGCAAATTCCTTGCATATTTCTCAAAAATTCCCTTTTATTTGAAAATTATTTGGAAATTATTATTTCATGTTATCCATGGTTCAATCACCCTAGAAAAGTGCCAATGACCATAGGAAATTAGGGTTTTCCTATTCGTTTTCAATTCAAGGTGAAATCGGATTTCTCGTGTAACCGCAGTATAATTATCCGGTACCGAGTAAGGATCAAATTTGGTACTTAAGAGTGACTTTTAAGTGAGAAATAATATGTGATTAGGAGCAATGATATAAAGTTGGTGAATAGGAAGTAAAAATCCTAGTACGGGGGATTTAAGGAAAAACAGTGCGAACCGACGTGTACCGCGTACTACCGATTGAACCACCACTTGATCACCACTTTCTTGCCATACAAGTTTATCATTAATGGAGCAAAATATCTTCCCCCTCTTAGCCCTCCTATTGGCCGAAAATTAGAGGTTAGAAATGCAACAAGAGAGAGAAAAATTTGTGGTCAAGATTAGTCCAAGTGTTAGCCAAACTTGTGGCTAGAATTAATCCTTAGCTTTCCAACCTTCTTATGACACAAGCTTAGCTTAATTTCCTTCATTAATTCTGCATCTTGGCCGAAATAAGAGAGAGAGAGAGAGAGAGACAAAGAGAGTTCATCTCATTCTCCTTCATTTCTTCTCCAAATCTTGAAAAGTTTCTTCTATTCGCGCAAATCTACTCCGATTAAGTTGTTATCTAGCACAAAGGCTACCTACCGGTGTAATTTTCTTGAGGAACAAAGGCCTTGAACACTTGTTTCTAGTCTCCTTGGAAAGGTATACATGCTGGAACCTTGACTCTCCGATTAAATTCACGATTAGTTGCTAAATATGTCACATATGGTTGAATTATTGAGGTATGTGGTGAAATAGAGGCTTGGGTCATGATTTTCCATTTTATTGGAATATTTTTCAGCTTTCCTATGATTTTTCTAGTGCTTAAAATTTGGGGCTTTGATGTTTAAAGTCTAATATGGGAAGTTAAGATGGTGAAGCAAGCCAAAAATAAAGAAATTAGCATTTGATTTCAAGAATTTCCAGATTTCAGGGACTTGAACATTCAGTTCTGCCCGTTTCTATATCACCTAGTTAGAGGCCGAATTTGGCTTGGCATAAAACATGAAAGTTTTAGAGAATGATATTTTATAGTTTCCCACAAAATTTCAGCTCAATCGGAGCAACGTAGGTTGTGAAAAGACGAAAATACCCTCGCTGATCTAGGTTACTTTCCAGAATTCCGCGTGGACAGTTTAGTCTCTTTGGTTGTGTTTTTTCACTATAATACGTTCCGATTTAGTCAATTGTTAAAACATGAAAGTTTTAGTGCCCTGTCTTAGCTTTCCAGTTCCATCAAGAACGCCTTAATCGGACCTCGGTAGACTGAGATATGGTCATTTGAATGCATTATGGTTGATTAGCCGAATAGTTGGAACCAGGTTATATGAATTGAGGAATTTGATTAGATTACACTGAAAATTTGATTAAGTTCTCTTCATGAAAATTGTAGACCTTTGTTTTAGCTTCGAATTGGTATAAGTTTCACCTCAATCCGATAAGCGTAGCCTCGGATGTGTTCTATCCATGACCACATGTCAAATCTGTCTTTTGCTAAATCGTATTTCTGCACTTGTTATTATTGTAATTCTTATTCTTATGATATTATGAGCCTATGGAACGGCTTTTGACTTGAATTGCTGATATGTGTGACTTTGGGATTTGGTTGAGGAAAAATAATGAAGCCTAAATGGCTGGAAAATTAGGTAAACACAAAGGGCGTGCTGCCCAAATTTTCGCCCGAAAGCTAAGTTCTATTTGAACTTGTATAATACTATGACCGTTTTTCCATCTTAAAAACATGATCCTTCTTCAATTGGAAACTCCAAATGTTTACTTACTCTTACCAAATAAAGAGGAGTGGTTTAGGATTTTCTTGAGTATTTTGTCCTTTCTTTTTCATGAATTTCATTAAGACAATTAGTCTATAATATCTACTTGAAAATGAGATAAGTTTCAACCATATAAACGATTCCGAAAACGGTATTTCTTAGTCTATCTAGTTGGATTTTGACTTGTCTTTAGTTCAAGTGTTTCCATTAGAAAATTTTATAACCCTTTTGAGTTTGATTTTACGTTTGGTCTATGAAACCCTAGTTATTTTGTCCACGGGTCTAAATGTCCTCGTTTCGCTTTAAAGTCTTTTATACATTCTACTCTATAATTGTCAAGTTTCTTGGATTGCACCTAATTGTTTGTGCTAGGTGAGCTGTAATATTCTTTTCGTTTAATCTTAGGTTTTCTCGGTGATTAAAGATAATATCCGGAAAGATATTTTGCCGTTGTTTTTCATACATAGGTGAGTGTTCTATATACGTTTTGTTTCTATGACTATGTGGATTGTTGGGTCTATGTGATTATTTGTGACTATTTGATTAAATGTTACTTGTTTTCTATGATTTCTAAAATGAACTTTTTCTAGGTGAGTGTGTACTTTATCGCACTCGACCTAAATAAATATGAAATTTTCAATGATTTAATGATGGAAACATTAGTTGCGCATGATGTAAGCCTTTTGGCTGAATTGGGCCCTGCCCTTCGTTACCGATCGACTCGAGCCAGAAGCGGACTCGGTCGGGCGATATGGTGACCCTGGGTGAATTTGGTATACTCGAGTATTACCTTGTAGTCCGGCTACGTCCGGATGGGTGGATTCCGGCCAATGTCCGGATGGGTGGAGTCCGGTCAACGTCCGGAAAAGGGGATGAACGAACAAAAGGATGAACGAGGGATTCTACTTACAAAAAATGTATTTCCAAACGATTGGAGGAATAAGGGGAAATGTCAGGGGAACGAACGAACAAACAAATAGCTCCTCGTGAGCCTGTATCCTTTTAATGAATGTATTATCATTGCTTTATATTGAACATGTTTTCTGGATTAAATGTTATTACATGACTAATGTTCCTTGTTTAATTACTTGTTTATATATATAGAACCTCACTGGGCTTTTTAGCTCATACCACGTCAATTGTTTTCCTTAGCAGGGGAAGGCGAGCAAGGACGAGCGTTCTGTATAGTCTAGTTGATCTAGTTCTTTGGCCTTGTAATGGTTCTCGCCCTAGTGCTTGGCACGGGCTGGTCGTATGAGGAATGAGAACCCTTGTATATTCGATGTTTGTACTTGAATGGTAAAAACTTTGAGGACTTCTGGTGTGTAGAAGTTTCTTATCTTTTACTTGAGCATCTATTGTCTATGGATGTATATACATGATTTGAGTTCCATAGTGAGTGAGTCCTGGCGAGAGTTGGGCAGGCGACCCGCTGAACCCTGGGGTACGCCCTAGGGGGAAGTGGGGCCGTCACAGAAACAGTCGAAGGCTTCAGCGGAAAAAAAACAAAGAAGAGAGAAAGAAAATTGGCGGCGGAAGGCCGGAAAAACATAGCAAAAAGGGGAGGCTACAGTTTTTGAAGAGAAAAAACCAGAAAAACAAGAGGGAAAGCGGAGGCTAGATGGCGGAGAATTCCTTCTCCAATTCCTTCAAAAGCCTTCTTACCACCACAACCAGCTTCAGCGTGCCCCTTCCCCACAACCACAACCACAACTCCAACTCCCCCCTCCGCCGCATGCCCAGATTTTTCCTCACGACCCCGCCGTTGCCACTGTCGGCCGCACCCTCCCCTTCAATAGCTCTTTAATGGTCCAGTGCCGCCATGGCCTCATCCCCACCACCTCGTCGAAAGCCACCACTGCCATCGGCGAATTTTCACCGCGAGAGATCACTGTAAGTTATCCTTTCCCCTTACATTTCAATCTTCCTTCAAACACAAATGTTTGAAACTCTCAAAGCATGTTTTTTTATTTTTGTTCATTGTAATATTTTGCTGCTTATATGCGATTTTGGGAATATGCTTGTTTTATATGTTGATTGGACTCAAATCCCTTGTTTCTGACAATTTTGGGGCTGATTATAACGTCATTTGAGCAGAGAATTGCTGAATTTTTAATGCCCAGTAGCTGTTCGATAAAATGCCCAAACGAAATTCCAAACCAAAAGAATCAATCTTGTGCGTTTTCTGTATGTGTTCAAGAGGAAATCTGGCCAGTCCAAAGCTGGCCAGAACTTGTGCGTTTCACCGGTTGGGGAGGGGAGAGAATCCAAATGGTTTTTTGAGTTTCTTCCATTTTTGTTGTTTTTGCATCTTACAATGATTTAGTGTGTTTTTCCTGTGTAAAGCTAATGGAATTTTGAAGCATCAGAAGTTGCAGAAACTTTTCCCTTTCAGTTGCATCAGAAAGCTCCCGCGATTCATGAACCCCTTAATTTTTGCCTAATTTCACTATGGCCCAAAATCTGGAAAAATCGAACTAATTTCGCCCTTTAAGTCTAATCCTCTGTTTGCATATTTTATGTGAATTTTTGGATAGATTAATTATGGGATTTAATGCATAACCAGAGCTTGGTAATTTTTAGTTGGGTTTTTATCTTGATGGTTTTTTTTTCCACAAAAATAAGATGAGGTTTGGTTTGGGATTATTGGTTGGGTTTGACAAAAGGGTTGATGAATTATTTTCTGGGTTGTTGACATGGGCTTGAGGGATAGAGCCCATATGTTTTTAGTTGGGTTTTGTTTGGACCAGTAGATGGACTAGCTCGTCTGTTTTGCTTGAGTTTCGGTTGGGCTAGGAGGGTTTTTGGCCCAAACAAATAAGAAAAGGGCCCAATAGCCTATTAAGTCAAGAAGCCTGATGACATAATTTCATTCCAGTCTCCTAACTTTCGGATGTTTTCATTATGGCCCTACAAATTTTTAATTTCTTTCAATTGGGTCCTTACTTTAATTGCAAATGAGTCCCTAAACTTTATTTTCCTTTAATTTTTTACCCCAAATCTTTGTGATACTTGTAATTGGAACCCCAAAACTTTGTTAATTTTTGCAATTAAGTCCTTACTTGTTTTAATTTCTTGAATGTAGATTGTTTACATAACTTAATTGATTCAATTTCATGTTTATTTTCATCTTTTATGATTATTTGTTAATTAAAGTGATGCCTTGACCCCTTTCTTTGTTTTTGGACGGTAAATAAGTAATTTCATTTCATTAGGGCACCAACTCAAAGGAGGTACACTTTATCTCTTATTTTGACTTTATTTGATCCTATGTGCCCTATGTGATTCTATGTGCTTAATTGCATGCCTTTTGAATGTTTTCATTTCATTTATTTATTTATTCACTTTATTTGTTTTTATTTTGTATACTTATTTCAATGTAATTATTTGAAAGGCATTCAAAGGCCAAAGTTGTAATAGTTAGGGGTTTATTTATTTTTATTCTTTCCCTTTTTAGATTGTAGCAGGGCCCCCCAATGTAATAGTTAGGGCTTGTTTACTTTATTTGCTTGGTATGTTTTGCATGCTTATGTGTTATATGTTATCCGCTTTCTTAGGGCCTTGCATCTAGATATCATGCTTATGTGTTATGTGTTGTACGTGATTTATGTGTTTTCATGCTTTTATTAGGTCTTACATGATTTATTTGATTGTAACAAATGCATGTTGAATCCACACTAGTCCAACGCTAGTTGTGGCTCATTGTTATGATTTTCCACTAGTCCAATGCTAATAGGAATTCATAGATATGGGCAAGTCCAACGCTAGACCTTTAGGAGCCCTTCGAGCGTTAGATCATGATTGTGTGATAAAATCACTTCATCTCATGTATATTTTTCACTTTCTAGGGTCTTTTATCATTTTTTGCATGTTTCTCTTATATATATCCCCTATCCCATATTCCCTCTTATATCCATATCCCCTATTTTTATTTTTCCTTTATATAATCCTATGTATGAGACATGACATTAGATTTGCATTTCATGTAGGAAAAATTAGAGATAGGTTAGTACATTTGCTTGATTAGATTAGGAAAAACCCCTTGAGTATGGGATATGGACGATTTTGGCTTTCTAGCCTTAGCACGCTCGTATTCCCTCTGTTAAAGGGAAAATTGAGTCATGAACATTAGTTCCCCGTACTCGACATGATGCATTCCTTTAGGACATGTATATTTGTATAATTATGATTATTTTTTATTATTTTCCTTCCCCTTTTTTAGAGTCTCATATTTTTGCATTATTCGTGATTTCTTCGAAGAGTCTTTATTGGACATCACAATTAATGTGATTGGTACCAAGTAAGCTTTGAAGATACATTTCAACCCCCGACACCCTCCTAGATCTAGGGTTTGCATTCATATAGTGCATCCAAATGTGATAAATCTTTAGGTTAAAATAAGAAAATTCTTGACTAAATCACGCAACTAGCTTTGGTTAAGTTGAAAGGGTGCCTTGGATTTTATCCTTGCCTTCCCTTTCTTCAAATGTGACTCCCGAATCTTTTTCTCTGATTTTCGTAAACTTGGAGTCATTTAAAAAGAGTTTTTCTACTTTTTTTTTGAAAATTCATTTTTAGGTGACTTGGTACGCCTTAACTCAATACCAAGTGGCGACTCCGATTTTTCCATTCAAAAAAACCCTTTTTAAACTATTATTTTGGGTCAAAAATCGTCGCATTCTCAAGTCCCATTTAGACCCACATTTCTTTCTCTATTTTCTAAAAAAAATCAAAAAACTCATTTTTCACTCAAAAATAATCCAAAAAATTAATTTTTTTAAATACTAATTTATTTTTCTTTATTTCCAAAAATGGGGCGCGACAGTGGATAGTTAGGGTTTTGCCACATGGCCCAATCTTGGCCCTTTCTTCCCTTAATCTTTGACTAATAAAGTTTCTGCCCTCCAAATGTTTCAATGTCTATTTAACACCTCTAAACTGTTATATAAAGTCCCAACCACAAATAAAAGGATATATGGCCAAATATATCTAGTGAACTAAAAAAAATTGCCAAGTCTAGGAAATGTTACAATTCAAGCAAAAGCAATAATAAAATGCAATGCAAGGAAATGTTTTAAGTGATTTAATCTTAGAGCAAGGCAAGTAGTTTAGAAAATTTTGTATTTTAAAGTGAGGTTCTCACACTTGATGCATCGGATTTTCAAACCCTATTTGGATCGATTTGTAGTCGTATTTATTAATGACATCCTTGTTTAATCTAAAACCTGTGAGGAGCATAAGCAACATTTGAGGATCGTCTTGCAGACTCTGAGAGAACATCAATTATATGCCAAATTCTGTAAATGTGAATTTTGATTGGAGAAATCTCTTTTCTAGGGCATGTGATTTCAAAGGATGGTATCATAGTCGATCCGGCGAAAGTAGAAGCTGTCGCTGAATGGAAGCGGCCAGAAAACCCTACTGAAATTCGTAGCTTCCTGGGTATGGCAAGTTATTATCGGTGATTTATTAAGAATTTCTCGAAACTTGTCGGTCCTTTGACGGATTTAACAAAAAAGTGTGGCAACTTTGTTTGGGATACTAGATGTGAAACTAATTTTCGAGAATTGAAGGAAAGGTTGACCATGGCACCGGTTTTAGTTTTGCCTAATGGAATGGACAGTTTCACTATATATATTGATGCCTTGAGGGAAGGATTAAGGTGTGTATTAATGCAGAATAGAAATGTGATTGCCTTTGCCTCTAGGAAGTTGAAACCCCACGAACAAAATTATCAGACCCATGATCTAGAACTAGCAGCTGTTGTCTTTGTTCTGAAAGAGTAGAAACATTATTTGTATTGGGTAACTTTTGAGATTTATACAGATCATAAAAGCCTTAAGTATCTATTTTCTCAGAAGGAGTTGAACTTGAGGCAGTATTGATGGATGTAATTTTTAGAGGATTATGACTGTATGATAACTTGTGACAGCCCCACCTCCCCCTAAGGCGTACCAAAGGGTTCGGCGGGTCGCCTGCCCAGCTCTCGCCGGAACTCACTCACTCACTACAGTCCTCCAATGAAATATAAGATAAATCTCAAATATTACATTCAATTCTTCAAGAATTACATATCACAAGTACCAGAAAGTAAAACCTAGAAAAACTGATAACTACAACCACCACGCCAACAATATACATCTTACTCGTCAACTTTTAACAAATACAAATTCAAGTATTCTATAGCTCAAAATCTAACCACCTTCCCGAGCGATCCCCGCGTCGGCCCCCTGCTAAGGAAAACAAATGGGACGGGGTAAGCTATATGCCTAGTAAATAAACAGGGCAAAAGCGTAAATTTCACGTAACAATAGTTACACAGTAAGAGTAAAGCAAAAGCAGAAAAGTAACATCACATGATAAGGATACAGGTGGCTCCAAAGCCAATTCATGTGCCATGTATGATCTCCTGCCGACACTCCGTCGACTACAATTAATGGTCCGTAGAACTTCACTTGTACTCCCACCGTACACCTTATCACCCTCTCTGGCCAGGCACCTCACAAACTTGCTCGAGCGAACGAAATTGAGCTTGGTTCACAAGCTCGGGTCACAAACTTGGTCCACATAATCGGTGAACCGGATTCACAAACTTGGTGACCTCAAACCAGGTTGGACTGACTTCGACCAAGCCCTAACCTGCTCGAATAGTCCATCTAGGTCATGAGATCGGGCCCCAAACTCACGAACTTCACAAAATTTACTCAAAAGTCACCCCGAGCCACAAGCTCAAGGTGTTTAGTTTCAAAATGATTCATATACATATGCCATGTACAAATAGGTGCGTGTTATTCTTGGTTTTGATGATCACAAAAGTTTGTTTATACAGACCAAGAAAGTGAACACTTTGATCAGGTCTGTTGGAACAAAGAAAGCATATGTTCGTTTATCTCCTGACTACGTTGCTTTGGATGTGGCAAACAAGATTGGAATAATATGAATGAATTTAGTCATTGTTTTGTTTCGATCAAAGATATTGTCTTTTAAGTATGTCTAGTTTGTCATTCTTGGTACTTTGAAATATTTGTCTAACCTTCTTCAAATACAAGTGTTTTTGTCTATCCAAGAATCAGGTTCAAATATGTCATGAAATGCAAAACAACCAAAATGAGAAGCAAAAACAGGACAATCAGGTCGGACGGCCGAAAGGAAACTGTCGGACGTCCGAAAAGATAAAGAACATCCGGAAGGAAGCACCGTCGGACGCTCACATGGAAGCATCGGACGTCCGAAAGGATCGGACGCTTGCCATCGGACGCTCATCAACCACATCGGACGTCCGAAAAATTCCAAGATAACCTGCTAGCTCTCGGCCCAAGGTCGGACGCTGTGCTGTCGGACGACAAAAAACTCATCGGACGTCCGAACCTCAACTTGGCTATCATCGGACGATTGGTTCGGACGATGATTCGATCGTCGGACGTCCGACAGCCCCAACAGCTAGTTGACTCTTCAGCTGCCTTCTATCCGTTGGAAGCATTGATGAAGCCCATTTCTGGATCCCTTTAAAATCAAACTGGTCTGAACCAAGAAGGGACTTTTGCACACTTTGTTTACAAGTTCTCAAGAGATATTTTAGCTAGAAAATAGTCTCCAAAGCAGATTTGTTTTAAAGTGGTGTGAATTTCTGTTGAGCATTTCTTTTGTGGTTGAAAGGATCTTTAGTGTAGCTTTGTTGAGGGTTTTCTGAGTGTTTGTAAAACTTCCTAACTTGACTAAGTGAGGCTTAGGGCAAGGAGGAAGTGCTCCCTCCATTGTACATCTAGTTGATCTTCGTTCATCAAAGAGAAGTTGCTCTTCCTAGTGTTTGGTCTTCAAGTTTGGGTATAGCTTGGTAGACACTTGGTTTGTTTCCCTATTTTACTTTTCTGTTTAATTAAAATTCTCATTGCTTATCTATACTTGTTTTTCTGATCAATATTGCTCCTATCTTCTAATTTACTTAGTTGATCATTACTAGAAAAGAAGGTAAATTTTTACTAAAGAAAAAGTGCATAAATTTGGTTAAGATTTTAATCAACCCAATTCACCCCCCCTTTTGGTTGTCTTTGGGACTTACAGTGCGCAAATTAGGGTTTAGGTCGAGTGCGATAAAGTACACCCTCGCCTAAGTACCCTTTTCATAAATATCGAAACACATAAGCAACTAACACACAAGAGCGGCCCGAATACTTACACAACGAACAATGATAACAAAAGGACGAAATTCGCGTCGCGAAGAGTAGCTAGTAGGCCCCACCGGCTCCACCTAGCTCACCACTGTCTGAAATAGAAGATTGCGTCACATAGTATCACAAATGGCTACTAATATGCCTAAAACAAGCAAAATGACAAAATTGACACATGCAAGTGCAGAAACGGCATACGAAAACGGGAATGGCGGCCTAGCCGTTTTACCGTCAAAACTGTTTTGAACACAATCGAGGCTACGAGTGTCGGATCAAGGTACATAAGGTACTATTACGAAGCTAAGAGAAAAGTCTATAACTTTCATGAAGACCCCTAACTCCGGATTTGAACAGAGATGGGTCGAAAGTGTAGAAAACCGTTCCAGGAATTCGCACTCCAAAGTAACCGACAGGGTATCTTTACTGGACTATAACTCCCAGCTCACAGATCCAAATCAGGAAATTCAAAAGGCATTAGAAAGCTGAGACATAAAGCTAAAACTTTGATGTTTTGGCCAAGACCTGAATCCACTCAGAACAGAACGAAATTTGAGTGTCAAAGTACCCGTAAGAACTGTCCAGATTCAAAGGCAGTTCTGACGATTGATCTTGTTTGGGTCATAACGGAAGCTACGGAACTCGGATTTCGACGCACTCTATACCGTTTTGAAGCCAAAACCAAGATCTATATTTCTTATGAAGGAGTCACTACCCAGATCATACGGTATCAAAACCGAAAAAGTCACGGGTAGAAGCTAAACTAAAAACGTACAGAACCTGATGTTCAAAACAGGCTTGAGTATTTCATCTATAACTCATGATACACTAATCCGTTTCACCTGAAATTTTACAGGAATATTTAGGACTTAAGAGGCTACAATGTTGAAGAAGGCCACTCAGTCCAAGTTCGAGTGTAACTAGGTCAAAATGCAATATACTACACCAGAATCGCAAAGACAGGTTCGCAAACCACATTCTGGGTCAAACATCATAAGTCAGGCTACAAAAATCCAATTTAGGTGATTCCAAAACCATCCGAAATCAACGATACATGGCTACAATTCATCATAAGACCTTAACAATCAAATCCAAAGTATTCCCAACCAAATTAGCCAATTACCAAAGCTGATTACCAAGTTTCGGACAAAAACAGGGTAGCAAGGGTATTTCAGTCTTTTCTCAAGCTACGTTGCTCCGATTGAGCTGAAATTTTGTAGGAAACTATAAAATATTATTCTATACAATTTTCATGTTTTGTACTAAGGCCAATTCAGCTTCTAACATTGTCAAACAGAAACGGCCAGAACTGGAACCTAGAATTTCAGAAATCTGGATTCCAAGCATATAAGTGCTAATCCTCACAAATTGAACTTGAAACACCCCTACTACATCCTATACATGCTTATATACATCATATAACATCCATACAACAAATATGATAAAGAAATTATTCAAACCCTGACTTAAATACATCAACCCCAATCATCCAAATCCACTTGATATAAGCATAACAAGCAAAATTACATGCTACTACACAACTCAAACATGGTTAAGGGAAAAGAAAAGTTAGTCAGCCATTATACCTCAAGACAAGAGCTTTCAAGAGTTATCCTTCACTTCCCTTGGCAAAATTTAGCTCCTTAAGCTTCCCAAGCTTCCAAACTAATGATTAATCGGTTTAGTTTTTCTTGTTTTCACTCATTCAAGCTCAAACCAAGATTGATTGAAGTTTCCTCTTCTCTTATTTTCGTCCCTCAACTCACGGATGATATGCAGAAATAATGGAGGAAATAGGTTGGTTTTTGGTGATAAATATGATGTAAATTAGTTAGTCAACCATCCAATGAAATACCGCCACTTGGTTGGTTTTTGGTGATAAATAATGGAGGAAATATGCAGAAATAATGGAGGAAATAGGTTGGTTTTTGGTGATAAATATGATGTAAATTAGTTAGTCAACCATCCAATGAAATACCGCCACTTGTCGCCACCAATTCCATTCATTTTTTTCCCTTCTCTCTCTTGGTATTTAAAGTCAACAATTGTGGCTGATGTATGAGATATTTTGAGGGTTAATTAGCTGTAATAAAATAAGAAGATTAAGGTAATAAAGTATGGGTCAAATGGTGTGTTTACCCGGTAACAAACGGTACCCGTCGGTTCGAGCCGGTTTTCCTTAAATCACCCGTACTAGGGTTTTTTTCTTCCTATTCACTAACTTTTTATTATTGCATCTAATCACATATTATTTCTCACCCAAAAGTCACTCTTAAACACCAAATTTGATCCTTGCTCCGTACCGAAAAATCATCCGGCGAAAAATCGCGAAAACCCTAATTTGCTCCAATCTTGAAAACGAAGAGTGAAACCCTACTTTCTAGGTTCATTTGCACTTATTGTGGAGTACTTGAGTAGGAGGATCATATTAAATGAATAATTTCCAAATAAAAGGAATTTTAAGAAAAGTGTGATGAATTTTACAATTCCATAGAATAAAATTAGGGTTTTGAGTCAAATATGAGGGATTTAAACATAGTCACAAGTAAACTAGGGTTTTTGATTAAAATTTTAGGGTTTCTAGTCTTTTAAAACAAAATAAGGTTTTAAATCAAACCCAAAGAAATAACTTTAGTATCTTCCCTGAAACAAAATAATGTTTTAAAATAAAATGAACTAAAGAAACCGTAAAACAATAGCATCTTAAAAGTTGGGGTGTCACATAACTACTATCCCGGAAAGGTCAATGTAGTAGCAGATGCCTTAAGTCAAAAGACTCAAGTGGTTGGATTAATGATTAAGGAGTGGAGTATGCTGGAAAGGATTAGTGAGTGGAATCCTCGACTTGCACGCTAGAAGGTGATTTTCGAAAATATTATGGTGAGATCCGCCCTACTAGATTGAATCAAAGAGGATTAGAGGAAAGACACTACAATACAGAAGTGGATGGAAAAAGTGCAAAAAGAGAAATACCTGATTTCAACTTGAGTCCTGAAAGGATCTTGAGATATCGAAACCGAGTGGTTGTGCCGAAGGATGAAAAATTGAAAAATGAAATTTTAGATGAACCCCACTGGTCTAAATATGCGGTATATTCGGGCAGTAATAAGATGTATCAGGATTTGAAAGGGTTATATTGGTGCGATAATATGAAGAAGGAGATTGCCTAATACGTTCATACTTGTCTCACTTGTCAACAAGTCAAAATCGAGCATTAAAAACCCTCAGGCTTGTTACAATCCCTTGAAATACCTGAATGGAAGTAGGAGCATATTACGATGGACTTTGTCTCAGGTTTGCCATGGACACAAAAAGGCCATGATGCCATTTGGTGATAGTTGATAGGTTAATCAAGTCGGCCCATTTCTTGCCACTAAACATGAAGTACTCCATGGAAAAGTTGGTCCAGTTGTACATGGATGAGATTGTGAGGCTGCATAGGGTACCGATAATCATAGTCTAGGACAAAGATCCCCAATTGGCGTCTCAATTCTGGCAAAAGTTACAAAAGCTTTAGGAACCAAATTGAACCTTAGTACCATATACCATCCTCAGACAGATGGGCAATCCAAAAGAACCATACAAACCCTTGAGGACATGTTAAGGACATGCATTCTAGATTTTGGAGGTAGTTAGGGCCAATACATGACATTGGTGGAGTGAGGACTCAGAAATCCATGTACTTAAAGCGTGAGGACTCGAAAAAAATGAATGAATGATGAGTTTTATATTTTATCTCATTTCTTTAAATATATTTTTTTTATTATTATTTTATTCTATTCACCTAAATTTCTTAGACACTTTTATGATTGAGTTAATAATTTTGCACTTCTCCTACTATAAGTTTTGTGTGTTACGTTTGTAGCATGTTTGAGAAGTGGGACCCACTAGTGAGGTGTGTTATAGATTTAGTGGGTAAAATGAATATTTCATGTGAGAATTTATGTGATTAAAAGTGCTAAGAGTGGATTGGAGGAAAACCATATGGATTATTTATTAGAGACAAAGGAAAGTCAAAAGGATAGGTTTACTCCTATGCCAACAAGTGTCAATCATTTAAGCTTTCTTTGACTAAGACCACTTTTGGCTTTATCTTGGAAATTTTGGCTAACATTCCTTCACTTCTTGCTTCCTCTTGGCCGAATTCTTTGAGAGAAAAAAAGAGAAAGAAAACTCCATCTTAACTTTCAATTGTTGCTTGAATCCTTGAAGTTTCATCCAAATCTTGCAAACTACTCCATAAAAAGTGACATCTAGGAGGGAATAAGATCTTTGGTGGAAAGATTTGGGAGGAGCAAGCCCTTGGCAGCCTCTCTTTATGGGGTTTTAAGGTAATCATGCCTACAACCCATTTGACCTCTTTTATCTTGCTTTTGAGGAGATTAAAGGCTTGATTATGGGATATTATGTGAAAAAAATTCATGACTGGTGTAGAGAATCAAAATTTCCAGCTTTAGTTGAGCTGTTAATATGTTAATATCAAGTTTACTATGAATTTTTAGCCTTGCCATGTGATTTTTTCAATTTGTTCATATTTTATTAGCTTGCTTATGGAAATTCCAGCTTGTAGAGTTGAAATTTTGCTTGATGACAAGCCTTGATATGGTGACATGTGAGCTAAATACTCGTCTATTTTGGTGGCTTTATGGTCCAAAATTAGTAGCTTGTATAGCCTATAATTTGTGGTCTTGATTTGGATGGTTTGGCCATGAAATTGTGTGTTGAGTTTGGAGATAAAGTTTAGGACAAAACAGGGGTTATGCTGTCCGTATTTTGGGACAGCTTACTACCTTTGATTGTGGGTTGATTTGGTGATGTACTTGCCTAATACGCTTAGTGAACCATTAAGCTTTGCTTATGTGTTGCATTTTGGTTGAAATGAAAGGGTTTTCATTGGGATTTTCCTCCAAATTGCTGGCTGAAGTTGTGTTTGTTGACCAAGTGATAGTGCAGCCTATTACCTTGTTGTTTTTCCAACCTTTTCAAAATTGGTTTTGGCCAAAACTTGTTCCAGTGAATTTGAGTGAAAACTATGAATGTTGGAAGGTGAAAAACCTAATGGTCTTGCTTGTGTCATGGCTGCAAGAAAAAATAAATTCTGGTTGGAATGGCATATTTGTACTTTGCTGCCTTTTGCCTCAAAATCTTTAGTTTTGGAAGTCTTTTGGACATAATCTTGCTGACTTTACTTGCTAAAACCTTGAATAACAAATGTATGTGAATTGAAGTGAATATCATACTGTAAAGTGGTGAAACATCTTGTTTCTTTCACTGTTTTGCTGCTGGAAATCTCCAGCCATGAAACGAATAAGGAACTTGATGGTTATTCATGTTTTCTTGAGTCCAAAATGCTCTCATTTCACTCCAAAACCTCACTTGAGTTTTTGCCCTAAAATATACTTGGATTTTTCCTTGATTTGCACTCTAAATATATTCATGTATATTGGGTTTTGAAAAGTTAACTTGGATAGGCATACGATTCATAGTCGAGCCTAAATTGTGAATTCCGTTCACTTGACTTTGGATGTGGGGACCATAATTATTTTGCCTTGGTTGTTTAGGGTTTGTTGGTGAGTGCGAGCATAATCCAAGGATGAACTTTTAACATTGCCCTACTTGACCGGTGAGTGTACCACTTGCATGATTTGTTGTTTAAGTGCACTGCTTTGTGACTGAAAATTATGGATGTATGATTACGGTTAAGTTGTTCTAGGCGGGCCAAGTGTGTACTTTATCTCACCCGGTCTCATTTAACTGTTTGACTGTTTTACTGTCCACTTGACATACATTACTTGTACTTGAATTTAATGTTGTTTGGATCCTAATATCCAACAACTCTTCTATGAACTTGGGCTCAAACCCTATCAGCTAGTTAATCGACTCGAGTCACCAAGAGCTTGGTCGAGATAGATTGACGGGCCATAGGGATCTATCTCTGAATCTCTGAATACTATTACTTTGGAACCTAATATACTCGAGTATTATCACTACTATTTCTGTTTGGTGTTCGGACCCGGTAAGGGGTATGGTCGGTGGACGGATATCGGTGTAAAGTGGAGATCTACGGTAAATGTTTTGCTACTTTAAACGTTGACAAGTGTCAACGGTCTTTGATCAAGCTACTGCGACTGGGACTCTGGCTCCTGAGAGCAACTGTATCCCTTTACCCGTACCACTGGACACTAGTTGTGGTGTTTACTTATTCTCTTAACAGTTGCTCATACTTGTTAAACTATAGTTAAAACTATGTGATCTCCGACTATATGATCCAGTGGTACCTTATTGGGCGAAAGCTCACTCCGTCATATTTGTTTTCCTTGCAGGGGCAAAGTCTTGGGAATCGTGCCTTTTGGGAAGGGTTGAGCTAGTTATAGCTTTTAGGTATTTTGTATGAGCTCCTCTGTAATAGTAACCCATGTTTGTCTTTGTATAAGGTTGAACACTTTGGTATGTACTTTAAGTATGAATCGCTAGTGACCCTATTGTATATAATGCTGGATTGACGATTTGAAGTAAATGGTGAGTTTTAGTACCTTTTGCAAAATTTGGGTTAGCTAGTCCTGGCGAGAGTTGGGCAGACAGTCCGCTAACCCCTGGGATACGCCCTAAGGGAAGGTGGGGCTATTACATAAAGAAATCTTAGGTACCATGTCCACGTGGCAAAAAAGTGAGCAACTACAACAACTTTCCATGTCTTTTTATGATATAGCTTGATGTATATTGATACATGTATACTTGAATTTTCAATACCTGCACACACATGCACGCACACATATAAACTTCTTTTTCACATTCCTTTCTTGCATAATTCACTCTTTAAAATAAGATATAAAATTTTACTCGCTGAATTGATACTTAGATAGACTTCTCTTTTTATTCTTCTACATTACTCATCAATTATTTATGTTTCTGCTTCATTTACTCTCTCAATTGATACTTATATAGACTTTCCTTTTATTCTTCTTCATTACTCATCAATTATTTATGTTTCTACTTCACACCCTTAGTTTTTACTAATACATAATACACATTTATAGATATGTTTCTACTTCTTGCCCTCTTTTGGAAGAGCAAAAGAGGATATTTGAGTTTAATGAACCCAAATCCATGTACTTAAAGAAATCTTAGCTAGCATGTTCATGTGGCAAAAAAGTGAGCAACTACAATAACTTTTCATGTCTTTTTATGATATAGCTTGATGTACATTGATACGTGTATATTTGAATTTTCAATGTATACACACACACACACACACATACATACGGACTTCTTTTTCACATTCTTTTCTTGCATAATTCACTCTTAAAAATAAGATATAAAATTTTACTCTCTCAATTGATACTTAGATAGACTTCCCTTTATTCTTCTCCATTACTCATTAATTATTTACATTTCTACTTCATTTACTCTCTTAATTGATACTTAGATAAACTTTCATTTTATTCTTCTCCATTACTCATTAATTATTTATGTTTCAACTTCATACCCTTAGTTTTTACTAATACATAAATACACATTTATAGATATGTTTCTATTTCATGCCCTCTTTTGGAAGAGCAAAAGAGGATATGTGAGTTTAATGAACTAAAATCCATGTACTTAAAGAAATCTTAGCTAGCATGTCCACGTGGCAAAAAAGTGAACAACGACAATAACTTTGCATGTCTTTTTGTGAAATAACTTGATGTATATTGATACATGTATACCTGAATTTTCAATAAATACACACACACACACACACATACATATAGACTTCTTTTTCACATTCCTTTCCTGCATAATTCACTCTTTAAAAGAAGATATAAAATGTTAGTCTCTCAATTGATACTTAGATAGACTTTCCTTTTATTCGTCTCCATTACTCATTAATTATTTATGTTTCTACTACATACCCTTAATTTTTACTAATATGTAAATATACATTTATAAATATGTTTCTATTTCGTGCCCTCTTTTGAAAGAGCAAAAGAGGATATTTGAATTTAGTGAACACAAATCCATGTACTTAAAGAAATCTTAGGCAGCATGTCCACGTGGCAAAAAAGTGAGCAACTACAATAACTTTCCGTGTCTTTTTATGATATAGCTTGATGATATTGATACATCTATACCTGAATTTTCAATACATGCACACACACACACACACATTTAAACTTCTTTTTCCCATTCCTTTCTTGTATAATTCACTCTTTAAAATAAGATATAAAATTTTACTCTCTCAATTGATACTTAGATAGACTTCCCTTTTATTCTTCTCCATTAATCATTAATTATTTATGTTTCTACTTCATTTACTCTCTCAATTGATACTCAGATAGACTTTCCTTTTATTCTTCTCCATTACTCATTAATTATTTATGTTTCTACTTCATACCCTTAGTTTATACAAATACATAAATACACATTTATTAATATGTTTCTACTTCCCTCTTTTGGAAGAGCAAAAGAGGATATTTGAGTTTAATGAACCCAAATCAATGTACTTAAAGAAATCTTAGGTAGCATGTCCTCGTGGCAAAAAAGTGAGCAACTACAATAACTTTCCATGTCTTTTTATGATATGGCTTGATGCATATTGATACATGTATACCTAAAATTTTCAATACATGCACACACACACGAACACATTTAAACTTCTTTTTCCCATTCCTTTCTTTTATAATTCACTCTTTAAAATAAGATATAAAATTTTACTCTCTCGATTGATACTTAGATAGACTTCCTTTTTATTCTTCTCCATTAATCATTAATCATTAATTGTTTATGTTTCGACTTCATTTACTCTCTCAATTGATACTTAGATAGACTTTCTTTTTATTCTTCTCCATTACTCATTAATTATTTATGTTTCTACTTCATACCCTTAGTTTTTACTAATACATAAATACAAATTTATAGATATGTTTATACTTCATGCCCTCTTTTGGATGAGCAAAAGAGGATATTTGAGTTTAATGAACCCCAATCCATGTACTTAAAGAAATCTTAGCTAACATGTCCACATGGCAAAAAATGAGCAACTACAATAACTTTCCCTGTCTTTTTATTATATAACTTGATGTATATTAATACATGTATACCTGAATTTTCAATAACATACACACACACACACATACATGTGGACTTCTTTTTCACATTCCTTTCTTGCATAATTCACTCTTTAAAATAAGATATAAAATTTTACTCTTTCAATTGATACTTAGATAGACTTCACTTTTATTCTTTTCCATTACTCATTAATTATTTATGTTTCTATTTCATACCCTTGGTTTTTACTAATACATAAATACAAATATATAGATAAACATAGTCTATTGCCCAAAATTATGTCATATATGCCAACTTGATTTTAACTTTTTAACTTATGTGTATTACTCTTTTAAAAGAAATAAATCTTTATTCCCTCAATTCAATCTCACCATAGATACATTTTCCTTTTATTGTTCGACACAAGCACAATTCTTTCTAGGTTTTATATGTCACTTTGGTCTAACATAAGCAAAGTATTTTCTTCTTTGAGATAAGCTGTAATTTGAAAAAAGAAATTCCTTTTTTCCATCTTTTTTTGGTTTTCATCCTTATGACTTATGATGCTGAGATGGGTACCACATTTCAGTGTTCTTGTTTGTTGATCTAATTTTATTTTATTTTCTAGTGTATTGGAGACTGAACTAGTACAAGTTGACATAGACTTTAGCTATTTCAATGTTCAAGCAAGTTGTACTATGCTCGAATCTGACACAACCCAAATTTATTTAGCACCGTGTTTGGTATTCAACGGAAATTTTACTCAAGATAGATACAATTTTGTTTCCACATTAATTCCAAGTTTTTCGAGGAGACAAATACAGCCTTAGTCAAATTTGAAACTAGGTGTAGACTTAAATGCTCATATGTATTCTAAAATGTTTATGAAGTTCCCTTTTGGTTTTTCTAATTTGCAGTGGCAGATAAAAGTAAAAATATATTATCCCACAAATGGATTCAATTTGATTTATATTACCTGAAACTCGTTACTCTTCATTTAAAAAGAAAGAAAAGTGGTATTGAAAAAAAAATCAAGCCAGATAAGAGCAAGCATGGATCTCATTCAAAATGTGGAGGATTATTCCCCCTTCCATAACTTGATTATCCAAATAAGAGAGTACATGAGCAAGGATTAGGAATACTGACTATGGCACACATGGCGTGAAGGAAATCAATGCACCGACTATTTGGCTAAGAGCAGCATCAGCAATGAATCATGATTGCAGGTGGTTAGAGAACCTCCAATTGAACTTAGAGAATTACTTGGAGCTGACATATCAGGGGTTGCTACCCCACGTTTGGTAACCGATTAAAGGATGAACCTCTCACCTTTTGTAGCAAAAAAAAAATCAAGCTGTAAAAAATATATTTAATTGTTTAGATTCATAAACTAAGCAATATACAAAATAGGGTAAAGTCTTAAACTTTAGACTAAAACTTGAGACTAAACACTAGTATATTCCAATTGATAAAATAGATCCTACTTTTTAACAAAGGACAACTGTAGAAAGACATGTCAGGTGTAGTTGTAGCTGAATGTTAAATTCATCAAAAGACAAAGTAAGAGACAACTGTCAAGAAATGTGAAAGCTTCACACCAAATGTCATCGGATATCTGAAATTCATAAAAAGTGTCAATAAATGCCAAAGCTACCGCACATGTGTCAAAAGATTCATGATTTGTAACGCATACCACCGAAAGATGCAAACTTGAATACTACTTTATCATCTTTCCTAGACATGTCTATACATTAGTTCTACTTCTAGATCTGGCTCAACCAGAAATTCAGAACCGTCTTTTGCAATATTACTTCTGATCATCATGTTTTCTCTAATACTTTTGCTCATGATGTCCCTCCTTATCATGGTCATCATGAAGAAAGGCAAATTTTTGGGGAATGCAGAAAAGAACAGTAAGCATTTCTCTCCCAAACTTCCCCCAGGCCCCTCTCCATGGCCTATAGTTGGAAGCTTACTTGAGCTATACAGAAACCTTCCACCATTCCAATGGATTGATGGCATCATGAAAAAATTGGAAACTGATATCGCGTGCTTCCGGCTAGGCAGTGTTCATGTTATTGTTGTGAATTCTCCAGAGCTAGCTAGGGATTTCTCACACAATCACAATGCAATATTTGCCTCTAGACCTATTACCATGGCTACCCAACATTCCAGCCATGGATATCTCAGCATGGCGGTTTCTCCATTGGGTCCTCAATGGAAGAAAATGCGGAAAATGTACACCACTCATCTAATAACGCCTTCAAGACTTCGATGGCTACTTGAGAAGAGAAATCAAGAAGCTGACAACTATGTTTCCTTCATTTTTAACCAGTGCAACAAATCTTCTTCTTCTGATGGCTCAGTCATCAATGTAAGAACTGCCCTTCGTCACTATGTTTCAAATGTCATTAAGAGAATCATTTTTGGCAAAAGATATTTTGGGGAAGGTGGAAAAGATGGAGGCCCAGGGAAAGAGGAAGAAGAGCATGTTGAAATAGTTTTTAAACTCTTGAAGTACATGTTTGCCTTTGGTGTATCTGATTATCTGCCATGGTTGAGAGTGTTGGATATACAGGGTCATGAGAAAAGTGTCAAGAAGGCTATGAGAATTTTGAACAAGCACCATGACCCCATCATAGAGGAAAGAATCAGGCTATGGAGAGATGGGAAAAAGAAAGAGCCCGAAGATCTACTGGATGTTATGATAACATTGAAGGACGAGACAGAAAAATCATTGTTATCAGAAGAAGAGATCAAAGCTCAGTGCATTGTAAGTACTTAATTGGATGGATTATAACTAGAAGTTCCAGTCTAAATCATTACGTGAAGGATTTGACACGATTAACTTAGAATTTCATTGGAAATTAATTAAATTATTCTGTTCATTTTAGAGTTTGTATTTGAAGTCTTCTATTTGAGAGTTGCATTCTAATTTTCGTTAGTATTACTCTTACTATCTATTAACTCAAATGTCACATTGTAGGAGGTGTTCTTTGGGATGGACAGTCCAACAACTTCAGTTGAGTGGGCATTGGCAGAAATGATTAACAAACCTGAGCTACTACAAAAAGCTGTGGATGAGATCGATAAAGTGGTCGGAAAGGAAAGACTGATTCAAGAATACGATGTTCCACAGTTAAACTATGTTAAAGCTTGTGTTAAGGAAGCTTTTCGGCTCCATCCTGTTACTTTTTTTAATCTTCCGCATGTTTCAACTGCGGATGCAATTGTTGGTGGCTACTTTATCCCGGAGGGCAGCCATATTTTGTTGGGCCGCTATGGTCTAGGTCGAAACCCTAAAGTTTGGGAAAACCCTTTGGAGTTTAAGCCTGAACGTCATTTTGATTGTGATAAATCATCTAAAGTGGAGCTGATAGATCCAGAGTTGAGAATGATTTCCTTTGGTTCTGGAAAGCGTGCTTGTGCGGGGATTGCACTTGGTACACCTTTAAGTGTGATGGCATTAGGGAGGATTGTCCAGGCATTTACTTGGAGTGTGCCCAAAACTTTAGAAAATATTGATTTGTCTGAAGTTCCAAATGGTTTGGAGTTGGCTAAACCACTACATGCATATGCAAAGGCGCGATTACCATCCACCATGTATCCTATCATGCTAAATGGGTTTTAAATGCTAGCAGTAAATGTGAAACATCTCAACCTATTTGTATAGAGTACTCAAGTCTAGATTGAAATTATCTTATAATAGTATTTCATATATGTGAAATTGTGAATTTATGAGTGAAATTAATACCCACCATATAAGTTTTATTTACACACAAAATGTCATGAAATAAATGTAAAATCTACACCTCAAATTTTAAATATTTATGTCTAGAACTTACAAAAAATAACATAGACAAGTACCTTTTTAGGTTGATCAATATATGCTATAAAGTTGCTCTTAAAATTTCTTAGTTAAATTTGCTTCATTTCAGGTAGAATATCTAGTTAAATTAGTCTTTAGTCTGTAAATATACAATAAAATTTGCATGTACCTAAGCCTCTTCCATCCTTTTTAATATATACATATAGGTCTAGGTTGGTCTAGGTTTTGGTTTGCGTATGGGCATAGATTTTACAAGACCAAACCCTATCCAAATGTATGATTATTTCATAGCATATAAATCTAGGTAGGGTCAATATTTGAAAAATTAAAGACAAATTCATAAAAATATGATAAGTCTAGATTAGGTCTAGATAATACTGGATCCATTTACCAGCTATTAACATGTCTAGTAATTGATCCAAACCATTGATAAAATTCCATGTAGACATAGATAGACATTATTGTGTAAGTTCATATTGAATATTGACATTAGCCTTTATTGAATATTGATGTAATCCATTTTCATCCCTTATTACAATAGTCTCCAATCGATTCCAAGGATTACAATTAGGCATACATGAAAGAACACTAATTTAATCTTGATGCTATAGACTCAATTAAAGTAGCTTTTACTTTCATGAAAAAAATGAAGTCCCTTCAATTTACTTTAACAATTAAAGCAAGTTTTATTTCAATTGCTATTCAAATCCTTATAATTAAATTGTAAAATGAAAAAATTTGTATAGATTAGTTGCTTTTCAAGGTATTTTTCAAAAACCACACTACTATAAAATTGCATATAAAAACTTTTCTTGTAGATGTATTTTGAGGATGTTATTAAAATTTAAAAATTTATTGGGTAGTTTAAAAAATTTTTAGAACTTCCTACCACAACCACCCACTACCCTCTTCCCCTCCACCAATACCACTAGCCACTAGCCACTGCCCTCCCCTTCCCTTCCCCTTATCCTCTTCTCCCTCCCTCCCCCCTTTCCTTCAATCCCCTCCTTCCCCAGTACCCTCTAGAACAGTTTCTTCCCTCCCTTCTCTTTTCTTGGAACCCTCCACTCCATCTTGTGACCAAATTTGGTTAAGGAAGATAGAGAAGGAGGTGCAGGAAAGGGGAAGAGAGGGTTCCAAGAAGTTCATGGGAAGGGGAGGGAAGGGAAGGAGAGGAAGCAAGGGGAAAGGAGGGGGAAATCAAGGGTTGGGGAGGTAGAAGAAGGAGTTGTGAGATGGTGACCGGAGTTGGGGAAGGAGGTAGGAGGTGGTTGATGGTAGTGGGAGGTATGATAGTGAGGGGGTTGTGGTAGAGCAAGAAAGGTAGAAGTGGTAGTATTTTTTTATTATTTTTTTCATATTTTAAGTGTATTTGGCTATTTTTGAAGTGTGTTACTATAGCATTACATTTGAAAAATTGTATTTAGGAAAAACTTTGAATCCAAAAAGAATGACAGAATAGAATTATATTATACATGCACATATTTGGATACATAAATAGTATTACACACAGAGACGTACATATATATACAAACACACAATACATACATCTCTACATACACAAACTTTTACCGAGATTATAGTTAGATTCAAATATATGATAACTTTTTTAACTTTCCTTCCTTTTAATTTTTTAATCTTTATAATACGGTATGAAACTTTAGGATTTCAATTCATTCAAATTATAGAAACATCCCTTTTATTCCATTTCATTAATTATTAAATACATATTTTTCTAGTTCACACCCTTAGTTTTTATTAATATGAACATATATATACATAGATAAACATGGTCCATTGCCTAAAACTATCTCATATATATATATGTATGTATGTATATATAACAACTTCACTTTCACTTTCCTTTCTTATATTGTTAGTGAGTATTAAAACTTTATTCTCTCAATCCATGCTAAACACCATAGATACACTTTCCTAGTACTGATATTCCAGAGCGAAATCGGTAAGGCGATTAACAAAGAATTAGGGTTTAACTCTCGAGGGCTGCCGTCACTACTCCAAGGGCTACGGTCAGTTGCCATGGCTGCCCTTCAGCCTCCGGCTGAGGGGCAAAGGGGGTCACCGTCCTCAAGAAAATCCTTGTCTCAACTTTTTTCCCAACCAACCGCTTCACCAATCCAACTCCGACTAGTGACGTCCTACAAAGGGGAAGCGGCGGTGATTTTTTCCAAAGACGATGCGGAGAAACTCGCTGCCCCATTCTATTGGACCTTGGTGGGGAAATTCTCTCATGGTCGGCCTGCTCTGGAAGAGGTTAGGAAGTTCTTCGCAACGCTAAACTTGAAGAATCAGGTATCCATAGGCCTACTGGATTACCGTCATGTGCTGCTGCGATGCTCGGCTGAAGCGAATTTCAACCGAATATGGACCCGAGGGATTTGGCAGCTAGGTAAGTTTCCGATGAGACTTTTCGCTGGACTAGACATTTTCACGTCCATAAGGAGTCTTCTTTGGCTCCAGTGTAGTTCTCGCTGCCATCGTTGCCGATTCATTTCTTCGACAAACATTCGTTGTATTCCATCGTGAGCCCAGTGGGGAAGCCTTTGTTTTTGGATGCAGCCACAGCTGCGGGCACGTGACCAAGCGTGGCCAGAGTATGCGTCGAATTGGACCTGATGAAGCCACTTTGCTCTAGAATTTGGGTGGTGGCGGAAGGCGAAGCTGGGTTCTGGCAGAAGATAGTGCCTGAGGAGCTCCCAGCATACTGCTCCAGGTACTGGCGTTTGGGTCACTCCGTAGGGGATTACAGGAAGAATTCCTCGGAGCAGGGAGTGGTGAATGATCGACTGGTGTAGCATGCACCCCGGGTAGTTGCTCAACCTGCTCCTATGGCTGACTGCCAGGCGTTGCTCGCTGTCAAAGGGAAAGAGACAGCGGAGTAGAACCAGGAGCAGTTTGGTTCTCTGTGGGTTGCAAGGAAGAGGGATGCAGGCAAAGGGCGGGAGCAAGTGGATCATGTTCTGCCAGGGCAAGTAGCAGCAGATAATAGCACAAAAAGGACCAGCATTGAGGAGCGCTGTGGGGAAGAAACAGCCCATGATTTAGGGTCAGCAGGAGCACACGAAGGCAGGGAAACACCTGGACTCGGGGAAGGGGCCACGTCCAAACCTCCAACCAGCAGCTTGGGACAGGGTCCGCGGAGTTGTTGGCTGAGAAAACATCAAAAGCTGGGGTTGTAAGGGACGAAGAAACTGCATGGCAATTACGGCGGCTGTCGGGTGAAGAGCAACAGGTTGCGAATACGCAACTCAATAGCGAGAAGCTACTAGGATGTGCTGGTGCCTCGGGCTTCCCAGTTGCCCAGTTAGAACATGAGGGCTCTGATGACACGGAGGATCGAAGTAGCCTTGACTTGCCCCAAGTTGCGGGCAACTTGTCGCCAAGGATGGTGGCTATACCTGAAGCCAGCTCGGCTTCCTTGGTGGTGGAACTAAACATTGATCAGGTTGGTGGAGCTTTGAAGGGGTTTGCAAAACCAAAGGGAAGGGGAGCCAGCACTCGAGTCACGTCCGACAGGCAGCTCAGGTCAACAACATCACACTTTAGCTCTGTCCAGGGTTTGAATCATGATTAACGCTCTTTTATGGAATATTAGAAGGGTGCCTAGAGCCCCGAATCTGCATAGATTGCTAAAATTAGTGCGATTGCATGACATCAAGTTTGTCGCGATATCGGAACCAAAAATGAATATTGCGAGTGTTGAGTATATTCACATGCGGTTAGCTTTTGATTCTGTAGTTGGTAATCTGTCTGAAGACCTGTGGATTTTCTTTAGTAGCCTTTTTGTTTGTTCAGTTGTTAGTAGTTCCAACCAGCATATTTCACTGTCGGTTTGTCACCCGTGGTTGTCAGGATCCTTGGTTTTTTCGTTTGTTCATGCAAAATGTACCATGGAGGAACGACATCATCTATGGCACAACTTGCTCCGCGACAAGCCTAGTGATACTCCTTGGTGTATTGGGGGCGATTTCAATGTCATAACGGCTCCCCACGAAAAACGGGAAGGCCGGCCTTTCTCAATGGCGGAAGGCATGGAGTTTCTGGCATTCATGGAAGAGGCGAGGGTGTTTGACGTTGGGTTTTCGGGATCGAGCTTTACGTGGTGTAATAATAGGAGGGGCGAGTGCAAATTTGGAAGTAGTTGGATAGACTGCTAGTCAATGGAGAGTGTCAGGGAATTGCTTCGGCAATCTCTGTTGCCCATCTAGCAAGGCACCCATCGGACCACTCACCTCTGAAAGGTCTCGTTTGCATCTAGGTTAGACAATAAACCGCATCCATTTCGATTCTTAAATGTATGGGCAGCAAGGCCAGACTTATTGGAGGTAATTCGCCGGGTTTGGAGTGCTGATACGCATGGCTCCCCTTTGCGAATTCTGTGTACTAAACTGCTGGCAACAAGGAGGGGTATTCAAGAGTGGAATAAGCTCTCCTTTGGGAATGTTTTTGATGCAGTCAGGGAGGCAGAGGTAGACTTATTAAGAGCCGAGGTGGCCACAGAAAATGATGTATCTGAGAGGAAGCTAGTTGAGCTATAAAGGGCCCAAGTGGAGTTTAGGAGGACGCTAGCGGTGGAGGAGCAATATTGGCTTCAGAAGGCTCGAGTGAAATGGCTTCATCACGGGGACTGGAACACCAAGTACTTCCAGGCGGTGGTCAAGCAGAGGAGGGTCCAAGGGATGATACACAGGATTAAAAAGGCGAATGGATTATGGGTGGAGGATGAGGAAGCAATAGCAAGTGAGGCGGTGGCATATTTCTCTGAGCTGTTTTTTGGGTCTTCAATCCCCAATTTGGGTGGGTTGCTCAGTCTAATTCCGTCGATGCTCACGGGGGAGGATAATCGGGGGTTAGAAGAGGTGCCGATGATGGAGGAAGTTAGACGGGTGATGTTCGGAATAGATGGAGAAAGTGCCGCGGGTTCGGATGGGTTTACGGGTAAGTTCTTTACCTTTGCTTGGGACATCATTGCAAATGATGTTTATAGGGCGGTGGTGAACTTCTTTTGTGGGGCAGAGTTCCCTCGGTTTATCACGTCCACCTCCATAGTGCTGCTCCCGAAAGTCCCCAATCCCCAAGACTTCTCAAAATTCCAGTCGATAAGTCTCTGCAACTTTTTCAACAAACTGATTTCCAGGATACTGGTGGAACGTGTAGCTCTGATTTTATCGAAAATTATCTCTCCTCAACAAACGGAGTTTGTTAGAGGGCGAAACATCACAGAAAATTATTTGCTCGCCCAGGAGCTGATGACGGGCATCGGTAGGAAATCCCGGGGGGTAATGTGGCACTAAAGTTGGACATGGCGAAGGCATATGATCGAATGTCTTGGGTGCATATTATTAGTGTTTTGTGGAAATTTGGTTTTCGGGAGCGGTTCATAGACATGGTATGGTGTTTAATATCAAATGTCTGGTTCTCAGTCATCATTAATGGGGTGTCGCATGGGTTCTTTAGATATGGTAGGGGTTTGCGACAGGGGGATCCCTTGTCCCCCGTGCTGTTTGTCATTGGAGCGGAGGTGTTATCTTGTGGCCTAAATAACCTAGCTCGACAAGTGGGTTTCAGGGGATTTACGGTTCCAAGGGGTTGTCCTACAGTTACGCACCTAGCTTTCATAGATGAGATCCTAATTTTTTCGAATGGGTCTTCCGCAGCATTAAATAGTATATGCAGGTATTGGGAGAGTACCAGCAGACTTCGGGACAATTGGTGAATGCTCAAAAGAGCGGGTACCTAGTTCATCCCTCCATGTCCCCGGCTCACAGAAGGGTGATTAAGAGGATCACGCAGTTCTCCCGGCATGCCTTTCCATATCGGTATCTTGGGTTTCCTCTATATCTCGGACGGTGTAAGTCATCATAGTTTGGGGACGTTGGTCAGGCTATATTGCATAGGATCATCTCCTGGAAAACAAAATTTCTATCCTCGGAGGGAAAGTTAACATTGCTTAGGCATGTGTTGATGTCTGTCCCAATGCATTTGCTATCAGCTGCCGTGTTACCTACCTCGGTGTTTAATATGTTGGAGAAGGTATGTGCGAATTTCCTTTGGGGGGAGTCGGAGGAATGAGTGAAGTATCATTGGATTAGCTGGTCTCGTTTATGTTTACCAGTGGAGGAGGGGGAGTGGGACTCAGACGGCTAAGTGATGTTTATGCAGCATTTTCATGCAAACTGTGGTGGCAGTTTAGGGCTGGATCGTCACTCTAGGCAAGTTTTATGCGGGCTAAATATTGTGGAAATCTTCACCCATGTCAAGTTGAACTAAGTCGGCATGCCTCGGGAACATGGCGGAGAATGTTGAATATTAGTAGGCAGGCGGAGTTATCAATGGTCTGGTTGATTCAGAAGGGCTCCTATCATTTTTGGTATGATAATTGGGGGGGACATGGCGCACTGTTTCTCAAAGCTACGGTGTGGCCAACTCTATCTTTCACAGACTTCATTGCAAATGGGAAGTGGGATGCAAACTTGCTCTCCCAGGTTATCCCTCAAGACCTATTGCCTTGTGTTTTACGCCTACTGGTCCCTCAGGGGGGAAGGATGCTGTGGTAGTGTGGAGCTTGACATCAACTGGCAAATTCTCTCTGGCATCAGCCTTCAATGAGGTACGCCAAGCCCGGAGCTCTTCGCTCGTTCACTCTCATATCTGGCATAGTTGCATCTCGACAAAAGTTTCCTTCTTTATGTTGCGTTTGCTGCTTGGCCGGCTCCCTTCACCTGATGTTTGAATAAGATGGGGTTTCAGATGCCTTTGAAATGTCTGTGCTGTCAGGATGGAGCAAGAGAGACGCTGGAGCATGTATTCTCAGAGGGTCAGATTGCGCGGGAGGTATGGAACTGTTTTGCTAGCATGTGTGGTCTCAAGGGTGTCGAGACCGCATTGCGGGCTTGAGTAGTGGCTTGGTGGATGTGGGCTCTGAGGTCAGAGAAACAGCGACTCCTCTTCATGCTGTTGCCTAGTATTATTTGATGGCACATTTGGAGGGCAAGGAATAGAGCGGTGTTTGAAGGGATCCGGATGTGCCCGGCTACTATCTGCCAAGCAATTACCTCTGACATTGCGTCAGAAGTAGAAATTCACTTTCAGCAAAGGCTTGGAGTGGTCTCTTTTCCCCAGCTGTATGACTGGTCCGGACAACAAGCAAGCAGATCGAGGTATCAACTTGTGCGGTGGAAGGCATCGGAGTGGGGAGAGCTGACGCTGAATACGGATGGGTGTTCCAAAGGAAATCCAGGATAGAGCGGTGGGGGGGCATTTTGCGGGACTCTTCAAGCAAGCCGTTACTGGCTTTCTCGGCGTTCTTTAGGGTAAGATCAAGTTTACATGCGGAGGTTCTGGCAATGTTAATAGGGCTTTAGATATGCATAAAAAAGGGTTTCGTCAATGTAGGGTTTCAATCAGACTCTCAGGTATTGATAAGGGTTCTTCAACGATGCCTTCAGTGCCCTTGGCAAATACGCCATGACATAGAGCAGATTTGGGGAATGGTGGAAGAGGCGGCGCAGTTTTCTCATTGTTTCAGAGAAGCTAGCCGTGTAGCGGATATTTTGGCTATTGTGGGTATTGCTCATCCTTAGAATGCGTGTGTTATCTATGATCATTTCAGCACTTACCCAAAATTGGCGAGGGGAGATATCCGACTAGATAGGCTAGGCATACCATCTGTTAAGAGGGTAAAGGGAGAGAGAAGGTGATAGTGCAGGTTGGAAATTTTGTATTCTGGTTTTCCTTCCATCAATAAAACTATGACGAATTAAAAAAAAAACACTTTCCTAGTATTGTTATCCATCTTTATTTATTCCTTAACTTAGACAACTTTCCCCCTTTATTCTCCTCTATTAATTATTAAAACACACAATCCAAACTAAGTGACCATATAAATATACACACTCATAAATTATAATATTTTTTCCAAATTAATTATATTTTTCTAAAAAACTAACACCTAAGCCTCCTCCTATCAAACCTATTAGCAAAATAAATCATCAATTTTTTAACTTTCTAGCTCATGTTCTTAGTTTCTACTTTCTACTCGTAGTAGTCCCAAAATTTTAGCCTTCTTTTTTTTTAATGAAATGCAATTCCATTCCCTTAGTTCCCTAATTTTTATTCTCATTCTTTTTAATGAATAATTCTATACACACACATACAAATACACTCGTATACATATAGATATATATATATATACATATAAATACGTGAATACATGTCATAGATACACACAATACAAAACAATGCTCACATATAAGACAACTTCTTTACATTTTCCTTTCTTATTTTTTTTACGCTTTCAAATATGTAATAAGACTTTATTCACTCAATTCATACTCACCATAGTTACATTTTATTTTTTTTTCCTTATTAGATTCATGACTTGTAACATATGAAACATTGCACACTATATACATTCCTTTTTCCTAGACATATGCATTTTAGTTGTATGTCTACTCTCTAGCTCAACAAGAAATTTAGAACGATCATCAGCAAACTCGTTTTTCATTATCATAATTAACTTATCTAATCCTTCGGTTCATCTTGTCTTTTCTAATCATGATCATCATGAAGAAATGGGGGTTTTTTTAGGAAATGCATATCAAAAAATTGAACATCTCACACCTACACAACCCCAAACCCCTCTTCGTGGCCTATTGTTGGAAGTCTCCCTAAATTATACACTAACATGCCACCAATATGTACTTACCCAAAGAAAAATGAAAACCACCAATATGCAAAACCACGATTATGCCACCCAAAACATACCTGACTAAACAATGTTGTAAGTGCCAAAAAATCTCAGATTTATTTGTGTAATAGTATAAGCATTATTGTTTCATCATTATTCATTTTTAAGGTAAGAATTCAATACATTTTCACAATGAAAGTTGTATTTAGTACTAGGACAAAAATCCATTAAACATGGACCACAAGACTTCCATTTTACACATAATTTTGTGCATGTAGCATTTTTTTGTTTTTTAAATCATAGGTAGCCATTTTACAAATTAATAAAACTGTAGACCATTACATGTTCATATGTATATATATAGATATATAAACGTAGGTAATAGTATATACATGCAATATTTACGTATGCATGCAATTATAATGTCCTTTCTCTCATTTTCTCTCTCTAGGATTTTCTAGGGTTTGGCTCATGTGTTCAAGATAGTAGCTGACAGCCCGCTTGATCTTCTACATGGGAGTGGCAAATTTCGCCAAGAGGTGCTGTTGATCTCCAAACCTCTTAGGAGTTCTTTGTTTGGGTGATTTGCTTTTAGTAGATCTCCTATGGATGTGATTTGAAAATTCTTTTTTTCTCTAGGGTTGAAGGGTGAGTGTTTCATTGGTTTGTTGGACACAAATCATATTTTGATTTGGCCTATCTTGGAATATGACTACATTAGATTGTTTGTCCATCATACATGGTTCATTCAAAGCTCACCGATGACCATATCTAAATGGACCTTGGATTTTAAAGCTTCTCAGGAATCATCTGTGATGCCTATTAGGGTTTGTTTTCCTGAACTTCCTATTCCATTTTTTCAATCGTGAGTATGTTGTCAAATTGGCTTTTGTGTCGAGATGTTCTTTGCAGGTGGATTCTGCTACATGTGATTTGAAATGTCCTCCAGTTCAAGAGTTTTGGTGGAATTGATGTTGCTAAGGCTTCAGTAAAGTATATTTGGTTTGGGGATGACGATTATAGGTTTTGGCTGCATGTTGAATATGAGAATTGGTCGTCATCTTGTGCTTATTGTTCATGGATAGGTCACGATGATGGTGAATGCTTCAAGAAAATTCCATCTTTGCACCCTGTTATGCTTGCTCTATCAGTCCAACATGTTCCAAAACCTCTACAGTAGGTTTACATTCCCAAAGTTTCAGGTGATTAGGGTAAGGAGAAGATCGATGAACAAGCTACTCAAGATATATAAGTATTTGTCAATTGATTTGGTTCGCACTTTAAGTCCTTTAATAATTCATGAGTTGGTTAATAATACTTTTAATATTGCAACTCTCTCAATTCTCAAGATATTATTCATCATGTTCATGTTCAGGCTTCTAATTGAGAGGTGATTGATGTCAGTCGTTCTAATTCAAAAGCAGGTCAAAATTTGGAGTAACCGACAGTGCAGGTTGGTATGGGATGCAAGTCCAATAGGGTTTGGCATTGCTCAAACATTCCGAATAGGAAAAGGGTCAAGGTTTGCAGTTTGTTGAAGGCATTTTTACATACCTTGAATTCGATGATAAGGAGGTGATTGCTATCTCCCATTTATTTATGGTATGTTACAGCAGATGTTCAAGAGGGTAAGTTAATGTTGAAAGAATTAGGTTTTAAACATCAGCTTATCAAAAAGATTTGGATTGAAGTTGAGGGTGATAATGCACGTAGGTAGAGTGCACTTGATCTAGGCTATGCTGAACAAGAATTATAGCAATTTTTGGGGGGCTATTCAAAATCAGACGTCATTGGTGACCAATATTACTATATTGGAAGAGGATGATCTATTGGAAAATGGGGTGAAGCCAAGAAAACATGTTCGGATACGTTCATCTAATCTCTAACATCCAAAGATCAATTGATTTCTTTTGGCAAATTATTGAATCATCATTTCCCTGCATCAGATATGCAAGTAATGGACAGTATAAGAGAGCATACCTTTACACTTGATGATCAATTGCATATTTTTCCTCCAACAATAGCTCAAAATACTGATCAGTCATGTCATTATACAAGAAAAGCCAAAAGCCAAAAAATGGCAATAATGTTAGGAAAAATCAGTTTCCAAGTGGCCAAAAAAAGATAGGGCATACACTCCTTCATTTGGAATTGAAAAATAGGTCATGAAGATTGCTGCAATTTGATTAATGTTATTTCTCATGATCCTATTTGCTATCTTTAGTTTCTTTTCAGGCTTGGCCCCTGGCTTTAAAAAAAAATATACATGCATATAATATATATGTGTGTGTGTAAATGTGTGTATTTTTACAGTAATATATATGTGTGTGTATTTTTATAGTAATAACATTTACAAGTGCCATTCAGGGCCATTTTAGTTGTATAGTTCTGAGTTGCTTATCTTAGATGTGTAGCATCTAATTTGGATATTTTGCTTTGTGCATAGTAACTTGGTGCTACTTGTGACATTGTTATTGCTATATCTATGAAAGCTAATAGTTTACATAAGAAATAATACAAAAAAGATGTTATTCTCTAATGCTATTTCATTCATTTTATTCCCTTTTCTTAATCCCATGTTTTTTTTATTACGTCATTCTAAAACCTTTTCCTAATTGATAGCATGATCCTCTTGAAGATTTCCTTCTTTAGGTGGCGATTGCTGCGAAGGTGGCTTCTTTTGGACGATCGCCTTCAACAAAGAGGGTTGGGCTTAGCATCGAGGTGCTATTGTTGTGGTTGGGCGACGGAAACGGGAAACCATCTTTTTGTTTTAGGGCCAATAGCAGCTAATGTTTCGCGGCACTTCTCTTACATATTTAGGCTGACAAATTTAGGCTGACGGACCAGGGTAGTGGGGTTACCGTGAGACTTGCCAGCTGGTTCCTCTCACATTGGTTTGTGTCATAGAATCATATTCATGTCATTCTACCACTGTGTAGACACCAAATTTTTGGTGTAATTTCATGTTTTTTTTATTTTTATTTTTAGTTTTTTATTTTGTATAGTGTTAGTTTTATTCGCTTTTTAGTTTTTAGTTTCTAGTTTTATTTTTATTTTTAAGTTTTTATCATGGAATTTCTTGAAAAAGGAAAAAAGAAAAAGAAAAGCATTCAAAAAAAAAATGATTTAGTCTTTTAAATTCAATGTTTTCTTGAAACTAAAAAAAAAAAAAAAAAAAGAAAAATGAAAAATGAAAGAAAAGATTGAAAATGGCAATTTTGTTGTTTTAGTTTGTTTTTTTGATGTAAAATTGTTATATTTTATTACTTAGCTTTTATTATTATTTTGTTACATTATTTTTTTTTTTTTTTTAAAAAAAAGAAAAAATTGTTGCCGCAGCATGAAAGCTGCGGACTTGCGCCGTTTGCAAAGAAACCTGGGGCGGCTCCTGAAGCTGCAAATACAGAAGGATTGCTGGGGTTTTAGGGTTGAAGGGCTCTCATATAAAAAACAAAAGAAAGACAGCCGCAGAGAGGAGGACTACGAAAGGGAGACGGGAGAGAAAGAGGGAGATACGGCAAAAGCAAAGAGAAGGAACCAGAAAAAGAGAGGCGGCGCAACACAAAAAAAGAGGGTCTGAGGCAAGAAAGAAAACAGAGGAAATAGGAGCGACCGAGAGAGAGGGCTGAGGTGGCCGGCTATAGGAAGAAAAGGAACAAGAAAAATCTGAAAAAGGGTAAGGTAGGCTCGGCTGAGGTTTTCGGCAATAGGGAGATCAAGAGGAAAAGAAAGAAAAGACCAAGAAAAGAAAAGAAAAAAAAAGAGAGAGTCGGACTGAAACAAAGAGGAAACAGAGGCTTTGGAGTTGCGAAAGGAACAAGAACTAGAAACCCTGGAAAGAAATTGAGGGGGGGTGTTTCTGGAGTTCGGACCGTGATTAGAAAGGAAAAGCTGTCGGGCAAGCAAGTGAAAAGGGGAAGGAAGAAACAAAAAATAGAGAAAGAAAATCCGGAAAAGAGAGAGAGTGGAAAGAGGTCGACTTAGGAAAATCTGAGAAATTGCAATCGCCATCGCCGACCGCTTCTTCACCGCCGGCCGCCAATCGCCCCAACCCAACTCCTACGATGCTTAGGTCAATGAAGTCACCGCTGTCGGCTGCTACCGACCATGCCATCATCGACCTCCTAGTCTAGCGGCAGCAGCAGGTGGTTGCTGCCCACCAGACGTTTCCTAGCGCTCCGACCGCTATCCCTGCTGCTCAAAACCACTCAATCTGTATCGGAGAAACCACCGTGAGAGGCCAAGGTAAGTTTTTCTTTCTCTTTTACATTTCAGTCTTCCTTCAAGTACGGGTTCTGGAAGCTCTCAGAGCATGGCTGCCGTGGGTCTGTCATCATGATTTTTTTCTGTTGAGGGTCTGTAATTTTTTGTTCGCATATGTTTTCTGTGTGTGTGTTGGACTGAATTCCTTGTTTTTCTGATGATTTTGGGGCCGGTTGTAATGTAATTTGAGCAGAAATCTGTTGAGTTTTTTCATGCCCATTTGCTGTTAGTTAAAATGCCCGAATGAACCTTCTACTTGAAGATGATTAATTTTTTTTTATGGAAGAAAGCTGTGTTGATTCGTTGTAGTTTTCCTGTTTTAGTCTCATACCTCTATGCTGAATTCGAATTGATGTTATGAGAAGGAGCATTGAGAGTCTCATTGTTCGTTGAAATGGTTAGAAATTGAAACCAGATTTCTGGTTGCAGAATGTTAATTGATGTTAGCTCGGCGGAGAAGACAATTACTTGTCAAAATTGTGATTTCAATCCTTCCATTTTGGTTTCGTGTTGTGTTTTTGCCCCAGAGTTCCAGAACTTCAGAATTTTGCCCCCCAAGCTGCTATAATTCATTCAATTGGGTCCCTGTTCTTGTTACATCTAAACCCCTCAAGTTGCCCTTTGTTCTGCATTGGCCCAGAAAATTAGATAATTTAACCAATTTTTGTCCTTTAAATGTTTCCTTCTTTGATGCGATTTTATGTGACTTTGGATAGATTAATTTTGGGGTTTAATGCATAATCAGAGGTTAGCGATTTTTAGTTGGGTTTTATCTTGTTGGACTTTTCATAAAAATAAAATTTGATTTGGTTTGGACTTTTTGTTTGGGCTCAAGCAAGTGGTTTTAGTTTATTTTGTTGGGTTTCTGACGTGGGTTTAGGAAGATAGAGCCCAACACTTTTGGTTGGGTTTTAGAATTGGGTTTGTGATTTAATTGGATCTTTCTTAGGATCAGAATATTAGACTAGCCCATTTGTTTTGCTTGGATTTCTGTTGGGCCAAGTGAGTCTGGCCCAAACAAATAAAAATGGCCCATTCTTTTTTTGTTTTGAACTTCAGATTGGGCCAAGTGGTTTTGGCCCAAGAAATAATTAAAATGGCCCAACAGTTTGTTTGATTAAAAATCTGATAATTGGATTTGCGAATCAGTCCCTGAATTTCTCTTTAATTGTACTATGGCCCTGGATATTTTCAACCTCTTTCAATTGGGTCCTTACTTTAATTGCAAATAAGTCCTTGAACTTTATTTTTTCTTTAAATTTGGCCCCAAAATTTTGTCAATCTTTGCAATCAAGTCCTTTCTTCTTTTGACTTCTTAAATGTGGGTTGTTGACATGATTTAATTGATTCAAATTCATGTTTATTTTTTATCCTTTGTGATTATTTGCCAAATAAATTGGTACCTTGATCATTTCTTTTATTTTGGAGGATAAATAAGTTGATTTCACTCCATTAGAGCTTCATTTCAAGGGAGGTATAATTTCTTTTATCTTTTTGTGTCTCTCCTATATGAACCAACGTGCTACGTGAGAAATACATGTCTACTTTGCTTTCTTAGCCTTTCCTTAACTTCTTTTATTTATGTCATTTACTTTTGCTTTTTATTTAAGTTATTCTTTATGGGGTATGTGTACACCTCTTGGCTTGTAATAGATAGGGTTTGGAGGAGCATTCGATGAAGAGCTGTTGAAGACTTGTGCCTAGCTAGCAAATGTAATAGTTAGGGCCTTAATCACCTTATGTGTCTTGCATGTCTATGTGCTATATGTTTAATCGTTTTCTTAGGTTTTGGCATTTAGATATGCATGCTAAGTGTTATGTGCTATGTGATTGACATGTCTACTCGTTTTTCATATCCTTGAATGAATGTGATGGATGAATGTACGTTTCCACTAGTCCAACGCTAGTCGAAATTCATAGAATGGGCTAGTCCAACGCTAGACCCTTAGGGATTTCCCTTCGTTAGTACACATTTGCGTGATCATTACATGTCATGCATTTTTCTTAGTTTATCATTTGGCATGCCCCTCGAACCCCTTTTCCCTCCATCTTAGGATTTTTGCATTTCATGCTAGTTATAGGGTTCATTTGCTTGAGAGTCCCCTTAAATATGGAATATAGACGAGTGTGGCTTTTTCTAAACCTTAGCACGCTTGTATTCCCTCTATTAAAGGACAAATTGAGTCACGATTTAGGTCTCCCCGTACCCAATATGCATGAATTCCCTAGGCTCATGCATTTTTTCCACTCTACCATTTTATACCCTCATCACACTTTCATTTTTCCTCCCATTTTGCACACGTGCACCTTTATGTTTCTTCACTTGCACACGAACACTTTTATCATCACTTGCACACATGCACTTTATATTATCATTTCACATACCGTACCTTGCCCACTCACGTGCACATTTTCATTTACATATTTATTGTTTTTTTATTACTTTTTCAAACTCATGTCCTCACATTGCATACATGCATTTCATTCATTTGCATCCCAATCGCATTATTCGTGACTTCTTCAAAGGATCGTTATTGGGCTTCACAATTAATGTGATTGGCACCACTCAATCTTTGAAGGGAGATTTCCCCCAATACCCCTAGGTTTAGGGTTTGCATTCATGTAGTGCATCCAAATGTAATAAATTCTTTGGTTAAAACAAGAAAATCTTTGATTAAATCATGCAACTAGCCTTGGCTAGGTCGAAGGGGTGCCTTGGATTTTTATCCTTGCCTTCCCCTTCGTCAAATGTGACTCCCGAACCTTTTTCATTGGTTTACGTGGACTAGGAGTCGTTTAAAAGGGGTTTCTTATAATTTTTTCCTAAAAAATTCATTTTTAGGTGACTTGGTACACCTTAACTCATTACCAAGTGGCGACTCCCATTTTTTTTTTAAAAACCCTTTTTAAACTATAATTTTGGGTCAAATCGTCGCATTTTCAAACCCCCATCTAGACCCATTTTTCTTTTAAATCACGATTCATTTTCCAATCACAAAATCCATTTTTCAAACCATTTATTTATTTCATCAAAAAATGGGGCGCGACAGTTGGCGACTCCACTGGGGACTTTCGAGAGTCCGAGCAAATTTGATTTAATCAACCTTTTTCTTCTTTTAACCTTTTCATTTATCACATTGGATGTTTAGGATTGCATTTTTCCCTTTTTTTAGGATTTTTGCATTTCGCGTATCAACTCACTTCCTCACACATTCGACTACGATTGTTTGGATGGATGGATGATTTATTTTTGTATGATTTCGCGCTTTGCATTGCATTTGGGGGGGGTGTCACCTTTAGAGCCTTGTGTGGTTCTCAACCCCTTCCCTTAAAATAGGGAACACTTCATACGTGCACGTTTACTTTATTGTTATCCCCATTTTATTTTATTTTCGTGGGCGTTTCCCACACCGCCTTGTAGGATTAGGATCGATCGCCTTGGGTAGGCGGCTGGTGTGCTCTGCGCCCATAGCGCTACCAAAGGGATCACTCGAGCCACCGATCAAAGGCCCTGGGAGTGATGACCCTTCGCCTTTAGGTCTGAAGGCTTGGGAGCCGAGACTTATCGAGTCTAGTTGCATTAGTGAGCCCCAGCCTCATGCATCCATATTAGACTCGCCTAGGGTAGAGTCGGCCTCACCTTTTTTAAGCACATTAGGCACGAGGGAAGGGGTTCCACCCCTTTTACTTGCTTTATTGTACTTCTTTTTCTTTCTTAATTACTCCCAATATGTTACGTGTACTATCAATTGTACTAACTATTCTTGTGTTTTCTTGGCTTGCATTCATGTGCCATAGCAATAAGAGGCCTCTTTGGCACTCTTTTAGTGACTTACCCGCTAGATAGCTCACATGTTTAATTTCAGTCATTACACTTAATTTTCAATAAATACATTTCATTTTAGACTTTTTTTCCCCCCCCGATGCATTATCTATGTCCTTTAGGCCATATTTGTCACATATTTACATCGCTTTAATAAATGGCATCATGCATAAACCATAGAAAGGGAATGCCACATAGGGAATCCCGTGTTTAGGAATAAACCACCTTGCGTCTCAGATACGTAATCCAACGAGACCTGCACGTTTACATTTTGTACCATCCAAAGGGGTAGTGCACAAGGTAAGGTGGGATCCGATCATTTTCATAGAGTGATCTTTGGAATATGAGCATCTAATAATCACTTTTTGGCCATTTTATCAAAAATTGGTAAAATTCCCTGGCATAAAGGACATTAATTTGAAGAAATTCACAAATGATTCCTCCTTTTTTAGACGATAAATAAACTGAGGCCAAATTGTGATTTTAGAAGGCTCATAGACTAATTTTTTGAAACCATCAATGGCGGAACGATTCAATCGATCCATTTTGTCAATTCCTAATCAGTTTTGAATAAATCAATTCATTTGACCAATTTACCCTTTTAGGGTGATTTGGTCGATTTTTGCATAAATCATCAATCTCCATTTTATTCATTGGACCAATTTACTCATTTCTTAGGTCAATTCAATCAATTTTGAATAAGTCATCCGATTTCATTTGACTAGTTTACCCTTTTTAGGGTGATCTAGTCAATTTTGAATCAATCATTCGATCCATTGGACCGATTTGCCTAGTTTTAGGGCGAGTTGGTCAAATCATCATTTCACTCGATCTGTTTGATCAATTGACTTCATTCAATTCATTTGATTAGTTTAATTCATTCTTAGGGTTATCCATTCAATTTTGGATAAATGCATTTGACCATTTTACCCTTTTTGAAGGCGATTCGGTCGATTTTTGAATAAATCATCCATTTTATCCAATCCATTTTGTCAATTCATTCATCATTTGACCAATTCATTCATTTGACCAATTTACCCTTTTTAGGGTCATCAGGTCGATTTTTGAAAAATCATCCATTCATTTGACCAATTTACCCTTTTTAGGGTCATCCGGTCAATTTTTGAAAAATCATTCATTCATTTGACCAATTTACCCTTTTTAGGGTCATCCAGCCGATCTTTGGATAAGTCATCAATTCATTGGACCAATTTAACCTTTTAGGGTGATTTGGTCGATTTTTGCATAAGTTATCAATCTCCATTTCATTCATTTGGCTAATTCACCCATTGGTAGGGCAATCGAACCAATTTTGAATAAATCAAGTTTTCATTTAGTCCATTTGTCCAATCTACCCTTTTTTAGGGTGATTCGATCAATTTTTGAATAAATCAATTTCATTCAATTCATCTGACCAATTTACCCTTTCTAGGGTTATTCGGTCAATTTTTGAATTCGGTCAATTTTTGAATAAATCAATTTCATTCAATTTATCTGACCAATTTACCCTTTCTAGGGTCATTCGGTCAATTTTTGAATAAATCAATTTCATTCAATTCATCTGACCAATTTACTCTTTTTAGGGTCGTTCGGTCAATTCATCAATTTCATTCAATTCATTTGACCAATTTACCCTTTTTGGGGTCATACGGTCGATTTTGAATAAATCATCATTTCACTCAATGCGTTTGATCAATTGATTTCATTTAGTTCATTTGATTCATTTAATTCATTTTTTAGGGTTATCCATTCGATTTTGAATAAATAATCAAATTTCATTCAATGCATTTGACCATTTTACCCTTCTTAAGGTAATCTAGTCAATTTTTGAATAAACCATCAATTTCATCCTATGCATTTGACCAGATTTCCCTCTCTTAGGGTTTCGGTCTAAGGTTCACTAAATGACCTAGTCTAAACATTGCAATCTCTTTTACACGTCATTTTTTGTGTCAATCAAGGCAAGCAATCCATTCGGACTTTGTCCTAATTTTTAGGACAAATGTGTCTTTTCACTCCAATTGGAGGCCAAATTTTTCAAATCATTTTTTTTTTCACCCAATCAACTGATCGGATTCATCAGGTATTGTATGGTGCCTACCCTAGAGGATTGCATTTTCATGCTAGGCCTACCTTTGGCACAAAAAGGGTTCCCCCATAGGACATGCATACCGATTTTGCAGTCTTGTTTACTAACTCGGGTTATTTTTCTTTTGTTTTTCCCCCTCCCCTGCATTCATAAAAAATGTTTCAATAAGGCAAAAATATTTTTCTACATTTGATAACATTTCTGATCTAATAAAGTGTGAAAATTACAAGTATTATTTGATTCTTGGGCAGATCCTACAATGGAAACATGAAAGATCCATCTGAAAGTTCTAGACTAAGAGCTTCTAAGAGATTTCATAATTGTTTTTCAAAGAAGACTCTGTATATTGGATTTGTTAATACATTCTTGTTCCCAAAGGAGACAGAAATGTGTATATAGGGAGTTCTTAGAAGTTTTTCTCTTCTCATTTGTATTATAATTGAATGAGCATTTTGTTTCAAACTCTTTCAGCAATAAAATTTTTGGACAATTATTGTTTTGTGTATATTTATGTACATTTCATTCTTTTTGCTCATTGGAAATTTCATGATGAATTTTAAGAAAATAAGACTAAATTGAGATTTCCTCAACCTCCAGTCTGAAAATTCACAAGTGTATGCTTTCTAAAATTCTTGCGTACACTAGATTGGTGATCCGAGCTATCCAATAAGAGTGCTCAAAGTTAAAAGAAGTCACTCAAAAGACCCAATGAGATACCTTTTTTTTTTTTTTTTTCCTTACTGTACAATTCATATTTTGCCCACTGCTATTGACCCCAAAATAAAATCAGTCACATTGATTGATAAATTGCAAATTGGGGCAATCTTTGCTTGGAAAAATGTCCATAGCGTCTAATTAGATTCAATTCACATCTCAATGAAAGCAAAAATGTGCATTATTCTTGTTTGTTTTGAAAATTTGGAATGATACTTTAAGTATTCGTTTCTCTATCCATACAGTTTTTATCATTTGCTCTCCCATTTGAGCTTTTAAAAGAATAATTTCGTTTCAAATAAGAGTCTTAAAACTCACTACCCTACATTGGAAAATTTTCACATATCAAAAGGGGAATGGATTCTCAATGAGCGTTTCATCACCTTAATTGTCATGGAGCGTAAGAATGATGCTTTGGCCGTCGTTTCTACAATCTAAACACAATTTACCCCTTGCATTCTCATTTGAGCTAAATTGATGGCTCTTTTCAAAGCACCTATGATCGCACCCCACATTGGGGAGGGAGATTGGAGATTTTTCCAAAAAAAGAAAAGCAAAAAATGCTAAAACTAAAAAGGGAGAACCGCAAATTGGGGAAATTTGATTCTACCTGAGCTTCAATTGTGAGAAAAAGAAGAGTGAAAAGAAAAGAAAGAAAAGTTGTCTGGCGGATCCTCTATGTTTCACAGATATGGATGACCAAGGGTCTTCCTCAGTCAGTTGATTCAGGTGCATGCAAAAATTTCGCATTAATGAAAATTTTCCTTTCAGAGTTAATGTAAGGAACGGATTAAAAGTCAGGCCCTCTTCTTTTCCAATCGAACATTCTATCCCTAGTTGTCCCTTTTGAGCTTTCAGAATAAATTATTTCGTTTGGCGACCCCTGAGAATCGCAAACCCCACACTAGGGTAACTTTGAGATTAAAAAAGAAATAAAAGTCCCAAAGGGCGAAAAGTGCTAAAGCAACAAAAGCAAAAGAAGAGAAAAGAAAAGAGAACCTCAGTTCAAAAATAAACTGGGGCAAATTTTGTGAAAGTTCAAAAATGGCAAAAAAGCCAAAGGAAATTCAATCAAAAGAAAATGAAAGAGAAAAGCCTCAATTGAGCATAAACTCTGGGGCAAATTCTGATTTAACCCTAAAATAGGGTTGGTGCAACAATGCAATCTCAGATTCTTCAAACCACTTTTGAAATCTGCTTTCAAGCCTTAACTTTTCTAAGCACCCCACCTGACCTCATTACAAAAGCCGAAAGTCCTGACTTCCGTTCTTTGCAATGGCCCTGTCAAGAAAATTTCTGATACCGAAAATTTTAGCTGTATTTCTGAATTGCTTGGGTATGGGGTTGACATTACTCATTATGTGAAAACCCGCAAGGGCACCTTTGAAAAGAAGAAAGGAAAAGGAAGAAATGCAAAAACATTCGATGCTGAAATTCCCCGTTGAGTGGTGACAAAAGTCAAACAAAATTCAGGATCTTCAAGTTCAAAATAGGGGCAATTTTGGAAAATGCGATTTGCGGTGCAATATCCTTGAAAGTCTTATTCTTTAACTATCGTTTTCAAGCCACATTACAAGCTCATAAAGTCCATCGTTGACTTATCCTTCATGACAACTTGAAGTGAGGATTATGCTTTTAAAGAATCCCACGATCATTCGGATCATAAGGGTATAACCAGTTTTCACCTGTTTAGCTATCGTTTCCGCCCATACGTTACAAGCCCAGAAAGCTTATATATTGACTAAATTTTCTTGAGAAATAAGGGTGACAAACTCTTTGCTTTCACTAAGATGTGATTACATACAATTGGGAGCACAATAACAAGACAAATCTTGACTTCTCATTTTCCTTACCCACCCCAAAATCAGAAATAACACCCACTCGGTTGGTCCTGAAAGATTGAGCCAACAGGAAATGGTGACCCATTACCCAAAGCATCGGTGCTAAAATGAGGAAAGAATCACTTGTAATTTGGTATTATTTCAAGAAATTCATCATGAAATTTCCTTATAGGAAACATAGTTCTTACAGTGTTCAAATAAATGGAAAGTCATCCGAACAAGCTTTTTCCATTAAATGGGCCCACATTGAGGCAAATTTTTATTCATGGGATTTCACAGAATAAGCCCACACTGGGGCAAAATTTTTATAGTTCATTTGAGGATTTCGTCCAAGAATCAAATAATGCATTTTTCAAATTAAACACGCTGTTTCTTTTCATGAAATTCAAGTGCATGTCATATTTTTGTAAGCCCCCTGTGCAGGTATTCATAGTTGAAATCGACGAAGGAGCATCTGGTGATGTGAAAGGCCAACGCCGAAGGAAGAAAAGAGAGAAGGGAAAAGGGACCCTATAATGGGGGCAAATTATTTTGAAAAAAAATTTCTCCAAAAATCAGAAAAATTCAAAAGTCAAAGTCAAAAATCAAGTTCAAATTCTTGTTTCTTGGAAAATCAAATTCAATTTCTTGACCGCTTTTATTTTCAGTTGGGCACGAGTTTTATCCCTCCGACCTCGGCAGGCTTGGGTTTTATCCCACTGACCGATTTTATGTTTCGTTGGGCATGGGTTTTATCCCTCCAACCTCGGCAGGCTTGGGTTTCATCCCACTGACCGCTTTTATGTTCCGTTGGGCATGGGTTTTATCCCTCCGACCTCGGCAGGCTTGGGTTTTATCCCACTGACCGCTTTTATGTTCCGTTGGGCATGGGTTTTATCCCTCCGACCTCAGCAGGCTTGGGTTTCATCCCACTGACCGCTTTTATTTTTTCGTTGGGTATGGGTTTTATCCCTCCGACCTCGGCAAGCTTGGGTTTTATCCCACTGACCGCTTCTATGTTCCGTTGGGCATGGGTTTTATCCCTCCGACCTCGGCAGGCTTGGGTTTTATCCCACTGACCGATTTTATGTTTCGTTGGGCATGGGTTTTATCCCTCCGACCTCGGCAGGCTTGGGTTTTATCCCACTGACCGCTTTTATTTTCGTTGGGCATGGGTTTTATCCCTCCGACCTCGGCAGGCTTGGGTTTTATCCCACTGACCGCTTTTATGTTTCGTTGGGCATGGGTTTTATCCCTCCGACCTCGGCAGGCTTGGGTTTTATCCCACTGACCGCTTTTATTTTTTCGTTGGGCATGGGTTTTATCCCTCCGACCTCGGCAGGCTTGGGTTTTATCCCACTGACCGATTTTATGTTTCGTTGGGCATGGGTTTTATCCCTCCGACCTCGGCAGGCTTGGGTTTCATCCCACTGACCGCTTTTATTTTTTCGTTGGGCATGGGTTTTATCCCTCCGACCTCGGCAGGCTTGGGTTTTATCCCACTGACCGCTTTTATGTTCCGTTGGGCATGGGTTTTATCCCTCCGACCTCGGCAGGCTTGGGTTTTATCCCACTGACCGCTTTTATGTTCCGTTGGGCATGGGTTTTATCCCTCCGACCTCGGCAGGTTTGGGTTTTATCCCACTGACCGCTTTTATTTTCGTTGGGCATGGGTTTTATCCCTCCGACCTCGGCAGGCTTGGGTTTTATCCCACTGACCGCTTTTATTTTTTTCGTTGGGCATGGGTTTTATCCCTCCGACCTCGGCAGGCTTGGGTTTTATCCCACTGACCGCTTTTATGTTCCGTTGGGCATGGGTTTTATCCCTCCGACCTCGTCAAGCTTGGGTTTTATCCCACTGACCGCTTTTATTTTCGTTGGGCATGGGTTTTATCCCTCCGACCTCGGCAGGCTTGGGTTTTATCCCACTGACCGCTTTTATGTTTCGTTGGGCATGGGTTTTATCCCTCCGACCTCGGCAGGCTTGGGTTTTATCCCACTGACCGCTTTTATTTTCGTTGGGCATGGGTTTTATCCTTCCGACCTCGGCAGGCTCGGGTTTTATCCCACTGACCGCTTTTTTTGACCATCTGCTTGATCATTGGATTGATAGTTAGTCTGTCAGTCATTTTGTATTTCATGTTTAGAAGTTCTGAGAGTTTGACTTCTTCTACTTTGCAAAGATCAAATATAGTCAATGCACTTGCATCCGAACTACGTTTGACCTGATTCCCGTTATGGGATACGTAGGCAACTCCACATGAGTTCGGTCATATTTTCTGCAATGTTATTACATCATTTTGTCCAATAATTTCAGCCGAGTGTTGACTTGTTTGTTTTATTTTCAGAAGCAGATAGAAGAGACAGGTAAGTATTTGGTGTCTACTTCTTTGTCTCAAGTTTTTTCAAAACTCAGACAAAGAGGGGCAAACTGTAGACACCAAATTTTTGGTGTAATTTCATGTTTTTTTTATTTTTATTTTTAGTTTTTTATTTTGTATAGTGTTAGTTTTATTCGCTTTTTAGTTTTTAGTTTCTAGTTTTATTTTTATTTTTAAGTTTTTATCATGGAATTTCTTGAAAAAGGAAAAAAGAAAAAGAAAAGCATTCAAAAAAAAAATGATTTAGTCTTTTAAATTCAATGTTTTCTTGAAACTAAAAAAAGAAAAAGAAAAAAAGAAAAATGAAAAATGAAAGAAAAGATTGAAAATGGCAATTTTGTTGTTTTAGTTTGTTTTTTTGATGTAAAATTGTTATATTTTATTACTTAGCTTTTATTATTATTTTGTTACATTATTTTTTTTTTTAAAAAAAAAAAAGGAAAAATTGTTGCCGCAGCATGAAAGCTGCGGACTTGCGCCGTTTGCAAAGAAACCTGGGGCGGCTCCTGAAGCTGCAAATACAGAAGGATTGCTGGGGTTTTAGAGTTGAAGGGCTCTCATATAAAAAACAAAAGAAAGACAGCCGCAGAGAGGAGGACTACGAAAGGGAGACGGGAGAGAAAGAGGGAGATACGGCAAAAGCAAAGAGAAGGAACCAGAAAAAGAGAGGCGGCGCAACACAAAAAAAGAGGGTCTGAGGCAAGAAAGAAAACAGAGGAAATAGGAGCGACCGAGAGAGAGGGCTGAGGTGGCCGGCTATAGGAAGAAAAGGAACAAGAAAAATCTGAAAAAGGGTAAGGTAGGCTCGGCTGAGGTTTTCGGCAATAGGGAGATCAAGAGGAAAAGAAAGAAAAGACCAAGAAAAGAAAAGAAAAAAAAAGAGAGAGTCGGACTGAAACAAAGAGGAAACAGAGGCTTTGGAGTTGCGAAAGGAACAAGAACTAGAAACCCTGGAAAGAAATTGAGGGGGGGTGTTTCTGGAGTTCGGACCGTGATTAGAAAGGAAAAGCTGTCGGGCAAGCAAGTGAAAAGGGGAAGGAAGAAACAAAAAATAGAGAAAGAAAATCCGGAAAAGAGAGAGAGTGGAAAGAGGTCGACTTAGGAAAATCTGAGAAATTGCAATCGCCATCGCCGACCGCTTCTTCACCGCCGGCCGCCAATCGCCCCAACCCAACTCCTACGATGCTCAGGTCAATGAAGTCACCGCTGTCGGCTGCTACCGACCATGCCATCATCGACCTCCTAGTCTAGCGGCAGCAGCAGGTGGTTGCTGCCCACCAGACGTTTCCTAGCGCTCCGACCGCTATCCCTGCTGCTCAAAACCACTCAATCTGTATCGGAGAAACCACCGTGAGAGGCCAAGGTAAGTTTTTCTTTCTCTTTTACATTTCAGTCTTCCTTCAAGTACGGGTTCTGGAAGCTCTCAGAGCATGGCTGCCGTGGGTCTGTCATCATGATTTTTTTCTGTTGAGGGTCTGTAATTTTTTGTTCGCATATGTTTTCTGTGTGTGTGTTGGACTGAATTCCTTGTTTTTCTGATGATTTTGGGGCCGGTTGTAATGTAATTTGAGCAGAAATCTGTTGAGTTTTTTCATGCCCATTTGCTGTTAGTTAAAATGCCCGAATGAACCTTCTACTTGAAGATGATTAATTTTTTTTTATGGAAGAAAGCTGTGTTGATTCGTTGTAGTTTTCCTGTTTTAGTCTCATACCTCTATGCTGAATTCGAATTGATGTTATGAGAAGGAGCATTGAGAGTCTCATTGTTCGTTGAAATGGTTAGAAATTGAAACCAGATTTCTGGTTGCAGAATGTTAATTGATGTTAGCTCGGCGGAGAAGACAATTACTTGTCAAAATTGTGATTTCAATCCTTCCATTTTGGTTTCGTGTTGTGTTTTTGCCCCAGAGTTCCAGAACTTCAGAATTTTGCCCCCCAAGCTGCTATAATTCATTCAATTGGGTCCCTGTTCTTGTTACATCTAAACCCCTCAAGTTGCCCTTTGTTCTGCATTGGCCCAGAAAATTAGATAATTTAACCAATTTTTGTCCTTTAAATGTTTCCTTCTTTGATGCGATTTTATGTGACTTTGGATAGATTAATTTTGGGGTTTAATGCATAATCAGAGGTTAGCGATTTTTAGTTGGGTTTTATCTTGTTGGACTTTTCATAAAAATAAAATTTGATTTGGTTTGGACTTTTTGTTTGGGCTCAAGCAAGTGGTTTTAGTTTATTTTGTTGGGTTTCTGACGTGGGTTTAGAAAGATAGAGCCCAACACTTTTGGTTGGGTTTTAGAATTGGGTTTGTGATTTAATTGGATCATTCTTAGGATCAGAATATTAGACTAGCCCATTTGTTTTGCTTGGATTTCTGTTGGGCCAAGTGAGTCTGGCCCAAACAAATAAAAATGGCCCATTCTTTTTTTGTTTTGAACTTCAGATTGGGCCAAGTGGTTTTGGCCCAAGAAATAATTAAAATGGCCCAACAGTTTGTTTGATTAAAAATCTGATAATTGGATTTGCGAATCAGTCCCTGAATTTCTCTTTAATTGTACTATGGCCCTGGATATTTTCAACCTCTTTCAATTGGGTCCTTACTTTAATTGCAAATAAGTCCTTGAACTTTATTTTTTCTTTAAATTTGGCCCCAAAATTTTGTCAATCTTTGCAACCAAGTCCTTTCTTCTTTTGACTTCTTAAATGTGGGTTGTTGACATGATTTAATTGATTCAAATTCATGTTTATTTTTTATCCTTTGTGATTATTTGCCAAATAAATTGGTACCTTGATCATTTCTTTTATTTTGGAGGATAAATAAGTTGATTTCACTCCATTAGAGCTTCATTTCAAGGGAGGTATAATTTCTTTTATCTTTTTGTGTCTCTCCTATATGAACCAACGTGCTACGTGAGAAATACATGTCTACTTTGCTTTCTTAGCCTTTCCTTAACTTCTTTTATTTATGTCATTTACTTTTGCTTTTTATTTAAGTTATTCTTTATGGGGTATGTGTACACCTCTTGGCTTGTAATAGATAGGGTTTGGAGGAGCATTCGATGAAGAGCTGTTGAAGACTTGTGCCTAGCTAGCAAATGTAATAGTTAGGGCCTTAATCACCTTATGTGTCTTGCATGTCTATGTGCTATATGTTTAATCGTTTTCTTAGGTTTTGGCATTTAGATATGCATGCTAAGTGTTATGTGCTATGTGATTGACATGTCTACTCGTTTTTCATATCCTTGAATGAATGTGATGGATGAATGTACGTTTCCACTAGTCCAACGCTAGTCGAAATTCATAGAATGGGCTAGTCCAACGCTAGACCCTTAGGGATTTCCCTTCGTTAGTACACATTTGCGTGATCATTACATGTCATGCATTTTTCTTAGTTTATCATTTGGCATGCCCCTCGAACCCCTTTTCCCTCCATCTTAGGATTTTTGCATTTCATGCTAGTTATAGGGTTCATTTGCTTGAGAGTCCCCTTAAATATGGAATATAGACGAGTGTGGCTTTTTCTAAACCTTAGCACGCTTGTATTCCCTCTATTAAAGGGCAAATTGAGTCACGATTTAGGTCTCCCCGTACCCAATATGCATGAATTCCCTAGGCTCATGCATTTTTTCCACTCTACCATTTTATACCCTCATCACACTTTCATTTTTCCTCCCATTTTGCACACGTGCACCTTTATGTTTCTTCACTTGCACACGAACACTTTTATCATCACTTGCACACATGCACTTTATATTATCATTTCACATACCGTACCTTGCCCACTCACGTGCACATTTTCATTTACATATTTATTGTTTTTTTATTACTTTTTCAAACTCATGTCCTCACATTGCATACATGCATTTCATTCATTTGCATCCCAATCGCATTATTCGTGACTTCTTCAAAGGATCGTTATTGGGCTTCACAATTAATGTGATTGGCACCACTCAATCTTTGAAGGGAGATTTCCCCCAATACCCCTAGGTTTAGGGTTTGCATTCATGTAGTGCATCCAAATGTAATAAATTCTTTGGTTAAAACAAGAAAATCTTTGATTAAATCATGCAACTAGCCTTGGCTAGGTCGAAGGGGTGCCTTGGATTTTTATCCTTGCCTTCCCCTTCGTCAAATGTGACTCCCGAACCTTTTTCATTGGTTTACGTGGACTAGGAGTCGTTTAAAAGGGGTTTCTTATAATTTTTTCCTAAAAAATTCATTTTTAGGTGACTTGGTACACCTTAACTCATTACCAAGTGGCGACTCCCATTTTTTTTTTAAAAACCCTTTTTAAACTATAATTTTGGGTCAAATCGTCGCATTTTCAAACCCCCATCTAGACCCATTTTTCTTTTAAATCACGATTCATTTTCCAATCACAAAATCCATTTTTCAAACCATTTATTTATTTCATCAAAAAATGGGGCGCGACACACTGTTGACTTTGTGGTTCATTTGGAAATCCCGTAATAAGGCCCGCTTTGAGGGGACGAGTATGTCATCTGATCAAATAATTCACCAAGTTTGTAATGTTGTTGATCAGTTGGGTATGGGTGGATTACTGAAGATGCAGAACTTTCAAGGGGATCTACAATAAAAAGTTCTTCATATACACTGTTATAATAAAATATTTTAAAAATACCCCCAAAAATAGCTATTCCAAATGGAACCTATAATTTGTATAATGTACTCCTGCATTATTCCATTGAATCTAACTCAATATTTTAGCTTATTGTATATTCAGTTATATACAAACAATATATTTTTGGTCATTACTAAGATTGGGAAATATATTTGTAAAGCATGGATGAAATGAATAGAGCCAAAAAAAAATCTGGGATACGCTATTGTTGTCCATATAGAAAAATTATAAATTAGAAAGTTAAATTGTAAATTATAGGACAATCACAATTTTTTTTTGTTTTTACTCATTCTTCAAGGCACTTAAATGGTAAATTTCGCTTCTTTCTTTTTCTTTATATAATTGTTATGGTTATTTTTAAATTCCTATGATTACTTGCTGGCTATCAATATAAATTTATATAGTATGTAAGAACGTTAAGTTAATGTAGTTGACATCAATTTTCACCTTATCATATTTTCATTTCATTCAATAATTGGCCAATTTTAATATCAGGAAAGAAATTTGTGTTATATGCATGAGCAAAAGAAAGCCAAAAAAATGCAAAATAATGCAAAGAAAGCAACTAGATTGGGATTTATTTGACGGGACAAAAGATAAAAAATATCCCTATATAATTGCATTCTTATATATTAAAATAATACATCTAGATTAAAAGATAAACATCCAAATTTATATATACAACTTATAATTGTTTGAGGTTTTGTTCTCTCTTACATTTAGGAGTTCTAAACATTTGTTGTTTAATACTAAATAATGTACATCCATAATAATTCACTAGGATAGAGGTTGATTTAAAATAATTTATAATCAATCTTTTAAGTTTAAGATTGTCAAGAAGCATAAAGCCATGCATCAAAATGTGTCATTCCCACGAATGGATTCAAATTGATTTTTTAACCCAAAGTCGTTACTTTGGATTTAGAAACTTGAGACTACTAAATATGAAATCTTGCAAACAAATGATCCTACATTTTTCAAAGGAAAGCATTAAATAGGCTAGTTAGCTATAGCTGTAGCTCAACTTTAAATAACAAATGTCAAAGTATATGGACCAAGTATCAACTAATTTTGAAGATTGATAACAAATGTCATCAAACTAAAGCAAACATAATGCCTTAAAACATTTCAAAGATGCATATATAATTCTGTAAAAAAAAAAGTTTGTTCACTTTTGGTTTTACATTTTATAAAGCAGTCTACTCCCCTTTGATATAACCTTCTCCCTGCTTTCTTGTTCTTTTGAGGGCATTGAAGGAGATGAAATTCAGCGTAAAGATTGGTATGGAGATTAGAGTGCTTAATCTCTTTTTTTGGTACATTTTTCTTATGTTGACTTTTTGTCTTTGAATTATACTTTAAGTGAATAATTTTGTAACATTTTGATTAGCAGATTTTCAGTGCTTTGTTGCATTAGTTTTTCATAAAGCAAATAGATGATGTTTTGGTATCATTTTAATTTTTATTTGGTGTTGAGTTAGAATGCGTTCGATTGGATGGTTACTCTACATTTCTGATTCATTGAATCAACTCACCATGATTGTTCAAGTATGATGCAGAAGATGGCTGTGTTGATGGGCTAGATCTAGGTAACTTAAGGGAAATGAAGGCTATAATGGGAGGAATGTTGGAGATGATGAATCTGATTCTGCAAGTGATTCTAAGCTAGATTCTCCATTAGTATTCAAGAGTCGTTCTAAAAGACAAAGGAGGTAATTAGTGGTTGAGAATGATATGAGCTCTAAACTTGTTGATCCTGATCTTTTCAGGAATCAAGCATACTTGGTTGACGAGTGCGCTTATGGAGGCACCTCTGTATTTAATGCAAAGCACAAGACAAATATGCAAGGAGAGGTTCACAGGACTCAAATCTTGACAAAATCATAAATGGCCATCGAGGGAAGGAAGCTTGAAATGACTATTGATGTGACGACCCCATCTCTGCCCTGGGGCGTACCCTAAGATTTAGCGGGTCGCCTGCCTAGCTCTCGCCAGGACTCACTCACATAATCTTAAAAGATGAGTTATAACTTCAAGAGTAAGGAGAGCATCAGTTTCCAAACTTAAAATATATATACACACTTGGTCATCTCAAATATCCATACATACTCAAAATATGGCAAAAGATTCAATTTATAGGTGAAATCCAAACCCTAGACAAGCACTAGCACTATTACAATTACAAAGTCTAATTACAAAGTCGAAAGATTTAGACAAAATCCATCCGGTCCCAGTTACTCGCCCATGCTTACACCTCCTGTAAGAAAACAAAACTAATAGAATGAGCCATAATTCAGTGAGCTTCAAAATAAAATATGCAAACAAAGTATCAATCCCAACGCAAGTAATAAAGCAATAACTAAGCAAATCAATAATAGGTAAGCAGCAACAAGTAGCACATTCAGATGGAAGGATACTTTTCTCCCACATTGGCCACTTAACTCATAACTGTTGACAATCCGTCAACCTTGGAATACACTATCAAGTCCAGTAGATCACCACTTCACACTATCTCTGACCATCGATCATCTCCCTTACAGGGCCCGCATGCCAATCAAGTACAAATGGCGTAATACTCGAGTATACCAAGGTTAATAACAAGATACAAGACCTATGGTTCATCGATCAGCTCGACCAAATCCTTGCTGGCTCAATTTGACCAACTAGCCGATAGGGATGGGATCCCAAAGCAAGTATAGTCGGTGAGATGACAACTCCAATCGAATTTCAAGTCATGCACAAATATAACGGTTCAGAAGTAAACAAGTCGACAAGAATTCAAGCAAATTAGGTCCAGTGCAATAAAGTACATACTCGCCTTTCCAATATCAAATCAAGATATCTAGTAACAAGTCACATAGTCCAAATCATGCAGTTGAATACTCACCAAATGAATTACTACTTATCAACGTCAAGCTCAAACCCTATACCCTGGTCACTCTCGATATCTGTGAGTGAATATTGTATAGCAAGTTGCAATCAAACAGGGTTTCAAAATGCCCAACTTTTCTTGTCAATATCAAAGGAAAATTCATGTAAATGTAACCCATAAGGCTTAGCAAAACATATGTGAGGTATGCTCACAACTTTAGAAGAAAAGCAATTAGAACTTTCAAATTTAAAACTGCATATAAGCTTCTAGAAAAACTTGCTTGAAGTAATTATTACTTCCCTCCTTGTGAAAATGCATGTTTTTGGCACAAAAATCCAGCTTATGACACAAACAAGGCGGATTCAAACAACTTTGAGCAAGGCAAGTCCAAACCATCCCAAATTCACACCACAACCCTCATTTTTACTCACCTACACTACAAGAAGGAAAATGGGCAGCATCTCCCGTGTTTTGTCTTAACTTTTCCTTCCAATTTCAAAGCCAAATTTCATGGCACAACAATCCAAATCAAGTCCATAAGTTGTAAGGTAAACGGGGTTCTTATTCTAGGCCACAAAACTAACTACTTTAGGCATATCCTTGGCACATATTCACCATATACTCAAGCTGAAAAATTAAACCCTAGGCTGGAAATTTACAACTAAAGCTGAAAGATTCTATTTTGAAGCTAAAATTTCATACTAAAGTTAGAAATTCCCATGTTAAGACTAAAAGGGTATATCAAAGCTGAAAATAGCATCCCAAAGCTTGAAATTACATAGCAAAGCTGGAAAATAACAAACTACTACACAAAACTACAAAATCTTCCATAAAACCTACTACAAACAAGCCATAATCTCATTCAAATGCAAGATTAAATAGAAAGAGTAGTTCCTTGCTAAGAGGACCTTCAAACCTTAAGATGAATAGCAAAATACAGCTTTCTTTTCCCCAAAATCACTCCACACCAAGGTCCTTCCTTCCTTGTTGCAACCTCCTATGGATAGGTTTAGGGTTTTAGGTTGATTTTCCCACAAAATCAAGTTAGGAATCAAGATGAAGTTTGAAGGAGTTTTTTCTCTTTTCTCTCTTCTCTCCCTTGGCCAAGAAGGAAAACAAATGAAGAGAGTTTTGTTCCACTAGATGATAAAGATGGAAGAAAGGTCTTGGTAAAAAATGACCTTGATTATCAACACTTGGCATCCAACCATTTCTCTACTTTTATTCTTTTCCTCTATCTTTTCTTTCCTTAAATTCAGCCAACCTAGGGGCAAAGAAGGAAATAAAAAATAAAGAAAGTAAAGAAAGAAAAGTCTTGGTCAAGTGATGGCTTTGACCGGTGACAAGTGGCGCGAGTTGGTTCAAGCCTATCTCTTTGTCTCTCATGTTTTTAATTTATGTTTCACTAATTCACTCTTAACACTTTTACTCACATAATTTCTCTTACTTAACACCCGCTCTTATGCACCAAATTTAGTGCATACACCTCACCAATTGATCACACTACCACACTGCACTACAAACCCTAGCATGCACCAACTATAAAAGTAAAAATAAAAACTCTCGACTCTATCGTTAAAAATAGTTACAAAAATTGGCAAGTAAATTAGTATTAAGGAAACTATAAATTAACTATCAAAAATAAGAAAAATTATAAGAAAATATAAAAGAATTTTCAAGTCCCCACAGTTAATTCAAAGGAGTTGATAGACAATGTGTAGTTTGGCACAGTTGGAACCAGCCGACTACAGGTTACAGAATGACTCATTTTGTCATAAAATTGAAGAGGTTAAAGCATACTTTGGAAGCATGGAATAGGGAGACTTTTGGGAATGTTTTCGACAATGTAGCTAAAGCTGAAGAAGATGTTAAATAGAAGGAGTTACAGCTAGAGAGGGAGGAACTAGAGAAGCATGCCTGCAATGGAGCAAGAACATGCTTCTCTTTTGAAACACTTGGCGGATGAAGAGATTTTTTGGCAGCAGAAAGCTAGAGTTAAGTGGTTAAGGAGGGAGATGCAAATACAAGATATTTCCACTCTTCTCTGTTGGACAAGAGATCACAGCTTACTATTAGAAGAATTAAATGCCTGAATGGAAACTACATTAATGGCGATGACAACATTGGTACTGCAGTTGTGGATTTTTTCAAGTCCTTGCTAGAAGAGCCATCGTTAGTAAACAACCTGGCAACTATAGAGTTGCTGAATCTGATTCTGCACTTATAACTTCTCAACAAAATAGCCAGCTTCTAAAAGTGGTCACTCTTACGGAAGCTAAAAGAGCAGTGTTTGACCTTGATGGTAATAGTACAGCTGGTTGTGACAGGTTTGCGGGTTGCTTTTACACTCATTGCAGGGATATAATTGCAAATGACGTTCTTCAAGCTGCTCAAGAATTTTTGTGTGATCTTTCGCTCCCTAAGGGCATTGCAAGCACTTTGGTGATACTAATCCCAAAAAAGGAATCTCCAACGACATTTGCAGATTTCAGGCGAATCAGTTTGCGCACATTCATTAGCAACATGTTTACTAAAATTCTTTGTAATTGGTTGAAAAATGTTTTGCCCACTCTCATCTCTCTAGAGTAGTCGACATTTGTCAATGGTAGAGAGATCTCGAATAACATCTTGCTTGCACAGGATGGTTAATTCGATTGATAAGCAGGTTTGGGGGCACAACGTTATATTCAAGCTTGACATAATGAAGGCGTTTGACTATGTCTCATGGGATTTTTTGTCGCTTTTGATGGATCGGTTTGGTTTTCATCCTCGTTTTATCTCCTTGATCATAAACAACCTATCCTCTGCTTGGTTCTCAATCCCTGTCAACTTTTTCCTGGCGAACCATGGCTTGAAGCAAGGGGATCCTCTTTCTCCTTTTCTTTTCATATTGGTTCAGAGGTGCTGAGCTGGGGCTTCAAGAACTTGATCTATGTGGGATCAATGTAGCCGTTCGCATTGGGCCATGGTTGCATGCTAGTATCACACCTAACTTTCACTGATGATATTGTTATTTTTTGTAGGGGAGATAGTCATTCAGTGAAGGCCTTAATGGATTTTTTGGAACTATACCAGAGTGGTTCGGGCCAGAAGATAAATAAGGAAAAGAGTTTTTGTGTGATGTCTTGCAAATGCCCAACGGCTAGGAAGCGGTTGATAGCTCGATGGATGGAGCTTCAGCAGAAAGATCTTCCCTTTGTTTACTTAGGGAGCAAACTTTTCAAAGGTAAAGGTAAGAAAGAGCACTTTCAACAAATTTTTGATAGGATGCGTGGGATGTTAGCTGGGTGGAAGAATAGGTTGCTATCTGTAGGGGGCCGATTAATTCTAATCAAGCACGTCCTGGCTGCTATTCCTTTGTATACGTTCACAGTTTTAACCGCCTAAAAATATATTGTGCCAATTGGAGAAGATCATTCTTCCTTTTTTTGGGGAGAAGTTGATGAGTGAGATAAAAGACATTGGACAAAATGGAGTAACTTATGTAAACCAACACAGGAGAATGGGTTGGGGTTATGCCAGCTGGATAACACTGCAAAAGCTTTCGAATACAAGCTATGGTAGAAGCCGGGGTCTTCAATCACTCTTTGGTCCTAATTCATGCTTTCTAAATATGCTTCAGTTGAGCATATAACTACAGCACCAGTGAAGCCTTCAAGTTCCTATAATTGGAAGCGGATGTTACGGGTGTGTGATTTGGTGGAGAACAACCTGCAAATCTTGATAAGGAATGGTAGTGCCTCATTTTGGCATGACAGCTGGCTTGGTTCTGGTCCCCTTAGGGGCCAGAAGGGGAAAGTGCCTTTGCTGCACATTCGGGGTTTGTGACTTGCTGCATGATAATGTCTGGGATTTGAACCAAGTGGACTCAGCAGTCACACAAGATGAAAAATTGCAAATTCTACGGTCTCAGCCTCAGCTTTCCCAGGGTAAGGATAAGTCGGTATGGTGCCCGTCTACAAATGGTACATTTCAGCTATCCTCAGCAATGGAAATGCTTCGTGTAGACACCAAATTTTTTATTTTTAACTTTATTTGTTTAATTAATTTAATTTTTGCTTTATTGTTTTCAATTCTAGAGTTTTTATTTTTATTTTATTTTATTTTTGTTCTAGTTCATTTTATTTTATTATCTATTTATTTTTGCCTTCATCCTAATTTTCAAAAAAAAAAAAAAAAAGAGGAAAATGAAAAATACAAAAATACAAAACAATGTGGAATAGGTGGAAGTGTGCATGTTGAACAAGTGTACAAAATGATCATTAGACGAGTGTCAAAGGAAGTATGAGACAAGTGTATAGGAGGTGGCATTTGGCAGCAGCCGAAAAAGAAAATCTAAGGGGGCTGAATGAAAAAACGGGGAAGAGGGCGGACGGCTAAAAAAAAAAAACAGAGAGAAGAAAATAGAGTGGCGGCTGAGGGGTTTGCGGGAGTCAACAACGAAAGAAAAAGAAAAGAAAAGAACGGCAGAGGGGATCGGCTAAAGAACAGAGGAAAAATCTGAAGTTGGGGGAGTTTTTCGGGAAGAGAAAGACGAGCGAGAGAGAGTGAAAACAACAAAAAGAAACAAAAGAAAACAGAGAAAGAACGGGCGGCGGACGGTGGTATAGCCGAAAAAGGAAAACAGAGGAGGAGCTGGGCCGGACAACAGAAGAGAGAAAAAGCAGGAAAAAACTTGAGAACTCGGGGGAAGCTTGGCGGCTGAAGAAAGAGAGCAAGAACAAAGGGAGGGGATTGAATCTGAAAATTTGGGGGAAATTTGCGAGAGACGGCTGAGTTTGGAGAGAGAGTTGAGAGAAACGCAAGGGAAACAAGCAGGAACAACAAAAATGAGAAAACAGGGGCGGCGGATAGAAATCCGGAAGGAAAGCCAGTGGAAGGAGGTCGGCTGGGAGGGATCAAAAGAAAAAAAACTATCGGGGAAGAAGGAAAAGAGAGTAACAAGAATTGAAAGGGCAGCGAGCTAAGCAACAAAAAAAAGCAAAAAAAAAAAAAAAGGGCAAGAAAGATCCTACGGAGAACTAAGGGAAGTCGGCTAAGGGCCAGAGAAAAACAGAGGAGGGCAAATGAAGGCCGAGAGAGGGGAGTTTCGTCTTGAGAGCCAAAAGGAAAAACAGCAAGGACCGAGAGCATTTCGGTGGTGGGGATGGCAAAACGAAAAGAGGAAAAACTATGAGGCTGCGGCGGCAGGAGAGGCGATGGAGATAAAGAGGGATTCAGAAACGAGGCAGAAAGGGTGATGGGGAAATCTGGGCAACGGTTGCAGCTTGCGGCTGGAAAGGAAAACACAGAGCTGCCGCTGCTCATGCCGCTACCACCTCGCCGAACCCACCATTATCACCGGCAGATTTTCTCCAAGCAAGAACACAGTAAGCCATTTCCTTCCTTTTTGAATGTCAGTTTTCTTTCTTCGTCGAATGTAAACGCTGGAATCCCGAAACATGTCTTTTGTGAATTTGAAATTGCAATTTTTCTGTGGATTGTTTGTAATTTTTTAATTGCACATGCTTTATGGTTTAATTGGGCTGAAATCTGTTGTTGATTGAATAATTTTGGGGGCTGATTAACTTGAATTTGAGCGAGAATTAATGAAAGTTTTAATGCTCCTGACCTGTTCGATGAAATGCCCAACTAAGATTCTTAATTGAAAGATAACTTGTCTGCAATTTTTGCGTGAAGAAACTGGACATGCTAGCAGGTTCAATTCTTTGCATTTGAGAAACTCTGATGAATTGGTGTTTTGCATTTTCTGTTTTTCTGTTCTACTCCGAATTAATATTTGGAGATGAAGCTTTCGCTTGGGTGAATTCTGTTACATGTTGGGACTGATTGCAATTAAAACCAGATTTCCTGGTATGGCTGCCCAAAAAGGGAGCTAAAATGCTGAACTGATATCAAGCTCGTTGCAGAAGACAATCAATTGTCTAAAATTACATTCTCAGCCCCTCCGTTTTTGCTTCCACTGTGATATAACCCCAAAGTTGTTAGAACTTCAAAATTTGCCCCCCGAAACTATTGTAATTCCTTCAATTAGATCCCTGTTTTGTTGCATTTGAACCCCTCAAGTTCTCCCCTCATTCTGATATGACCCAAAGATTAGAAAGGTTGAACTTACCTCATCCTTTTGAATTTTAATCATCATCTCATTTTCTTAAGTAGCCTTTTGGGCTTGATTAGTTCTTGTTTATGGGTCATAATTGTGGCTTAATAATTTTAATTGATTTGTTCATCTTGTTGGGTTTAGTGAAATAAGTGTTGTGGATTAAGAGGTTATTTTGTTTGGGTTTTAGAAATGGGTTGTTGACTTGCTTTTTGGGTTTTGATTTGGGCCTAGAAGATTGACATCTAACACTTTTTTGATTGGGTTTTGATGGTGAGTCTATCTGTTTTGATTTGGGTTTAGTTTATTATTCTTTTGGGCTTTGGTTTGGGTTAGAAGGGAGAAGTCCACCGTTTTTGTTGATTAATCTTTGTGTCAAAATAATAGACTGGCCCACTTCATTTACCCTGGGTTTTTCGGTTGGGCTTGGGAAGTCTTAGCCCACGGAAATAAATACAAAGGCCCAATGGTCTATCTGACTAAGAATCTGGTGACCATATTTGCAAATCAGTCCCTGAATTTCTCCTTAATTGTACTGTGGCCCTGGACATTTTCAACTTCTTTCAATTGGGTCCCTAAACTTAATTGCAAATAGGTCCCTGAACTTTATTTTTCTTTAATTTCGACCCCACAACTTTGTTAATGTTTGCAATCAAGTCTCTTATTCTTTTGACCTTTTGAATGTGGGTTGATTATATGATTTAATTGATTCAATTTCCTGTTTATTTTTTATCCTTTGTGATTATTTGTCAAATAAATTGGTACCTTGACCATTTTTTTTATTTTTGGAGGATAAATAAGTTGACTTCACACTATTACAGCTTCATTTCAAGGAAGGTATAATTTCTTTTATTTTTTTTCCGTCACTCTTATGTGAACCAACGTGCTACGTGAGAAATACATGTCTACTTTGCTTTCTTAGCCTTTCCTTAATTTCTTTTATTTATGTCATTTACTTTTGTTTTTTTATTTAAGTTATTCTTTATGGGGTATGTGTACACCTCTTGGCTTGTAATAGATAGGGCTTGGCGAGCTTTCTTGTCCAATTTCCCTTTCCCCCCCTTTGTTTTAGTTAGCAAATGTAATAAGTTCATTGCTTGCTTTCGTTGCTACGTGTTTAATCGCTTTATTAGGTCTTTGCATCTAGTCAAGCATGCTAAGTGTTATGTGCTACGTGTTTATAAGTGATTCGCATGTCTACTCGCTTTTTATAGTCATGAATGAATGTGATGAATGAATGGACGTCACCACACTAGTCCAATGCTAGTTGTGGCCCCCTTTCTCGTCACCACACTAGTCCAACGCTAGTTGTGGTTCATTGTTCCGTTTCCACTAGTCCAATGCTAGTAGAAATCCATAGAAAGGGCTAGTCCAACGCTAGACCCAATAGGCTTTTTCCTTTCTTTTCATTAGTGCATCATTTGCTTGTTCACCACATATCACGCATTTTTTTTAGTTTTATCATTGGGCATGTTCCTCGAATCCCTTTCCCCTCACTTAAGGTTTTGCATCTCATGCTAGCTATAGGGTTCATTTTGCTTGAGTGTCCCCCTCCGATAAGGAAAACGAGAGAGTGTGGCTACTCAATAGCCTTAGCACGCTAGTTTTGCCTTCTAATCAAAGGGAAAATAGAAGTCGAAAAGTTAGGAGTCAACCCCCGTACCCGACTTGTTGCATTCCTCTAGGGTCATACTTTCATTTTTTATCACCCACATACTCTTTTAACCACATTTTTTCACATTTCTCAAACCATAATTTCTCACTACATTTTTCCTATCACGCGCTCATTTTCACCTCACAAATGGAATTCCACTTTACCTTATATATCTATTATTCTATTTTCACACAAACACTTAGATTTTTCATACAATTTCACACATGCACCTTTTCATACACTTGCACACAAACACTTGGATTTTTCATACAATTTCACACGTTCACCTTTTTATACACTTGCACACTTGCACTTTAGCCATCATTTGCATTAATCGACCTCTATAAGGTTTTCCTTTATTGGCCGCTACAATTCATGTGGTTGGGACCAAAAACCTTGCAAGAGACATTTTAGAATTTAGGTTTGCATTTTTTCTTCATTTTGCATTCATGTAGTGCATCCAAATGTAATAAATTCTTTGATTAAAACAAGAAAATCTTTGATTAAATCATGCAACTAGCCTTGGCTAGGTCAAAGGGGTGCCTTGGATTTTATCCTTGCCTTCCCCTTTGTCAAATGTGACTCCCGAACCTTTTTCTTTGGTTTACGTGGGCTAGGAGTCGTTTAAAAAGGGTTTCTCACTACTTTTTTCCTATTTTTCTTAAAAATTCATTTTTTGGTGACTTGGTACACCTTAACTCATTACCAAGTGGCGACTCCGTATTTTGTTTTCAAAAAAAAAAAAAAACCCTTTTTAAACTATAATTTTGGGTCAAATCATCGCATTCTCAAACCCCCATTTAGACCCATTTTTCTTTTAAATCACAATTCATTTTCCAATCACAAATTCAATCACAAGAATACATTTTTAAAACCATTTATTTATTTCATCAAAAATGGGGCGCGACAGTTGGCGACTCCACTGGGGACTTGAGAGTCCGAGCAATCGATTTAGTCAATTCTTTTCTTCTTTTAACCTTTTCATTTATCACATTGGATGTTTAGGATTGCATTTTTCCTTTTTTTTAGGATTTTTGCATTTCGCGTATCAACTCACTTCCTCACACATTCGCCTACGATTGTTTGGATGGATGGATGATTTATTTATGTATGATTTCGCGCTATGCATTGCATTTGGGGGGGTGTGTGTCACCCTTAGAGCCTTGCGATTGGTTCTCGACCCCTTCCCTCAAAATAGGGAACACTTCATACGTGCACGTTTACTTATTGTTATCCCATTTTATTTTATTTTTTCGTGGGCGTTTCCCACACCGCCTTGTAGGATTAGGATCGATCGCCTTGGGTAGGCGGCTGGTGTGCGCTGCGCCCATAGCGCTACCTAAGGGATCACTCGAGCCACCGACCAAGGGCCCTGGGGGTGATGACCCTTCGCCTTTAGGTCTGAAGGCTTGGGAGCCGAAGCCTTATCGAGTCTAGTTGCATTAGTGAGCCCCAGCCTCATGCATCCATGTTAGACTCGCCTAGGGTAGAGTCAACCTTACCCTATTAAGCACATTAGGCACGAGGGAAGGGGTTCTACCCCTTTTACTTGCTTTATTATATTTCTTTTCTAAATTGCTCCCAATGTGTTATGTGTACTATCAATTGCACTAACCATTCTTTTGTTTTCTTGGCTTGCATTCATGTGCCTTAGCAATAAGAGGCCACTTTGGCACTCTTTTAGTGACCTACCCCATTAGATAACTCACATGTTTAAATTTCAGTCATTACACTTAATTTTCAATAAATACATTTCATTTTTAGACTTTTTCCCCCCCGATGCATTATTCATGTCCTTTAGGCCGTATTTGTCACATATTTACATCGTTTTAATAAATGGCATCATGCATAAACCATAGAAAGGGAATGCCACATAGGGAATCCCGTGTTTAGGAATAAACCACCTTGTGTCTCGGATACTTAATCCAACGAGACTTGCACGTTTACATTTTGTACCATCCAAAGGGGTAGTGCACAAGGTAAGGTAGGATCCGATCATTTTCATAGAGTGATTTTTGGAATATGAACGTCTAATAATCACTTTTTTTGGCCATTTTATCAAACTTGGTAAAATTCCCTTGCGTAAAGGACATTAATTTGAAAAAATTCACAAATGATTCCTCCTTTTGAGACGATAAATAAATTAAGGCCAAAATTTGATTTTTAGAAGGTCATAAACTAATGCACCTCAATGATCTTGAAATAACCAATGGCCGGACAATTCAACCAATCCATTTTGCCGATTCATTTCAATAAATCGTCAATTCATTTTGACCAGTTTACCCTTTTTAGGGTCACCTAGTCGATTTTGAATAAATCGTCAATTCATTTGACCAATTTACCCTTTTTAGGGTCACCTGGTCGATTTTGAATAAATCGTCAATTCATTTGACCAATTTACCCTTTTTAGGGTCATTTGACCAATTTACCCTTTTTAGGGTCATCCGGTCGATTTTGAATAAATCGTCGATTCATTTGACCAAATTACCCTTTTAGGGCGATCTGATCAATTTTGAATAAATTCTCAATTTCATTCAATTCATTTGACCAAGTTCCTTTTTTAGGATGATTCGGTCAATTTTGAGTAAGTTTTAAATTTCACTCAATTCATTTGACCCGTTTCTTTTTTTAGGGTAATCCGGTCGATTTTTAATTTGTCAATTTCATTTGACCAATTAGGGTTTTAATGTCGGATTTCAAAACTTAGTCGATTTTTGAGAAAATCATCCATTGCATCCAGCCATTTGATCAGTTAGGGTTTTGACCCGTGCTTCACTGAAAAATTTGGTCAACGAATTCCAATTTCTTCGATAGGAAGTTCGTTAAGGTCAAACCCGTGCGTTTTTGCAAGTTCTTGTATCGATCAAAAGTAATCAATCCCTTCGGACGAGATCCTCATTTTGACCAACGTCTCTTCTCATTCCAATGGGCCAAATTTTTCAAATTATTTTTCACTCAACAAGTTGATCGGATCCATCAGGTATGGTATAGTGCCTACCCTAGAGGATTGCATTTTCATGCTAGGCCTACCCTTGGCATAAAAGGGCTCCCCCATAGGACATGCATACCGATTTTGCAGTTTTGCCTACTAACTCGGGGTATTTTTCTTTTGTTTTCCCCTCCCCTGCATTCATAAAATGTTTCAATAAGGCGAAAACATTCTTCTATATCTGATGATAATTTTGGTCCAATAAAGTTTGAAGGTTACAAGTATTATTTGATTCTTGGGTAGATCTTGCCACGGAGACATGAAAGATTCATCTGAAGGCTCTAGGCCAAAATCTCTAAGAGGCTTTATAATTGTTTTTCAAAGGAAAATTCTGTTTATTTGATGTGTTAATACATTTTTGCTCTAAAAGAAAGGGAGACAAAAAAGTATATATGTGGAGCTCTTTAGAAGTTTTTTTCTTCTCATTTGTATCATAATTGAACGAGAAATTTTGTTTCAAATTTTTTCAGCAATAAAAATTTTTGGACAATTATTGTTTTTTTTATATTCATGTACATTTCATTCTTTATTCTTACTCATTGGAGAGTTCATGATGAATTTTGAGAAATAAAACCAAATTGAGATTTTTTCCAACCTCAGTCTGAGGATTCACAAGTGTATACTCTCTAAAATCTTCATGCATACCAGGTTGGTGATCCGAGCTGTACAATAAAAGTGCTCAAAAATAAGAGGGGTCCTTCAAAAGGCCCAATGAGATACCTTTTCTCCTTCGCTGAACAATTCATGTTTTGCCACTTCTATTGACCCCATTGGGGCAACCTTTACTTGGAAAAATGTCCATAGTGTCTAATTAGACTCAAATCACATCTAAGTGAAAGCGAAAGGGTGCATTATTCTTATTTGTTTTGAAAATTTGGAATGATACTTTGAGCATTCGACCCATACAGATTTTATCATTTGCTCTCCCGTTTGAGCCTTTAAAAGAATAACTTCGTTTCAAATAAGCGCCTTGATGATCACAACCCTACATGGGAAAAATTTTCGAATATCAAAAGGGGGAATGGATTCTCAATGAGCATTTCTTTACTTTGGTTTGTCATGAACCGTAAGAATGATGCTTTGGCCATCGTTTCTACCATTTAAACACTGCTTTATCCCTTGCATCCTCATTTGAGCCAAAATTGCTGGTTCTTTTCAAAGCACTTATGATTGCCCCCCACACTGGGGAAGAAGATTGGAGAATTTTTCAAAAGAGAGAGAAAAACCAAAATGCTAAGGCTAAAAGGGAGAGAACCGCAAATTGGAAATTTGATTCCACTTGGGTTCCAATGTTGAAAAAAGAAAAGGAAGAATTTCATCTGGCGGATCATCTATGCTTCACAGGCGTCTTCCTCAGTCAATTAATTCAAATACATGCGAGAAATTTCGTCATTAATGAAAGTTTCCTTTCAGAGTTAATGTAAAGAACGGGATAAAGGTCAGGCCCTCTTCTTTTCCAAGCGAACATTCTATCCTTAGTTATCCCTTTTGAGCCTTCAGAATAAAATACTTCGTTTGGCAACCCCTGAGAATCGCAAACCCCACACTGGGGCAAGTTGGAGTTGAAAAGGAAACCTTCAAGAAGTGAAAAAGTGAAAAGTCACCAAATCAGAAGCAAAAGAAGGAAAGAGAACCTCAGTTCAAAAATAAACTGGGGCAAATTTTTGTGAAAGTTTCAAAAAATGGCTGAAGGCCGAAAAATCGAAAGAAGAAAGAAAATGAAAAAGAAAAAGCCTCAATTGAGCATAAACTGGGGCAAATTCTGATTTAACCCTAAAATAGGGTTGGCACAACAATGCGATCTCAGATTCTTTAAACCATTCTTGAAATCTGCCTTCAAGCCTTAACTTTTCTAAACACCCCACCAGACCCCATTACAAAAGCTGAAAGTCCTGACTTCTGTTCTTTGCAATGGCCCTGTCAAGAAAATTTCTGATGCCGGAAAATTTTAGCTGTATTTCTGAATTGCTTGAGTATGGGGATGACGCTACTCACCATGTGAAAACCCACCAAATTGAGGGAAAGGAAAAGAGGCAAAAAAGCAATGCAAGAAAAGTAAATGCAAGAAGATGCAGAAAAATTCGACGTTGAAGTCCTTGGGGAATGATGAGAAAATCCAAACAAATTCTGAGATCTTTGAGTTCAGAATAGGGGCAATTTTGAAAAAATGCGATCTTTGGTGCAATGTCCTTGAAAGTTTTATTCTTTAGCTATCGTTTTCAAGCCAAATTACAAGCTAATAAAGTCCATCGTTGACTTATTCTTTCATGACAATCCAAAATGAGGATCATGCTTATAAGAAATTCATCAAATCATTTGTGATCATGAGGCTATAACCTGTTTTCCACATGTTTAGCTATCACTTCTGCCCATACGTTGCATGCCTAGAAAGCTTGTATGTTGATTAAGTTTTCTTGAAAATAAGGGTGACAAACTCTTTGCTTTCACTAAGATGTGGCATTGAAGGAATTACAAATTTGAGCACAAGAACCAAACAAATCTCGTCTTCTCATTTCCCTTAACCCCCTCAAAAAAATCAGATCACTTGATTGGTCCTGACAGATGAACCAACAAGAAATAGTGACCCATTACCTAAAGCATTGATGCTAAAGTGGGGAAGAAATCTTTCGTAATTTGGCATTATTTTGAGAAATTCATCATGGAATGTGCTATATCAGTTTAAGCAAGACATTCAATTTTCTTCATGTTAGGAAAAGCAATTGCTTACCCTGTGCAAATAAATGGAAAAGCATCCAAACCAATTTTTACAATCAAATGGGCCCACACTGGGGAAAATTTTTATTCATGGGATTTCACAGAATAAGCCCACACTGGGGCAAAATTTTTATAGTTCATTTGAGGATTTCGTCCAAGAATCAAATAATGCATTTTTCAAATCAAACACGCTGTTTCTTTTCATGAAATTCAAGTGCATGTCATATTTTGGTAAGCCCCTGTGCAGGTATTCATAGTTGAAATCGACGAAGGAGCATCTGGCGATGTGGAAAGCCGACGCCGAAGAAAGAAAAGAAAGAAGGGAAAAAGGACCCTACACTGAGGGCAAATTATTTTGGAAAAGATTCTCTCGAAAAATCTGAAAAATTCAAAATTCAAAAAAATCAAAAATCAAGTTCAAATTCTTGTTTCTTGGAAAATCAAATTTCTTGTTTCTTGACAATCACACTTAATTTCTTGACCAATTGGAGGCAGGATTGGGTCTTATCCCACTGGCCATTCACAAATATCACATTGGGCCTGGATTTCGTGCCGCCAACCCTCCAAAAATCACGTCGGGCCTGGACTTTGTGCCGCCGACATCCTATTGAGTCTGAAACTTGTGCCGCCAGTGCAACCAAGGCAGGTTTGGGTGTAATCCCACTGATCAATTCATCATACTGGGGCAAATTATTTTGGGAGGTTTTTCAAAAATAAAAAAATCAAAAAATCAAAAAATCAAAAAATCAAAAAATCAAAAAAAAAGAAAAAATCAAAATCAAAAAAAATAAAAAAAAATCAAAATAAAAAAAAATCAGAAAAAAATAAAAAAATCAAAAAAAATCAGAAAGAAAAGAAAAGAAAAGAATCAAAATCAAAATCAAATCAAGTTTCATCACGGCAGGTTTGGGCTTAATCCCACTGACCGATTATCAAGGCATTTTCGGGTCAGTCCCACGATTCAAAGCATTTTCGGGTCAGTCCCACGATTCAAAGCACTTTCGGGTCAGTCCCACGATTCAAAGCACTTTCGGGTCAGTCCCACGATTCAAAGCACTTTCGGGTCAGTCCCACGATCAAAAGCACTTTCGGGTCAGTCCCACGATCAAAAGCATATTCGGGTCAGTCCCACGATCAAAAGTTTATTCGGGTCAGTCCCACGATCAAAAGCACTTTCGGGTCAGTCCCATGATCAACACCATTTTCGGGTCAGTCCCATGATCAAAATCTTATTCGGGTCAGTCCCACGATCAAAAGCTTATCCGGGTCAGTCCCACGATCAAAAGCATTTTCGGGTCAGTCCCACGATTGAAAGTTCATTCGGGTCAGTCCCACGATCATTCGGGTCAGTCCCACGATTCAAAGCTCATTCGGGTCAGTCCCACGATTGAAAGTTCATTCGGGTCAGTCCCACGATCATTCGGGTCAGTCCCACGATCATTCGGGTCAATCCCACGATTCAAAACTCATTCGGGTCAGTCCCACGATTCAAAGATTATTCGGGTCAGTCCCGCGATTCAAAGCCTGTTCGGGTCAGTCCCACGATTCAAAGCTTATGCGGGCCAGTCCCACAATTCAAAGCCTGTTCGGGTCAGTCCCGCGATTCAAAAGCTTATTCGGGTCAATCCCACGATTCAAAGTTTATTCGGGTCAGTCCCGCGATTCAAAGATTATTCGGGTCAGTCCCGCGATTCAAAGTTTATTCGGGTCAGTCCCGCGATTCAGAGCCTGTTCGGGTCAGTCCCGCGATTAAGATCTTATTCGGGTCAGTCCCACGATCAAAAGCATTTTCGGGTCAGTCCCATGATCAAAAGCTTATTCGGGTCAATCCCACGATTCAAAGTTTATTCGGGTCAGTCCCGCGATTCAGAGCCTGTTCGGGTCAGTCCCGCGATTAAGATCTTATTCGGGTCAGTCCCACGATCAAAAGCATTTTCGGGTCAATCCCATGATCAAAAGCTTATTCGGGTCAATCCCACGATTCAAAGTTTATTCGGGTCAGTCCCGCGATTCAGAGCCTGTTCGGGTCAGTCCCGCGATTAAGATCTTATTCGGGTCAGTCCCACGATCAAAAGCATTTTCGGGTCAGTCCCATGATCAAAAGCTTATTCGGGTCAATCCCACGATTCAAAGTTTATTCGGGTCAGTCCCGCGATTAAAATCTTATTCGGGTCAGTCCCACGATCAAAAGCATTTTCGGGTCAGTCCCACGATTCAAAAGCTTATTCGGGTCAGTCCCGCAATTCAAAGTTTATTCGGGTCAGTCCCGCGATTCAAAGCTTATTCGAGTCAGTCCCGCAATTAAAGCTTGTTCGGGCCAGTCCCATGATTTGAATTTCCTTCTCTAGTCAGTCCCAATTTTAATTTTTCTGTTCGGATCAGTCCCGTTTTACATTTCTGTCTGGGTCTATCCCATTTAAATTTCAGTCCGGGTCTATCACACTTAAATTTCTGTCCATGATTTTACATTTCTATCCCATTTCTATCCCGTGGGTCTATCCCATGATTTTACATTTTGTTCGCATCAGTCCCATGATTTCAAATCCTGTTCGGGTCAGTCCCGTTTTTAAATTCCTGTTCGGGTCAGTCCCGTTTTAAATTTCCTGTCTGAGTCAATTCCATTTTAAGCTTTGTCAAAAGGGGTCAGTCCCCGTTTCTAAAACGTCCACCGTTCGTGACGTTCGCCACCAAATAAAGCAGGTAGGTATTTGGTGTCTACTTCTTTGTCTCAAGTTTTTCCAAAACTCAGACAAAGAGGGGCAAACTGTAGACACCAAATTTTTGATTTTTAACTTTATTTGTTTAATTAATTTAATTTTTGCTTTATTGTTTTCAATTCTAGTGTTTTTATTTTTATTTTATTTTATTTTTGTTCTAGTTCATTTTATTTTATTATCTATTTATTTTTGCCTTCATCCTAATTTTCAAAAAAAAAAAAAAAAAAAGAGGAAAATGAAAAATACAAAAATACAAAACAATGTGGAATAGGTGGAAGTGTGCATGTTGAACAAGTGTACAAAATGATCATTAGACGAGTGTCAAAGGAAGTATGAGACAAGTGTATAGGAGGTGGCATTTGGCAGCAGCCGAAAAAGAAAATCTAAGGGGGCTGAATGAAAAAACGGGGAAGAGGGCGGACGGCTAAAAAAAAAAAACAGAGAGAAGAAAATAGAGTGGCGGCTGAGGGGTTTGCGGGAGTCAACAACGAAAGAAAAAGAAAAGAAAAGAACGGCAGAGGGGATCGGCTAAAGAACAGAGGAAAAATCTGAAGTTGGGGGAGTTTTTCGGGAAGAGAAAGACGAGCGAGAGAGAGTGAAAACAACAAAAAGAAACAAAAGAAAACAGAGAAAGAACGGGCGGCGGACGGTGGTATAGCCGAAAAAGGAAAACAGAGGAGGAGCTGGGCCGGACAACAGAAGAGAGAAAAAGCAGGAAAAAACTTGAGAACTCGGGGGAAGCTTGGCGGCTGAAGAAAGAGAGCAAGAACAAAGGGAGGGGATTGAATCTGAAAATTTGGGGGAAATTTGCGAGAGACGGCTGAGTTTGGAGAGAGAGTTGAGAGAAACGCAAGGGAAACAAGCAGGAACAACAAAAATGAGAAAACAGGGGCGGCGGATAGAAATCCGGAAGGAAAGCCAGTGGAAGGAGGTCGGCTGGGAGGGATCAAAAGAAAAAAAACTATCGGGGAAGAAGGAAAAGAGAGTAACAAGAATTGAAAGGGCAGCGAGCTAAGCAACAAAAAAAAGCAAAAAAAAAAAAAAGGGCAAGAAAGATCCTACGGAGAACTAAGGGAAGTCGGCTAAGGGCCAGAGAAAAACAGAGGAGGGCAAATGAAGGCCGAGAGAGGGGAGTTTCGTCTTGAGAGCCAAAAGGAAAAACAGCAAGGACCGAGAGCATTTCGGTGGTGGGGATGGCAAAACGAAAAGAGGAAAAACTATGAGGCTGCGGCGGCAGGAGAGGCGATGGAGATAAAGAGGGATTCAGAAACGAGGCAGAAAGGGTGATGGGGAAATCTGGGCAACGGTTGCAGCTTGCGGCTGGAAAGGAAAACACAGAGCTGCCGCTGCTCATGCCGCTACCACCTCGCCGAACCCACCATTATCACCGGCAGATTTTCTCCAAGCAAGAACACAGTAAGCCATTTCCTTCCTTTTTGAATGTCAGTTTTCTTTCTTCGTCGAATGTAAACGCTGGAATCCCGAAACATGTCTTTTGTGAATTTGAAATTGCAATTTTTCTGTGGATTGTTTGTAATTTTTTAATTGCACATGCTTTATGGTTTAATTGGGCTGAAATCTGTTGTTGATTGAATAATTTTGGGGGCTGATTAACTTGAATTTGAGCGAGAATTAATGAAAGTTTTAATGCTCTTGACCTGTTCGATGAAATGCCCAACTAAGATTCTTAATTGAAAGATAACTTGTCTGCAATTTTTGCGTGAAGAAACTGGACATGCTAGCAGGTTCAATTCTTTGCATTTGAGAAACTCTGATGAATTGGTGTTTTGCATTTTCTGTTTTTCTGTTCTACTCCGAATTAATATTTGGAGATGAAGCTTTCGCTTGGGCGAATTCTGTTACATGTTGGGACTGATTGCAATTAAAACCAGATTTCCTGGTATGGCTGCCCAAAAAGGGAGCTAAAATGCTGAACTGATATCAAGCTCGTTGCAGAAGACAATCAATTGTCTAAAATTACATTCTCAGCCCCTCCGTTTTTGCTTCCACTGTGATATAACCCCAAAGTTGTTAGAACTTCAAAATTTGCCCCCCGAAACTATTGTAATTCCTTCAATTAGATCCCTGTTTTGTTGCATTTGAACCCCTCAAGTTCTCCCCTCATTCTGATATGACCCAAAGATTAGAAAGGTTGAACTTACCTCATCCTTTTGAATTTTAATCATCATCTCATTTTCTTAAGTAGCCTTTTGGGCTTGATTAGTTCTTGTTTATGGGTCATAATTGTGGCTTAATAATTTTAATTGATTTGTTCATCTTGTTGGGTTTAGTGAAATAAGTGTTGTGGATTAAGAGGTTATTTTGTTTGGGTTTTAGAAATGGGTTGTTGACTTGCTTTTTGGGTTTTGATTTGGGCCTAGAAGATTGACATCTAACACTTTTTTGATTGGGTTTTGATGGTGAGTCTATCTGTTTTGATTTGGGTTTAGTTTATTATTCTTTTGGGCTTTGGTTTGGGTTAGAAGGGAGAAGTCCACCGTTTTTGTTGATTAATCTTTGTGTCAAAATAATAGACTGGCCCACTTCATTTACCCTGGGTTTTTCGGTTGGGCTTGGGAAGTCTTAGCCCACGGAAATAAATACAAAGGCCCAATGGTCTATCTGACTAAGAATCTGGTGACCATATTTGCAAATCAGTCCCTGAATTTCTCCTTAATTGTACTGTGGCCCTGGACATTTTCAACTTCTTTCAATTGGGTCCCTAAACTTAATTGCAAATAGGTCCCTGAACTTTATTTTTCTTTAATTTCGACCCCACAACTTTGTTAATGTTTGCAATCAAGTCTCTTATTCTTTTGACCTTTTGAATGTGGGTTGATTATATGATTTAATTGATTCAATTTCCTGTTTATTTTTTATCCTTTGTGATTATTTGTCAAATAAATTGGTACCTTGACCATTTTTTTTATTTTTGGAGGATAAATAAGTTGACTTCACACTATTAGAGCTTCATTTCAAGGAAGGTATAATTTCTTTTATTTTTTTTCCGTCACTCTTATGTGAACCAACGTGCTACGTGAGAAATACATGTCTACTTTGCTTTCTTAGCCTTTCCTTAATTTCTTTTATTTATGTCATTTACTTTTGTTTTTTTATTTAAGTTATTCTTTATGGGGTATGTGTACACCTCTTGGCTTGTAATAGATAGGGCTTGGCGAGCTTTCTTGTCCAATTTCCCTTTCCCCCCCTTTGTTTTAGTTAGCAAATGTAATAAGTTCATTGCTTGCTTTCGTTGCTACGTGTTTAATCGCTTTATTAGGTCTTTGCATCTAGTCAAGCATGCTAAGTGTTATGTGCTACGTGTTTATAAGTGATTCGCATGTCTACTCGCTTTTTATAGTCATGAATGAATGTGATGAATGAATGGACGTCACCACACTAGTCCAATGCTAGTTGTGGCCCCCTTTCTCGTCACCACACTAGTCCAACGCTAGTTGTGGTTCATTGTTCCGTTTCCACTAGTCCAATGCTAGTAGAAATCCATAGAAAGGGCTAGTCCAACGCTAGACCCAATAGGCTTTTTCCTTTCTTTTCATTAGTGCATCATTTGCTTGTTCACCACATATCACGCATTTTTTTTAGTTTTATCATTGGGCATGTTCCTCGAATCCCTTTCCCCTCACTTAAGGTTTTGCATCTCATGCTAGCTATAGGGTTCATTTTGCTTGAGTGTCCCCCTCCGATAAGGAAAACGAGCGAGTGTGGCTACTCAATAGCCTTAGCACGCTAGTTTTGCCTTCTAATCAAAGGGAAAATAGAAGTCGAAAAGTTAGGAGTCAACCCCCGTACCCGACTTGTTGCATTCCTCTAGGGTCATACTTTCATTTTTTATCACCCACATACTCTTTTAACCACATTTTTTCACATTTCTCAAACCATACTTTCTCACTACATTTTTCCTATCACGCGCTCATTTTCACCTCACAAATGGAATTTCACTTTACCTTATATATCTATTATTCTATTTTCACACAAACACTTAGATTTTTCATACAATTTCACACATGCACCTTTTCATACACTTGCACACAAACACTTGAATTTTTCATACAATTTCACACGTTCACCTTTTTATACACTTGCACACTTGCACTTTAGCCATCATTTGCATTAATCGACCTCTATAAGGTTTTCCTTTATTGGCCGCTACAATTCATGTGGTTGGGACCAAAAACCTTGCAAGAGACATTTTAGAATTTAGGTTTGCATTTTTTCTTCATTTTGCATTCATGTAGTGCATCCAAATGTAATAAATTCTTTGATTAAAACAAGAAAATCTTTGATTAAATCATGCAACTAGCCTTGGCTAGGTCAAAGGGGTGCCTTGGATTTTATCCTTGCCTTCCCCTTTGTCAAATGTGACTCCCGAACCTTTTTCTTTGGTTTACGTGGGCTAGGAGTCGTTTAAAAAGGGTTTCTCACTACTTTTTTCCTATTTTTCTTAAAAATTCATTTTTTGGTGACTTGGTACACCTTAACTCATTACCAAGTGGCGACTCCGTATTTTGTTTTCAAAAAAAAAAAAAACCCTTTTTAAACTATAATTTTGGGTCAAATCGTTGCATTCTCAAACCCCCATTTAGACCCATTTTTCTTTTAAATCACAATTCATTTTCCAATCACAAATTCAATCACAAGAATACATTTTTAAAACCATTTATTTATTTCATCAAAAATGGGGCGCGACACTTCGGCAACCCTCAACCTCCATGGTCTCCAAGAGGTTGATTTGGAGTAGGAGGATACCACTTAAGGTATCGATCTTCATGTGGAGATTGATCAACTTCATGCTGCCATTTGTAGATATCCTACAGTAATTTGGTTTCAATCTTCCTTCGAAGTGCTCATGTTGTGATAATGAGGATAGTCTTACCCATTGTTTCCTTGGATGTTGATTGGCAGTGTAGGTGTGGGAGAAAATGGAACAGGAGTTGGGATTACATAAACCGCTATCAGATGACATTATGCTTCAATTGCAAAGTTGGTGGATCCACTCCTCGGGGGGGGGTGGGCGTGGTGGTCACTACTGGTTGAACTGACTCAGATAATCCCATTATTAATCTGTTGAGAGCTATGGAAATCTAGGAATAAAGCCATCTTTGAAGGATGTATGTTGACGGCTGACTATGTTTTTCGTCTGGTGCTTGAATTGCTACATTTCATTTCCTTGTCTTAGACAGTTGCAATGGAATGGAGCCTCGACGGATGGGATTGTTACATGTCTCCAAGTGTTCTAAGCCCATAAAATGCTTAACTCTAGCTTGGTCGCTACCTACACAGCCATTTGTGAAACTGAATATTGATGGTGCCTTGATTGGGAATCCAGGGAACTGGGGCGGGGTGGGATTGTTAGAGACTGAAGTGGCCAAGTCTTAGCTGCTTTTTCTTCATACTATGGGTATCAAACTAATATGAAAGCTGAAGCTACGGTGCTCTTCGAAGGTCTGCAATTATGTTTAGCCATGGGCTGTAGTCATGTGGTGGTAGAAATGGACTCTCTAGTCTTGCTGAACATTGTTAAAGGCTTGCAAAGCTGGCCGTGGAGAATCGATGCAGAGGTTATAAGGATTCAGAATTTACTAAACAAGGCAGTATTCACCCTAACACATTGCTACAGAGAGATTAATATAGCAGCGGATGACCTTGCAAGACAGGCTGCACAATCACGAAAATCGGGTACCTTCAATGTTTCTTCACTACCGTCGCGGACTATGGGGATTAAGTGCTTGGATTCAAGGCAATTCCAGTATCTCAAACATGTTAGGAAGTAACTTCCACGCTTGGTTTCTTCGTTTTAGCTTCTCCTCCTTTGTAATTTAATTTCTGAAGTTCAATACAATTAAATAATTTAGAAAAAAAGAATGTGAAGAAGATTATCAGACTTTCCTCAATCATTTAAGTTTTAATGGTGAAAAATGGTTTTGAAATACAAAAATTCGGTGCATGTAGTATATGAAGAGGAACCAAATGTCCAAACTCAACTCCCTGTAGATGTTGAAGGATATGATACTAGAGTATTTCATCTCTTCTGCCATCTTTCCCTTCTTAATTTTTAATTGTATAATTTATTGGTGTGATTTCATTTTTTTATTTTTTTAATTCGTCATAGTTTTATTGATGGAAGGAAAACCAAAATACAAAATTTCCAACCCACACTATCACCTTCTCTCTCCTTTTACCCTCCTAACAGATGGTATGCCTAACCTATCTAGTCGGATATCTCCCCTCGCCAATTTTGGGTAAGTGCTGAAATGATCATAGATAACACAAGCATTCTAAGGATGAGCAACACCCACATTAGCCAAAATATCCGCTACACGGTTAGCTTCTCTGAAACAATGAGAAAACTGCGCCGCCTCTTCCACCATTCCCCAAATCTGCTCTATGTCGTGGCGTATTTGCCAAGGGCACCGAAGGCGTCGTTGAAGAACCCCTATCAATACCTGAGAGTCAGATTGAAACCCTACATTGACGAAACCCTTCTTTACGCATATCTGAAGCCCTATTAACATTGCCGGAACCTCCGCATGTAAACTTGATCTTACCCCAAAGAACGCCGAGAAAGCCAGTAACGGCTTGCCTGAAGAGTCCCGCAAAATGCCCCCCCACCATTCCATCATGGATTTCCTTTGGAACACCCATCCGTATTCAGCGTCAGCTTTCCCCTCTCCGATGCCTTCCACCGCACAAGTTGATACCTTGATCCGCTTGCTTGTTGTCCGGACTAGTCATACAGCTGGGGAAAAAAGACCACTCCAAGCCTTTGCTGAAAGTGAATTTCTATTTCTGACGCAATGTCAGAGGTAATTGCTTGGCAGATAGTAGCCGGGCACATCCGTATCCCTTCAAACACCGCTCTGTTCCTTGCCCTCCAAATGTGCCAGTAAATAATACTAGGCAACAGCGTGAAGAGGAGTCGCCGTTTCTCTGATCTCCAAGCCCACATCCACCAAGCCACTACTCGAGCCCGCAATGCGGTCTTGACACCCTTGAGACCACACATGCTAGCAAAATAGTTCCATACCTCCCGCGCAATCTGACCCTCTGAGAATACATGCTCCAGCATCTCGCTTGCTCCATCCTGACAGCACAGACATTTCAAAGGCATCTGAAACCCTATCTTACTCAAAGCATCAGGTAAAGAGAGCCGGCCAAGTAGCAAACGCAACATAAGAAGGAAACTTTTGTCGGGATGCAACTATGCCAGATGTGAGAGTGAATGAGTGAAGAGCTCAGGGCTTGGCATACCTCATTGAAGGCTGATGCCAGAGAGAATTTGCCAGTTGATGGCAAGCTCCACATTACCGCACTATCCTTCCCCCCTGAGGGACCGGTAGGCATAAAACACAAGGCAATAGGTCTTAAGGGATAACCTGGGAGAGCAAGTTTGCATCCCACTTCCCATTTGCAATGAAGTTTGTGAAAGATAGAGTTGGGCACACCGTAGCTTTGAGAAACAGTGCGCCATGTCCCACCCAATTATTATACCAAAAATGACAGGAGCCCTCCTGAATCAACCAGACCATTGATAACTCCACCTGCCTACTAATATTCAACATCCTCCGCCATGTTCCCGAGGCATGCCGACTCAATTCAACCTAATATGGGTGAAGATTTTCAAAATATTTAGCCCGCATAAAACTTGCCTAGAGTGACGATCCAGTCCTAAACTGCCACCACAATTTACACAAAAATGCTACGTAAACATCACTTCGCTGTCTGAGTCCCAGTTCCCCCCTCCACTGGAAAACATAAACGAGACCAGCTAATCCAATGATACTTCACTCCTTCCTTCGACTCCCCCAAAAGAAAATTCGCACATACCTTCTCTAACATATTAAACATCGAGGTAGGTAACACGGCAGCTGATAGCAAATGCACTGGGACGGACATCAACACATGCCTAAGCAATGTTAACTTTCCCCCCGATGATAGAAATTTTGTTTTCCAAGAGATGATCCTACGCAATATAGCCTAACCAACGTCCCCAAAGTATGATGACTTACACCGTCCGAGATATAGAGGATGCCCAAGATACCGATATGGAAAGGCATGCCGGGAGAACTGCATGATCCTCTCAATCACCATTCTGCAAGCCGGGGACATGGAGGGATGAACTAGGTACCCGCTCTTTTGAGCATTCACCAATTGTCCTGAAGTCTGCTGGTACTCCCCCAATACCTGCATTATACTATTTAACGCTGCGGAAGACCCATTCGAAAAAATTAGGATATCATCTGTAAAAGCTAGGTGCGTAACTATAGGACAACCCCTTGGGACCGTAAATCCCCTGAAACCCACTTGTCGAGCTAGGTTATGTAGGCCACGGGATAACACCTCCTATCCAATGACAAACAGCACGGGGGACAAGGGATCCCCCTGTCGCAAACCCCTACTAGATCTGAAAAACCTATGCAACACCCCATTAATGATGATTGAGAACCAAACATTTGATATTAAATGCCATACCATGTCTATGAACCGCTCCCCAAAACCAAATTTCTGCAAAACACTAATAATATGCACCCAAGACATCCGATCATATGCTTTCGCCATGTCCAACTTTAGTGCCACATTACTCCCTCGGGATTTCCTACCGATGCCCATCATCAGCTCCTGGGCGAGCAAATAATTTTCCGTGATGTTTCGCCATCTAACAAACCCCGTTTGTTGAGGAGAGATAATTTTTGATAAAATCGGAGCTACACATTCCACCAGTATCCTAGAAATCAGTTTGTTAAAAAAGTTGCAGAGACTTATCGGCCGGAACTTCGAGAAGTCTTGGGGATTAGGGACTTTCGGGAGCAGCACTATGGAGGTGGACGTGATAAACCAAGGGAGCTCTGCCCCACAAAAGAAACTCACCACCGCCCTATAAACATCATTTGCAATGACGTCCCTAGCAAAGGTAAAGAACTTACCCGTAAACCCATCCGGACCTGCAGCACTTTCTCCATCCAATGCGAACACCACCCGTCTAACTTCCTCCATCGTAGGCACCTCTTCTAACCCCCGATTATCCTCCCCCGTGAGCATCAACGGAATTAGACTGAGCAACCCACCCAAATTGGGGATTGAAGACCTAGAAAATAGCTCAGAGAAATATGCCACCGCCTCACTTGCTATTGCTTCCTCATCCTCCACCCATAATCCATTCGCCTTTTTAATCCTGTGTATCATCCCTTGGACCCTCCTCTACTTGACCACTGCGTGGAAGTACTTGGTGTTCCGGTCCTCGTGACGAAGCCATTTCACTCGAGCCTTCTGACGCCAATATTGCTCGTCCACCGCTAGCGTCCTCCTAAACTCTTCTTGGGCCCTTTGTAGCTCAACTAGTGCCCCCTCAGATACATCATTTTCCGCTGTCACCTCGGCTCTTAATAAGCCTACCTCTGCCTCCCTGACTGCATCAAAAACATTCCCAAAGGAGAGATTATTCCACTCCTGAATACCCCTCCTTGCTGCCAGCAGTTTAGTACACAGAATTCGCAAAGGGGAGCCATGCGTATCAGCACTCCAAACCCGACGAATTACCTCCAATAAGTCTAGCCTTACTGCCCATACATTTAAGAATCGAAATGGACGCGGTTTATTGTCTAACCTAGATGCAAACAAGACATTCAGAGGTGAGTGGTCCGACGGGTGCCTTGCCAGATGGGCAACAGAGATTGCCGAAGCAATTCCCTGACACTCTCCATTGGCTAGCAGTCTATCCAACCATTTCCAAATTCGCACTCGCCCTTCCTATTATTACACCAGGTAAAGCTCGGTCCCGAAAACCCAGCGTCAAACACCCCCGCCTCTTCCATGAATGCCAGAAACTCCACGCCTTCTGCCATTGAGAAAGGCCGGCCTCCCCGTTTTTCATAGGGGGCCGTTATGACATTGAAATCGCCCCCAATGCACCAAGGAGTATCACTAGGCTTGTCGCGGAGCAAGTTGTGCCATAGATGATGTCGTTCCTCCATGGTACATTTTGCATGAACAAACGAAAAAACCAAGGGTCCTGACAACCACGGGTGACAAACCGACAGTGAAATATGCTGGTTGGAACTACTAACAACGAACAAACAAAAGGGCTACTAAAGAAAATCCACAGGTCTTCAGACAGATTAACAACTACAGAATCAAAGGCTAACCGCATGCGAATATACTCAACACTCGCAATATTCATTTTTGGTTCCGATATCGCGACAAACTTGATGTCATGCAATCGCACTAATTTTAGCAATCTACGCAGATATGGGGCTCTAGGCACCCCTCTAATATTACATAAAAGCGCGTTAATCATGATTCAAACCCTGGACAGAGTTAAGGTGTGATGTTGCTGACCTGAGCTGTTTGTCGGACATGACTCAAGTACTGGCTCTCCTCCCCTTTGGTTTTGCAAACCCCTTCAAATCTCCACCAGGCTGATCAATGTTTAGTTCCAGCACCAAGGAAGCCAAGCTGGCTTTAGGTATAGCCACCATCCTTGGCGACAAGTTGCCCGCAACTTGGGGCAAGTCAAGGCTACTTCGATCCTCCGTGTCGTCAGAGCCCTCATGTTCTAACTGGGCACCTGGGAAGCCCGACGCACCAGCACACCCTAGCAGCTCCTCGCTATTGAGCTACATATTCGCAGCCTGTTGCTCTTCGCCCGACAACCGCCGTAATTGCCATGCAATTTCTTCGTTCCTCACAACCCCAGCTTCTGATGTTTTCTCAGCCAACAACTCCACGGACCCTGTCCCAAGTAGCTGGTTAGGAGGTTTGGACGCAGCCCCCTCCCCGAGCCCATGTGTTTCCCTGCCTTTGCGTGCTCCTGCTGACCCCAAATCATAGGCTGTTTCTTCCCCACAGCGCTCCTCAATGCTGGTCCTTTCTGTGCTATTATCTGCTGCTACTTGCCTTGGCAGAACGTGATCCACTTGCTCTTGCCCTTTGCCTGCTGCTCTCTTCCCTGCAACCCATAGAGAACCAAACTACTCCTGGTTCTGCTCTGCTATCTCTTTCTCTTCGACAATGAGCAATGCCTGGCCACCAGCCATGGGAGCAGGTTGAGCAACTACCCGGGGTGCATGCTGCACCAGTCGATCATTCACCACTCCCTGCTTCGAGGAATTCTTCCTTCAATCCCCTACGAAGTGACCCAAACGCTAGCACCTGGAGCAGTATGCTGGGAGCTCCTCAAGCACTATCTTTTGCCAGAACCCAGCTTCGCCTTCCACCGTCACCCAAATTCTGGAGCAAAGCGGCTTCATCAGGTCCACTTCCACGAATACTCTGGCCATGCTTGGTCACGTGCCCGCTGTGAAGACCCAAAAATTTTCTTATTTATCGAATATTACAAGTTTACTTAAATATTTAATTACTCATTTTCTCCAAATTATTTATTTCGACCATTTAAAAATCCATTTATATGGAACAACGCCTCTTTTATATTTTAAAGCGTTTTGTTGAAAAATTCACTTTTCAAAAAAAAAATCGTTTAGTTCGGAACAAGAGTGCACGTCTTTCGAGGCTATACTTGAATCGGGAGTGTATTAATATTGGAGAGATTAAGAATGATCAATGATAGATTAAGAAAGGTTAATTGAGAAATTAATACTCGACTCCTGTGACGACTCGCAAAAATTTATTATTTGAAATTACTATCCCGAACTTATTCAAATATTTAATTGCCTGTTTGCTCCGGATATTATTTTCTAGCCTCTTTAGACCTAATTACATGGGTCTATAGTTTCGTTACATTTTTAAAGTGACTCGTTTCAAAAATTAATTTTTGGAAACTCGAATAATGAAAATAGTGAAAACGTATTTGGAAAATTTAGTCAATTGGGAGTAAAATAAGCTCAAAAAATTGGAGACATGTACAACGGTCTTAAAATAGGTAATTTTAGGTTTAAATACTCAAGTGATAGTTAGTGGTACGATCGTTATAAGAATTTCTCGAAAGTTTCACTTTATCGCGCCTAAATTGGAAATACGCGTTTTCACGCGCGCGATTAATTGAGGGATTTTAGACCCTTATTTTGGAAAAATTAAGAGTGAATGATATTTATATGAATATAAGTGCATTAGAGGTTTACTGCACTAGTGAAACAATGCAAGAGGAGTTGAGCACGAAACGCGCGCGTATGCGCGCGAGAGAGAGTTGACTTTTGTACCAATTCTAGCCACACATTAAAGCTTCCTTTGGAAGCCTCATTTAGATCAAAATTTTGTATCTCTTCCTTCCTAAGATAGCCGGCCATCCCAAGAGCAAGAACCAAACTTGCTTCATCAAATTCTACTCCATTTCATGCACCAAATCTCAACCATTTCACACCAAAATTGAAGACCACTTAGCTTAAAACTTGGAGAGTGCATCTAGCTACAAAAACAAGGAGCTTTGCACGGTTTTCTTGGGCTGAGAGAGGGCCAAAAATTCTGTTTGGTTCATCAACCAAAGTAAGTAGTGATCAACTCTCAAATTCTTGATCTATGGAAGTTAATTTACATTTATGAGCTTAGTTATTCATGTGGGTGGCTTGTTATTGTTGGAAAATTTTGAAGGTGGGCTCTATGAACTCCCACTCTTGGATTGATGGTTGATGTGATGCTTGATGATGGATATAATGTTAGTTTGGTGCTCAAATTGGTAGATTAATGGTGCATAGCTAGTATAAACCTCAAGGAATGCATGGCTGAAAGATTTCCAATTCTGCCCCTGTTTTGATCGAGCCCCATTTTGCAAAATTCTGAGGGTTTGATAGTTTTATATGATGTTTATATGTTGTATAGATGGTGTATAAAGTTTCATCGAAAAATATTGAGGTTTGGTTGGTCAAATGGATTAATCTTGCAAAGCTAGTAAACCTGGAAAATTTTTCCCGTAATGCTCAGACAGTCTACTTGTTTCATCCATAACTCTGTGCTTCGACGTCAAAATCAAGTGCCGTCAGTGGAATTTGAAACTAGACATTCCAAGCTTTCCAACGGTATAAAATACAGCCCTTATTTCTACCTGAGTAGCCCGTACCAACCGTTTTAAGATGACTGTCCTGTTTCTCTGTTTTCCTGAAACGAAGTACAGAGGCTGCAACTTGAGGCTCGAATTTGAGCTAGTTGTGTGCTGAATTTCAAAATGATTTCTTCTGAGAAGTTATAGTTCTATGAATTCATTTTCCAACACCATCAACTATGTTTAATTCCGAGTTATATTGAATGATTTGTGATCAAAATACGAAACCTGCCCTGTTCTTGAAAACCCTAAATTCTTCTGGGCAGATTTGATATTTGACTTGGTGTGAACTTATCAATTGAATTTCTTGGAGATAAACACTTAACAAATGTACCATGAATGTTCCTCAGGTTTTTCCTACACAAATGAACCATGTTTGAGGGATTTTCCTTGACCAAATGTTTGGAATGGAAAACCAAAAAGCTCAAGGCAGTTCTGCCTTAGGATTTTTCTAAACTTTGATTGTTTGGTTGACTACTTTCCCGAAGGTATTTTTCTATGACATTTGATAGAGGGATACCCTTTATATTGGAGTATTATATTGCCAAATTTGGTACCAATCCGAATCCATTTCATTGCTCGACTAAATTACCAAAGTTCAAGACTTCATATTGGAAAATCCTTGTTTAACAAGAAAATTTGGGTAACTTTGAGCTACCATATCTTGGTGCTCACAACTCCGTTTCTTGTTCCACTTGTTTTTTTATAAATTTGGATTACAACACTAATAGAGTTGCAAATTTCAAAGGCTAGTTTCAATCAAGTGAATTTTTCCAAATTTTCAAAATTGGCCAAAAACCAACTTAAATCTGCCTTATGAACCAAAATAGCGACTTTGAGCTTATTTTTAAATGTTTTTCATTTGGAATCTTAGAAAAGTGTATTCTAAGAACTTTTACTACTTTCAAAGAGGTTTCCAATGGCACCAAGTTTTCCAATTTTTGACATGTAGAATGTGAGATATGATTTTTCAAAGTATCATATCAAACCTGAAATTTTTCCAAATTCCAAGGGAAGGGAGTTTTCAAGTACTCCTTATTTCTTCAATATTTCTTGAACGTTTTATACTTGATTTCCCAAATTAAAAACTCGATTACCCGTGTACTTTAAGAAACTCCATTTAAACCTCGATTTACGAGTAATTGAGGTTCGTTTTCATGAAATTTCCTTAGATTGTACTAGTGTACAATCTTCCTTGATAATTGGGATATATGAATGATACTTCACTATTATTTGCTTAGGCGCACACGAGGACCCTCAAGAGGATCCCACGGTGAACGCTTAAATTTCGGTTGAGACTACTTACTACTTGGTGAGTGTCAAGTGCATGTTTACTTGAACTCCTGTGAACTTGATACATGCTTGTCTTGCTTAATCTACCTGGTTTTGATAAAATGAGTCGAGTGTGTACTTTATCGCACTCGTACTCATTTGAAATAATTGATTCATGCTTGGCCTGGCTTGCTAGACTTATATATCCTGAATTACATGCTTGGACCTGTCAAATACTTGTATACATGACTTGGTATGCTATGAATACATACGTCGTTGGAGTGAATCTCCTCGACATTTACATGTACGTGGGGGATGCCCAAACTCATAGGTTGACCTTGGAACTCAAGCGTGCATGGGCTTGGTAGGGAACGTCGGTGAGCCATGAGATTCACATGATAAGCTTGATCTATTGAGAGATCTTGCTTGGCATACTCGTGGAGTATCGCCTTATAAATGTCGTGTTATTCTTGGTTTTGATGATCACAAAAGTTTGTTTATACAGACCAAGAAAGTGAACACTTTGATCAGGTCTGTTGGAACAAAGAAAGCATATGTTCGTTTATCTCCTGACTACGTTGCTTTGGATGTGGCAAACAAGATTGGAATAATATGAATGAATTTAGTCATTGTTTTGTTTTCGATCAAAAGATATTGTCTTTTAAGTATGTCTAGTTTGTCATTCTTGGTACTTTGAAATATTTGTCTAACCTTCCTCAAATACAAGTGTTTTTTGTCTATCCAAGAATCAGGTTCAAATATGTCATGAAATGTAAAACAACCAAAATGAGAAGCAAAAACAGGACAATCAGGTCGGACGGCCGAAAGAAAACTATCGGACGTCCGAAAAGATAAAGAACATCAGGAAGGAAGCACCGTCGGACGCTCACATGGAAGCATCGGACGTCCGGAAGGATCGGACGCTTGCCATCGGACGCTAATCAACCGCATCGGACGTCCGAAAAATTCCAAGATAACTTGCTAGCTCTCGGCCCAAGGTCGGACGCTGTGCTGACGGACGACAAAGAACTTATCGGACGTCCGAACCTCAACTTGGCTATCATCGGACGATTGGTTCGGACGATGATTCAATCGTCGGACGTCCGACAGCCCCAACGGCTAGTTGACTCTTCAGCTGCCTTCTATCCGTTGGAAGCATTGATGAAGCCCATTTCTGGATCCCTTTAAAATCAAACTGGTCTGAACGAAGTAGGGACTTTTGCACACTTTGTTTACAAGATCTAGTGAGATATTTTAGCTAGAAAATAGTCTCCAAAGCTGATTTGTTTTAAAGTGGTGTGAATTTCTGTTGAGCATTTCTTTTGTGGTTGAAAGGATCTTTAGTGTAGCTTTGTTGAGGGTTTTCTGAGTGATTGTAAAACTTCCTAGCTTGACTAAGTGAGGCTTAGGGCAAGGAGGAAGTGCTCCCTCCATTGTACATCTAGTTGATCTTCGTTCATCAAAGAGAAGTTGCTCTTCCCAGTGTTTGGTCTTCAAGTTTGGGTATAGCTTGGTAGACACTTGGTTTGTTTCTCTATTTTACATTTCTGTTTAATAAAATCTTCATTGCTTATCTATACTTGCTTCTCTGATCAATATTGCTATTGTCTTCTAATCTATTTGGTTGATCATTACTAAAAAGGAAGGTAAATTTTCATTAAAGAAAAAGTGCATAAACTTGGTTAAGATTTTAATCAACCAATTCACCCCCCCTCTTGGTTGTCTGTGGGACTTACAATTGGTATCAGAGCTTGGTCTCCTTGAGATTAAGCTCTAACGGCTTGGAGTAAAGATGACAACCAGTCATGCTATGTTTGTTGAGGGGCAATCTGTTACTAGGCCTCCCATGTTCAGTGGCTCTAACTATGTTAGCTGGAAAGAACGAATGATTATCTTTTTGCAATCTATCGATATTGAACTATGGTTTATTGTGAGTGAAGGACCGCATGAAGCTAACTTTCTTGATGCAGATACAGGGTTGCTTCGGCCAAAAACAAGAGTTGAAATGAATGCTCAAGATAGGACTAACCTCACATTGAATGCCAAGGCCATGAATGTTATTTATAGTGCCCTAGATTCAAATGAATCAATCAGAGTAAAAGGCTGCAAATCGGCTAAAGAAATGTGGGATAAACTAAGAGAAATCCATGAGGGTGGTGACAATGTGAAAGAACAGAAAAAGGCCATCTTGGTCACGAAATATGAATCATTTAAAATTGAACCTCTTGAGGATATTGACAAAATGTATTGCAGGTTCACTGACTTGATCAAAGATCTCGAGGCGTTGGGCAAAGAGTACACCTTGGGAGAGAAGAACAGGAAAATTCTCAATGCCTTGGGCAAAGAATGGGAAAATAAAGTGACAGCAATAGAGGAGGCCAAGGATTTAAGTTCTGTGCCTATTGAATCTATCATTAACTCACTAACCACTTATGAGTTGAAACTGAAATCTAAAGTGCAGGAGGAAGAGGATGCTAGAGCAAAGAGAAACATTGCTCTAAAGACTACTCAAGGTGAAGATGATTCTGCTCATCTGGATGATGAAGACTCGGATGGTGATGATAATGATCTTGCTCTCATCACCAGAGGCTTCAAAAGAATCCTGAATAAAAGAAAGTTTAGAAGGGGAGGACCTAGCAATCAATTCCAGAATCAGCCATCTATCGCAAAGTATAAAGGTAAACAAGATTTCAACAAGAAACAGTTGGACAAATGCTTCGAATGTGGACAGATTGGACATTATGCAAACGAATGCCCCATGAAGAAGATGAAAGATGGAAAAGCTGATCGAAAGCCAAGATTCAACAATTTTCAGATTACTTGGAATGAATGCAACTCCGAAGGGGAAGTTGAAGAAGAAGAAGAATCTGCTCAAATGGCCTTCATGGCTATTGGAAATAATGAGGTAACCTCCACACACTCTCAATCTGAAAGTGATAATGATGAAGATGATGATCTTGAATCTTTTGTTGAAAAACTGCATAATGCTTTGAAGGAATCCTATGATAAAAACAAGCAGTTAAAACAGAAAATGGCTTTTCTCATTCAAGAAAATGCAAGTCTTTTTCAACAAAATAAACAACTAAAGACCGACAATGAAAGTCTAGTAAGAGCTGGATGTAATGTTCAAGATGAGCTTGATAGAAAGACAAATATTTGTGAAATGCTGAAGGAAAGACATGGTGATTTGAAAAAAAGGATGGACAGCTTGGATGAGAATTTGAAAGCAAGAAAGCAGGAGTTTAACAAAAGGAACATGTTATCTACACATCCTACTACTTTTCAAAGAACATTTGCACACAACAAAATTGCACATGGTTTCACAACATATAGAAGAGGTGAATTAAGATATGTCAAACCAGTACATGTTAAGGACTCTTCCATTATGTGTGTTTTTTGTTGTCAAAGAGGGCATTTGAAAAGTAATTGCTATGTGAAAAGAAATCTGAACAAAGGGATGAAGTGCATGTGGTTAGTTAGATACAATGCTAACTATTATGGACCCAAAAATTAAAAAGGGTACCAAACACGTTATCTTTTCAGGATAAAGGATCAAACAAGTCAAAATGGTTTATTGATAGCGGCTGCTCAAGGCACATGACCGGTGATCCTTCCTTGTTCATAAAGCTGAAATCAAAATCAAGTGGAAAGGTAACATTTGGTGATGATGTGAAAGCTAAGACAATTGGAATAGGTGATGTTGGTAAGGATGGTGAAACTTTTGTTCATAATGTGCTCTTGGTTGATAACTTAGGTTATAACTTGCTTAGTGTTAGTCAACTGTGTGATAAAGACTTGTATGTGTTATTTAAAAAGCATGAATGCATTGTACTTGATTCCAAATATAATGTTGTGTTCAAAGGTAAGAGGTTTAATGACATATATATTGTGATTCTTGATAAAGTTGATTCTTCTAGCCTAAAATGTCTTAAAGCTTCAAATGAAGATTCTTGGTTGTGGCATAGAAGACTTTGTCATTTTAACATGGATTTACTAAAGGAAATTTCGAAAAAGGAGTTGGTTAGAGGCTTGCCAAAAATTAGTTTTGATAAGGACAAAATATGTGATGCATGTCAATTTGGGAAGCAAACTAAAATTTCTTTTAAACCAAAAATGTGTGTATCTACTTCAAAACCTTTGGAACTCTTGCATCTTGATTTATTTGGTCCCACTCAAATCACTAGCTTGGGAGGTAAAAAATATTGTTTTGTAATTGTTGATGATTATTCCAGATACACTTGGGTGATATTTCTTGCTCATAAAGATGATGCCTTCAAGACTTTTACTTCAATGTTTGCTAAAGTGCAAAATCTGCTTGGGTTAAAAATTGTTAGGATTAGAAGTGATAATGGGACGGAATTCAAGTATTGTGGTTTTCCAGAATTTTGTGATCATAATGGTATAACACATGAGTTTTCTATTGCAAGGACTCCACAGCAAAATGGTGTTGTAGAAAGGAAAAACAGGACTCTCCAAGAGGCTGCTAGAACTATGTTGAATGAATGTAGGTTGCCTAAATATCTTTGGGCGGAAGCGGTAAACACTGCATGTTATGTGATGAATAGAATACTCTTGAGACCTATTTTAAAGAAAACTCCTTATGAGCTGATTTTTGATAAGAAACCTACGGTTGGTTATTTCAAAGTATTTGGTTGTAAATGTTTTATTTTGAATCTAAAGGAACATCTTGGTAAGTTTGACAAAAAATCTGATGAAGGAATATTTTTGGGGTATTGTGAGAATAAAAGAGGATATAGAGTTTTTAATAGAAGGACACTTGTGATTGAAGAAGCTATACATATAACATTTGATGAAGCCAATGATGATAATTCCAAAAGTTTGTGTGAGGATGATGATGTAGGTGTTCGAGAAGGAATGGAAAAGCTATCAATTGGAAATGAAGGAAGTTCTGAACCAGCAGCAACTGAAATGGAAAATGAAGTTCATAATGATCAAGAAGAGGAAGATGAAGACAAAAATGATGATCTATTCAAAGATCTTCTCAAGGCTTGGAAATTCAACCAAAATCATCCAAAAGAGCTTATAATTGGTGATCCATCCGAGAAGGTAAACACTCGTTCCTCATCTAGAAAATTGATTGATAATTTTGCTTTAGTTTCTCTTTTTGAACCCAAAAATATCAATGATGCTTTAAAGGATGAAAATTGGATTTTGGCTATGCAAGAGGAACTTAATCAATTTGAGAGAAATGAAGTTTGGACACTTGTTGATAGACCTCAAAATCAACCTATCATTGGCACAAAGTGGATTTTTAGAAATAAGTTGGATGATAAAGGTGTTGTTGTAAGAAATAAAGCCAGATTAGTTGCTAAAGGATATGCACAAGAAGAAGGAATAGATTTTGATGAAACATTTGCTCCCGTAGCAAGATTAGAATCTATTAGAATGCTTCTTGCTTTTGCTTGCTTCAAAGGTTTCAAATTGTTTCAAATGGATGTTAAAAGTGCCTTTTTAAATGGTTTTATTGATCAAGAAGTGTATGTGGATCAACCCCCAGGTTTTGAAAATACAAAATTTCCAAGTCATGTGTTTAAACTTTCTAAAGCTTTATATGGTTTAAAACAGGCTCCAAGAGCTTGGTATGAAAGATTAAGTGGGTTCTTGATTGAAAAAGGTTTCAAAAGAGGTATTGTGGACACCACACTTTTTACTAAGCATGTGTTGAATGACCTTCTCATTGTGCAAATATATGTTGATGATATTATCTTTGGTGCTACTAATGAGTATCTATGTAAGGAGTTTTCCACCACTATGCAAAATGAATTTGAAATGAGTATGATGGGAGAATTAAATTTCTTCCTTGGACTTCAAATACATCAAACTCTTGAGGGAATCTTTATCAATCAAGCAAAGTATACCAAGGAATTACTGAAAAGGTTTGGCATGGAGGACTCAAAGCAAGTTGGAACTCCAATGTGCACTTCTACAAAGCTTGACAAAGATGAAGAAGGTAATCATGTGGATGAAAAGCATTATAGAGGTATGATCGGAAGCTTACTCTATTTAACTGCAAGTAGACCTGATATTATGTTTGCAGTTTGCTTGTGTGCTAGATTTCAATCGTGTCCAAAAGAATCACATTTGAATGCTGTAAAAAGAATTTTTAGGTATTTGAAAGGTACATTAGACTATGGTCTTTGGTATGCTAAATCCAGTGAGTTTGCACTATATGGTTATTCGGATGCTGATTTTGGAGGGTGTCGTGTAGATAGAAAGAGTACTAGTGGATCTTGTCACTTTCTTGGAAATTCTTTAGTCTCTTGGTTTAGCAAGAAACAAAATGCAATCTCATTGTCTACAACCGAAGCAGAATATATTGCCGCTAGTGCATGTTGTGCTCAACTTTTATGGATGAAGCATACCCTGAATGACTATGGATTGTTGTATGACTGCATGCCTGTATTCTGTGATAATACTAGTGCTATAAATTTGACCAAAAATCCTATTCAGCATTCTAGGACAAAGCATATTGAAATAAAGCACCACTTTATTCGTGATCTTGTTCAAAAAGGTGAAATTTGTGTAAATTATGTTAGTTCTAAAGATCAATTTGCTGATATTTTTACAAAAGCTTTTCCATTAGATCAATTCATTCATCTAAGATCAAAATTAGGAATGTTCGAAAAATCATCATAAATTTTTCATTGCCTTCGGACGTCCGAAAGAGGATGAACGGACGTCCGATGATGTTCTTCAGCCATTTTCCAGATTGTACCTGTTCGGACGCAGCTGTCGGACGCACAACTTCGTTCGGCCGTCCGACAGTGCAACGGCTCATTTTTTAAAATAACTTTCTTCCTTATTTGCTTCAGTCTCTTCCTATTTTATCTCCTCTCGGACGAAAACCCTCTCTTCTCTCACTCTCAAATTCGTACCATTCTGTAGCTACCATTCCCAAATTGACTCAACCAAAACATTTCCCCATCGTTTGCGTTTCATTTCTCCTGATCATTTCACCAAACTGAGTAACACTTCACAAATCCCCAAATTTTCCTCACAACCCTACTCTTGCATAACCGCTCTGTCAAATCTCGTTCAAGGTGTTTTTGTCCCAAAATTTCTGTGCGATTCACTTCCCTACTGTTGTGTGCATCATTTGCATCCTCCATTCCACACATTTAGAACAATGGTGAATCTAAGGGGAGGAAAAGTTACTGCCGGACGCAAGCATCCACTCAGGGATGAGGATGAAAATCTTCCTACTGTCAAACGGACATCCAAACGCTTCAAAAGGGGAGCTATCAAGGGTCAAATGTCACGACCTACTCCACAACCCACTTCTCAACCAGAATCTGGACAGGGGACCTCTTCTCAACCGCCTCCTAAATCAGTCCCTCTCCCTCCATTCTTTGATGATGCTGCGAAAGACAAATACGCCTGGATATCTCAGAAGGGTGTCATCCCTCAAAGAACTGTAAACCCCTCTGAATTTCGTTCCATAGGTTTAGAATCCATTCTAAGTCTATTTGATTTCCAGAAATGGTCGCATCTCATTTCCATGCCCAATGTCTACTATCCTGATATGCTGTATCAATTTTTTGCTAACCTTAGGAAAGGAACTGACCAAACTGAGATCATGTCTAGGGTAAATGGAGTAGACCTAATCTTTGATTCTGATACTGTGAATTCCATTTTAAAGACTACCATTGAACGTTTGTGCAAAGATAAGGTTGCTAATTTCTTTTCTTATGAAGAGCTTCCTACTGCTGCAAATCATTTTGATGGGACAAAAATGTTAACTTATTTCAAAAGAAGTTTTTCTTCACCTGCTGATGCTAAGTTGAATGATTTGGCTCCTGTGAATTTGATTGCCTTTTCTATCATTTCAAACTTGCTTGTGCCCACTGATGGCCATAGAACTGATGCAAACAAAATGGAGCTGTATCTTTTTTACTGTTTTCGAGAAAAAATTCGGATTGATTTTGGCTTTGTCATGTGCAAGTTTTTACTTCGCTATGCTACTGACTCTCGAAGAAAACTATCCTATGGGAAGTTTCTTCAAAAGATTTTTGAATTTTACAAAGTTCCAATTCTAGGTGTTTGTCCCAAAGAAGCATCTTCTTATGCTTTTACCAGAGCATATTTTGAAAGGAAAAATCTTATTTTTAAAGATAATCTGTGGGCATATAAGGGGGCATCATCTAGTGAACAAAGATCTAAGACTGTACATGATTCTTCACCCATTTCACTCACTCCCATTCACCCTAGGAAGTCTACCACTAAAGCATCTTCCTCTTCCAGTAATGAGGTAATTGAGCTTCTTCATGAACTCAAACAGCATGTTCTTCTTCTAGAACATGGCCTAATGCTCACCATGTCTTCTGAGCAACAAGCTGCCTTTCTTGATAAAAAGAACCTTCTTTTTCCTCCACCTGTGGTTGAGGAAGTCTCACATGACAAAGAACCTCGAACCACTGATCCAGGTTCATCAGTTCCAGATCCGAATCCATCAACTCCTGTGACTCCTCATGGCCCTTCCACATCAGACAAAGGCAAGGCACCAATTGAAGAAGCTACTGAAGATGATGAAGAAACTGAAGAGGAAGACCTCTCTCAATATCAGCTCTCTCGGAGGACTCCTGGATCCACTTAGTTCATCATTTAGGACATTTGCATTCTGTTTGTCTCTTTTATGTGTTTGTGGTATTCAACAATGAATATGTATTGTAATGGATATTTTAAGTTTCTTTTGGTATGATCTGGTGGATGTTTAAGTACTGTTTTGATGAATGTCTAAATATTTTGATGAATGATTGTCTATTCTGCTTGTGTGAATGTAATGAATTTGTGGATTGTATGATTGTCTATTGAATATGATTGTCTATTTTAAGTACTGTTTTGATGGATGTGTTGGATGGTGTCACCAGGATGTTGATTTGTGAACTTGTGTAAATTTGTGACTGTGTGGATGACAAAAAGGGATGTTGATGTTGATGTGATTGGTTGCCCTTTTGTGATGACAAAAAGGGGGAGATGGTATAATGATTGGATTGAGTGATGATTGGTGATTGATGAATGATTGGATTGAGTGATGATTGGTGATTGATGATTAGTGATGTTAGGATATGTTGGAATTGATTGTTTAAATTTGGATTGGCTGATATGCTTAATTGTTTAATGTTTAATTGTTTAACTCGGATGGGCAGCCAAGTGAGGGGGAGGTTTTCAAAATTTTTAAATTTTAGGATTCACTAAGACAGGGGGAGTTTTCATTTCAATCATCAATTTCATTTCAAACTTTTGTTTTGTCATCATCAAAAAGGGGGAGAATGTTATTCTTGGTTTTGATGATCACAAAAGTTTGTTTATACAGACCAAGAAAGTGAACACTTTGATCAGGTCTGTTGGAACAAAGAAAGCATATGTTCGTTTATCTCCTGACTACGTTGCTTTGGATGTGGCAAACAAGATTGGAATAATATGAATGAATTTAGTCATTGTTTTGTTTTCGATCAAAGATATTGTCTTTTAAGTATGTCTAGTTTGTCATTCTTGGTACTTTGAAATATTTGTCTAACCTTCCTCAAATACAAGTGTTTTTTGTCTATCCAAGAATCAGGTTCAAATATGTCATGAAATGTAAAACAACCAAAATGAGAAGCAAAAACAGGACAATCAGGTCGGACGGCCGAAAGGAAACTGTCGGACGTCCGAAAAGATAAAGAACATCAGGAAGGAAGCACCGTCGGACGCTCACATGGAAGCATCGGACGTCCGGAAGGATCGGACGCTTGCCATCGGACGCTAATCAACCGCATCGGACGTCCGAAAAATTCCAAGATAACTTGCTAGCTCTCGGCCCAAGGTCGGACGCTGTGCTGTCGGACGACAAAGAACTTATCGGACGTCCGAACCTCAACTTGGCTATCATCGGACGATTGGTTCGGACGATGATTCGATCGTCGGACGTCCGACAGCCCCAACGGCTAGTTGACTCTTCAGCTGCCTTCTATCCGTTGGAAGCATTGATGAAGCCCATTTCTGGATCCCTTTAAAATCAAACTGGTCTGAACGAAGTAGGGACTTTTGCTCACTTTGTTTACAAGTTCTCAAGAGATATTTTAGCTAGAAAATAGTCTCCAAAGCAGATTTGTATTAAAGTGGTGTGAATTTCTGTTGAGCATTTCTTTTGTGGTTGAAAGGATCTTTAGTATAGCTTTGTTGAGGGTTTTCTGAGTGATTGTAAAACTTCCTAGCTTGACTAAGTGAGGCTTAGGGTAAGGAGGAAGAGCTCCCTCCATTGTACATCTAGTTGATCTTCGTTCATCAAAGAGAAGTTGCTCTTCCTAGTGTTTGGTCTTCAAGTTTGGGTAAAGCTTGGTAGACACTTGGTTTGTTTCTCTATTTTATATTTCTGTTTAATAAAATCTTCATTGCTTATCTATACTTGCTTCTCTGATTAATATTGCTATTGTCTTCTAATCTACTTGGTTGATCATTACTAAAAAGGAAGGTAAATTTTCATTAAAGAAAAAGTGCATAAACTTGGTTAAGATTTTAATCAACCAATTCACCCCCCCTCTTGGTTGTCTGTGGGACTTACAAGTTACTATATCCTTGAATTGTTTCTGTTTACTTTCACTGGCTTTATTAATTACTTGTAATTATCTCTTAAACTATTATTTGGGACTGTTATCAGGACTACGTGCTTGCATGTGTGTTCTTGACCTCACGAGCATTTTGCTCACCCTGTAGATTTGTTTTCCTTAATAGGATTGAACTCGGAGATGTATTGGAGAAACCCTCCTGATGTACTTTTGTTTAGGATTTCGATTATATTTTGGCTATGCCTTGGTTTTGGGTTGTACTTTTGGAATTGAAATGTAACATTTGGGGCGTGATGTATATTTGGGATTTATGATGTACTTTGAACACCCGACGTGCGGGTTGGATAATGGATGACTATTGTTAAGCTTGAACGCTTCCGCATTTACTATATTTAAGTTATTTACTTGTGTTGGGTAGACTGGTAATAAGATTGAATGGAATTGCTTTAGTCCTGGTGAGAGTTGGGCAGGCGTCCCGCGGATACCCTTTGGTTCGCCTTAGGGAGAAGTAGGGGCGTCACAGTTGGTATCAGAGCCTAGGTTTCAGATCTCTGTAGTGTATCCTAGGCTTGATGTTTAGGATGCCGGACTGTGGAATTGGGTGGAGAGTTAAGCGACTGCTTGTGGGGATGAAAACTAGAACCTAGGTTTGAATTAGTGGATGACAAGGAGTCTTGATCTTGTGTGATACATGTGGGATAGTATGAAATGATCAGATCTAGTTTATTGAATATATCTGGACCTACATGAGCTTTTACTTTTAAGGGTAAGCTATGGGAGGAAATGGGTGATATTAAATTGTTTCGGGACGCCTTCCGGTGGTCCATTATCGAGAAAGACCTAAGGGAGCATTGGAGAGATAATCTAATTCACAGAACTCAGACTTCATATGATTTTCAAAGGACTTGTTCACACCCAAATAATGGGTGTTAATAGTGGTCAATTATTAAAAGTGGCTATCCGAGGAAACTAGGGTGATTCGAGGGGATAATCGAGAACTGAGGGCAATTGCGGATGCCTAGACTACTAGAATTCCTGAAGTGGAAATTGAGATACTTAAGGAGCGAGGAAGACAAAGGCTCCTCGTGAGAATCTTTAAACAGTTAAGAATCGATTTGTTGGGGTAGTGTTCGAAATTAAAGATAGGATGGATAAGTCGATGGTTGGGTGTTGTCCTAGTTGAACAAGTGGAGAATGACAAGATATTTGATAAGGGACATTAGATTAAAGCTCCTAGTGCTGGAAATGAAAATGATCCTATGGGATAGTAGAGACTTTTGGCTCCGCCAATCACTGAACTAATGATTTAAACTATTTTAATAGTTTTTGCCAAAGATAGACGGGGTAACGCTCGCTTAAAGACCATTGCATTTTGTATCTTGTTTGCCTACCTTTTGAGGCAATTAAACGTTACTCATGACATGTTTGACTTTACTGCTTCATGATTTCATATCCATGATTACTCATGACATTTTGTATCTGTTTACTTTCACTGCCTTTATTAATTACTTGTAATTATCTCTTAAACTGTTATTTGGGACTGTTATCTGGACTACGTGCTTGCATGTGTGTTCTTGGCCCTACGAGCATTTTGTTCACCCTGTAGATTTGTTTTCCTTAATAGGATTGAACTCGGAGATGTATTGGAGAAACCCTCCTGATGTACTTTTATTTAGGATTTCGATTATATTTTGGCTATGCCTTGGTTTTGGGTTGTACTTTTGGAATTGAAATGTAACATTTGAGGCGTGATGTATATTTGGGATTTATGATGTACTTTGAACACCCGACGTGCGGGTTGGATAATGGATAACTATTGTTAAGTTTGAACACTTCCGCATTTACTATACTTAAGTTATTTACTTATGTTGTGTAGACTAGTAATAAGCTTGAATGGAATTGCTTGAGTCCTGGTGAGAGCTGGGCAGGCGTCCCGCGGATACCCTTTGGTTTGCCTTAGGGAGAAGTAGGGGCATCACACGCGCAGCCGTGGCTGCATCCAAAAACAGAGGCTTCCCCAATTGGGCTCACGATGGAATACAACGAATGTTTGTCGAAGAAATGAATCGGCAACGATGGCAGAGAGAACCACACCAGCTGCCAAATCCCTCGAGCCCAGATTAAGTTGAAATCCGCTTCAGCCGAGCATCACAGCAGCACATGATGGTAATCCAGCAGGCCTATGGATACCTGAATCTTCAAGTTTAGCGTTGCAAAGAACTTCCTGACCTCTTCCAAAGCAGGCCGACCGTGGGAGAATTTCCCCACCAAGGTCCAGCAGAATGAGGCAGCGAGTTTCTCCGCATCGTCTTTGGAAAAAATCACCGCCGCTTCCCCTTTGTAGGACGTCACTGGTCGGAGTTGGATTGGTGAAGCGGCCGGTTGGGAAAAAAGTTGAGAGAAGGATTTTCTTGAGGACTGTGACCCCCCTTGCCCCTCAGCTGAAGGCCGAAGGGCAGCCATGGCAACTGACTGTAGCCCTTGCAGTAGTGACGGCAGCCCTCGAGAGTTAAACCCTAATTCTTTGTTAATCACCTTGTGATTTCGTTTAATTATGACTTTCCAACAATTTCTTTTCAAATAATTATGGTGATGGGAGATGATAACCGCCATTATGTTGGTGCTCCAAGTAGTCATTACTCATTCAGGGAACAAGTGACGAGGATTTTGAGAAAACCCTATGATTCAAAGGAGCACCAAATGTTTTCACAAGATACTGTAGATCAAAAGCCAATAGCACGTAACATGGATGGCCGCAATGGGAGGGAGCAAACTAACTTGTTAAATAAAGATGAAAAATCATATCTTGATCACTATTGTGGTAATTGAACTATCTTTCATGGTTCTCATCTTAATATCCTTCTGGATTTTTCAATGCTAACTATTACTACACTTGTATTGATACTCTTTTTTTTTTTGGTTGAGATGATGAGTTTCTCCAATATGTAGTTGTCATTTAAATCAATTGTCCCTCTCATTATATTAAATTTGCACATTTGTAATGTGAATATTTTTCTTTATTACTTTTAAAATGTTTGGATGTTGAATTTGCTTGGCCTAAATCTTGGCTTTCCTAGACAAAATTTATGATATAGGAGGTGTTAATTCCTTGGTTAATTTTTTGCCGGTCTCTAGCTACTTTGTTGATTTTTCTTTACTAAGATGTTTCATTAGTTCAAGTTAAATTCATCACTTTGGAAAGTGACATGCTTGTCCTTATTTTTTAAAATGGATGAATCATAGAAATACCAACCATTACAGGAAAGCAATTGACCATTCTTTATATTACCTTGCAGATCTTAAAAAGATGTTTCAAGCAGCCAAATTTGCCATGAAGAATTGAACTTGTTACGTGGATCCTTCTTTTGGTTAAAGGCAAGTAGCTATTAACTTTGTTCACATCTTTTTCATTTATTGATGAAAATATAGTTGTGTGAGAACCCAGAAATGTTCACATTTTTCTAGGCATTATTTTATTTCTCACTCCCCTTTTTAAATGAAAACTTTTCACTATATATAAATGAGCGTGTGTTTGTGTATGTCCATTGTATTTGTGTGAAATTGTCGGTCTATGTGTTGGAAGTACGGATGAGCGCGGCATGTGAACTAGAAAAAGGAGAAAATTTTTCGTGGAAAATTTAGAACCAAATCCGGCCGCATATCCGGCCAGTTCTTGGTCGGATTGCAGGCCGGATTGTTGATGGATTTTGAAAAAAAATTTATTTCTCTACTGCCTCGAATCCGGCCTGGAATCCGGCCAGATTCCAACCGGATTGTGAAGTGGCAGCGTCGGCAGCCAACTTTGACCAGTTGTTTCTTTCCATACTTATCTTGTTTTGGCTGCATTTGCTCTTTATTTTTCACCTTCCTTGGCTGGCTGTCTTGGAGAGAAAACAAGAGAGGAAAAAAACTTCATTTTCTTCACTTCATTTGCTTGCCTCAATCTTGAGTTTTAACTGGTGGAATCGCAAACTACTCCGTACAAGTGTACAATAAGGAGAATTAAAGGGTTTGGTGGAGTGGATTTGGGAGGAGGAAGGACTAAGCTATCATTTTCTTTGGGGTTTAAGGTAATTTCTTAAGAATCTCTCTCTTTGCTTCTAATAGGTGGAAATTAGTGGCTTGTGGTTGCCACTTTAGTGATTTTGTGCAATATTTCATGGATTGAATTGGTGAGATGCGGATTTCTAGTTTTTATAGTGAATTTTCTGCCATAAATGAAGTGTAAAGGATAGCCATGATTTCTTAGTTGTGATAGGTGAAAATCTAGTGTTTTATTGTTAGTTTACTTCGCCTAAGAGGATTTCCTACTTACGTGCTTCAATTTCCGTTTAGGGTTTCTAATATGAGCTTCCAATTGGTTGTACTTTAAGGGGGTTTAAGAGGCTCTAATATATATGTGTGATTGTGGTTAATTGCTATGAGAATTGGTATTTGATTGTAGGATGGAAATGAAGAAATTATGGGGAAATGCTGTCCGTTTATTTTCTTGTAATTTGAGTAAGTTGGAGTCGATTTGGAAATGTGTTTTTTGTGTCGAGTTGGATGTACTTCAGTGAGAACTACATCGAGTCTCTCGAAGGGTGTTTGAGGAGCTACATTTCTATTTGAACTTATATGTTTTCGCTTGGTGAATATCATGACCGTTTTACCATTTTAACACATGATACCTCATCAGTTTGAAACTTCAAATGTTTACTTACTCACCAAAATAAAGAGGTATGAATTAGGGTTTTCTCGGCCACAAGAAAACTACTTTCAAGTGTGAAATTAAGGTATTTTGCCCTTCTTTTCACATGATTTTCATCAAGACATTTATTATATAATATCTACTTGAATATATGTTGATTTTGAGCCACATAAACGATTCAGAAAAATATTTCTTTAGCCTATCTAGCCAGATTCTGATTTGTCTTCGGTCCAAGTGTTTTCCGTTGGAATTTTCTACAACCCTTTTTAGTTTAGTTTTGTGTTTAATTTGTGAAACCCTTAGTTATTTCCGTCGTCAGATTCAAATGCCCTCTTTTCACTTTCAATATCATCTTTATATGTTCTACTCGTAATTAGTCAGATTTTCTTCGATTTCACCTCATTTTTTGCTAGATGAACTGAAATATTCTCTCTTGCTTAATCTTAGGTTTCATCGATGACTAAGGGTATTATCCGGAAGGATATTTTGGACGTTATTTTGCGCAAATAGGTGAGTGTTCCTTGTTTGTTATATTTCCCTTGACTACATGGCTTGTTATGGATGTTTGATAATGTGTTAAGTGCTCTCAATGATTGCCAAAACGAGTTTTACTAGGCGAGTGTGTACTTTACCGCACTCGACCTAAAGGAATGTGAAATTTTCAATGATTCAATGATTTAAACGTTACTTGTGCATGAATGTAAGCCTTTTGGCTGAACTGGGCCCTGCCTGTGAGGACTCGCAAAATTTACTTATTTAATCTCCTATTTCTAGCTTATTTAATTATTTATTTGGTCTTTTACTCCGAATATTATTTTCTAAGCTCTTGAGACCTAATTACATGGAAATATAGTTTCATTATATTTTTAAAATGACTTGTTTCAAAAATTAATTTTCGGAAGCTCGTTTTGTAAAAATAGTGAACACGTCTTTGGAAATCTTGATCGATTGAGAGTACAATAGGTTTGAAATATTGGAGACATGTACAATGGACCTAAATTAGGCATTTTAATGTTTAAATACTCAAGTGATAGTTATTAGTACTATCGTTATAAGAATTTCTCGGAAGTTTCGCGTTATTGCGCTTAAATTGGAGATACGCGTTTTCACACGCGCAATTTAAATTGAGGAACTTTAGACCCTTATTTTGGGACAATTAAGAGTGAATAATATTTATATGAATATAAATGCATTAGAAGTTTAGTACACTAGTGAAACAAACGCGAGAGGAATCGAGCACAAAACGCGCGCGTGCGCGCACTTTTTGCGGTTGACTTTTGTGCACCCAATCCTTAGTCATTAAGCTTCCTTTGGAAGCCTCATTTCAGACCACAATTTCTCTCTCTTGCTCCCTCATCTGGCCGAACAACAAAGCAAGAAAAACAGCTCAAGAGTTCTTCCAATTCCTCCATCAAATCTTCACCAAACCTCTTCCAATTCACTCCAAATTCGAACTACACTTAGCTTAACACTTGAGGAGTATTTTGAGCTGCAAAAGGGAGCTGAAAAGCCACGGTTTTCTGGAGCAAAGAGTGACCAAAATTTCTGATCTAATCATCCAAGAAGGTAGCAAATCATCCAACCTATAGATCTTAGTTTTTGTAAGATTTATTGCACATATAAGGTTATATAATCATGTGGGTAGTCTTGTTTATGGTATAAAATGTGAAAGTGGGCTCTATGAACTCCCACTCTTGGGTTGTTGCTGATTTGATGTTGGATGATGAAATTAATGGTGGTTTAGTGCTTATATTAGTAGATTAATGTTGTATTGTTGGTAGAAAATCAAAGGAGGTGCTTGGAGCAAAAGTGACAGTTTTACCCCTGCCTTGTCCGACCATTTTCGTGCCAGATTTTGAGATTCTAATGAATTGATTATGTTGTTTATCTATTATTGTAAGTGTGTACAAAATTTCATTGAAAAATAACATGATTTGGTTGGTCAAATGAGTTGATTTCCAAAGTTAGCAAAACTGGAAAATGAATCCCGTATTGCCCAGGCAGTCATTTTGTATCGGCCATAACTCTTTACTCCGATGTCGAAATCAAGTGCCGTTTGTGGCATTGGAAACTAGACATTCCCATCTTTCCATTGGTACCAAATTCACGTTCTGGTTCCACTTGAGTGAGCCACACCATTCAATTGAAAATCACTGTCCTGTTTCATTGCTCTCCAGGAGGCAGGACAGAAATTGCTTCTTGATGCTCAAAAACGAGCTATTTGTGAATGGAATTTGAAAATGGTTTCTTCTGAGAAAATTCAGCTTTAGAAGAGAGCTTTCCAACGCCATCAACCACGCCCAATTCCAAGTTGAATGGAGTGAGTTGTGGCCAAAGTTTGAAACTGCTACAGTGATAGAATTTTCCACTTGGACAGATTTGTAACTAACAATGATTTGGGACTTGTTGTTTTGGAAACTTTGATGTCCAACATCTACCAAACTTTATATTAGATGTTCCTTGGACTTTGTTTTACAAATAAACCAGATTTGGGTTGGTTGCTTTGGATAAAATGTTTAAAAGGAAAGAAGAGCTAGAAGACAGTTTTACCTTGGGAAATTTCTTGAACTTTGATGGTTTAGTTAACTACCTTCCCGTGTGAATTTTCAAATGAAATTTGATAGAAGAGTAATCCTCATATGGAGGTTTAATTGTACAAAATTTGGTAATATTCTAAAACCATTTTGATATGCAAATGATGTCACAAAATTCGCTCATCGAATCTGGAAAACTTTTGTTTTCTCTTAGCCAAATGGCCAAATCTGATTTGGAGAGTTTTATTTCTAGAATTTGGATGTCAATGGTCTTTAAATTTCTCAGTGGATGTTTATGAACTCTTGGTTTCAATAATGGAGAGATTTGGAACTGATTTCATGGTACAAAAAGTTTGTAAACGAAAGAAAAGTGAGAAGGTAGTTTAGCCTTGAAACTCTTCATAAACTTTGGTTGTTTTAATGACTACCTTACCGTGAGAGTTTTTGTACGAAACTTAGTAGAAATATTGTTCACACATGGAAGATTTAGTGTACCAAGTTTGATGTATTTCTAATGCCAACTTGATGACCAAATGATATTTCAAATCTAGTTTTAAACCTGGAAAATAGCCCAACAGTCTTAACTTTTTCAGCAACTTGGAGGTACTATATCTTGGTGCTCGAAACTCCGTTTCTCGTTCCGCTTGTTTTGTTATACTCTTGGATTGCAACACTAATTGATTTCCAAATTTCAAAGGTCAGTTCAAAACAAGTGAATTTTGCCGAATTTCTAAAGTTGGCCAAAAACCAACTTAAATCTGCCTTAGTAATTCAAGTTACCAACTTTGAGCCAAAATTTGAGTGCCTTTCACTTACATTCGTGGAAAAGTGTCTTCTAAGAACTTTTAGTACTTTGAAAGAGGATTCCAACAGTACCAAGTTTTCCAATTTTGGACTTGTAGAGAATGAAATATGATTTTTCAAAAATTGCTTGTTAAATCTGGAATTTTCTAACTTAAAGGAAACTAAGGGTTTCAAACCCTCCATTTTCCTTCAATATCATTTGATCATTTTACATTTGATTTCAGAGATGGAAATCAGATTTTTCTTGTGTTTTAAAACCCACTTTTGAACCTCGAGTTACACGAACTCTTAGACTCGTCTCCGCGTTAATTTCTTAGATTGTACTAGTGTACAATTTTCCTCGATAATTAGAATGATTTTGAGTGGTAGTTGATTATTGTTTGCTCAGGCACTCAAGGGGACATTCAAGAGGATCTCGGAGCGGACACCTAAAACGCTTGTTTGAGAGCTACTCGCTTGTTTTGACTAGGTGAGTGTTCCATATAGGAATACATAATCGAATAAGTCTAGGACACGCTTATGTCATGATTATTAAGTGTTAAGTGCTATATGTTAAGTATTTGCCACACTCATGCATATTTGAATAATGTATACTTGAATTACTCGACATGAAACACCTGAAGTATGTATATTTGAACTATTCGATATGAAACACTTGAAGAGCATATTTACGTGACTACTTGAACTATTCGATATGAAATGCTTAAAGAGCATACTTATGTGATTACTTGAAATACTAGATATGAAATGTTTGGAGAGCATATTTACATGATGTGTCTAAATGATTACTTATGCTATGACAGCATAAGTCGGTTGGAGTGAATCTCCTCGACTCTTACGTGGTGAAAGTGAAAAACGGCCAATGGCGGCCTATTGAAATGATATATGTCTACCAATTAACCGTAATTACTACCGTTAACCGTTTACCGTTTACCGTTAACCGTGTTTACTTACCGTTTTCTAATCTATTTGGTCACTTGCTTACTTGGTTATCTGCTTACGTGATCACCAACTTACTTGGTTACTTGACCACCTGATTACTTGATTATCATGAATCACATGTTATATGAAGCTGTCCATCATTATTAGGCGAGTGTGTACTTTACCTCACTCGACCTACTCAAATGATGAATTTTACCTTTTGTCGAATTACTTGGTTACCTGTGCATGTTGTAAGCTCTAAGCTGAACTTGGGCCCTGCCCTTGGTTACTGACCTACTCGAGCCAGGACTGGGCTCGGTCGGGTAGGTTGGAACCCTGGGCCACCGTTTCGGTATACTCGAGTATTACCACTGGAGGGATAAGGCGATGGCCAGACCGTACCGTGGGGATCAGAAGTCATAAGGTGCAGATGACCGACAGAGTTCCACTGGAACACCGTATCCTACCGTATATGTTTACCTTGTATCATGATAATTGTTTCATGCTAAAATGCCAACATGGAATCCTGAACTATGCCTGTGATATGCTCCATACCTGTTACCTGACCAATGTACTTATATCATGATACCTGTCTCATGATAAATGTCTCAAATTACTCGTACAATGATTATCACCTCATGATAACATGCCATTGTGCAACCTTGAACCATGCGTATGATATACCCAACTTACTTGATTTATTTGAACTGTTAGAGTGTCTTGGAACCTCACTGGGCTGTGTAGCTCATCCCACGTTGTGGTTTTCTTTTACAGGGTTCGAGACCAAGGGTGCTCGTGAGTAGTACTAGATTGTTTTCTTTTGAAAACTTTAAGTTATATTATAACGGATGGCTATTGTACCCTTTTCCGTTGGGTTGTATTTAAGCTTGGAAGCTGCATAATTGTAAGTGTGAGATATTTGGAGTACTTTAATTATGTATTGAAGTTACTTAAAGTATTTCGAGCTTTTGAATGATGGATTGTAGTGAGTCCTGGCGAGAGCTGGGCAGGCGTCCCGCGGATACCCTTTGGTTCGCCTTAGGGAGAAGTGGGGGCGTTACAATTGGTATCAGAGCTTAGGCTTCAGATTTTGTAGTGTATCCTAGGCTTAAATGTTTAGGATGCCGGACTGTGGGACTATTCTGAAAGTTAAATGATTGCTTGTAGTGATGAAATTTAGAGCCACTTCACGTGGTCTCTACAAAGGAGCAAGATAGGGCCAAGTGGTGTTTGGTCCTTACTATGTGATTGAGTAAAGACTTAAGTGCCCTTCTAGAAATGTAAGCTGTGAATCATGAATGTTATAGGTTGTAAAACCTTTATCTTGATAATTGGAGGGAATTTGATATGTATGTTGGGTAGGAATCTCGAATGTGGTGATTTACTCTTGGGACCGGCCGGCTCGAGATGTGAATTATCCTATTTTGGATTCTTGAACCCGAGTACTTGGGAGTGGAAAGCAACCATAGGGACTTTATATCTCCATTTGTGGGGAATAAGAATGAATCGATATTTCATGTGAATGGTTACAGGAAACCAATAATTGTTTGGTTAAGATGGTACAATAATTAAGAGTGGAAGATGGAAAATATCGTAACCCAAAAGATCCTTGTGTTGGGATTGAAATCGAGCATGTTAGGGAACGAGAATCGTCTAGTTCCAATTAATCTAGTGAATCTCTACTGGTGATCTTTCATAGTGAGACGATGGGAGTAGAACTTAAGAGTTTGCGCCTTGGAGATGAATGTACTTGTGATAATCACTTGTTTATTTTTGTTATTGACTTTGACTTGGCATGAACTTTACTTGGCCATAATTTGTGTTATGATTTAATGAACTCTAGTTTGTGTTTACTTGCATAGTGATAATGTTATTTGTGAAAGTGTCTTCATCCTCTTTAAATGTTGCTACTGGTATATGAGTATAGTTCAATTTTAACTAAGTGTGAGGGTTATGCATGTGCGTATAGATTAGTTGTGAACATGGAAACTAGAGGACAACGAAAGGGACGTCAACCTAGACAACCTCAAAATGAAAGAGTAGCTAATGGGTCCGATATTGGTCAAAACGTTGAGCCAAGTGCTGGGAGAGGAAATGACCAAATGGGACAAGTTTTAACTCGCATGACGGATATCCTAGAGCTCTTGGTAGCTCAACAAGGTGAAGGTGTTGGGCAAGGAAACCAACGTGGAAACCAAGAGATAGGGGAGGATCGAGCTTTAGAGCGGTTTCAGAAATTCTCTCCGCCCAAGTTTGCTGGAGGGCCTGATCCAGAGGTGGCTGAGAATTGGTTAGAAAATATAAGAAATATATTCGATGCCTTGGATTACACAGAGGAGAGACAAGTCACATTTGCTGTATTTCAACTTGAAGGAGCAGCCCGAGCATGGTGGAATGTTATAAGAAACAAGTGGGAAAGAGATCAAACTCCGAGAATTTGGATAAACTTCGTGCTTGAATTTAATGAGAAATTTCTTCCTCCACTTGTCCAAGAAAAGAGAGAAGATGATTTTATAAAGCTTCGTCAAGGAACTTTGAGCGTAGCTGAGTATGAAACACGCTTTACGAAGTTATCTACATATGCCCCAGAATTGGTGGCTACTGAACGGAAGAGAATAAGACGGTTTATCCAAGGATTAGATTTGGAAATCCAAGATGCCCTTGCTGCAGCACAGGTTGAAACATTTAGTGACGCTCTCGAAAAAGCGCAAAGGGTAGAAAGCACAAAATCTCAACTGAGAGCTTTTCAAATAAGGAAAAGAGATGCATCTGACAGTACACTAGGAGAAAATGGACCACCACCCAAAGTTAGAAAAGAAGTGGATGAAGTAGGACTGTTACTTCCTGCACCACTCATGATAAAGGAACCAAAAGGAACTATGTCACGAGGGACTTCAGTAGGACAAACACGATCAAAGAAAACCTCGCAAGCAAGTCAGGTCACAACACCTCGTCCGACTTGTGGATATTGTGGAAGGACGAATCACACTGAAGAAAACTGTTGGCTAAAGGGACGAAAGTGTATGGGATGTGGGAGTACCAATCATAAAGTTCATGACTGTCCAAGGAGGTATCCACGAGAAACTACTGCTCAACAAGGAAATGGAACTGTTCCTCGACAAGTCAATGGAAGGAGAAACCGACCAATGGCATCTGAAAGAACGCATGACATGAACACACCACACGGTTCAGAGTTGTCTGAGATTACAGAAGGTATGAATTTCGAGGACGAAATTCTTTTAAGGAGGGGAGGTTGTGAGGACTCGCAAAATTTACTTATTTAATCTCCTATTTCTAGCTTATTTAATTATTTATTTGGTCTTTTACTCCGAATATTATTTTCTAAGCTCTTGAGACCTAATTACATGGAAATATAGTTTCATTATATTTTTAAAATGACTTGTTTCAAAAATTAATTTTCGGAAGCTCGTTTTGTAAAAATAGTGAACACGTCTTTGGAAATCTTGATCGATTGAGAGTACAATAGGTTTGAAATATTGGAGACATGTACAATGGACCTAAATTAGGCATTTTAATGTTTAAATACTCAAGTGATAGTTATTAGTACTATCGTTATAAGAATTTCTCGGAAGTTTCGCGTTATTGCGCTTAAATTGGAGATACGCGTTTTCACACGCGCAATTTAAATTGAGGAACTTTAGACCCTTATTTTGGGACAATTAAGAGTGAATAATATTTATATGAATATAAATGCATTAGAAGTTTAGTACACTAGTGAAACAAACGCGAGAGGAATCGAGCACAAAACGCGCGCGTGCGCGCACTTTTTGCGGTTGACTTTTGTGCACCCAATCCTTAGTCATTAAGCTTCCTTTGGAAGCCTCATTTCAGACCACAATTTCTCTCTCTTGCTCCCTCATCTGGCCGAACAACAAAGCAAGAAAAACAGCTCAAGAGTTCTTCCAATTCCTCCATCAAATCTTCACCAAACCTCTTCCAATTCACTCCAAATTCGAACTACACTTAGCTTAACACTTGAGGAGTATTTTGAGCTGCAAAAGGGAGCTGAAAAGCCACGGTTTTCTGGAGCAAAGAGTGACCAAAATTTCTGATCTAATCATCCAAGAAGGTAGCAAATCATCCAACCTATAGATCTTAGTTTTTGTAAGATTTATTGCACATATAAGGTTATATAATCATGTGGGTAGTCTTGTTTATGGTATAAAATGTGAAAGTGGGCTCTATGAACTCCCACTCTTGGGTTGTTGCTGATTTGATGTTGGATGATGAAATTAATGGTGGTTTAGTGCTTATATTAGTAGATTAATGTTGTATTGTTGGTAGAAAATCAAAGGAGGTGCTTGGAGCAAAAGTGACAGTTTTACCCCTGCCTTGTCCGACCATTTTCGTGCCAGATTTTGAGATTCTAATGAATTGATTATGTTGTTTATCTATTATTGTAAGTGTGTACAAAATTTCATTGAAAAATAACATGATTTGGTTGGTCAAATGAGTTGATTTCCAAAGTTAGCAAAACTGGAAAATGAATCCCGTATTGCCCAGGCAGTCATTTTGTATCGGCCATAACTCTTTACTCCGATGTCGAAATCAAGTGCCGTTTGTGGCATTGGAAACTAGACATTCCCATCTTTCCATTGGTACCAAATTCACGTTCTGGTTCCACTTGAGTGAGCCACACCATTCAATTGAAAATCACTGTCCTGTTTCATTGCTCTCCAGGAGGCAGGACAGAAATTGCTTCTTGATGCTCAAAAACGAGCTATTTGTGAATGGAATTTGAAAATGGTTTCTTCTGAGAAAATTCAGCTTTAGAAGAGAGCTTTCCAACGCCATCAACCACGCCCAATTCCAAGTTGAATGGAGTGAGTTGTGGCCAAAGTTTGAAACTGCTACAGTGATAGAATTTTCCACTTGGACAGATTTGTAACTAACAATGATTTGGGACTTGTTGTTTTGGAAACTTTGATGTCCAACATCTACCAAACTTTATATTAGATGTTCCTTGGACTTTGTTTTACAAATAAACCAGATTTGGGTTGGTTGCTTTGGATAAAATGTTTAAAAGGAAAGAAGAGCTAGAAGACAGTTTTACCTTGGGAAATTTCTTGAACTTTGATGGTTTAGTTAACTACCTTCCCGTGTGAATTTTCAAATGAAATTTGATAGAAGAGTAATCCTCATATGGAGGTTTAATTGTACAAAATTTGGTAATATTCTAAAACCATTTTGATATGCAAATGATGTCACAAAATTCGCTCATCGAATCTGGAAAACTTTTGTTTTCTCTTAGCCAAATGGCCAAATCTGATTTGGAGAGTTTTATTTCTAGAATTTGGATGTCAATGGTCTTTAAATTTCTCAGTGGATGTTTATGAACTCTTGGTTTCAATAATGGAGAGATTTGGAACTGATTTCATGGTACAAAAAGTTTGTAAACGAAAGAAAAGTGAGAAGGTAGTTTAGCCTTGAAACTCTTCATAAACTTTGGTTGTTTTAATGACTACCTTACCGTGAGAGTTTTTGTACGAAACTTAGTAGAAATATTGTTCACACATGGAAGATTTAGTGTACCAAGTTTGATGTATTTCTAATGCCAACTTGATGACCAAATGATATTTCAAATCTAGTTTTAAACCTGGAAAATAGCCCAACAGTCTTAACTTTTTCAGCAACTTGGAGGTACTATATCTTGGTGCTCGAAACTCCGTTTCTCGTTCCGCTTGTTTTGTTATACTCTTGGATTGCAACACTAATTGATTTCCAAATTTCAAAGGTCAGTTCAAAACAAGTGAATTTTGCCGAATTTCTAAAGTTGGCCAAAAACCAACTTAAATCTGCCTTAGTAATTCAAGTTACCAACTTTGAGCCAAAATTTGAGTGCCTTTCACTTACATTCGTGGAAAAGTGTCTTCTAAGAACTTTTAGTACTTTGAAAGAGGATTCCAACAGTACCAAGTTTTCCAATTTTGGACTTGTAGAGAATGAAATATGATTTTTCAAAAATTGCTTGTTAAATCTGGAATTTTCTAACTTAAAGGAAACTAAGGGTTTCAAACCCTCCATTTTCCTTCAATATCATTTGATCATTTTACATTTGATTTCAGAGATGGAAATCAGATTTTTCTTGTGTTTTAAAACCCACTTTTGAACCTCGAGTTACACGAACTCTTAGACTCGTCTCCGCGTTAATTTCTTAGATTGTACTAGTGTACAATTTTCCTCGATAATTAGAATGATTTTGAGTGGTAGTTGATTATTGTTTGCTCAGGCACTCAAGGGGACATTCAAGAGGATCTCGGAGCGGACACCTAAAACGCTTGTTTGAGAGCTACTCGCTTGTTTTGACTAGGTGAGTGTTCCATATAGGAATACATAATCGAATAAGTCTAGGACACGCTTATGTCATGATTATTAAGTGTTAAGTGCTATATGTTAAGTATTTGCCACACTCATGCATATTTGAATAATGTATACTTGAATTACTCGACATGAAACACCTGAAGTATGTATATTTGAACTATTCGATATGAAACACTTGAAGAGCATATTTACGTGACTACTTGAACTATTCGATATGAAATGCTTAAAGAGCATACTTATGTGATTACTTGAAATACTAGATATGAAATGTTTGGAGAGCATATTTACATGATGTGTCTAAATGATTACTTATGCTATGACAGCATAAGTCGGTTGGAGTGAATCTCCTCGACTCTTACGTGGTGAAAGTGAAAAACGGCCAATGGCGGCCTATTGAAATGATATATGTCTACCAATTAACCGTAATTACTACCGTTAACCGTTTACCGTTTACCGTTAACCGTGTTTACTTACCGTTTTCTAATCTATTTGGTCACTTGCTTACTTGGTTATCTGCTTACGTGATCACCAACTTACTTGGTTACTTGACCACCTGATTACTTGATTATCATGAATCACATGTTATATGAAGCTGTCCATCATTATTAGGCGAGTGTGTACTTTACCTCACTCGACCTACTCAAATGATGAATTTTACCTTTTGTCGAATTACTTGGTTACCTGTGCATGTTGTAAGCTCTAAGCTGAACTTGGGCCCTGCCCTTGGTTACTGACCTACTCGAGCCAGGACTGGGCTCGGTCGGGTAGGTTGGAACCCTGGGCCACCGTTTCGGTATACTCGAGTATTACCACTGGAGGGATAAGGCGATGGCCAGACCGTACCGTGGGGATCAGAAGTCATAAGGTGCAGATGACCGACAGAGTTCCACTGGAACACCGTATCCTACCGTATATGTTTACCTTGTATCATGATAATTGTTTCATGCTAAAATGCCAACATGGAATCCTGAACTATGCCTGTGATATGCTCCATACCTGTTACCTGACCAATGTACTTATATCATGATACCTGTCTCATGATAAATGTCTCAAATTACTCGTACAATGATTATCACCTCATGATAACATGCCATTGTGCAACCTTGAACCATGCGTATGATATACCCAACTTACTTGATTTATTTGAACTGTTAGAGTGTCTTGGAACCTCACTGGGCTGTGTAGCTCATCCCACGTTGTGGTTTTCTTTTACAGGGTTCGAGACCAAGGGTGCTCGTGAGTAGTACTAGATTGTTTTCTTTTGAAAACTTTAAGTTATATTATAACGGATGGCTATTGTACCCTTTTCCGTTGGGTTGTATTTAAGCTTGGAAGCTGCATAATTGTAAGTGTGAGATATTTGGAGTACTTTAATTATGTATTGAAGTTACTTAAAGTATTTCGAGCTTTTGAATGATGGATTGTAGTGAGTCCTGGCGAGAGCTGGGCAGGCGTCCCGCGGATACCCTTTGGTTCGCCTTAGGGAGAAGTGGGGGCGTTACACTGCCCTTCGCTACTGATTGACTCGAGCTAGAAGCGGACTCGGTCGGGCGATTTGGTGACCCTGTGTGAATGTTTGGTATACTCGAGTATTACTTTGTTGTCGGGTGGAGTCCGGCCAACGTCCGGAAGGAGGTGAAATGAAATGAATGAACGAGTGGTAATGTGAATGAAGGGTTTTTACTTACAAAAATGCATTTTCAAATGATTTGAGGACTAAGGAAATGAAAGGAGAATAAATGAATGAATGACTCCATGTGAGCACGTATCCTTTTAATAAATGTGCTATTATCGCTTTATATTGTAAATGTTTCTTGAATTATTGGCTATCTATGGTTAATGCATTGAACTTATTGTTTGATTATGTGTTTGGAACCTCTCAGAGCTTTTAGCTCATTCCTTTAGTTTTGTTTTCCTTAACAGGGGAAGATGAGCAAGGACAAGAGCTCTGTATAGACAAGCCTAATCTAGTTCTTTCAATTTTGTAATGGTTCTCGCCCTAGTGTTTGGCACGGGCTGGATGTATGAAGAATTGAGAACATTTGTATATTTGAGTTTGTACTCCCTTTTGAGATAGAAATGTATATAAGTTTTGCTTTAAATTTTGGATTGTTATTATGCTTGTTCATGTGATTTTATTCCGGTTTTACTTGAGGTATGACAGAGTCCCGCCGAGAGCTGGGCAGGCGGTCCGCCGAATCCTTTGGTTCGCCTTAGGGGATGGTGGGGCTGTCACAGTTGGTATTAGAGCCTGCTTCGCGTAGTCTCTACGTGAAGTGAGCCTGGGCCAAGTGGTGAATAAGTATGAAGGACTAAGTGCTCGTTCGAACATAAGCTATGAATCATAAATGTTGTAGGCCTTAAATCTTTCTCATGGTATCTGAGGACCATAGATAGGTATGCCAGGTAGGAATTTCGATTGTAGATAGTTTACTCTTAGGACTAGCCAGTTCGAGATGTGAATTATCTTATTTCGAATTCTCGTGCCTGAGTACTCCAGAGTTGAGGCGATACTAAGTACTTGAGACTTGCATTTTGGGAACATGAACAGGCTTTGTTTGGCTAGAATGAGTACAAGAGGTCAACGGACGTTTAGTTTGGATAGAAAGTGACGTGAGAGACCGGACGGGGTTATTTTAACTGAGACTGGGACAACATATCACCTTTTCTTTTGATTTGCCCTTGTATTGTTACTACATGACTTTTGTTTGTGGTATGTTAATACCTACATGTGTAATATTGACTGCTTTTGATTATTTGTCTAACTTGATATGTCTCTTTGTATATATGGTGTGTTATGTCGTGTATATGCATCTTTGTGTATTTGGTGTGTTAGATCTTGTTATTTTAGTCAATTTACTTTGTCTATTTATTAAATTACCTTTTGGAAAAGAAAAGGAAAGAGAGAAAAAAAATATATGGAGGGGAGATGTAGTCGTGGACGTGGTCGTGGCCGTGGAACTAAGTGAGCCCAAGAACCAAGAGAAGAAAGGAAAACATTAGCCGAGGAAGAACATGGACCCAGGATCGAAGCCGGAGACCAAATGGCGACAGCGATATAACAAATGACAAATATCTTGGCACGACTGGTAGATCAACAAGGCCAAATGCCAGTGAACCAACCTCGGAATCTTGAGATAGGCGAGGATAGGGCTCTTGAGAGGTTTCAAAAATTTGTACCTCCGAAATTCGTTGGAGGGTCTGATCCGGACATAGCTGAACAGTGGTTAGAGACCATGATTAATATTTTCACAACTTTGAACTACACTGAGCAAAGACAAGTGAACTTTGCGGTGTTCCAATTTGAAGGACCAACCCAAGCATGATGGAATGTTATTAAAGCAAAGTGGGAAAGAGAACAGACTGCATGGACATGGACGAATTTCATAAGAGAATTTAACGAGAAGTACCTTCCACCTTTAGTCCAAGAAAGGAGAGAGGAGGAGTTTATTGGGCTACGCTAGGGAACCCAAAGTGTGGCCGAATATGAAACAAAATTTACGAAACTATCCAAGTTTGCTTATGAATTGGTAGCCACAGAACGGCGAAGAGTAAGATGGTTCATATAGGGATTGAATTTGAAAATCTAGGAAGCATTAGCGGTGGTGCAAGTTAATACTTTTACGGAGGCTCTTGAGAAAGCTCAAAGAATTAAGGATGCAAAGGCACATGTAAAAGCCTCCCAAACCCAGAAAAGGGGTGCATCTGGTAGTGTATTGGAGGAATTTAGTGAAATGATAGTACCTTCTAAAGTACAAAAGTGAACCCTTTATGCCACCTACCATGGACATTAGGGGCCTTAGATGAAAGGTCTACCAAAGGAAGTCAAATCGGACATGGGGAAATTTCTCAGGAAAACCAAAATGTGGCTTCTCACTTGGTCTGTGGATACTGTGGAAAAGCAAATCACGCCGAAAGCAATTGTTGGAGGAAAGGGCGGAAGTGGTGATAATCAAGTTACTAACTGCCCGAGGAAACAGTCACTAGAGAATAGTACTCAACCACTGGATGGAACCAAATCAAAACCAGCGAAGGAAAGAGGGGACCGAACAAATGTACCGGCAAAGGTTTATGCCTTGGACAACCGACAAGCTCCGGACTCGTCTGAGGCCACTGAAGGTAAGGCCACTGAAGGTAAAATTTCAAGGACGAAACTTCTTAAGGGGGAGAGGGTGTGAGAACTAGGAAATGTTCACATTTTTCTAGGCATTATTTTATTTCTCACTCCCCTTTTTAAATGAAAACTTTTCACTATATATATATGAGCGTGTGTTTGTGTATGTCCATTGTATTTGTGTGAAATTGTCGGTCTATATGTTGGAAGTACGGATGAGCACAGCATGTGAACTAGGAAAAGGAGAAAATTTTTGGTGAAAATTTTGGAACCAAATCCGGCCGCATATCCGGCCAGTTTTTGGCCGGATTGTTGATGGATTTTGAAAAAAAAATTATTTCTCTACTGCCTTGAATCCGTCCTGGAATTGAACCGGAAATCCAGCCAGATTCCGGCCGGATTGTGATGTGGCATCGTCGGCAGCCAACTTTGACCAGTTGTTTTCCTCCATACTTATCTTGTTTTGGCTGTATTTGCTCTTCATTTTTCCCTTCCTTGCCCGGCTGCCTTGGAGAGAAAACAAGAGAGGAAAAAATGTGAGAGCCCCACCTCACCTTAAGGTGAACCAAAGGGTTCGCCAGACTGCCTGCCCAACTCTCGCCGGGACTACGGATTTGGAACAAACGTAAACCCTACCAACCGCTCAAAAGAACTTCGAGAATATAACATTCATAACTCAATTGAACCGAACTAAAAGATACGATCAATCTTTAGTATGACGTTCCCACGAAAATCAAAATGAAATGGAAGGGCCACTGCCACGTCACAATCCAACCAAGTACAAGTAACCATTGTTTGACATGAGAGAATGTACATTCCCAAAGACATATGCCACATAACCATGAGGAAACACTTAACAATATACATATTAGTAAGTTTACACACCAAAAGAAACATTGTAGTAAGATACATTTAGGGTTTTCAAATTGTCGAGGAGCTATACCAAAAGAACAAAAGAATTTCTAACTAGCTCCACTCATTCTTCAAACATCGAAGTTCCAAAAGTTGGTTCCCTGTAAGGAAAACAAGGATAACGGGACGGGGTGAGCTAAAAACTCAATAAGGTACCAAAAGTATAAACAGTAGACACAGTAGAACTCATGAGAAATCACTTTTAAGGCACATATTCACATCAAATACGAGAAATGAATGAACACCACAATGTAAAGGATACAGGTGGCTCTCAGGAGCCAAATCCCCGTTGCAATACTTGATCCAGCCTCGTTGACTCTCCGTCAATGTTCAAATAAAGGAACCAGTCCAGTAGAACACCACTTTAACGCCAAAATCCCGTTCACCAAACATACCCCTTACCGAGCCCGAACGCCAAATAGGAACAGGAATGGTAATACTCGAGTATACCGGAAATCCAGAGTCTCCAATACCCATAGATTCCCTAGGAACAGGCACCCATGGATTGTCAATTTCCTCGACCAAGCCCTTGCTAGCTCAATTCAATTAACTCCCCATGAGGTTGAGCTCAGATGTAACAGGAAGGTCGTTGGATACACTTCCAAACGACATTATAACAGACACAAGTAACAGATTCAAGTATATACAGGAAACAAGCCACACAGGCTAGAGAACGAGTATGATAAAGTACACACTCGTCTCATACAAAATAAACAGTCGATAAAGACGTTCAAATAGCAATTTGCAAGTACAGATAACCATTTTAGCAATAATTCAGGGTAGTGGTACACTCACCGATTCAAGTACAGATACTTCAAAAGTTTTCACGCCAGAGTGGGTTTAATCGCCAAGAAATCCTAAAATAACCAAAGTAAAACAATTGAAGGTTCCACATCCAAAATCGAGTAAACGGAATGCACAAGTGAGGCTAGACTACTAGTCGTATGCCTCGCCAAATAATTACTAATGCAAGGGTGCAAAACATGATTTTTGGGAATGAAAAGGTAACATGAAGACCTAGGGTTCAAACAACCCCAAAAGCCTTTCTTATATATATCCCAAACCAAACCAAAGCCGAAGAAATCCCACATTTCCAAAATTTGGACAGCATGTCCCCTATATTTCCTTACTTTTCCATCCTACAAACAACGCCAATTCATCTCAAATCAACCACATACACATCATAGACTATCAAATACACCTTTTGGCACAATAAGCACAACTGAAGCTACACTTATCAGATTGAAACGAATCTTATGTCGTTTCAAATCCAAAACATATACCTACATTTCTTATGAAGACCTCCAAAGCCAAATCATGCATTTTCATGGTAAAAAATGGAATTCCTCACGAAAACAGAAATCTGTCCACGAAACAGGGCTCATGGGCAGTCAAGAATATTTCGGTTATTTCACATACTACAGTACTCAGATTGAGCTGAAATTTTGCAGGCAGCTAGTTGACGCCATTTGCTACAACTTTCATGTTTTAACCTAAGCCTGATTCAGCATCTAACATACACAAATAAAGTCGGTCAGAACAGGGCAGATTGGAACCCTAAAATTGAAATTTCCGCACAAAACTGAAATTTTCCTCAAACAACCACATCTTGTGACGTCCCGAGGCAGAAGAAAAGGGAAAAATTTCTGGTGAATAGTGTTTTGTGGAGAATCCGGCCAGAAGCCGTGCAAATTCCTTATATTTTTCTTAAAAATTCCCTTTTCTTTGACAAATACCACTTTATAATGGCCCTACTACTCAATCACCCCACAATAAGTGCCAATGAACCTAGAAAGTAGGGTTTCACTTTTGGTTTCAAGATTGGCCGGAATTGTTGAGAAAAGTTTTGGTTTGCATTTTTCTTCTAATTTTCCTGTTTGATTAAGGTTATACCACCCGAGTGGTAAATGTTAAGATTTGAGATATTTGAACTGTCTAAGACCGACTAGACTGAGCTCATTTGAGACTTGAATTTGTATCGGCTAGTGTACCCTTACGTACACTTGATAGACCTGACCTGATGGAAAATAGGGTATCTCTTTTACTCTTGAGCAAGTATCTTGATTCATATATGATCTATATATGGATTTGAATTTGATGACTGCTTGAGAGTGTGAATTACTGGGCATAAGCTAGGCGAGTGAGTTCCTACTCGTACTTATGTTCTTTGAACCTGAACTAATTGACCCTGCTTTTGAACCGATACACTTGAACCCTGCTTTTGACTCTGTTCTAAACATTTTCGTACTTGTTTGGTTATAGACCGGCTACTACTCTTCTGTAGCGGTTGAACAAAACCTCTCTGGTGAGGCATTGCCTGTTGTGTTTTCAAGCACCGCCATTCTTCTGGCGAGGCATGCCTGTTGTGTTTCCAAGCACCATTAGGGATTGAAATTCTTGAACAGAACCTCTCTGATGAGGTATGGCCTGTTGTGTTTTCAAGCACCGCCATTCTTCTGGCGAGGATGCCTGTTGTGTTTTCAAGCACCATCAGGGATGAAACTTTGACTTGAGGCTCTCTGGTGAATTTTAGCCGTAGTGCTAGCTTGTTGTGTTTCCAAGCACCACCAGGGCCAATTTCTTGAGCTAAGATCCTCTGGTGAAGTTTAGCCGTTGTGTTAACTTATTGTGTTATCAAGCACCACCAAGGATGAAATTTTAAACTGAGGTTCTCTGGCGAGGTATAGCCGTTGTGCTAACCTGTTGTGTTGTCCAGTACCGCCATGGACAAAATCCTGCATCTGAGGCTCTGGTGAAGCTTAGCCGTAGTACTAGCTTGTTGTGTTTTCAAGCACCACCGGGGACAAATTCCTGAGACTTTCTGGTGAAGTATAGCTGAGTGCTAGCTTGTTGTGTTTTCAAGCACCACCAGGGGTAATTTCTGACCTGAGACATCGTTATGTCCTGGATTGTTTTTCCAAATACCAGGGACTTTAAGTCCGATTTCGAGCCCCTTTTGTATATGTATCCAGTTACTCGTCTGACTATCTATTGGATCAAGATTATTTGATAAGTTGGATTGGAGTACTTTTAGTACTTGATTGTGATGAGTGATTCTTAGTATGTGATTGACCTTTGAGATATTTGATCTGATTAGTATTTGATTATGATAAGCGAGATTGAAATGATTCTTAATACATGATCGACTTTCGAGAACTATTTTGATCTGATTAGTACAAGTTGGAATGTCGAGGACAACATTCTTTTAAGGAGGGGAGTTTGTGACGTCCCGAGGCAGAAGAAAAGGGAAAAATTTCTGGTGAATAGTGTTTTGTGGAGAATCCGGCCAGAAGCCGTGCAAATTCCTTATATTTTTCTTAAAAATTCCCTTTTCTTTGACAAATACCACTTTATAATGGCCCTACTACTCAATCACCCCACAATAAGTGCCAATGAACCTAGAAAGTAGGGTTTCACTTTTGATTTCAAGATTGGAGCAAAATTAGGATTTTCGCGATTTTTGCCGGATGAATTTTCGGTACGGAGCAAGGATCAAATTTGGTGATTAAAAATGACTTTTAAGTAAGAAATAATATGTGATTAGAAGCAATGATACAAGGTTAGTGAATAGTGCAGCTTCAAGCCATGCGTATGATTCTTCTCTTCCTCTTGGCCGAATCTCTTAAGCAAGGAAAGAAAGAAAACTCTTCAAGATTTTGGCTTCCATCTTGCTTCAATCAACTTACTCAACCATCCAACCTTGTTGGATGAAGGTGAGCTACAGTTTGCTAATTTAGGAAGGTCTAAGGGGCTGCGATTAGGGTTTAGCACGGCTTGCATGGAGGGTCCTCCGTGGCCACCGCCGGCCACAGGGGGCACTTCTGGAGGGACAGCTGCGTCCAGGTCTTTTGCCGACGTGATTGCAGGTTCATGCCGGTTGGAGCCATCTGTTCCAGATCTGGGGCGTTGTGCGACTCATCGAGGAGAACCAGCGCTGCTACTTTCTCAGAATGATCTGCACCTGTTGTCGACACCATTCAAAAACGCACTGGTGGGACGGTTTCCATTTCGAAGGCCTCCAATGGAGGCCATTCGGGGTTTTTTTGTGTCTCTGGGGCTCAAGGGAGATTGTGATGTTGGCCTTTTAGATTTGAATCACGTTCTGATCAGGCCATCAACTGCGGAGGATTTCACAAGGCTGTTCGTGCGCCGTTCCTGGTTTGTGAAGGGCGCACAGATGCTGGTTTCAAAATGGACTTTGGACTTTAAAGCCCATCAGGATTCGACTTTTGCGCCTGTATGGGTGTCCATGCCAGCGCTACCTTTGCCTTTATTCAATTCGGTGTACATTGCCAAACTAGCAGGTATGCTGAGGAGATGTCTGAAGATTGACTCGGCGACAGTGAAGCTCAAAAGGCCCTCGGTTGCGAGGGTTCTGATTGAGATGGACGTGTCGAAGCAACCCCCTCACCGCATCTGGATTGAGGAGGATCAGGAGGGGTTCTGGCAGGAGGTGGAGTATGAATCTTGGCCAAAATTTTGTGGTTTTTGTGCTCGTTTTGGTCATGATGATGGAGAAGGTTTTAGACAACACCCAGATCTGAAACCTGTAAACAGGAAGGTTACGGCGAGAGGGAATACCAAGGAGGTTTACCGGGCTAAGGGTACCATTGACACTAATGGGCCTGGTTTAGGGCTCCTAAAGAGTGGGGAGTGTCATCAGCATCCGGAGGCATTGGTTGCTGGTCACAGCAATGAGGGGAAGCTTGTTCCTGGTGCCATGGGGAGGAATGCACACGTTGAGATGGAAGGGACGGAGACTGCAGAGCAACAGCCGGCGCATAACCCAGCGTCGGATTTACAGGATCCGAAGGGGGCCTCTACTTTGGTGGAGGCTTTTCTGCCGTCGGTAGCTGTTGAAGTGATTGCTAGTACTGAGATTGCTGGTTTTTTGACAACTTCGGGCGAAATTGCTGCAAATGAGTCGCCGTCGAGGGAGTCATTAGAGGAGCTGCATGGCGGGGAGAGGGTGAAGTGTGGGAATAACTTTGCTGTTTTACAATCTCTTTCAGATCTGGAAGTTCGGGATGTCGATCGCATCTTTTCCAGTTCGGCGTGTGAGGGTCGGAGTGCTAAGCTGAGACATAGACGTCAATGCTCTGACGGGGACATACCGGGGGAGGCTGCGCCGTGGGAGCAATTAAAACATTTTCAGAGAGTGTTGCATCAAAGGCTATCCGCGGCTCGGTCAGGCTCGAGTCAGAGGGGTGTGGAGGATAATGTGGAAGGGTTGGAGCAGCCAGTGACTGCGGAGCAGGGAATCCCAGGAGCTAGGCACAAGGGAGGTCGGCCGGCAAGGGCAGATACCAATCAGGGTAAGTTTCATTCCCAATCCCAAACTCACTATTCTTTGAGGTCTCATGTTAAATCCCATTAAGGTTATTGTGTGGAATATTCGTGGGGCATCACGTAAAGATTCACTGCGTTATTTAAATAAGATATTCAAAACTAATAAGATTCGGTTGCTGGTTCTTCTGGAACCATTGTCAGAGACCCCACAACTTGAGGTGGTACGTCGGTTTCTTGGGTTTGATAAGGCTTTGGGGGCATTGAATAACAAGGCGTGGGTTTTGTGGTATAATGAGATGTCTTTGAGCTTCAGGGAAATGGCGGAACAATTGCTGCACATGAACATCGTGTTTTCATCTGGATGTTCGCTGCAATTCTCGGCAGTCTATGCTAGGTGCTCGAGGGTGGGGCGACGCGAGCTGTGGGCAGCAATGGAAAGTTTGGCAGGCGAGGTGCTGGGGCCTTGGTTACTAGCAGGGGACTTTAATGTTATCTCCTGTATGGAGGAGCGTGTGGGAGGAGCCCCGGCTAATGAAGCAAATATGGAAGAATTCAATGAGTCTATTGGTAATTGTGGTTTGTCTGAGGTTCCTTTTGATGGCGCTGAATTCACCTGGACGAATGGGAGGATGTGGCAGCGTTTGGATAGGGCCTTAATGAACCAGGAGTGGGTGGATGGGTATGATCTCTCGCATGTCTCACATTTGGCCAGGGGACGTTCGGATCATGCTCCACTGCTGATTTGTTGTCAGAATGGGAGTCCCAGCAAACGGTCATTCAAATTTCTAAGTGTCTGGCGGCATCATACGGGTTTCAAGGATGTGGTGCAGAAAAGTTGGGAGATGCCGGCCGAGGGTGAGGGTATGACGAGGTTTTATAACAAATTACGGGCGGTGAAGGGTGGGCTGCAAGTTTGGAACGCCCAGGTTTTTGGGAACATTTTTAATAAGGTGAAGGCGGCTGAGGCAGTTTTGAAACAACGTGAGGAGGAGTTTGACAATGGTCGAGGGTCAGTTTCCAGGGCTGCATTGGAGGAGGCAAAGGCGGTTCATGCAAGGAGCTTGGCAGAGGAATGTGAGTACTGGAGACAGAAGGCGGGCATCAGATGGTTACAGGATCTGGCAGGCCCATAGTTGGAGGATATTCATGATATTAGGAGGTCTGCGGTGGAATTCGTGTCCTCTTTGTTCACTTCCGAACATCATGGGTGGCAGTCGCCTGGCATTCCCTTTCCGATGCCCAAGTTGTCTGAGGGGGATAATGAGATGCTATCGGCTGTTCCAACCATGGCGGAATTACAGGAGGTGGTGCATGGGTTGGATGCTGATAGTGCTCCTGGACCAGATGGGTTTGGGGCAGGTTTTTACCAAGCGTGCTGGGATATTATCAAGGCGGATCTATTGGAGGCAGTTCGGGCTTTTTTCCAGGGGATGCGTTTGTCTAGGTGTTTTACTAGCACCTCTATTATTTTACTGCCTAAGTTTGTGGGTGTCGTGCGCTGGAAGGACTTTCGGCCGATTAGCCTTTGCAACACTTGCTCAAAAATTATCTCTAAGATTGTGGCTAACCGGTTGGGGAGAGTCCTACCTGCCTTAGTTTCACCATGGCAAACAGGTTTTGTTCCGGGACGGGAGATAACGGACAACATCCTTTTAACGCAGGAGCTGGTGGGGGATCTGGACAGGCGGTTGTGCCAACCAAATCTCATGTTAAAGTTGGATATGGAAAAGGCGTATGACAGGGTTGAGTGGCCATTTCTTTTGTTTATGCTTCGGCAGTTTGGTTTTGCTGAACAGGTGGTAGACATATTCTTTCGTCTGGTGTCTAATAATTGGTTCTCCGTTTTGGTGAATGGGGAGGCTGCTGGATTTTTTAAGTCTACACGGGGTGTTAGGCAGGGGGATCCGGTCTCCCCTGGCCTTTTTGTGTTAGTTGCAGAATTCTTAGGCCGTGGCTTGCATCATCTCTTAAGTAGGCAGCCGGGCAGGTCTTTTGTTTCAGCCGGGACACGGGTGCCTTACCTAGCCTTCGCGGATGACATGCTTGTCTTTACTAGATGCTCGGAGGAGTGTCTGACCGCAATCAAGGCTTTTCTAGCAGAGTATCAAGAGGCATCAGGCCAGAGGGTGAATGTCGACAAGAGCTCATTCTTCTTGTCTTCAGGGGCTACGTCGGGGCAGGAACAAATGGTGGCTAGGGTCCTAGGATTTCATAGGCAATTTTTTCCGTTCGCTTATCTGGGTGCTCCTATTTATAAGGGTCGGTGGCGCAATGGGCTATTTGATGGGATTGTAGCTAAAATGCGGGCTCATCTTGTCCATTGGAGTACTAGGCTGCTTTCATTTGGGGGTAAGCTGGTCTTAGCGAGGCATGTCTTAGCGTCGCTGCCTATGTACCTACTTCAGGTGGTTAATCCCCCAAAGGCGGTGCTTACACGTTTGGGAGTCATTTGCAACGCCTTCCTATGGGATCAAATGGGGGAGAGGCGTACACATTGGTCGTCTTGGGACAAGTTGTGCTTTCCTCTTGAGGAAGGGGGTCTGGGGTTAGGTCTTTTAAGGATTTGGCACGGGCTTTTGCGGCTAAACTTTGGTGGCGTTTCCGGAGTGGAGAGTCTTTGTGGGCGGAGTTCATGCACGCCAAATATTGTAGGGGGAGCCATCCATCGGAAGTTTCATCCGTTCGGCCTTCACCTACTTGGCGGCGTCTTGAGGAGATTCGTGCTTTGGTTGAGCCAAACTTGAGTTGGTGTGTAGGTGATGGCCTAGTAGATTTCTGGAAGGATAGATGGGTGCTTCAGGAACCGTTAGAGGTGGTGGTGGGTCGAGCCGAGAGGCCTCATTTTCTAGTGGCGGAGTTTATTTCTGATAATGGCTGGGATGAGGTTCGTCTTGCTAAGTGGGTGCCGGATTTTGTCATCCGTGCAATCAAGGACATTCCCTTTGAGCAGTCCCAGAAGGATAGGTTGGTTTGGTCGCTTTCGCCATCGGGGACTTTCTCGGTCAAGTCGGCTTGGGAATTGCTTAGAAAACGGCGACAACACTCCTTGGTAGACTCCTTACTGTGGCCGTCGGTTTTGCCAGCAAAAATGTCTTTCTTTGCTTGGAGGTTAGTGCGTAACTTTCTACCTTTGGATGTGGTGTTATGGTCCCGGGGTTTTTCGTTCCCTTCGAGATGTGGGTGTTGTTACCGAGAGGAGGAGGCCCTCTTGCATGTTTTTCTGACGGGACCGGTAGCTTCGGAAGTTTGGAGGAGAATCTCTGCCCGGTTTGGTTTTCAGTTGCGAAATTGCCCGAGTATGGCGTCGGTTTTTATCTCTTGGTACTTCACTTCAGCTACGACGGCAAAAACTCATATTCGGGTTTGTATGCCAATCGTGGTGTGTTGGTTTCTGTGGTTGGCTAGGAACCAGGAACGATTTCAGGGAGTGCGGTGGGAGGTGGACAAGATAATCCGCGATGTGGATTATTTTTGGGAGCAGATTGGGAAGGCAAATAAGCTTCGTCGGTCGCACTTCACGGGGGATATGGATTGTCAGTTGGTTCAATGGATCAAGTCTCCTGCTAGGAGAAGGGCTCCATGTGCAATTGCCTGTGTCAAGCCGCCACTTGGTGTGCTGAAATTTAACTCGGACGCCAGTGTGGTTCAGGGTCACGCTATGGGTGGTGGTCTGCTGCGGGATTATCAGGGGAAATTGATTTTTGCTTTCTACAAGGAGTTCGGGGAACAGGATGTGTTAGGGGCGGAGTGTATGGCATTATTGTTTGGTCTGGAGTTGTGTTCACAAAAGGGGCTGCGTCCTTCGTTGGTAGAGGTAGACTCCAAGGCTTTGGTGTAGTTGGTTGTTTCGGGGGCGATTGCTAAGTGGCCTTTGTGTAACCGGTTGAGGAAAATTAGAGGTCTACTCAAGGAATTCTCTGCGTCCATTTCACATATCTTCCGTGAGGCCAACGTTTCGGCAGACAGGTTAGCTGCGGTCGGTGCTTCTGGTGCCCAGGTTTATGAGCAGGAATTCCAGCTGCCGCCAATGGTTAGAGCTGCTTTGATCCTTGACTCTACCGGGGTGCCGGGTGTGCGTTGGATAAATGAAGGTGGTTAGACTAGGGTAGTTCTTGGAGGCTGTATTTGGGACTGGTGGTTCCCCTTTTTCGATCTTTTGCTTTCAATAATATGTGGGGCGGTTGTCCTCTTTACAAAAAAAAAAAAAAAAAAAGGTTAGTGAATAGGAAGTAAAAACCCTAGTACGTGTGTTTTTAAGAAAAATGGCGCGAACCGGCGGGTACCGCGCACTAGCGATTGAACGCACCACTTGACCACCACTTTCTTACCATACAAGATTATTGATATTTGAGCAAAATATCTTCTCAATTTCCAGCTAGCTTGACCGAAATTTGAGGCTAGAAATGCAAGAAAGAAAGAGAAAAAAATGAAAGGTGGTGGTCGCCACCTAAGGGCTTCTTGACCAAGAGAGATGGTCTTCCTTTTTAGCCCAATTTTTGCTCATTTCCCTTCATTATTTCAGCAGCTTGGCCGAACAAGAGAAGAGAGAAAGAGAGAGCAAGAAACAACTTCCTTCTTCTTGATCTTAGCCATCCAAGTGAGAAATCAAACTTCCAAACCGATTAAAGTGCTAGTTGTGAGTTGGGAAGCTAGGGGAACTAGAAATTTCCAAAGGAGGTGGAGTATCACTCTTCCAAGCTTTGTCTTTGAGGTATAAGATCTGATCATGGTTCTTGTTGTTTTAAATTTTGGTTTAAGATGTTATCTAGTTCATGTTTTGGCTTGATTACAAGATATGTAAGTTGTTGGGATAATTTTGGATGATATATGCAAGTTAGGGTTTAATAAATTTCTGCCTAAACTTGTTGTATGGTTAGTATATGCTGTATATAAGATTATATAAGGGGCTTTGGTAGTGTTGGAAGCACGAAATACATAGATTGTCATGAAAACCCAAAAACTCCAGATTTCTGGAATTTTATGTTTACATTCTGCCCGGTTTTAGTACTCATAGTTAGAGGCCGAATTAGGCTTGTCCTAAAACATGAAAGTTGTAGAGAATGGTATTTTATAGGTGCCTACAAAATTTTCACCCAATCGGAGCTATGTAGGCTGTGAAAAGGCCAAAATATTCTCGCTGCTCTAGGAAGCATTCCAGTGATCCGTTTTGGACAATTCATCCAGTTAATCGTATTTATTCACTATGGTCTGTACTGATTTAGCTATTTTCCAAAACATGAAAGTTTTAGTATTCTATCTTAGCTTTTAAACGCCTCCAAGAACACCTTAATCAGACCTTGTAACCTGAAATAGAGTCATTTAAATGTAGTGCGGTTAATTAGCCGACTAGTTGGATTTTGGTTCTGTAAATTGGGAATTTGACTAGGTTGCATTGGAAGCTGGACTAAGTGATCTGCATGGAAATTGTAGCCCTGTGTCTTAGCTTCGAAACGGTATAAGTTACGCCACAATCTGATAAGCGTAGCCTCGTATGTGTTCTTTCCGCAACCACACGTCAAATCTGTCTTTTGCTAGGTTACATATCCGCACTTGTTATCACTTTGATTTTTGTTCTTATGTTGTTATGAGCCTATGGAACGGCTATTTACTTGAATCTATGATATGTATGACTTTGGGATTGGTTGAGGAAAAATAATGAAGCCATAAATGGCTGGAAAATTAGGTAAACACAAGGGACATGCTACTAAATTTTCACGAGAAAGATAAACTAGCCTTTGGAGTTCTAGTTCTATATTTGGCAAATTTGACTTGGATACACTGAAAACTAGGTTGAGGTGTCTTCATGAAAGTTGTAACTCTTTGTCTAAGCTTCGAGACACTACCTAGTACATTTTGATCTGATAACCACAGCTCCAGTTATGGGCAAAATCGTGTAACCCATTTTGTACCATTTTCATTTCCGCGCACGCCCGATGCATTCCTTTATTGTTTTTCTGCTTTGATCGTTTTAGTCCTTGTTTCCATTTGTGATCTAGGGCTTGGACTTGAGCAAGACAATAATAAATGATGGATGAGGTTCGTGAGTCATGGTTGGTGAGTGATCCCTCGACTATTTCCAAAGTTACTTTTGAACTAATTTTTGCATTTATGACTCCATTGCATATCATTTGGGTTCGGGTGTGTGCCATGACATAATTTGGCTCCAATGAGTTCCTGGAAAATCTTGTGCTTAGAACCTGTAGACACCAAATTTTTGGTGTTTTATTATTTATTTATTTACTATTCATTTTTTATTTGTTCTATTTTTATTTGTCACAATTAGTTTTATTTACTTTTAGTTTTAGTTATTTTAGCCATTTTAGCGTAGAATTTCTCAAAGGAAAAAGAAAAGCGTTCAAAAAAATATGTTTTAGTTGTTTTAGATTTAGTTTCATTATTTAAAATTAAAAATGAAAAAAAATGATGAAAATTTATTATTTAAAAAAAAAGGTGGCAAAACCACGTTTTGCCTTCGGCTGCAGCAGAAAGGATTTGCAGCTGCATGGGTTGGCTCCGTTCGATGGTGAAGGTACAAGCCATCTGGCTTCATCCAAACCATCATTGATAGGGTTCAGTTATGGCTCCCCATATATAAGAAATGAAAGACAACAAATGAAAGGGGGGAGGAGAGATAGAAAATGACGGCTAGAGAAAAGGCTGAGGGAGTGACGGCTAGAATCTGGAATAGAGGAGGAACGGCCGGGGTTTGAGGAAAGAGAAAACAGCTAGAGGGAGAGGGAGCAACATAGAAGGGGTGACGGCTAAAATATTGAAAGGGGAAGCCGAGAGAAAGCTAGAGAGAGCTAGCAAAATAGAGGAGGACAGCTAGAACGATCTGAGAGGAGAAGAGAGGGTAACGGAGAAGGCTTTGGGTAACGACTGACGAAAGAAAAGTTGACGGTTGGTTGAGGGAGAGCTGAAAAGAAACAAAAGCGAGGAAGAAGGAAAAGCTTCGGCAGCAAGGAGTTTAAGAAGAGGGAAATCAGAAAAGGAAAAAGAAGGGATCTTCGGTTGGTATTGCCCACATCAGCGCTGGAATCTCCCTCAACCCAGTTCGTCGATTTCCAGAACCGTTCAATTTCTTTGGGTCATTCTTGTCCCTTTAGCAGTCTAAGGGCTCTCAGGTATAACGGATTCTTCTCAATGTTAGTTTAACACAATCTTCACAGGGATTTGAGTCCCTTGTGCATGATTTCCTTCCCTTTTTTTAAGTTTTAGTCGTTACCTATGCCTAATGACTATGACTATGGTTATGTTTGGTGACCTTGCTGTGCTGTTGACAGGCTTGGTGTTAGCCTCTTTGTTCATTTAATGTGCATCTGAAAGCATGAATTCAGTTTAGGAGCCATGAACAGATAATGTTTTCCTATATATGTAGGCTGATGTACTAAAGGTCGCATTTTTCGTTTTTGTTTGTGTGTACAAGTTGGGTCTGAGAATTCTTAGCACTTCAACCTACAAGATTTGATTTTGATTGTGGGCTTGGATTGGAAGTTCGGTACTTATTTGGATTTTTGGCACGAAAACCAGAAATTGTAGTCTAGAAAATTAAGATTCTGCTAAGAAGATGCATGAACCATCACCCCTCTTGCCGCTGGTTTATTTACTTGTTCCATAGCCTTATCATGTTTACTTTTGATGCTTCTTTTGCCATTGTTCCTTTTCCCTGTCTTGTGTAGTTGAAGCGTTAGTTTGGAGTGGAAATATCTGATACATGATGAGTTGCTTTCTTGGATGTTGTAACTTAATGTTTTCAAAAAATGAAATGAAGTTTCTTGCTGCCATTTTAGTAGTTGCTCTCGTTGGCTTGGCCTGGTTTCTCCCCAGTTTGATCAATGAGTGAGGATTATGTGGGTTTGGGCTGATGAAATAACAAGTTGTTAGAGTTTTAATACAGACCCACCTGCACGAAATGAGCTGCGTAGTTCACAGCAGAAATTCTGCTGTATTTTATCAATTCGGCCAGACTGCATTTTCCTTCTTTTTGCCGTTGTTTGTTTTGAACCACCATGGCTATGTCTGTTCAGTTTAGGAAATGTCTAGACTTGTGCATGAATACCCTTGAACTGGGTAAGGAAGACATAAAACTATTAGCTGCAGAATTTGCAGCAGAGCATAGGCTGCCGCAACCTGTTTTGTTTTGTTTTCTTTTCCGCAAACACTCACAAGCTTTAGCTATCCTAATTTGCTAGTTAGTCTTGTGTGAAAAGGGGCAGTAGAAGATTGGTTTCAGTTTGCATGTTTGAATTCCAAAAACACTTGAGCTATGGTCGAATGTTTGCTGAAAATGAACAAGTCAGGATTGCCGAACCTTTTGCACAGAATTTCCCAGCATTCGCATGATCTTTTTTCTATGTTTTGTTTGTTTTGATGCTGAAATTGTGGGTTACGTTGCTTAGCTCAAGTTTTTTGGATGTTTGGTTGAAAGGTTTTTGATCAAACTTGTGTTGAAGTCGATATGTAGTTGCGGAAGGGAAGTTGCTGCATGGCTTATTAATCATCTTAGATTGCAAAGAAAAATTCTTGTTGCATTCTGTTTTGCTGTTTTTCCTTATTTTCTGGCAGCTATCATTCCAGATTTTCGGTTTTGATTTTGCAAGAAAGGTGGAATAGTTGGTTTGATTGATAATTGAAGAGTTTGTATCTTGTGGTTGATATTCATTGGTAATGTTTCGGTTGAAGTTGAAGCACAATAGGTTGCAGAGGAATGGAAATCAGATATGAGAAAATGGTTTCTACGTAACATGCATGAAAAATGACTTCTAAAATTGCACTTCAGCCCCCCAAGTCTCTCCTTGTTCCATTAGGACCCAATCAATTAAATAATTTCATCAATTTGGTCCTTGGTAATTTTAATTTGTGCAACTTCATTGCTTGTTTGCTTCAATTAACTACCATGCTTTGTTTCAATTGCACTTAAGCCATGACTTTAGAGGCTTTACGATCAAGTGAGCTTTGCTTTGCACATTTCTTTAATTTTTCTTAATAAATTGGTACCTTGACCATTTCTTTTATTTTGGAGGATAAATAAGTGACTTCACCCCATTAGAGCTCCAACTCAAGGGAGGTATAACTTCTTTTATCTTTTTTGTTTCTCCTATGTGATCCAACGTGCTACGTGAAAATTGCATGTCTACTTGCTTCCCTTGTTTTTCTTTAATTCTTTTCATTTACTTCATTTACTTTTGCTTTTTATTTAAGTTATTTTTTATGGGGTATGTGTACACCTCTTGGCTTGTAATAGATAGGGCTTGGAAAGCACTTGATGAAGACCTATTGAAGACGTGTGCCTAGCTAGCAAATGTAATAGGTCCATTAGTTTGATTGCTTGCTTTTGTGGCTATGTGTTAATTTGCTTTATTAGGCTTTTGCATCTAGTCGAGCATGCTAAGTGTTATGTGCTACGTGTTTACGAGTGTTTGGCATGTCTACTCGCTTTCCATAGCCATGAATGAATGTGATGGATGAATGTACGTTTCCACTAGTCCAACGCTAGTAGCAATTCATAGAATGGGCTAGTCCAACGCTGGACCCAATAGGCCGTCCCCCTTTTGTTAGTGCATATTTGCATGTTCACTACATTTCATGCATTTTTCTTAGTTTTTATCATTTGGCATGCTCTTCCAATCCTTTTCCCCTCATTCTAGGCTTTTTGCATTCTCATGCTAGTTATAGGGTAAATTTGCTTGACGAGTCCCCTTTCGATAAGGGAAACGAGCGAGTTTGGCTACAAAATAGCCTTAGCACGCAAGTTCTCCTTTCTAATCAAAGGGAAAATTGAAGTCACAAAGTTAGGACTCCCAGTTCCCGTCTTGATGCATTCCTATAGGGTTCATGCATTTTACTCATTCGCTATCACATACATTTCAACTTTATATTCTAACCCTTTTTCCACATTCTCACTTCACACTACTTTAATTTTGCGCATTTCCACTCAGCTACTCACATTTTATACAATATCACTCGCACACATGCACTTTATGCTATTTTCACATTATCATTTTTACTCACCTTACCTTGTAAATACCATTTGCACACTTCCACTTATGCCCTATTGTTTTTATCACTTTTTCTCACTTCACACAAACTCACATTTTCACATGGCATGCATTCATTCCACTCATGTTTACGTCATTTAGGATTATGTGTGACCTCTCCAAAGGATCATTATTGGGCATCACAATTAATGTGATTGGCACCACTCAAGCTTTGAAGAGAAATTTTCCCCCGATGTCCCCCTAGGTCTAGGTTTTGCATCCATCTAGTCATATCCGACATGCGATACATACCTTGGGTAGAAAAATTAGGAATCGTGAGGCTAAGTCACGCAACTAGCTTTGGCTAGGGTAAGGGAGTGCCTTAGGCTCCGCCTTTGCCTTCTCCCTTACCAAATGTGACCCCCGATCCCTTTCTTTGGTTACGTAGACCTAAAAGTTTTAAAAAGGGTTTTATTTACTTTTTCGTTCAAAAAAACAAAAATCATTTTTGGGTGACTTGGTACACCCTAACTCTATACCAAGTGGCGACTCCATTTTTATCCCAAAAACCTTTTTTGAACTTTATTTGGCCAAATCGTCGCATTTCACAATCCCACGGCCTTTTATTTTGACACTTTCACACACATTCACATTTCACACACTACACTTCCACACTATTTCAAAAAGTGGGGCGCAACAGAACCAATGTCTCCACTACTGTTTACACATTCTTTGGAGCACGATGGCTCCTTACTTTTGTTTCACGGTTACCTGATCTAAACGAGCATTGGATATTTGAGTACAAGAACTTCACTGGCTCTCGTGAACAATAAATGAACATTTGATTACTGCATCATGACATCATATTAATGCTTTGTTGTGAAATATACTTGGCTGTTGATTTACTGGTCACTCCCTGAGCTTCTAGCTCACCCCCTATTATCTTCTTTTCCCTACAGGGATCGAAGTAAAGGAAGAACTTGTATTTGGATCTCTGTGTGGCTGGATGGCGTACATCTTGTATAGTTTAGATTTGATTTTGGTTTATGTACTTTTGGACCTGTATAAATATTTGGAATTGAATCGGATGTATATCTACATTCAACGCTTAGAACTAGTTTCCGCTTCGCTTATGATATGTAATTTTTGGAGAATTGGATGTATTATTCGAGTTGTACCTTGTAATTTACTTGAGAAATGTAGTAAGTAAGTGAGTCCTGGAGAGAGCTGGGCAGGCGGTCCGCTAAACCCTTTGGTTCGCCTTAGGGGGAGGTGGGGCCGTCACACATCTAACATATAAAAGCTTCATTTTACACTATATCAAGCCATCATTCATGGCCAACCAATAACTATCATATAAAATCAGAAAAATCACCAATAAAATCTAAAATTTAACTAACTCTACCTCAAACCACAAAATCTTCCATAAAATAGCATACTTAGCCACTACAAACTACTAATTGACCATTATTAGGAACAAAAGTGAGTTTCCAAGCAAAATACCTTGACACCTCAAGAAAGGTAGTAGCTTAGGGGTTTCTCCTCCAAATCAACTCCACCAATACCTTGAAACTCCCTTAGCAAGACACTTTGGTGGACAAATTCAAGATTTAATCGGTTGGATTTCAAGATTTAAGCAAGAAATGGAAGAAGTAGTTGAAGCTTTCTTTCCTTTTCTCTCCTTGAGAGGTTCGGCCAAGAGGTTGGAAATGAAGATGGTTTCTTGGTCAAAATTGGGGTTTTAGTAAAGGTAAGAAAGTTAGGCAAGTCCACCATCCAATCGGGTCGCGATACATGGCACTTTTAATGGTTCAACCTTATCTTCTTTCTTCCAATGGTTAATATATCTAGCTAACCTCTAATTATCTCGTAGCACCCTGTAAAATAATACCCATCAATATCAAACTTCAATTAATTGCCAAAAATTTATCGCACTTAGCGCACTAGCGGGTCCCACGTCCATGATACACTTCAAACTTAACATGAATTAATTTATACTAGGAAAATGATTTAAAAACTATACTCACTTATAAAAGTCTCTCAAAAATTATGATAATAAAATTAAAGTAAGAAAAATGCACGCAAAAAATAAATAAATAAGGAAAATTTTCGAGTACTCACAAAAAAACTCCATTTTCTTCACTTCATTTGCTTGCCTAAATCTTGAGTTTTAACCGGTGGAATCGCAAACTACTCCGTACAAGTGTACAATAAGGAGGATTAAAGGGTTAGGTGGAGTGGATTTGGGAGGAGGAAGGACTAAGCTATCATTTTCTTTGGGGTTTAAGGTAATTTCTTAAGAATCTCTCTCTTTGCTTCTAATAGGTGGAAATTAGTGGCTTGTGGTTGCCACTTTAGTGATTTTGTGGTATATTTCATGGATTGAATTGGTGAGTTGCGGATTTCTAGTTTTTATAGTGAATTTTCTGCCATAAATGAAGTTTAAAGGATAGCCATGATTTCTTAGTTGTGATTTGTGAAAATCTAGTGTTTTATTCTTAGTTTACTTCGCCTAAGAGGATTTCCTACTTACGTGCTTCAATTTCCGTTTAGGGTTTCTAATATGAGCTTCCAATTGGTTGTACTTTAAGGGGGTTTAAGAGGCTCTAATATATATGTGTGATTGTGGTTAATTGCTATGAGAATTGGTATTTGATTGTAGGATGGAAATGAAGAAATTATGGGGAAATGCTGTCCGTTTATTTTCTTGTAATTTGAGTAAGTTGGAGTCGATTTGGAAATGTGATTTTTGTGTCGAGTTGGACGTACTTCAGTGAGAACTACATCGAGTCTCTCGGAGGGTGTTTGAGGAGTTACATTTCTATTTGAACTTATATATTTTCGCTTGGTGAATATCATGACCGTTTTACCATTTTAACACATGATACCTCCTCAGTTTGAAACTTCAAATGTTTACTTACTCACCAAAATAAAGAGGTATGAATTAGGATTTTCTTGGCCACGAGAAAACTACTTTCAAGTGAGATTTTAAGTGTGAAATTAAGGTATTTTGCCCTCCTTTTCACATGATTTTCATCAAGACATTTATTATATAATATCTACTTGAATATATGTTGATTTTGAGCCACATAAACGATTCAGAAAAATATTTCTTTAGCCTATCTAGCCAGATTCTGATTTGTCTTCGGTCCAAGAGTTTTCCGTTGGAATTTTGTACAACCCTTTTTAGTTTAGTTTTGTGTTTAATTTGTGAAACCCTTAGTTATTTCCGTCGTCAGATTCAAATGCCCTCTTTTCACTTTCAATATCATCTTTATACGTTCTACTCGTAATTAGTCAGATTTTCTTCGATTTCACCTCATTTTTGGCTAGATGAACTGAAATATTCTCTCTTGCTTAATCTTAGGTTTCATCGATGACTGAGGGTATTATCCGGAAGGATATTTTGGACGTTATTTTGCGCAAATAGGTGAGTGTTCCTTGTTTGTTATATTTCCCTTGACTACATGGCTTGTTATGGATGTTTGATAATGTGTTAAGTGCTCTCAATGATTGCCAAAACGAGTTTTACTAGGCGAGTGTGTACTTTACTGCACTCGACCTAAAGGAATGTGTAATTTTCAATGATTCAATGATTTAAACGTTATTTGTGCATGAATGTAAGCCTTTTGGCAGAATTGGGCCCTGCCCTTCGTTACTGATCGACTCGAGCCAAAAGCGGACTCGGTCAGACGATTTGGTGACCCTGGGTGAATGTTTGGTATACTCGAGTATTACCTTGTTGTCGGGTGGAGTCCGGCCAACATCCGGAAGGGGGGTGAAATGAAATGAATGAACGAGTGGAAATGTAAATGAAGGGCTTTTACTTACAAAAATACATTTTCAAATGATTGGAGGAATAAGGAATAAGGAAACGAAAGGAGAATAAATGAATGAATGGCTCCATGTGAGCACGTATCCTTTTAATAAATGTGTTATTATCGCTTTATATTGTAAATGTTTCTTGAATTATTGGTTATCTATGGTTAACACATTGGACTTATTGTTTGATTATGTGTTTGGAACCTCACTGAGCTTTTAACTCATTCCTTTAGTTTTGTTTTCCTTAACAGGGGAAGGCGAGCAAGGACGAGAGCTCTGTATAGACTAGTCTAGTCTAGTTCTTTGAATTTTGTAATGGTTCTCGCCCTAGCGTTTGGCACGGGCTGGATGTATGAAGAATTGAGAACCTTTGTATATTTGAGTTTGTACTCCCTTTTGAGATAGAAATGTATATAAGTTTTGCTTTAAGTTTAGGATTGTTATTATGCTTGTTCTTGTGGTTTTATTCCGATTTTACTTGAGGTATGACTGAGTCCCGGTGAGAGTTGGGCAGGCGGTCTGCCGAACCCTTTGGTTCGGCATAGGGGAAGGTGGGGCTGTCACAAGTTGCATCTGTTTGCTTAGAAACATTTTAGTTTTTCTTGTTAGTATTCTTGTTAAATGGCACCAAAACATTTTAGTTGTGTATGTTATTCTAATGTTGTTGTCGCGCCCCACTTTTTGAGGGTATGAAAGTAGTGTGTAAGAGATGTATGTGAACGTGTGTGAAAGTGAAAATAAAAGGCCGTAGGATTGTGAAATGCGACGGTTTGGCCAAACAAAAGGGTTTTAGATTGAAAAGGAGTCGCCACTTGGTATAGAGTTAGGGTGTACCAAGTCACCCAAAAAATGATTTTGTTTTTGGAAAGACAAGTAAACAAACCCTTTTTAAAGAATTTTAGGTCTACGTAACCAAAGAAAGGGATCGGGGGTCACGTTTGATAAGGGAGAAGGCAAAGGCAAAGCCTAAGGCACTCCCTTACCCTAGCCAAAGCTAGTTGCGTGACTTAGCCCCACTTTTCCTGTTTCTTCTACCCAAAATATGTGTTGCATGTTGGATGTGACTAATGGATATGAAAAAAATGCAATCCTAAATCTAAAATGTCTCTTATGAGGCTTTTTGGTTCCAACCACATGAGTTGTGATGGCCAATAAGAAAAACTCTCATAGAGGTCACGGGTAATGCAAATAAAGACCCAAATATGAGTGCAAGTGTGAAAATGTAAGAAGAATGCAAAATAAAAATAAAAATACAAATACAAATACAAATGTAAGTGCAAGTGTGCAAATGTAAGAAAAGTGCATGTGTGCCAATTGAGAAAATAAAGATGTTTGTGTGCAAATTGATGAAAATATGGTATAATAGTAGTAAATGCATAAGTGCAATTGGGTGCAATTTGTGAGGTAGAAAATAAATAAGTGATAGGGAAAGAAAAATGTGCAAACATGGCATGTGGATTTGAGAAAAAATATAAGTAGTAAAAGAATGTGGATAAAGAAGGTGAGGAAGTGATATGATAAAAATGAGAGTGTATGAACCAAGAGAAATGCATCAAGTCGGGTACGGGAATGACTCCTAACTTCACGATTTTAATTTTTCCTTTGATTAGAAGGAAGACCTAGCGTGCGAAAGCTATTTTGTAGCCACACTCGCTCGTTTCCCTTACCGAAAGGGGACTCTCAAGCAAATGTACCCTATAACTAGCATGAGGATGCAAAAATCTAAGATGAAGGGGAAAGGATGGGAGGGGCATGCCAAATGCTAGAAAACTAAGAAAAATGCATAAAATGTAGTGAGACATGCAAGTATGTACTAACGAGAGGGGACAACCTATTGGGTCTAGCATTGGACTAGCCCTTCACTAAATGCTTTATCACAAGCGTTGGACTTGTGAGGGTTGAAAGGGATGACCATGACTAGCATTGGACTAGCCATGGTATACGCATTCATCCATCACATTTATCTATGAGTATAGAAAGCAAGTAGACATGCAAGTCACCTATAAACACGTAGCACATAACACTTAGCATGCTCGACTAAATGCAAGAACCTAATAAAAGCAAATTAACACATAGCAACAAAAGCAAGTAACCAAGCTAATGAACCTATTACATTTGCTAGCTAGGCACACATCTTCAATAGGTCTTCATCAAATGCTCTCCAAGCCCTATCTATTACAAGCCAAGAGGTGTACACATACCCCATAAAAGAATAACTTAATAAAAGCAAAAGTAAATAAAATAAATAAATGAAAGGAATTAAGGAAAGGCAATGAAAGCAAAGTAGACATGCAATTCTCACTTAACACATTGAATCACATAGAGGAAAGACCAAAAAGGATAAAAGAAGTTATACCTGCCCCGTTCGTAATGTGAACAAGACTTAACTTGGGCTAGAGTCACCAAAGAAAGAGATAACTTGGGCTAAAACCATCAAAGCAAGGGATTAATGCACCAATTTATTAGTAAATTATAATCAAACAAAACAAGTTAGACCAATCAATCACCAAATCCATCTCAAAATGCAATCAAATAATGCACGGTTACCAAGAAAGAGAGATTACCAATCAAATTCTAAAGTAAACACTCCTAATGACTCATTTGCAAACATTAACAATTTCTCAAGTCCGATTAAACATTATGGAACTTCAAGGGTCCAAGAGTAAGTAAGGGTCAAAGAGTGGTTCAACTTGCATTTTTAGGACCCAATAGCGACCATTAATCAACCCTTCAAGACCAATTAAAACATTTTGGGAACTCTATAGGTTCAAGAGCAATGAAAGGGTCAAGTACTGATTAAAAATTGCAATTATCCTAGGACCTGATTGCAAGAAATTAGAACATCATTAGGCCATAGTAGCATGAGGAGAAACATGTGGGGTTCATTTGCAATTTTTAGAAGTTGTTTTTCATGCAAAGTTCATGCTAAAGCCACGAAACAAGCTTCTGCAACCTTTCGGCTATGGAGTTTTTACAATTTCTGCTATGATTCATTACCCACCAAACACATCACCAACAAACATCAACAACCACAAGACATCACCCCTAATCATCAACCAATTCGAGTGACACTTTCATTACAAGACTAAAATAGAAAATCTGGATTGGTGACTACCAGAGATACAAGAAATATCAGCCAAAGAAAGGAATAAAGCGCTGCAATTTTCCAGTTACCCTTAGCTGTGCTTTGGGGGGGTTCATCAGATGTAAAACACGGCCAAATTTCCAACCAAACAGCAAAGTTATGATCTCAAACATCAAACCAGAAATGATTTGACAGTTCATGCATCCGGTTAGTGACTTATGGAACCAGCATAGACAACATGAGGTGAGCAAACATGAAAACAAAACAGCAACTGTTCTTCATACACTGGGTTATTTGGTGCAAGTGTGCAAGTTCTTTGTTAAGCATAACTAAAATTTCCCGCGAACATTAGACTCCAGCATAGACTAAAATTTCCAGCAAAACAGCGAACATTTCCAACTTTCAAATCTGCAACTCTAAGCTAACAAACCACGAAGTGCATGCGCAGTAACGTACAACTGGATAGATTTAACTTCAGTGTTTCCATAAGACGCAACAAAACAACACAACTAAGTGCCATGAAACCTGTTGAAATCTTCAACTCTAGCCCTTAAAGATATTTAACCCAAACCAGAAAATGAGTACCCCAACAGAAATATAGCCATAAGAAAAATCACGGAAGACATGCTTCAAAAGCTTGAAAGGAACTGAATCTTAAGGAGAAAACTTACAGTGCTCTCAGTTTCTGAAGTTATCTTGAACCTGGGTGGTGGTGCTGCTGGTGGTGGTCGACGGACAGCAGCAACAGCAAATGCGGACTGGCGGTGGGAGGTTCGCGGGAAGTGGTTATGGAGGTTTGCGGCGGTGGTGGCGATGAGCAGCGATTGCTCTGCTTTCTTTTCCCCTGCCTCACAAAGCTCTCTTTTCTCTAAAACCCTTCTCGGCCCTCCTGGGTTTTCCCCTTCCGATGAAGCTTTCCGTTTCTTTTTTTTCTTTGTTTCTATCTCTCCGATCCTCTCTCTCTCGTCGCCTCTCCTACTCTATCTCTCAGCCCGTAAACCCTCCTATCTGTTTTCTTTCTAGCTCTCCCCGCCGTCTACCTCCTATTGCTTTCCCTGGCCGTCCAAAAAAAAACCCCCTTCTTTCTTTGATGAACCGAACTTCTTCCCGCAGCTTTCTCTCAACCCTCTCTTAGCCCCCCCCAGATCCTTTCGTTTCTTTCTACAGCCGCCAACTTCAGCCTCCCATTTCTTGCGGTCTGTTTTTCTTTTATAGGGGGGAACCAGTACCCCTAAACCCTCACCTCAAAGGTGAGGATGAAGGGCTGGTTCCTCCCCAATCTTCAGCCCTCCGATCCAAAAACCATGATATCATTTTCTACGCTGCTGCATGCGCGGCCTTTCTTTTTTTTTTTTTAAATAGTGAAAAGGAAAATAAAACATATTTTTAAGAATAATTTTTCTCTTTTGGCAAATCTTATGCTAAAAACAATCTTGTAATAAAAATAAATAGTTAAACGATTGAAAACAAATACAAAATAAAACTAAGATAAAACTAATAATAATAGACCATAATAATCTAAAAGTCTAAAAAAATACCAAAAGTCTAAAACTTAGAAGCATGAAATTAGGATAAAAATAAATAAAATAAAAATAAAAATAAAATAAATATAGATTACTTAAAAATTTGGTGTTTACTGTTTGCCCCTCTTTATCTGGGTTTTGGAAAAACCTGAGACAAAGAAGTAGACACCAAATAATTACCTGTGTTGTTTGGCCGCAAAATGATTCCAACGAACAGGAATTTAAAAAGAAACAGGACTGACCCGAACAGGAATTTAAAACGGGACTGATCCGAACAAGAATTTAAAACGGGGCTGACCCGAACAGGAATTTAAATCATGGGACTGGCCCGGACAAAATTTAAATCATGGGACTGGCCCGAACAAAATTTAAAATCATGGGACTGACCCGAATAAACTTTAAAATCATGGGACTGGCCCGAACAAAATTTAAAATCATGGGACTGGCCCGAACAAAATTTAGAATCATGGGACTGACCCGAATAAACTTTAAAATCATGGCACTGGCCCGAATAAAATTTAAAATCATGGGACTAACCCGAACAAACTTAAATCATGGGACTGGTCCGAACAAACTTAAATCATGGGACTAACCCCAATAAAATTTAAAATCATGGGACTGACCCGAACAAAATTTAAAATCATGGGACTGACCCGAATAAACTTTAAAATCATGGGACTGACCCGAATAAACTTTAAAATCATGGGACTGGCCTGAATAAAATTTAAATCATGCGACTCAAATATACTTACCTGAAGAGGATCTCAAAGTTTTGTCCCAGTAGAGGTTAAGTTTTTGTATCTGAGCCTATAGTTGATTCTGCATTGCTATGTTGCTGCACCTTTTGAGCAAACTTGCTTGTGACATTTTCAATCCGTCTTTGTTCACTGGAGAATCCTTTCTGATACCGGCTCCAATGCTAAGTGTGACTATTTTTTCCCACGCACGAAATTTTCTGCAAAAGAGAAAAGGCAAAGAAAAGTGCCACCATCATTTGATTCGCTTGCCCTTGAGATTCGTGTAAACATGAGTCTTTTGATGCCTTCGTCAACTTTTGCTGCGGCATCTAATTTAATTAGATTTGTCGCTTCCAAATGTCTCTGCTTTTCCCAGACTGATCGAGTATGCATTTTGCCATATTGTGAAACCTGGGTAACTGGCTTTGTTGAACCTCAACCCTTTTCAAGAGATGACTGAATCCTAGTATGCTTCGAATAAACCACGGGGATTGTTATTCACTAAAATTCAATGACCAAGAATGATGTATGCAAGGTAACTTCACATGTTATACAGGAATGAGTATGCAAAAGAATGTAAAACACAACCAACTGTGCTTAATCCTACAAAATGCCACGAATACAAGCAATTGAGGAAAAATGAGTTTCATAAGAATATTTTTTACAAAGCGACACAGTTTTGGCCAACGGATGTCATATTCGAATCCCTGGATATCTTTGTTCCAGAAGTCGACACTGATAGAAGTATTACGAAGAGAAAACCCAAATGAACCAAACCACCAGTTGTTCCTCCTTGTGCTCGCTTATTGTAGAAACCTACCTTGGCGCCCTTTCGGGTTTTCACCAAGGTTGCCCCCCACCCTCTTTTGTTTTGTTTTATTTTTTCTTTTCTTTTCTTCTTTTTCTCCTTTTTTTTTGAGGTGCCCTTTCGGGTTTTCACCTAAGGAACAATGGAAAAGCTCGACCATGATCGACTCAGGCGTGTGAGTTGAAGATTTCTGGCATCAGTAAAACGCGCTTCCCTTATAATCTTAAGCGAAGGCATTATGGACATCACTTGCCAGTTGATTAGCAAACTTCCCAATAGAAATACAACAAGTGACGAAAGCCAGGACTTTGGGCTTTTGTAATGAGGTCAGGTGGGGTGTTTTTCAAGGAAAGTTGTGGCTTGAAAGAAAAAATTTTAATGAGAGGTGTGAAATAACCTGAGATTGCATCATTTTGAGATTATCTCCAATTTTTGAACAAAACCGAGGAAAATTTGCCCCAGTTTGATTGGATTTCTCTCTTCACATTTTTTCATTGCATTTCCTCACTTTTACATTTCTCTTTTAGAAAAACTAAAATTGCCCCAGTGTGGGGTTTTTCTCTTTTTCTTTCTTTCTTTCACAATAAATTTGCCCCAGTGTGGGGTTTGCAATTCTTTTTCTTTTTCTTCTTGATCATCTATTCTCAAAATAAATTTGCCCCAGTGTGCGGTTTGCAATTTTCAGGGGCTGCCAAACGAAAATTATTGTTCTGGTAGCTCAAAAGGGATGACTAGGGATGAAATGTTTTGATTGAAAAGGAAGATGGCCCGACTTTTGTCTCGCCCCTTGCATGATTTCCAAAAGAAATTTGCATAATCAAAAATAAAGAACTTCTTACACATGTCTGAATTGATAGGTTGAGGGAATGTTTGTCCATCCATGAGTGCCCCGCTAGGTAATACTTTTTGAACAACGAATGGCCCTTGTCAATTTGGGGCAAATTTGCTTTTGGTTTCATCTTGCATTGGGAAAATTTGTTTTAGCACTTTGCCCCCTACTTCAAAAGATTGTCGGTGGACCTTTCTTGTTGTAGGCTCGGGCCGTGCATTTCTAATAACATTGGCCATAGCATTCAGACGCTTTTCATCAATCGGGGCCAGTTGTTCATGATACTGCTTTAACCGATCAGCTCCTTTCAACTTGGCTCCCATTAGAACACACAATGAAGGGATTTCTTAAAGAAGGACTTTCTTAACGAAGGGATTTCTCCATGAAGAGCTTTCTTAATGAAGGGATTTTTCAATGAAGGGATTTCTTAATGAAGGAATTTTCCAATGAAAGGATTTTTGGCCTTCTCAATGAAAGGATTTTTAACGAAGGGATTTCTTAATGAAGGAATTTTTCAATGTATGGCATCATCGGAATCCAGAACAGTGATATTCAAAGGGTCAAATAATTTCATCTTTGTCCATCTAAAAGAATTAAAAAAATCAGGACAATAATCAAATAAACAAATAAAACAAATTGTGCATTTTATGGAACTCCTAATCAAAGCGGAAACGAGACAAAAACTTAATTGCAAAAGATGCTTTCATTAAGCTATTCACATATGCAAGAAATAGTTTTCGTGAACTTTAGTAAATAACAACCCCTAGATTTATCGAAATTCCCTTCGAAAGGGAAGATACTCGGCCATCCAAATTGTGCAAATCTCCTTCAAGATTTTCAAATTTCGTCATTGGAGGTGGATGCCTCAAAGGTGTCCTTGTGTTTAGGAAAGGGGTTTGTACTTATACTCGGTCCTTGTTCACCCTTTCCCTTTAACACTATTTTCCCCTGCCTCAATCATGTCTTGGATTTTATGCTTAAGTGCTTTACAATCGGCGGTTGGGTGGCCAGGTGCTCCCGAGTGATAGGCACAAATAGCCAGTGGATCGTATCCAGCAGGCATGCCATAAGGGTAAGTTGGAGGCGGAATCACACTTATTTTACCGGCAGCCTTTAATTGTTCGTACAATTGGTCCAGAGGCCTACCTAGGTTGGTGAATGTTCGGGTACGGCTTTGATTGTAGGTTTCAGTGGGTTGGGGATAGTTATAGGTAGGTCTATTTGGCGGAGGAAATTGTTGATTGTAGGGAGGTCGGGGTCGAACTTGTTGGAAGTTAGGTTGAGATATTTGAAAAGGGGCTATGGGCAAATTGGTGTAGTTAGGGCGAGGTCGAGGATAAGTGGTGTTGGTGTGATAAACAGGATGAGGGTTTGAATAGTAAGGGTAAGGGTTGGAGTAGGTAGGGTATTGTCGAAGTCTGGGTCTTGGGACAGGGTTTCGATCCCAGACAACAGCGATTTCCCCCTCTTTCTTTTGGAGTTGTTGCTTCTTTCCATTATTACTTTGGCCTTGCAATGCTTCCACTTGAGTTTTCAAGGCAGACACATTGACAATCTTTCCAGCTTTCACAAAATCATTATATTCTTCAAGCTTATTGATAATAGCAGCAAATGAGCATCCAGTCATGCGGAAGATTTCTTCAAAGTGTGGAGGATCATGCGCCTTTATGAAAGTGCGAACAATTTCATCTTCGGTCATCGAAAGCTCAACCTTGGCAGCTATCTTTCTCCATCTTTTGGCGTATGTTTTATGATCTTCAGATGGCTTCCTCTTTGTTCCCTCTAGTGTGGTCCGTGTCGGTGCTAGCTCACAATTGTACTCGTATTGCCTTATAAACGCATTGGCCAGGTCCAGCCAGGTCTTTATCTCCTCAGACTTCAAAGTTGAATACCAGTCAAGTGCGTCGCCTTCCAGACTTTCGGGGAATAACCTTAAAGGCAAATTCTCCTTGTCTACAGGCTTTCCCAACTTGTTAGCAAACAGCCGGAGATGTGTTTTGGGATTGCCTGTTCCATCATACTTGTTAAATTTAGGGGTTTTGAACCCCTCAGACAACTGCATATTCGGAAAAAGGCAAAGCTCGTCGTAATCCAGAACTCCTTGTTTGGTCAACCCTTGATTTTTCCTCATAAATTCATCAAAACGGTCAAGGCGCTTAAGCAGCTTCATATCAACGGGAGCAGAAGATTCCCCCATTTCTGGCTTGGTTTGAACAATATGGTCTGGTAGGAATGGCTCAGCAGCAGGGTGATAAAAGATATGTGGCTTAGGTGGTATATTTGATGTGACGTGGGGTTGTGGACCCGCATATGAGTAGGAAAAAATGCAGGATTAGGGGGGTAAGTGTATGGCAAGTTTGTAGTAGGATAGGTGAAAGTTTCTTCGGGTAAAATAGGGAAGGGTGGAGCAACAGTGGCTTGAGTCGAAGGTATGACAAATGGCTCTTGCTCAGGCTGTCTGACAGGTACAGGTTCGGGTTGAACTCCGCTGCTGATTAGCTCGTCAATCAACTTTCTTTGGGCTGCCATCTCGGTAGCCATCTCACCAAATTTAGTGAGCATTTCGGTTAGCTGAACCCCCAAACTCATAGTCTCAGGCTGGGCGGTAGTAGCAGACCTATCCGATTGTTCCGGTTGTGAACTCATGTTTACACGACTCCTCTGAGTTTGACTACGGGATCGTGTTATGATGGGGCTTCGACGAGAAGCTATGTTTAAATATTACCTGAAAATATGAAATGACTCGCCTTTAGATCTTAGCCCTGGCTTAGGTTTTCCAGCAAAAATAAAATAAAGAAAAAGAAAAAGACTAGAGTTAGTAAATATCTAAAAAATTCGGATGCATGTCCTATTGGGGAACCCTTTTGTGCCAAGGGTAGGCCTAGCATGAAAATGCAATCCTCTAGGGTAGGCACCATACCATACCTGAGGGGTCCGATCAACTTATTGACATTTGATTAGAAAGTAATTTGGAAATTTTGGACCAATTGAACAGCGGGAAATTTCCAACAAAATGAGGACAAATCCGAATGAATGATTAGTTTTGGTTGGCACAAGAATTTATACAAATCGATTTAACTTTGACGAGCTTGTTATTGGAGAAACTTGAAATTTCTTAAAATGGATTGAAACCCTAATCTATCCAAGTCGAATGAATGCATTTTGATGATTTCCTCAAACAATTAGCCATTTTAATTCTAAAATTGGGCATCGAAACCCTAAATCGTCAAACGGATCGGATGAAATCGATAAATTATTGAAAATTGACTGGATCACCATAAAATTGGGTAAATTGGTCAAATGAAATTGAAATTTATTTTAAATTGACTAGATCACCCTAAAAAGGGTAAGCTGGTGAAATGAATTGAATGAAATCGATGATTTATTAAAAGAATGACTTGATCGCCCTAAAAAGAGGCAATTTAATCAAAAGAATTGAATGAAATTGATGATTTAAAAAAAAATCGATAAGATTGACCTAAGAATGAACAAATTGATAAAATGGACTGGATGAATAAAATGGTCCAATAGATTGAATGGAAATGGCAGTTTATTTAAAAATCTTTTCTATCCACTGGTAGCTCAAAAATTTATTGTGATGCATTAGTCTATGAGTCTTCTAAAAATCAGATTTTGGTCTCAATTTATTTATCGTCTCAATAGTGAGGGATTATTTGTGAATTTCTTCGAATTAATGTCCTTTAAGCAAGGGATTTTTACCAATTTTGATAAAATGGCCACAAGGTGATTATTAGACGCTCATATTCCAAAAATCACTTTGTGAAAATGATCGGATCCTACCTTACCTTGTGCACTACCCCTTCGGATGGTACAAAATGTAAACGTGTAAGCCTCATTGGATTATATATCCGAAACACAGGGCGATTTATTCCTAGCACGGGATCCCCCAAATGGCATTCCCTTTCTAGGGTGGATGCATGATGCCAGTTTATTAAAGTAATGTAAACATGTGACAAATATGACCTACATGACATAAATAATGCATCGGGGGGAAAAGGTCTAAAAATGAAATGTACTTATTGAAAATTAAGTGTAATAACTGAAATTTAAACATGTGAATTATCTAGTGGGTAAGTCACTAAAAGAGTGCCAAAGAGGCCTCTTATTGCTAAGACACATGAATGCAAGTCAAAAAAACAACGAAATGGTTAGTGCAATTGATAGTACACATAACATATTGGGAGCAATTAAGAAAAGAAATACAATAAAAGCATGTAAAAGGGGTGGAACCCCTTCCCTCGTGCCTAATGTGCTTAAAAAAGGGTGAGGTTGACTCTAACCTAGGAAAATTCTAACATGGATGCATGAGGCTGGGGCTCACTAATGCAACTAGACTCGATAAGATTTAAAAAGGTCCCCAAGTCTTCAGACCTAAGGGAATGGGTCATCAATCCCAAGACCCTCGGTCGGTGGCTCGAGCGATCCCCTAGGTACTGCTATGGGCGCAGAGCACACCATCCACATATCTAGAGAAACCATTCCTAGTCCTACAAGGCGGTGTGGGAAAGAGCCCACGAAAATAAAATAAAATGGAATAACAGTAAATAAACGTGCACGTATGAAGTGTTCCCTATTTTGAGGGAAAGGGTTGAGACCCAATGCGAGGCTCTAAAGGTGACACACCCCCCCAAATGCAATGCAAAGCGCGAGATAAAACAAGTAAAACATACATCCAAGCAACCAATCATACATACGTGAGTGAGGGAGTAGTTTGATACGCGCGCGAGGCAAAAGGTCCTAAAAATGGAAAATGCAACCCTAATATCCAAATGCTACGCATAACAAGGGTAGAAAACGGAAAAGAAGAGCTAAATCAAATGCTTGGACCCACTTAGGAGGTCCCCAGTGGAGTCGCCAAACTGTCGCGCCCCACTTTTTGAGGGTATGAAAATAGTGTGTAAGAGATGTATGTGAACGTGTGTGAAAGTGAAAATAAAAGGCCGTGGGATTGTGAAATGCGACGATTTGGCCAAACAAAATGGTTTTAGATTGAAAAGGAGTCACCACTTGGTATAGAGTTAGGGTGTACCAAGTCACCCAAAAAATAATTTTATTTTTGGAAAGACAAGTAAACAAACTTTTTAAAGAATTTTAGGTCTACGTAACCAAAGAAAGGGATCGGGGGTCACGTTTGATAAGGGAGAAGGCAAAGGCAAAGCCTAAGGCACTTCCTTACCCTAGCCAAAGCTAGTTGCGTGACTTAGCCCCACTTTTCCTATTTCTTCTACCCAAAATATGTGTTGCATGTTGGATGTGACTAATGGATATGAAAAAAATGCAATCCTAAATCTAAAATGTCTCTTATGAGGCTTTTTGGTCCCAACCACATGAGTTGTGATAGCCAATAAGAAAAACTCTCATAGAGGTCACGGGTAATGCAAATGAAGACCCAAATATGAGTGCAAGTGTGAAAATGTAAGAAGAATGCAAAATAAAAATACAAATACAAATACAAATGTAAGTGCAAGTGTGCAAATGTAAGAAAAGTGCATGTGTGCCAATTGAGAAAATAAATGTGTTTGTGTGCAAATGGATGAAAATATGGTATAATAGTAGTAAATGCATAAGTGCAATTGGGTGCAATTTGTGAGGTAGAAAATAAATAAGTGATAGGGAAAGAAAAATGTGCAAACATGGCATGTGGATTTGAGAAAAAATATAAGTAGTAAAAGAATGTGGATAAAGAAGGTGAGGAAGTGATATGATAAAAATGAGAGTGTATGAACCTAGAGGAATGCATCAAGTCGGGTACGGGAATGACTCCTAACTTCACGATTTTAATTTTTCCTTTGATTAGAAGGAAGAACTAGCGTGCTAAGGCTATTTTGTAGCCACACTCGCTCGTTTCCCTTACCGAAAGGGGACTCTCAAGCAAATGTACCCTATAACTAGCATGAGGATGCAAAAACCTAAGATGAAGGGGAAAGGATGGGAGGGGCATGCCAAATGCTAGAAAACTAAGAAAAATGCAAGAAATGTAGTGAGACATGCAAGTATGTACTAACGAGAGGGGACAACCTATTGGGTCTAGCATTGGACTAGCCCTTCACTAAATGCTTTATCACAAGCGTTGGACTTGTGAGGGTTGAAAGGGAGGACCATGACTAGCATTGGACTAGCCATGGTATACGCATTCATCCATCACATTTATCTATGAGTATAGAAAGCAAGTAGACATGCAAGTCACCTATAAACACGTAGCACATAACACTTAGCATGCTCGACTAAATGCAAGAACCTAATAAAGCAAATTAACACATAGCAACAAAAGCAAGTAACCAAGCTAATGAACCTATTACATTTGTTAGCTAGGCACACGTCTTCAATAGGTCTTCATCAAACGCTCTCTAAGCCCTATTTATTACAAGCCAAGAGGTGTACACATACCTCATAAAAGAATAACTTAATAAAAGCAAAAGTAAATGAAATAAATAAATGAAAGGAATTAAGGAAAGACAATGAAAGCAAAGTAGACATGCAATTCTCACTTAGCATGTTGAATCATATAGAGGAAAGACCAAAAAGGATAAAAGAAGTTATACCTCCCCCGTTCGTAATGTGAACAAGACTTAACTTGGGCTAGAGTCACCAAAGAAAGAGATAACTTGGGCTAAAACCATCAAAGCAAGGGATTAATGCACCAATTTAATAGTAAATTATAATCAAACAAAACAAGTTAGACCAATCAATCACCAAATCCATCTCAAAATGCAATCAAATAATGCACGGTTACCAAGAAAGAGAGATTACCAATCAAATTCTAAAGTAAACACTCCTAATGACTCATTTGCAAACATTAACAATTTCTCAAGTCCGATTAAACATTATGGAACTTCAAGGGTCCAAGAGTAAGTAAGGGTCAAAGAGTGGTTCAACTTGCATTTTTAGGACCCAATAGCGACCATTAATCAACCCTTCAAGACCAATTAAAACATTTTGGGAACTCTAAAGGTTCAAGAGCAATGAAAGGGTCAAGTACTGATTAAAAATTGCAATTATCCTAGGACCTGATTGCAAGAAATTAGAACATCATTAGGCCATAGTAGCATGAGGAGAAACATGTGGGGTTCATTTGCAATTTTTAGAAGTTGTTTTTCATGCAAAGTCCATGCTAAAGCCACGAAACAAGCTTCTGCAACCTTTCGTGTGACAGCCCCACCTTCCCCAAAGGCGAACCAAAGGGGTTAGCGGACTGCCTGCCCAACTCTCGTCAGGACTAACGGTGCAGATTCGAGCGATCTATTTCGTTCCGGAACTTATAAACGCGCGTAAACAAGGCAAAAGGGCAGAATAACCCAAAATAAAAAAAATGAAATTCGGAGTCGGTCATGAATAGTAACCGACCCGTCAGAACGCAACCAAATATCGAACAAACATTCACATCTTGAACTTTAGCAAATACAATCCAAAGTGACATATAAAAGTTGTCAAAAGTGAATATATACACGGTTTGCCAAGTTGAAAGTGAAAACGGCCCTAAAGATACATTTAGGGTTTCACTTCATATACCATACAAAAAATATACATCTAGTTCATTCGGCAACCCTCTATCAAGATTCATTCCAAAAAGAGTCATATTCCTGTAAGGAAAATAAAAGGAACGGTGTGAGTTAATTGCCCAGTGAGATACTATCACTTACGCAACCAATTGCATATAAGCATCAAGCTTTCATTCAATATAGTAAAATAAGCAAAGGCGCACGTCAAATATGGTGATAAAAGGATACAGATGGCTCTCAAGAGCCCTTTTCCTCGTTTGCATTTCTTGATCGAACGTCATTGACTCTCCGTCAATGTTCAACAATAACCAACCGTAGACTCCACTTTACTTCCATTCCTTCCACATAACATTCCCCAATCGGGCCCGAAATCCAAACACTTGCATTGTGGTATTACTCGAGTAAACCGGAATCGAGAGTCTCTCATACTACAAGATTCCATATAACATTGCCCCAAGGCACATTAATTGGCACGACCAAGCCCTCGCCGGCTCGATTCAATCAATTACCAATGGGGTTGAGCTCAAAGATAACAATTGTCGTCGTTGGAGACTCGTCCAAACGACACCAAGTCATGTATTACATTTCATATAACATTCCAATCACTTTCCAATAACATGCAAAACAATAAGTGAGAGTGATAAAGTACACTCTCACTTCACTCAATCAACATTCAACACCTCAAGTTCAAGTATCAAAGCCATATAATAACACACAAGTGAGTAGTACACTCACCAAGCTCGGAAATGTGGTTTCATGCACTTCCGTCAAAAGAACGTTGTGCACCACGGTCACGCCCTAAAACATGCAAACAAATACAATGAGACTCGATAACGAGTCATAAACCAAGGTCAAACATGACCCCAATAGGGTTCCATAAGCATATACCAACATTAAAGGAAACCAGAAAATTCGGGAATGCAATTGGCTTTGGCCCTGAAAAAAAACAGTTTTTGTCCTCATTTTGCGGTAATAGCACCAATTTCACTATGATTATTGGATGAGGGTGCAAGACCCACCATTTCGAAGCTAAAAGACAGGGCTACAACATCACAGAAGGTCACTCAACCCAGTTTTGAGTGCAAACAGGTCAAAAATGCAAGATACTACATCAAAAATGTAAAACAAATTCACCAAAACGCATTCTAGCGGAAACATCATAACTCAGGCTCTACAAGTCCAAATCCAGAAATTCCAAAACCAGCTGAAAACTAAGAAACAGGGCTAAATTTATCAGAAGGTCTCAACAACCAATTCGGAAGCAATTCCAGCCAAAACAACCAATTACAGGCGCAATTCTTACATTCGGATAAAACCAGAACAGCAATAGTAATTTCGACTTTTCTCATTCCACACTACTCCGATTGACCTGAAATTTTGTAGGCACCTCTAAAATGTCATTCCCTACAACTTTTATGTTTTAAGACAAGGCCAATTCGGCCTCTAACTAGGAGCTAAAAATTCGGGCAGAATGCTCCCTCAAGAATCCTAATTTTCTGAAATTTCTTCCAAACCAGAAATTGGTTGCAATTAATCACTTTTCCCACCTCCTAGAGTTATTATATACCATTTCCAATCATCATAGCTAGCGACACAATCATGCTTATATTAAAACAGAAAAATCCCCAAAAATAATAAAACTTCATCACTACAACCACAAATCAAGAATTAATCCATAAACTTGCATCTCATACTACCACTAAGCATGATTTAAGCATCAATTAAGGGAGGAGGGTGGTTCTTCACAACTCACCTTAAACAAGAGAGAGAGAGAGCAATTGGACACCTTAACGTTCCAAAAAACTTCACACAACAACTCATAAACACTACTTGAAGATGTTTTATGGAGAAATTGCAAGTTTCAATGGTTGGTTGGATGGATTTGAGCTAACTAGAAGCAAAACTTGAAGAGTTCCTTGCTTTCTTTTGGAGAGAGAGGGCCGGCCACATGAGGAGAGAAAATGGAGATATTTTCGTGGTTTTTGGATTTATTTCATCAATTGGTAAGACCATGAATAGTGGTCTTAAGGTAAACCCACTCAAATGGTGACACTTGTCACCTTCATTAATGCTTGCCTAACTTTTTTTTTTGTCTCTCATACACCTATCCACTTGGTACCTCTAAATATCTCATAACACCCGATAAATTAGTTCCAGTATCCAAAACATAACCTAGTTGGTCGAATTTTTTCGAACTTTTCGCACTAGTGGGTCCCACGTCCAGTATACGCTCTTAATTTCTCAAAATCCATTCGATACTAGAAAAAACATCTAAAAATTATATTTGCTCCTTAAATTCATCTAGAAATTTTTCTAATCACGAAAATGCAGAAAACAAGCCATGAAAAAAATATATAACCTAGAAAATGAAAAATACGGGTTCTCACATTTCGGCTATGGAGTTTTTACAATTTCTGCTATGATTCATTACCCACCAAACACATCACCAACAAACATCAACAACCACAAGACATCACCCCTAATCATCAACCAATTCGAGTGACACTTTCATTACAAGACTAAAACAGAAAATCTGGATTGGTGACTACCAGAGATACAAGAAATATCAGCCAAAGAAAGGAATAAAGCGCTGCAATTTTCCAGTTACCCTTAGCTGTGCTTTGGGGGGGTTCATCAGATGTAAAACACGGCCAAATTTCCAACCAAACAGCAAAGTTATGATCTCAAACATCAAACCAGAAATGATTTGACAGTTCATGCATCCGGTTAGTGACTTATGGAACCAGCATAGACAACATGAGGTGAGCAAACATGAAAACAAAACAGCAACTGTTCTTCATACACTGGGTTATTTGGTGCAAGTGTGCAAGTTCTTTGCTAAGCATAACTAAAATTTCCCGCGAACATTAGACTCCAGCATAGACTAAAATTTCCAGCAAAACAGCGAACATTTCCAACTTTCAAATCTGCAACTCTAAGCTAACAAACCACGAAGTGCATGCGAAGTAACGTACAACTGGATAGATTTAACTTCAGTGTTTCCATAAGACGCAACAAAACAACACAACTAAGTGCCATGAAACCTGTTGAAATCTTCAACTCTAGCCCTTAAAGATATTTAACCCAAACCAGAAAATGAGTACCCCAACAGAAATATAGCCATAAGAAAAATCACGGAAGACATGCTTCAAAAGCTTGAAAGGAACTGAATCTTAAGGAGAAAACTTGCAGTGCTCTCAGTTTCTGAAGTTATCTTGAACCTGGGTGGTGGTGGTGCTGCTGGTGGTCGACGGACAGCAGCAACAGCAAATGCGGACTGGTGGTGGGAGGTTCGCGGGAGGTGGTTATGGAGGTTTGCGGGCGGTGGTGGCGATGAGCAGCGATTGCTCTGCTTTCTTTTCCCCTGCCTCACAAAGCTCTCTTTTCTCTAAAACCCTTCTCGGCCCTCCTGGGTTTTCCCCTTTCGATGAAGCTTTCCGTTTCTTTTTTTTCTTTGTTTCTATCTCTCCGATCCTCTCTCTCTCGTTGCCTCTCCTACTCTATCTCTCAGCCCGTAAACCCTCCTATCTGTTTTCTTTCTAGATTTCCCCGCCGTCAACCTCCTATTGCTTTCCCTGGCCGTCCAAAAAAAACCCCCTTCTTTCTTTGATGAACCGAACTTCTTCCCGCAGCTTTCTCTCAACCCTCTCTTAGCCCCTCCCAGATCCTTTTGTTTCTTTCTACAGCCGCCAACTTCAGCCTCCCATTTCTTGCGGTCTGTTTTTCTTTTATAGGGGGGGAACCAGTACCCCTAAACCCTCACCTCAAAGGTGAGGATGAAGGGCTGGTTCCTCCCTAATCTTCAGCCCTCCGATCCAAAAACCATGATATCATTTTCTACGCTGCTGCATGCGCGGACTTTCTTTCTTTTTTTTTTAAATAGTGAAAAGGAAAATAAAATATATTTTTAAGAATAATTTTTCTCTTTTGGCAAATCTTATGCTAAAAACAATCTTGTAATAAAAATAAATAGTTAAACGAATGAAAACGAATACAAAATAAAACTAAGATAAAACTAATAATAATAGATCATAATAATCTAAAAATCTAAAAAAATACCAAAAGTCTAAAACTTAAAAGCATGAAATTAGGATAAAAATAAATAAAATAAAAATAAAAATAAAATAAATAGAGAATACTTAAAAATTTGGTGTCTACAGTTGTGTCTCACTTGGTGGATTTACAACATAGTTTTTCTTGTCTCCATAGATTCTGTTTTAGACTGCTTTCTTATATCACTGTGAGAGACAAAGAAACTATAATACTACTCCCATCTATCATTGCAAGTTTTTAGCCTTCCACATATTTGAGTAGCTATGCAGAAAGAAGAATAATAGCACATCACTAGTAGGATTTGGCAGCTTTTCATTCTTTTTAGTCAACTAAAATTTTTTTTATTTTAGGTTTCTAATAATTGGAAAAAAGTAAGAGTGTTAGCTGGTGCAATGATCTCATAATAGCAAATTGGCCTAATCAGTATTGAAATTCCATCTTACTTTTAGTTGCATTCTCTTGTTTTCTCCACCCTCTTTTGATTGTGAGAAGAGCGTTTTGAGTTGTAGTTTGGCGAGGGCATTTTGGAAGGTGATTGCTTGTCTAGCTGTTTCAATAAATGGTTCTTGTACGTAAAAAAGAGCATTTTGTTTTTATTGAAGCAATGAATCACCACCCTCTGCCATGGATTCCTAGAAATAATGTGAGGACCCAAATTTTTTATTTTTTTTACTTTTATTTTATTTTACTGGCTTATTCAATTACTTATTTATCCGTTTACTCTGATAAATTTATTTCACTCATTTTAATTCTATTTTCATGGAATAATGTCTCATTTTATGTTTTAAAACGTTTCGCTAGTAAAATTAATTTTTCTCCGGCTTATTTAGTAAGAAATAGCGACTACATGTTTTTCGAGACATTTGATCCGAGAGTGCAATAATTTTGGAGAATTAAGAATGATCAATAGTAGACTAAGAAAAGCTAATGGAGGGATTAGAGGTGAGTGAGTTAAATTAAGTTCAATTAGGAGCACTAATTGCTCACTATTCAATTATTGACTTATGGGGTATCAAGACACCTTTACATAATTCTTCCTTGCACTCAATCAAATCATTAGCTACCACCCAAAACCCTTCTCTTCTTCTCCTCTCCTTGACCGACTCCCCCTCCACCATTTCCCCACAAAATTTCAGCTAGCTTTCTTCCATTGTTGCTGCAAGAAGACACTCCAAACTTGCTTCTTTTCTTGGTTCATCACATAAGCTTGAAGGGTGACTTGAAGAAAGGAGGAACTTTGGGTGTTTAAGAGCTTATATACTAGTGCTTGGTCTCCATTCTTGGAAGCAAGGTAATCATCCAAAAACCCTCATCTTTTCCTCTCAAATCTTAGTAGTGAGTTGGTTATCTAGTTAGTTGTTGGGTTGTTGATAGGTTCACAAGAACCTTGACATTAGGTAGAGGACTTGAGGTGACTTTATAAGTAGCGGCCTTGAGGATTTTGTATGTTTACTTGCTTGTTTGATGTTTATTTTGAGAAGATATGGCTTAGTTTTAGTTGGAAAGTTGGAAAAGAAAACTAGAAGATGAAGGATGCATGCTATCCGAATTTTGGCTTGTTGAATCCCTCATGATAATTCGAATTTTGTTGTTGTTTTGGTGCTATAATGTTTGTTATATGATGGTGTTTATGTGTGTTAAATATCTCCCAAAAAGCTTTACAATTGGTTGAGTTAAAGTGGGGTTAAAGTGAGGAAGAAATCTGGAAAATTTTCTAACCAGGAGGCCCGACCAGTGTTCACATTTTGGGTCATAACTTTTTTTCTGGAGTTGAAATTGAGTGCCATTTGTGGCATCGAAAACTAGATTCTGAGGGCTTTCCGTCGGTATAAAATGCACCTCCTAATTCGTTTCCTATGAGCCGTAGTGAACCGGCAAAGATAACTGAATTTCCTCATTGCTTTCATCCGAGAAACAGTTCTAGCTGCAGTTTATAGCTCAATTTCGCCTATCTTGCAAAATGAATTTTAAGACAGTTCCTTCTAGTGATTTGTAGAATTTTGAATCTAGTTTTCAACGCTGGGAACCATGCTAAATTTTGAGTTGTACAGCTTTAGTTATGATCAGATTTTGAAACTCTGCCAAGTACGTCAGAACTGGAAATTTCGTGAAACAGGTTCCAAAAATCAGTTTTCTTAAAACTGTTGTATCTCGGTGTAGAAAGGTCCTAATTGAGTTCCGTTTATTTCATTTGAAACTAGATTTGGATTTCTATTAGTGGTATAAATTTCAAGGGTTGATTCCATTTCTACAAATTTTGCCGAATTTCCTAACTTTGCTGAAAATGCAAGCCTGTTTTGTTCTGTCCTGTCTGGAATAGTGGGTTTGAGCTAAAATTTGAATGATTTCGAATTGGAGTCTGAGAAAATGTCTCATAGAGAGTTTTAGTGCATTGAGTCTAGTTTCCAACAGTATAAATTTCCAATTTTTGGACTTACAGAACTCGAGATATGATTTTTCTAAGTTGTGTCGCACCAAGCTGGAAATTTCCTGGTTTCAAACAAAGGACTCTTTTAAGCACATTCAATCTTCCTTTGAGATTGTTGGTCCGTTTTAAGTTTAATTTCATGGTTGGATATAAAGGTCTCTTTGAACTTTAAAACTTCATTTTGAAACCTAGTTTCCAAAGGATTAATCCTCTTTTGATGATTCTTCTTGGTCGCCTAACTTTCTTGGCTTATGGCACCTCATTTCATACTTGAGAAATGGACTTCAACCCCTAGCCTTATGCCCTCGATTTCCATGAGTTTGAATTCTAAAAAGGGAGCATTTTAACTAAAATAATTCTTGGAGAATTTCACAAGTTTTATACTCGAATCTTGGAACCTTTAACCTTGACATTTACTTTGAAAATGAGTAGAGTTCGGATGAGTTTTGACTCCATTAGTTTGGAAAACGTCAATGCTCTTTATATTCCAAAGTTTGGACATGAGATTTGAAGTTTGAGAGATAGAAACCATCTACCCTTTTTTCTCGATTTTCGTACCGAAAGTGAAAGTGATACTTTCATTTGGAATTGGAATTATTTACCACAACTTGAATCAAAAACATCCTTTGAGCTCTCTTTGAGCATTATTTCTATGATTTAGCGAGAAAAGTTTCTTTAAGTTGACTCGAATTTGTGACCTTGAGAGTGGGTAGTGAGAAAATGTCTTTCTTATTAACCTTGGTCGAACACCTAGGTAATTGTGATTGTGCATGTCTCAAGTGGTCACGAGGACGCCGAAGAGCTCGTCTGACTTCTCGTTTTGCTCTTGTTTTGCCCTTGACTTATGGTGAGTGTCAAGTGCATGTTCAATGCTAATGGGATTGAAATGTTATTTATACAAGTGCTATATGATTCGTGAACTTGTCGAGGCGAGGGTGTACTTTATTGTCCTCGTCCTCTCTCTCTTGTGATTGAATGATACTTGTTGAATGAATGTATATGACTTACACTTGTATTCGAAATGTTTTAAGTCATGAGCACTGAGCGGCTAGATGTATCACGTCATATTCGAGTGGGAGGTACCACTCATCCCGACTCAGTGCTATGAACGATTTTACGTCGATTGGAGCGTTGCCTCATCGACCAATCACGCTTGTGGGGACACCCCAGCCCATTGGCTAACCTTGTAACTCGAGCTGGCAAAGACTTGGTCAAGAAGCTTGGTGAACCTTGGGAAATGATATAGTTTGATCTTTTGAGATCTCGTTAGGCATACTCGAATAGTATCTCTACTACATGAATGTTTGATTACGGATCTAAGTGGGTGTTGTTGGACAGAGGCAGTAAGTGGAGTGCTACAGTCCTATTACTACTTGAGTTGACGGAGAGTCAACCCTAAATGGCTTGAATCGGTCGAAATGTGGAAATAGCTCCCGAGAGCTCCTGTATCCTTCCATGTGTGTTATTTCCTAATTGTGCACGTAAATGAAACTTCATGTTTAAAGTTGTTTTCAAGTATGTTATTTGATTGATTGATACTACTTGCTTGCTTGTTTAAGTTTTCTTGACTTCACTGAGCATTCGCTCATCCCTTTAAGTTTGCTTTGGAGGTGGATTGGAGGTTCTAGTCCAGCGGCTTGGTAGACGCTAGTATATTTTTTGTATGATTTTGGTGACTTTTAAGTGTAAATTTTGGTACCCTTGGTTGGTGGATTGTAATTAATGGCTAGCCTTAGAAGTCGTGACTTGTATATTCGAAATACTTCTTAATTAAGTCGATAGTTGTTTTGTGACTCTATATTAAGTTTGAACGAGTGCGTGAGTCCTAACGAGAGTTGGGCAGGCATTCTACTGATACCTTAGGGTTCGCCCTAAGGAGAAGTAGGGGCGTCAAAAATAATAAGGATCTCACTTGTACATCTTGGATCAGCATCACTAGTCTGGCATAAGCCCTGATTTTATTGCATCTTATCTTGGCCTATACTTACAATGTCATATATATTTCTGTTAGCACCCTCTGATCAAACATTTGGTGTGTATTGCCACAGAATCTAACTCAGGAAAGAGCGTTCGAACCTTGGCTAGATGCATCATGTCTTGCCATGTAGCATTCAAACCTTGGGAGCACTGCATGACCGTTTTGTGGGAAGCAGACTTAAACACCGTGTTATATTTTGAATTGATAGCTTGTTTTACTTGTTAGAAACAAACAAAACAATATTCATGCAATATATGTAAAATAGTGTTGGATGTGATGAAATTACAAACCTTCCTATAGTTATTTTCCTTATGTTTATTTTATTTTATTTCATTTTTGAGCGTGGGTTGATGGGGTTGTTTTCATATAGTTATTTTACGGAATAATCTTATATACACTAAAGAATATACACAAGTAGGTATCAATGCACATCTCATATATAAAAATTGAAATTGAAATTTATTTTAAAATTTGATTATATGTATTCATGTTCGCTAGTGTACATATTTAATGTATACATGATTATTACCTTTCTACAGTATCATATGAATAGTATTTTAAGCTTAGAATAAATATAATAACCAAAGGTTCTAACAACTCAAATGGACACAGACATGAACTAAAGTCTAGAAAATAATCAAAAGGAGAACATTTTTTTTGTTAAATAAAACATGGCTCTGGATTAGCTCAATAATTTTAAGACCAAAAGTTTTGAATTCCATTTTAAGAATTTTCTCAAAAATTCCATGACATACATATCATTCTTGGCATTCTATTGTCATTGACATATTTGGTATTTCATGAAATCCTTGTTTGTTGTGCATTGAGTAACGAAATTAATTAAATTACATACAAGTACCGAAACAGAAAGTATAACAAGAAACATTGTTGAGAAGCTCATATGTTTAAAATACTCATGTTTAAGGTACTTTATTGAATTATATGATCATTCACATATTTGAATCAAGTAAAAGAAAATTCCTTTTAGTGTCATATTTTTTTGTATAACCTTACTCACTAAATGTGGAAAATTTTACATTAACTTTTACTCATTTTACCTACAATCTTTTGGCAAATAATTTGAAATATGATCTATTTTGAATTATATATTTTAATTATATATACTATATAAACAGATTTTATTGAAACTTAAATAGTTTTTTATAATTAGAAACTAAACTCAAATATTAAAAAGTTTTTACTTCTTACCAAACTCTAAATTTTTGAAGAAGTTCATATCAAATTTTATAAGGTATTTGATACCAAAAGAGTACAACATATTTTACAGGTGATTTTACAAGCTATTCACAAAGCTTAAAGTTAATTTTCTCCCTACATCTCTATAATTCGGACATTTTGTGAAAGATTTAAATGAATTTTTCAAACATTGAGTTGGATATTAAACATTAATAAAGTCTCAAGTTTGAATTTCATATTATACGGGGGATTTGGTTATCATTAATTACTGTATGCCATTAGTAATTTGTATTTCTCAATTCTTTGTGCACCGTGATTGTGCTTGATTAATGCACTAGGATACAGTTGAGCCAACTTTGGGCTTGGTCACTCAATCTTATCTCACCTTGACATTGCAGCCCTGCATGTAGGAGTGAAAGCACTACCACACTTATGGACCGAGACTGAAAGACACATTCAGGATGTGTCTTATTGTTGTGCACTACAGCACTAGGTAGAAGATGTGTGAATAGTGATGTAATTGGTAGTGAGCCTGTGATAACAACTCTTTACTTGATGACTAAGTAATCGCTTGGATATGTGAACTGTATATTGAGTATAAATTCAGATATTTTATCTGTATAATGAGTGGCCTAATGGATACAGTAATTGCATAGTACTATTATTGTTTATTTCATATCATGTCCATGTTGATGATTTCAACAATAAATTTGGAAAGTATTTTATAAAATATTTTCAAAGATACATTTGTAAACTAAATCACTTGGACTCACTCAGCTTCTAGCTCATTCTTTAATAAAATTTTTTGTCATCATGACTGTGATTAAGTAGTCAAAAGATCTAACCACTAGCTGTGAGGGATAGTGGTCAGGAAGTTGAATTCTCATGAACCCTGGTATGCCAGGTTTGGGTTAGGGAGGGAATAGGGAAGTACAGGGAGGTTTAAAAATGTAGTAAGAAGATCTAATTTGGAAAGTTCAACTAGAAGCAGTATTTGGTGTTTGTTACAAATAATGCCTATATGGCTTAATTTCTTATTTAGACGCTTTTGATTTGTAATAATATTTTAAGACTATATGCTTCTGATTTGTAATAATATTTTAATACTATCTTTTTTTTGCTAAAATGTTATATTTGACATTTGAAATTTTGTAACAAATTTCATTAATTTGGATCACAAGTTGGAATTACAAATATACACTAGTATCTCAGCCCGAGCTAGGTAGAGGCTTGACCGTGGTCCCTATACGGGAGGGTTGGATTGGCATCTCACAATCGTTCTTGGGGATAGATGGTCCAATGACACCATTAGAATGGGCATTCGCAAAAATGAATAGCGAACTTGAAATGCCAAAAAGGGTTGAAAAGGACTATAGTGGTTGAAAAGGAAAGACTAGTTCAAGAATCTAATATTTTACCATTAAACTATATTAAAGTAGATCAGGCACTTAGAAGTTGAAATCTATCTTAGTTCAAATCGATTGGTGTAATTTTTATAGTTTTTTGAGTAAAAACTGATTACTTAGTACAAATTTGGATTTGCTAATGCATACAACTAAACGCTAGACAAAAACTGTACAAATGTATACTAAATATAATAATTATTACTAGGGGAGAGTGCGCGCGCATTGCGCGGGTGTTTGGTGCTGGTGGGGAAGGAGGTTTTTTGGTTGAACAAGCAATAGTACATTATAAGAAGAAATAACCATCAAATAATGAAAAGCAGTTACTATTGCAAAAAAAAAAAAAGTCCATAAAGTAGTCGAACGAGAACAGTAGTAATAGTCCATAAAGCAAAGATTGTTGAAAACAAAGATAGTAATAGCTATAATCCTGGCACCATGCAGTCCCTTATTTAGTGATAGTAATAGTAGTAGACTAATTTAGATACTTTAATAGGCAGCCTTAAGTACTCAGTTGTGTTGCTTCTTGGTAGTTTCGTCATTTTGTTGTGCAGGTGTTGCACCACTGGTTCCTTCACTAGATTTTGGAGAAGATGAGGTGTCCAAATTGGTTGGGCCGACTCTTTTCCTTGTCTCCATTTCTATCATTGCGACATCTATTGCCGTTCCTTGAGAGATAAAGTTTGATTTTTCTGCTACTTCAGCTACGTTTATTGCACTGCCAGAATTCCAGGATGTTTATGTGATTGCATAGTTAGTTGTGTACTTTGATATGACAGCGAGCTCTTCGGGAGTTGAGTTCCTGGAGATCTCTCAAGTGCTTCATTATTGTGTATGCTTGTAGCACTGCTAATCCATTTTGATGTGGTCCCACGTTTAATCGGTACCTTTGATGAACTTGCATTTGATAGATAAGTGAATGCAAGTCCCAAATTGCTTCTTCTTATTATAGATTAAGTTGTCATTAACTTTATAGCAATTTCGGGCATGGAATACAGCATAAAAATTTGTTCTCATACAATATAAAATAAGGAACACATTTAGTAGTAAGTGAAGTGAACACTTCACACCCAAATCAACAATAAATGATATAATCAATCAATTCACACAGCGTTACAATAAAACGATGTCAAATTGAAGGTCGGTGATAATACAAAAAGGCAAAGCAACACAGAAAGCTAACCTTATTCCAGAATCCCCACCGAGAACTCTTTCTTGCTGTTGCTCCAAACCTATAAGATTATAATCAACCCAGTCAAATTACAGAGGGCAGCCGAATCTATGAAAAAAATGCTATCTTGCAGTTAGGCAACGCGATAAAAGTCGTTAATTGCAGGTACTAAGAACACACAGACAATTCCAGAAGTTACGCATAACGACATAGGATTCCAGCCTTGCTTACTGGTTGAGTGCGGTGTGAACGTAGCCTTAGTCTCGCATAAAGTGACTATACCTTTCTAAACAAAAGAGAAAACAGACCACATGTATGTGAGTCAAGATTCTTTAATATGTATAGAATTTCCATTATGGGCAGCAGCTCAAATATATTGCAATAACACTTGTATTGACTGCAAATGATGCTTCACTTGCTTCGGTTACACTATTCATTGGTTATGGTAGCTCAAAAGTATTGCAATAATATTTGTATTGACTGCAAATGAAGCTCCACTTGTTGCAGTTACACTATTCATCGGTTACACAAGTGATTTTTCAAGTACCCTCCATTAAAGCTCTCTCCAACAAAGCTTTATCACTCTTATGTCAAATTTAAACCATTAAGTTCATTATTTGAAAGGGCATTATGGGCAACCAACATTGGCAACAGTATTACCATGTTGTATGTTAGGCTTCACCATTTTCTCTCTACTTACCTCTAACCAAAATACCTCTACAGAGAATAATGCTTTTTGCATTTTGGAAAAATGTTTTTTGCATTTTGTATAATCCATATATGCTTGTGTGCTGGTGTAATTACCGGAATATCCCTTAGCTACCAATAATTCCATGAGCACTCATTACATATTCCATCAAAACCCAGATGGCTCAGTAATAACAATTTTAAATATATTAAAATGGGGTCATTTCAGTAAACATACCCAAATACATGCCTCGTTAAGTTGTACCTAAAGTTTTTAAACTAATACACAACATTTCACATTCCCAAAAAGCTCCCACCTATGCGGTTGAAATTCAACCTATTCTTTGACCAAAACTCAATTTTATATAGTATAAGGATATCAACTAGACAGATTTCGACGTTGAGGTCCTTGATCCCATTAAAACTTGCGTAAAGGAATATTTTTGGTATCATCTTGTAACTTTCTTTAATCGTGCTCATGTTTCATTCTCGGATTCTATTGTTAGGGTTGTAAATCGAACCAAACAACTTGATACTCGACTTAAATTTGACTCGAACCAAACTCGTTCAAGTTTGTTTGTTTATGTATCAATCTGAGCCCAAACATGATTTCAAGATCGACAATATTGACAAACCAATTACAATCTTCACATTATCCTGTTCGATAGTAAATTTCATAAAATTATATCTATGGTTTCCTTCCTTAATTGCACTTCTTTCACTACAAGAATTTTGGTCATCAGTGATAACTACTTTTCATCACAAAAAATCAAAAAGTCGTCACTGATGACCATTATTGACAACATTTCAGTTGTCGCAGGATTGTCACTGAATCTCCGTCGATAAAAGTATACAGTGACGACTTTAAAGTTGTCAGTAAATAGAAGCTTTTTTATGACAATCTATGTCGTCAGTGAAAAATGAAAGTATACAACGACGACCTTAGAGTCGTCAGTGAAGGAAATTTTTTATGACAACATATGTCATCAGTAAAAACTATAAATCTAGTGACGACACCTTCTCTTGCCAGTGATGCATGGAGGGACGGTAGTGAGGGCATAGGGGAATTAGTGACAACTTTGTTGTCAATAAACCCCTGATCAACTGGGGCAACAATCCCTTATCAATAGATAGTTTTGATTGAGTGACAATAACAATTGTCAATAAAGACATCTTGCCTAGAAAAATACTACTCATTTACAACACCTTACACATGACTTTCTTACTACAATAATATCTAAAAAATGAAAACATCAGCTGTTGACTTATTTTAAAAGAAGTTTTTCTACCCCTACTGATGCTAAACTGAATGATCATGCCCCTGTGAATCTAATTGCCTTTTCAATTATTTCAAACCTGCTTGTGCCTACTGATGGCCATAGAACAGATGCAAACAAAATGGAGTTGTATCTCTTTTACTGTTTTCGAGAAAAGATTCGTATTGATTTTGGTTTTGTCATGTGCAAGTTTTTACTTCGCTATGCCACTGATTCTCGCAGAAAATTATCTTATGGAAAATTTCTTCAAAAGATTTTTGAGTTTTACAAAGTACCAATTCTAGGTGTTTGTCCCAAAGAAGCATCTTCTTATGCCTTTACCAAAGGATATTTTGAAAGGAAAAATCTTGTCTTTAAGGATAATCTATGGGATTATAAGGGGGCATCATCTAGTGAACCTAGGTCTAAGGCTGCACATGATCCACTACACACTCCTTCATCTGTTGCACTCACTCCCATTCATCCCAGGAAGTCTGCCACTAAGGCATCTTCCTCCTCCAATGATGAAGTGATTGAGTTCCTTCGTGAACTCAAACAGCATGTTCTTCTTCTGGAACATGATCTAATGCTCACCATGTCCTCTGAGCAACAAACAGCCTACCTAGACAAAAAGAACCTTCTTTTTCCCCCACCTGTGGTTGAGGAAGTTTCCCATGGCAAAGAGCCACGCCCCACTGATCCAAGTTCATCAATTCCAGACCCGAGCTCATCAACTCCCGTGACTCCTCATGTCCTTTCCACATTAGATAAAGACAAGGCACCAGTTGAAGAAGCTGCTGAAGTTGATGAAGAAACTGAAGAGGAGGACCTCTCCCAATATCAGCTTTCTCGAAGGACACCTGGATCCACCTAGTTCACCATTTAGGATCACATAGGGTCATTTGCATTTTGTTTGACTATTTCATGTGTTTCTAGTGTTTGTGGTGTGCAACAATGGATATGTAGATGTAATGCTTATGTTTATATTGTGTTCGTTTAGTACTTTTTGATGGATGATTATGGCTGTAATGGTTATGGATATGTGGATGGATGTTTAAATATTTTGAATGATGAATGTGTGGATGTGATTAATGTTTTTGTTATTAGTTCTCCGTGATATATGTGATTGATTGGCCTTTTGTGATGACAAAAAGGGGGAGAGGACTGGATTGGATTGATTGATGATTTAATTGAAATTGAATTGGCTTGATGGATTGAATTGGTAAAATGTTGGATGTTGGCTGCTTAATTGTTATGTTTTTGGATAATTGATTAATTCGGTAGGGTAGCCAAGTGAGGGGGAGTTTTTCAAATTTTTGCTCTATGATCCACTAAGTAAGGGGGTGGTCATGTCAATTGAGAAAGGGGGAGCTTATATTGCAATCATCAAATCTCATTTCAAACCATTGTTTTGTCATCATCAAAAAGGGGGAGAATGTTATTCTTGGTTTTGATGATCACAAAGTACTTTGAAATGTTTATCTAACTCTCTTCAAATATAAGTGTTTTTTGCCTATCAAAGAATCAGGTACGAATATGTCAAGAAATGAAAATCAACCAAAAGAAGAAGCAAAAACAGGACACTCATGTCGGACGTCCGAAGGAATCTGTCGGACATCCGAAAGGATAAAGAACATCAAGAAGGAAGCCCTGTCGGATGCTCATAAGGAAGCGTCGGACGTCCGGAAGGATCGGACGCACGCCTCGGACGCACGTCAACCGCGTCGGACATCCGAAAAATTCCAAGAAGACTTGCCAACTCTCTGACGACGATCGGACGCTGATGCTGTCGGACGATAAAAATGCATCGGACGTCTGAACTACAACTTGGCTATTTTCGGACGATAGGTTCGGACGATGATTTGGTTGTCGGACGTCCGACAGCCCCAACGGCTAGCTGACTCTTCATCTGCCTTCTATCCGTTGGAAGCATTAATGAAACCCATTTTTGGTCCCCTTTAAAAATAAATTGTTCTGAACCAAGAAGGAACTTTTGCACACTTTGTTTACAAGATCTCAAGAGATATTTTAGCTAGAAAATAGTCTCCAAAGCTAGATTTGTTCTCCAAGTGGTGTGAATTTCTTGTGAGCATTTCTCTTGTGGTTGAAAGTTTCATTAGTGTAACTTTGTTGAGGGTTATCTGAGTGATTGTAAAATTTCTTAGTTTGACTAAGTGGGGCTTAAGGCAAGAAGGAAGTGCTCCCTCTATTGTACATCTAGTTGATCATCTTTCATCAAAGAGAAGTTGCTCAATCTAGTGATTGGTCTTCAAGTTTGAGGAAAGCTTGGTAAACAATCGGTTTGATATTCTATCTTATTCTTTTTGTTTAATAAAATTCTCAATGCTTATCTATACTTGTTTTTCTAATCAACATTGCTCTCTTCTTCTAATCTACTTGGTTGATCATTACTAGAAAAGAAGGTAAATTTTTATTAAAGAAAAAGTGCATAAATTTGATTAAGATTTTAATCAACCTAATTCACCCCCCCTCTTAGGTTGTCTTTGGGCTTTACATCAGCAATGTTTAATAAATAACAAACGTCGGCACCCGTTACAATACAATATGCCAGAATAACATATTAAATATTCAAATGTCATAAATAAGTGCAACATCATAGTACAAATAGTTTCATAAGTTTGAGTAGAACAAATACTACTCATATAAGTCAAGACTGTACTAAAAAACATATTCCAAGTCCCAAAACATTTCCTGCGCTTCCGAAACATTTTCTAAACTTAAGATAGCACTATAACCACAGTTTTTGAGCCGACATGTAAGCCGTACTGCTAATCTTCTTCGAAACCTCCAAAATGAGCAATATATCTGCAATAAAGTAGTAAAGTTATCAGGTGACAAAAGCAAAACAGTCTCTAATTGCTAAATAAACAACAAAGTAACAAGCATTCACTAATCTGATACCACCGTAATGAATGCAGCAATTGCAGCAGAAATAGAGTGATAAGGGGGGGAGAAACTAAACTTGAGGAAGAAGAAAGAGAGATATTATTCAAAATGATTTTTGCATGTTGCCCAATCCAAATTTCTGCATTCTTATACAGCTCAAGAATAACAAAATAACTACTTGATTGTTGACTCAGCACAACAGTCTAACTAACAAGGAAGATTCCCTTTAACTACTTGAAGGAAGTACATTTCGCATGTACTATATTGGTATTCTTCAAGTGAAATACTAAACTGGAAATACATTAATTCTTCAAGTTGAAACTGACAATCCATTGCAAAGAGACCAAACAATACTATACTGGTATTAAAGGCTAGACGGACACAAATTAATGGAAGGGGAGAGTATGTGTAACAGGTGGAACTGGACTTTTGGCATCATGGTTGATCAAAAGGCTTCTTGAAGATGGTTATTCTGTCAACGCTACAATTAGGTCCTCTTCAGGTTCATGTTTGCTAATTTACTAGTAATTAGTTCTTTACTTGAATTACTTTACCATTTCCATCTGCAACTTTACATATCATCAGAACAACAGTTTTTGGCAACTAAGTAGGAGCTAATTTCAGAAACGAAGGGTCTGAGACAGAACAGCAAATTGTCTGCACCATATTTCTAACAAGAAATCAGAAGCTTTGGTCAGCAAAGACAAAGGGAATGAAGAAGACAGTGCCATGATAAAATTCAAGGAAAGAAAGGATTTTCCAGAGTAAAGGCGGTAATTAGGAGCCATCAAAGTTTCCGTTTGAGCTTTAAAGCCTAAATGTCATTGCAAAACAAAAAAACTAGAATCAGGACACCACATAGCAAATCATTAGGCTTAACTGGAAATTGCATGACATTAATGTTTAGCAAGTATTCAAAAAGCTAAATCAGTACTTTGTTTTTGCTGTTCATTTCTAACCTAAATTGGTAAGCAGATATCAAATCTTCCTACTCTGTCCACAACGACCAGTAGTGATAGCAAAGTTATGCATGAACTTACTTTATAGACTCAAGGTGATTTACTCACAGCAAGAGTAAAATGAGAAAAAGAAACATCATGGAGCATAAAAAACGGCAAGTGAGCAAAAACGGAAAACAACAACAAATTTTCTTCATACATTTGGAGACCTGGAAACTAATCATGATGAAACGATCATAACCCAAAGGATAAACCTCAATGTTAACAAATGCAAATGAACATAGAGCTTGTGAATTGCTGTGCAACAAATTTATAAGCCGCGGACTTTACGAATTGCGAAATGTGAAGCATAAAAGAAAAAGGGTTCCAGCTAAACGGAACTCACTGCTTCATGTAACAAGAGCGAAGTTAAACATGAGAGACGGACTTAAGACATCACAAGCAGAATGCAAGGAAGGAGAATCAAGAAAGACGACCATATAGGCGTGTGAGTAACCAACAAGGAAAAGGAAACACCCATCAACAAACTGCCAGCCAGCAGACTTTTGTTACGTGCATTCTGGGCATGACTCACGCTCATTAAAAAGATTCTCAACATCTGACTAATTTATCAAAGAGAGACATGAAACAGAGGGAACCTATGAAATGGAAGAGATAAACAAGAGAAAACAGCCCATAAGTACTAACGAATAGGTTGCTGTCTATTTACATTCAGATTCTCAAACCAATCTGGCAACTTGGAGAAATCATATCATTCTAGTTCCAAATGCTACTCGGTGAACCAGCAAACAGGGCAAACATTTCTCAATCAGAACCTAGTTAGGCATTTCGTCGAACAGGTTCGGGCATTAGAAATTTCATCAGACTTTTGCTCCAATTGAAGTTAATCGGCCCCAAAATTGTTCAATAAGCAAGAGCTTTTAGTTCAATTTAACACATAAGGCACATATGATCTAAAATCCTGAACAATCAACATGACAATTGTACTTAGCAAACGCACGGCAAAAATGCTCTGAACATCGCGGAATGCAACAACGAAAAAGTGGAAAAAATCAACTTCAAGAATTATGGCTTTTCTTTTTCTTCCCGACTAGCAAACACACGGATTCTGCCTAACTTTGGACTAGCCAGAGTCCCTATTGAATAAAAAAGCACAAAATGCCCTCTTTTGGTTCAAAACTTTCGTTCGGGCTTTTTATCAAACAGGTCATGGGCATTAAAAATTTCAATGATTCTTTGTTCATGTGATATTATATCTAGCCCCAAAATTCATCAGAACAAAATGGATTTCAATCCCAGCATCATATAAAACACATATATTCACGGCTATGTAAAACACAGAAGGAAGACTGAACTGTAAACGAAGAAATTACCTCTCACGGTCTCGCCAAAGCAAAATTCTCCAAGGCAAGCATCCAATGAGGACCGCTGGGGTAGACATCAATCAAGTCGTTGAACTGCCTCTCTCCTCTTCTACGTGCTTATCATCAGCCTTCAACTTCTTGATATCTTCGTTGTTCTCTCCCTCCTCGTCAGTTTCATCTCTGACGCGCTTTAAACTGCCGGCACAGCCAACCGCCACGTCATTAGCTTGGGCTTTGACTATTTTCATGTCTTGAGTGGACGATTCCTTCACCTCACCGTCGACTAGGGTTTCTGGGGTTTAATTTTGCTCTATTTCTGCCATAGCTTCCTCTCTATTTTCCTTTCTTCTCTTAGTCTACCTCTCTCTGACTACAACTCTCTCCTTTTGCTTTTTTTTTTCCCACTGCTCTCCTTTTCCTTCCCTCTGTTTTTCCTCTTTTCATAGCTATTCTTTCCTCAGCCGAAGCTCCCTCTCTTTTCCGTTGGCTTGCCTGATAGTTTTTCTCTTTGCTAATCCTTATCCGCCGCCCTCCTTCATTTTCTGATTTCTTCCGTCGAGAATCGGCATACCTTTTTGGTAGAGAGTTGCTGCTAAATGTAGTCTTCTATTTGATCATTTCCGAGCCAAGATCAATTAGGAGATGGCGAGGAGATGTCTCGGCAGAGATAAGGAGCAGTGTGCTACGATTGGTTCTAAGTGTTGGCTGTTGGCTTTAGGATACTACTGGTGTTTTGTTCGATGATACTGGTAGTGTTGGCTTTAGGATACTGGTAGTGTTGGCTATTTGGTTCTAACTGTTCTAAGTGTTTCCGCGCCTCTCCTCAAAATATTGACTTTGAATGAAATTTCAATTCCTTATATTTCCCCCTTACTTGTTCAGTACCAAAATTTCAATCAACGTTTTTTAGTTTCCAACATTTTAGATGAATTAATATTTTACTAATATAATATTACTTGCTATTTTTAAATATTTTTGTGAAAATATTCATAATGGATGAGAAAATTATGTTGAAATATTACAAGTGGTAAATGCACCTTGGTTCTGCTTCAAATAGTTAATTTTTTTATGACATCAAACAGTTGATCCGATATTAATATTACAAGTGAATTTTTTGCTTCCAATTTTATTTAAATTTACTAATGTATTTCTAATCACTACTTCTTAACATATTTATCAAAAAATTATAATGGATGAAAAATTTTTGCTAAATTCAAAGAACTGGTAAATATACTCTTTCTCAAGTTGTAATAGTTTATATAGTTGTTCTAACTAGAAACTTTCATTAATTTTTTTCAGTTAAAAACCTATTGAGTAACTATGACTAGTTTAATAAATCATCAAAATTTTAAAAAATTAAATTAATATTGAGACTCACAATTAAATAAATGCATTAGAGATGTTCAAGTTAGTGATGATACTTATGTTGTCACTAACTACGCTATAGTTTTACTGACAAAAATTGATCGTCAGTAAACATAAACAGTGACAACAATGAAATGTTGTCAAAGAAAGCGGTAGAATTACTGACAACATTTATCAAGTCGTCACTATCGCAAATCTCGCGCCTTCCAACTCCCATGGCGCGAAGTAGTTTTGTGACAACAATTAAAGGTTGTCACTGAAAACTCAGTTGCTTTGAGTCAATTGTGACAACCTTCAAAGTCGTAACTAAACAACCTCATTTTGTGACGACTCTTTGTCGTCACAAAGAAATGTTGTCACTAATGATCTTTTTTCTTGTAGTGTTTCCTTCCTGTATATTTCTTATCTTCTAAAATAGCAAGTATATAATATTCTTATCTCTTGAATAGCCATAATTGATTTTAATCACATCCCTAATTCATCATAATATATTTCTTGAATACCAAAGAGCAAAAATTATGGGAAAAAAAGCAACAAATTAGGATGAAAATCTCTACATAATATGATGTGAAATTTCAAACCATACCAAGTTTTGACTGTATGTGCTTGAACTTGGCACTTTGACAAGCCAAGTCAAGCTTTCCGTGAACATACATTTGAAATTTCAAACCAAGTTCAATCAGTTTTTTTCAAAAAATTTTCAAACACAACCAATGTTCGAGCATTCCTTTTAATTTTCAAACCAATGTTGAACATATCTCTATCCAACTCGTTAAGACTTGTTTTTAGCCCTAGCTATTGTTGGTAGCTATTCATCTCAAAGGCAACCATATTTTCTTAAGCCACTATGGGCTTTGTCAAAACCCAAAATTTTTGGAAGATCCACTAGAGTTCAAGCAAGTAGGTCATTTCCAAAGACTAGGTAAATTTGCTATCCTTTGGTTTTGTGGTGACAAACAAAATTGTAATGTCTTAAAAAAAAGATTGAGTGGCAAATTCATGCATTCATTTTTGTTGTACACGAAAGACGTATAAAAATTGAGACTTGAAAATCCATAGATCATCTTGTAAACAAATAGGAAGGAAGGGTTCTTTGAGGTTTAATCAAATTTTAAAATAAGAATATAAGAAAGAGCAAAAAGGAAAAATAGATTTTAGCAATAATTTGAATTATATCACTTGGGAGATGTGTAAATTCTTAAGAGCTTCTCAATGCAACATATCACTAACTTTATTTATGTGAGAACCCGTAATTTTCCCATTTTCTAGGTTTTATTATCTTTCATGGCTTGTCTTTTGCATTTTCGTGATTAGAAAAAATTCTACATAATTTTTAGGAGTAAATATAGTTTTTAGATGATTTTTCTAGTATCGAATAGTTTTTTAAAAATTAAGAGCGTATACTGGACGTGGGACCCACTAGGGCAAAAAGTTCGAAAAAATTCAGCCAACTAGGTTAAGTTTTGGATACTGGGTTTAAATTATCGGGTGCTAAGAGATAATTAGAGATTGCTATGTGGATTGATGTGAGAGGGAACAAAGGGATAGAGATGCATTAATAGAGTGACAAGTGTCACTTGGACATTGGTTGCACTTTTTGACTACTATTCACACTTTTACCATTTGATTAAAATAACTCAAAAATTGACCAAAAATTCACTCAAAATTTGCTCTTCATAGCCGGCCCTCTCCTCCAAGAAAGAAAGAAAGAAAACTCTTCAAATTCTAGCCTCCATCTTGCTCAAATTCAACTAATCAACCACTTAATCTTGCTTTTGTTCCATAGAAACCTTTAAGTGAGTGATTGTGAGGTGTTTGGTGGAGTTGTTTGGAAAGCTAAGGTGATAAGTTTCTCTCTCTCTTGTTTTACTAAGGTGAGTTGTGAAAAACCCCTCTCCTCCCTCTAATGAAGCTTAATTCACGATTGGTGGTAGTATCAAATGCAATTTTATGGATTATATCTTGATTTTTGGTTGAATTGGTGAAGTTTTATAATTATTGGTGATTTTTCTGTTTTCATATGAATATAATTATGTGGTCATGTATGATGATTGGAAAGGGTATTTAAGGAATCTAGAAGGTGGAAAAAGTGGTTAATTGCAAGCAATTTCTGTTTTGGAAGAAATTTGGAAAGTTAGGGTTTTATGATTGTACATTCTGCCCGGCACAGTAGCTCATAGTTAGAGGCCGAATTGGCCTTAGGTTAAAACATAATCGATGTGAACTGAACCGTTAGTCCTGGCGAGAGTTGGGCAGGCAGTCCGCTAACCCCTTTGGTTCGCCTTAGGGGAAGGTGGAGCTGTCATAGGTGGTATCAAAGCCTAGGTTTGAATTGGCCTGGATGTATTAGAAATGCTTGATTTGAGAATTCTTTTGATTACGTCCTTTAAGATTATTTATGCTTATTTACTCTTTTGGTGTAGGATGGACGGTTATGGTGAGTCTAGTAGTCCCCCGGCTGGAGAGCGACCTCGTGGAACGCTCCCAGTGATCCCATACCAGATTCGGCCAGGAGGGGCCGTTGTTCGTTGGAACCCGGCTAACCGCCTCCGACGTTGCGAGTGTCGACACACGTATGCCTATCCTAACGCATTAGTATTGGCCGTGGCGGAGGAGCATAAGGAATTAGCTCGAGATAACGTTAGGTTGGAGGCCGAGGTGACTCAACTTAGGGCGGCAAATGAAAAACAAGCTGAGCGCATTAAGGGGCTGGAGTACGATGTGCTTGAGGTTGAGGATCGGGTGGATGACCTGTGCACCCAACTTAGGGAAACCCGTGAGCGCGAGACTAAGCGAGCGCGAAAGGTTAAGGTTCGAGCTGCCTTGATCCTGAACCTGTGCGCAGACGTGGTCGAGGGCGTGAGTGACGAAGATTCATGTGCGGGGCCTGAGGCTAGGGTTGGATCCACCCCGTCGGGTGGATCTACTCGCCCGTCGACGGACTAGGTCTCGACTCCTAGGGTTTTGAGATAGTTTTGTTTCTTGTATATAGGGATAGCGAAAGAGCCTTAGCTAATCGTTTTGTACGTTGGATTAGCTATGTGTATATTTCTTTTGATGAGGTCATTCCCTTGTGATTGTCCATGTTTGTACTTGATTTGACTGTACGTGACTTGACTGGTTGTTGATATGTGTGTTGTTTGCCTTGTTTGGAATGTATATATATGTTTGTAAAAGTTTTGGGATTTTATTTACATGCATGTACATTTTATTGTTCTAATACGTTTGTCTAGATCAAATAGATTTGATGGAAGGCACACGTTGTGGACGGAGGCGTGGGCGCGGGAATAGGCAACCTACGCCAGACCGGGGTGTTGGGGAAATCTCCTCTGGACCTAATTCTGAACCGAGAGTTGACCCCAACGTGCAGATCGCTGCCGCTATGCAGCAAATGACCAACCTGCTAGCACAAGTGGTGCAGCAACAAAGCCAAAACCCAAACCCTAATCCTGGAAACCCGGGCAACCATGTCGAAAGTGACGATAGGGCACTCGAGCGGTTCCAGAAGTTCGCACTACCGAAGTTTATTGGAGAACCCGACCCGGATGTCGCCAAAAGGTGGCTTGAGAAGATGATAGACATTTTCGCTGCCCTACACTATACCGAAGAACGGCAGGTGGCTTTTGCCGTTTTCCAGCTGGAAGGGGCGGCCCATTCCTGGTGGAATGTCATTCGGCAAAAATGGGAACGGGAACAAATGCCCAGGACTTGGGTAAATTTTATGAGAGAGTTTAACGCGAAATTTTTCCCTCCTCTAGTTTAGGAGAGGAATGAAGATGAGTTTATTCGACTCCGCCAAGGGGCTCAGTCTGTAGCGGAGTATGAAAGCCAGTTCACGCACTTATCTAAATTTGCCCCTGAGTTAATTGTGACGGAACAACGATGGATCAGGCGTTTTATTCAGGGTCTGAATGTGAAAATTCAGAAGGATCTCGCGGTGGCCCAGATTAACGCTTTTAGCGAGGCCGTTGAGAAAGTCTAACGAGTAGAGAGCGCCAGGGTCCAAATACGGAACTTCCAGGCGAAGAAGCGGGGTTTTCCTGGAAGCAACTCTAGGCAAGGGGATAAAGGTACCTCCTCCAAATCGGGTTCCGGCAAGGGGGCTCAGTCCAGGGGTGGCTCAGCCGGAAGAGGCCAAGGCGGAAACTTCCAGAAGGGTTCCGGTTCGGCGTTCCGTGGGCCTTGTGGGTACTGCGGAAAGCCAAATCACTCCGAAAATAATTGCTGGAAGAAATGGGGTAAATGTCTGCGTTGCGGAAGCGCAGACCACAAGCTTGCTACCTGTCCACTCTTAAAGCAAGACGGAAAGGAAGCTCAAACCGTTCCAAAGACCAATATGGGACCAGTTAAGGGAGATGGGACGAAACCCAAGGTGCCAGCTCGAGTATATTCGTTAGAACCTCGACAAGTTCCAGATTTCTCAGAGGTTGTAGAAGGTACGATCCCTATTTTTCACCGTTTTGCCAAAGTTTTAATTGATTCTGGTGCCACTCATTCCTTCGTTAACCCTGATTTCATGTGTGGCATCGATATAAAACCTGCTAGTTTACCATACGACCTAGAAGTTAGTACACCTACGGGAAATCAACGTTTGGTTACTAGTATGGTTTATAGGGATTGTTAAGTGTGGGTAGGAGAGAAGAGATTGTTAGGGGACTTGATAAGTTTGGTTATTAAGGGGTATGACGTGATCTTGGGTATGGACTGGCTAGCCAAGTATAATGCCCAACTGGATTGTAAAACGAAAGTGGTAGAATTCCGCATCCCTGGTGAGGCAACCTTAAGGTTGGACATAAGGGGTAGGCTAGCCTCATCTGCTTTGATTTCGGGCATTAGGGCGAGAAAGCTGCTAAGTAGAGGGGTGCAAGGATTTTTAGCCTTTTTGATTAACACCCCCACGGATAAGTTGAAAGTGGAGGACATGCCCATAGTGAAGGAATTTCCGAACGTGTTTCCTGATGAGTTAGTAGCTCTACCTCCGGAACGAGAGATTGAATTCAAAATAGACCTGCTACCGGGAACCTCACCTATCTCGAAAACACCATACCGAATGGCTCCTGCGGAGCTCAAGGAGCTAAAGTTGCAATTACAGGATCTTTTAGAACGGGGATTCATTCAAGAGAGTGGGTCTCCTTGGGGAGCCCCTGTGCTGTTTGTGAAGAAAAAGGACGATGGGTTGAGGATGTGTATCGATTATCGGGGCCTGAATAATATTACGGTGAAAAATAAGTATCCATGCCCCACATAGATGAGTTGTTTGATCAGTTACAGGGAGCGGTGGTTTTCTCGAAACTGGATCTCCGCCAAGGGTATTACCAGTTATTAATCAGGAAGGAGGATATTCCGAAAACCGCTTTCAACTCGAGATATGGGCATTACGAGTTTGCAGTTATGCCCTTTGGATTAACCAATACTCCTGCCGCCTTCATGGATTTAATGCATAGGGTTTTTAAGCCCTATCTGGATCGATTTGTAGTAGTCTTCATCGACGATATTCTGGTCTATTCCAAGAAATGTGAAAAGCATGAGCAGCACTTGAAGATTGTCTTACAAACCCTAAGAGACCATCAACTGTACGCCAAATTCAGCAAGTGCGAATTTTGGCTAGAGAAAATTGCTTTTGTGGGACACGTAATTTCTCAAGAGGGTATTTCAGTTGACCCGACGAAAGTGGAGGCTGTGACTAATTGGAAGAAACTAGAAAATCCCACCGAGGTCCGCAGCTTTCTAGGACTGGCTGAATATTACCGGCATTTTATCAAGAACTTTTCCAAACTAGCCGGTCCTCTAACCGACTTGACAAGGAAACATGGTCGGTTCATTTGGAATGCCCGAAGCGAGACAAGTTTTCAAGAGTTAAAAAAAAGATTGACCACGGCTTCAGTGCTCGTCTTACCAAACAGGGTGGATGGATTTGCTATGTATACTGACGCGTCACGAGAAGCCTGGGTTGTGTATTAATGCAGAACCGTAATGTGATATCTTTTGTCTCGAGAAAGTTAAAACCCCACGAGCAGAACTATCAAACCCACGATCTAGAGTTAGTCGCAGTTGTTTTTGCTCTGAAGAAATGGAGACACTACCTATATGGGGTAACCTTCGAAGTTTACTCCGATCACAAAAGTTTGAGGTACCTCTTCTCATAGAAGGAATTAAACATGAGGCAGCGACGGTGGATGGAATTTCTGGAGGATTACGACTGTACCATCAACTACCATCCAGGCAAGGCAAACGTAGTGGCCGATACTTTGAGTCGCAAGGCACAAGTAGCAGGGTTAATGATTAAAGAGTGGAATTTACTCGAGTCGGTTTGCGAGTGGAAACCCTACCTTGGGAGTCATAAAGTGGTTTTTAGTAACATTAAGGTAACCTTCACCCTCTTGGAAAGGATTAAAGAAGTTCAAAAGGAAGATTCACTGGTGCAGAAATGGGGAGAGAAAGTGAGAAAAAAAAAACAACTGATTTCAGTTTTAGTCCTGAGGGTATTTTAAAATACCGAAACCGAATAGTGGTGCCGAAGGATGAACCGTTGAAAACGGAGATTCTAGAGAAAACCCATCGGTCCAAGTATACAATCCATCCAGGTAGTAGCAAGATGTATCAAGACCTAAAAGGAACCTATTGGTGGGACAATATGAAGAAGGAAATCGCTTTGTACGTGCAAAAATGTCTCGTTTGCCAACAGGTGAAAGCAGAGCATCAAAAAATATCGGGCTTGTTACAGCCCCTTGAGATACCCGAGTGAAAGTGGGAAAACATCACCATGGATTTCGTCTCAGGTTTGCCTCGGATGCAAAGAGGGCACGATGCCGTTTGGGTGATCGTCGACCTGTTAACCAAATCGGCTCACTTCCTGCCAGTAAACATGAAGTATTCCATGGACAAGTTGGCCCAACTGTACATGGATGAGATCGTAAGGCTACACGGCGTTCCAGTCAGTATCGTCTCCGATCGAGATCCACGTTTCGTATCAGGTTTTGGTAGAAATTCCAAGAAACTCCGGGGACTAAACTCAACTTGAGCACGACTTATCACCCTCAGACGGATGGACAATTAGAGCGGACAATCCAGACTCTCGAGGACATGCTACGGACTTGCATTCTGGATTTTGGAGGCAACTGGGGTCAACACATGACCTTAGTAGAATTTGCGTACAACAACAGCTACCATTCGTCAATTCAAATGACTCCATATGAATACTATACGGACGAAAATGCCGGTCACCAATTTACTGGGATGAAGTTGGCGAGAGAAAGGCGTTAGATCCAGCAACTATTCCATGGATGGAAGAGGCTCGAAAAAAGGTCAAGTTGATACGGCAACGACTCCAAACAGCTCAAAGCCGACAAAAGAGTTATGTAGACAATCGAAGAAAGGACTTGGAGTTCGAAGTTGGAGACCATGTGTTTCTTAAGATCACACCCTTACGGAGCGTCACAGCAGGCAAAGGAAAGAAGCTCCAACAGAGGTTCGTTGGACCCTACAAGATCCTCCAGAGGGTAGGAGCGGTAGCGTATTGATTAGAGCTGCCGTCCAGTCTCTCTCGAATTCACGATGTCTTCCACGTCTCGATGCTCAAGAAGTACTATCCAGACCCATCCCATATCTTACAACCAGAGGAGATAGACGTAGACAAATCCCTTGCTTACGAAGAGAACCTGTCCAAGTACTTGACCGGAAAGTCAAAGAACTGAGAAACAAGCAGATTCCGTTGGTTAAGATACGATGGAGAAACCATGGGGTAGAGGAAGCTACCTGGGAAGTGGAAGAAGAAATGCGAAAGAAATATCCTGAACTTTTCGCGAGTTAAGGTGAGAAATTTCGAGGGCGAAATTCTTTTAAGGGGGAGAAAGTGTGAGAACCCGTAATTTTTCCATTTTCTAGGTTTTATTATCTTTCTTGGCTTGTTTTCTGCATTTTCGTGATTAGAAAAAATTTTAGATAATTTTTAGGAGTAAATATAGTTTTTAGATGATTTTTCTAGTATCGAATAGTTTTTGAGAAATTAAGAGCGTATACCGGACGTGGGACCCACTAGGGCGAAAAGTTCGGAAAAATTCGGCCAACTAGGTTAAGTTTTGGATACTGGATTTAAATTATCGGGTGTTAAGAGATAATTAGAGGTTGCTATGTGGATTGATGTGAGAGGGAACAAAGGGATAGAGATGCATTAATAGAGTGACAAATGTCACTTGGACATTGGTTGCACTTTTTGACTACAATTCACACTTTTACCATTTGGTTAAAATAACTCAAAAATTGACCAAAAATTCACTCAAAATTTGCTCTTTATAGCCGGCCCTCTCCTCCAAGAAAGAAAGAAAGAAAATTCTTCAAATTCTTGCCTCCATCTTGCTCAAATTCAACTAATCAACCGCTTAATCTTGCTTTTATTCCATAGAAACCTTTAAGTGAGTGATTGTGAGGTGTTTGGTGGAGTTGTTTGGAAAGCTAAGTTGACAAGTTGCTCTCTCTCTTGTTTTACTAAGGTGAGTTGTGAAGAACCCCTCTCCTCCCTCTAATGAAACTTAATTCATGATTGGTGGTAGTATATGATGCAATTTTATGGATTATATCTTGATTTTTGGTCGAATTGGTGAATTCTTATAATTATTGGTGATTTTTCTATTTTCATATGAATATAATTATGTGGTCATGTATGATGATTGGAAAGGGTATTTAAGGAATCTAAAAGGTGGAAAAAGTGGTTAATTGCAAGCAATTTCTGTTTTGGAAGAAATTTGGAAAGTTAGGGTTTTATGATTGTACATTCTGCCCGGCACAGTAGCTCATAGTTAGAGGCCGAATTGGCCTTAGGTTAAAACATGAAAGTTGTAGGGGATGATATTTTAGAGATTCCTACAAAATTTCAGGTCAATCGGAGTATAGTAGCTTGTGAAAAGATGGAATTACCCTTGCTGTCCTGTTTCTACCCGAACTTGAGAACTGCGACTGTAATTGGTTAATTTGGTTGGGAATGCTTCGGAATTGGTTGTTGAGGTCTTCTGATGAAATGTATCCCTGTACCTTAGCTTTCAGATGGCTTTGGAATTACAGGATTTGGACTTAGGTAGCCTGATTTAGGATGTTTGCACCAGAATACGTTTTGTGAACCTATTTTTCTAGTTCTGGTGTAGTATATTGCATTTTTGACCTGGTTACCCTCAAAACTGGGCAGAGTGACCTTCTTCAACACTGTAGCCCTATCTCTTAGCTTCTAAACGGTGGGTCCTACACCTTCATCCGATAATCGTAGTGCTTTTGGTACCAAAACCGCAAAATGATGTCAAAAACTATTTTTTTTGGGTTAACACTTAACCTCATTTCCGGATTCTTGTGGTTTCCTCTAATGTTTATGTATGCTTATGGAACCCTATTTTGGTAGTATTTGACATTGGTTTATGACTCCTTATCGAGTCTCATTGTACTTGTTTGCATGTTTCAGGGCGTGACGGTGGTTTACGACGCTCCTTTGACTGAGGTGTATGAAATATCATTTTCAAGTTTGGTGAGTGTACTACTCACATGTGTGTTACTATATGGCTTTAATACTTGAACTTGATGCGTTGAATGTTTACTGCACCATCAATATTGATTGAAGTGAGGGTGTACTTTATCACTCTCACTTATATGCCTTATATCATTGTTTATCATGTTATTGGAATGTTACATGAAATGTTACATGAAATGAAAGTACTTGACTTGGTGTTGTTTGGACGAGTATCCAACGACCATGATTGTTACCATTGAGCTCAACCCCATTGGTAGTTGATTGAATCGAGCCGGCAAGGGCTTGGTCGTGCCAATTAATGAGCCATGGGGACTGTTATATGGAATCTTGTAGTATGAGAGACTCTCGATTCCGGTATACTCGAGTAATACCACATTGCAAGTGTTTGGAGTTCGGGCCCGGTAGGGGAATGTTAGGTGGACGGAATGGAAGTAAAGTGGAGCCTACGGTTGGTTATTCTTAAACATTGGCGGAGGGTCAATGAAGTCCGATCAAGTATACAAACGAGGAAAGGGGCTCTTGAGAGCCGTCCGTATCCTTTTATCAATTTATTGAAATATGATCATGGCTTACTTTCTTGTGGAATGCAAATCTCATGCTTATATGAACTTGATTGCTTGAGTGGTATTATCTCACTGGGCGTAAGCTCACCCTATTCCTTTTGTTTTCTTTACAGGAAATAAACACTTTTGGAATGACTTTTGATAGTTGGTTGCCGAATTGAGCTAGTTGGACATATCTTTTGTATGGCTCCTTGATTGAAACCCTAAATGTACTTTTGGGTCCGTTTCTCTTTTGATTTGACAAACCGTACATGTATCCACTTTGGAATAATTTTTGTATGCCGCTTTGGATTGTATATGCTTAATTTTAACATGTAAATATTTGCTTGATGTTCGGTTGGATTTTGACGTGTCGGTTACTATTCATGGCCGACTCCGATTTAATTTTTTTTTTAATTTGGACATTGTGACTCGTTTACGCGCGTTAGTATGTTCCAGCACGTCTTAGATCGATGTGAACTGAACCGTTAGTCCTGGCGAGAGTTGGGCAGGCAGTCCGCTAACCCCTTTGGCTCGCCTCAGGGGAAGGTGGGGCTGTCACAATTTAACTTTTGTTATTAATATGGAATTACTAAACATCTTACAGTTCATAAAATATTTAAAAATTAGCAAAAGACCAATATTTTCATGCACATTGCGCTAGCAAAATTACTAGTGGGAAGGATATTTAAACTAAAAGTTAAGAAATATCCATAAATGAAAGGAATTCTAATTAATGATCAAAATTATGACAGTTTTTGTACATTTATTCTGAAGCCAAACGGGTTGTTTTAAGTAGGCACAGAACAACTGGTAAATACTTCTTATTTTCAAAAGATACAGTCGTTGATTATTCAAAATCCTCTAGCCTCTAGTATTTCATTATGCTACGCAAGAAATAGTAAAGGTAGCCAAATAGTTCCCATAGTGACAGCACAAGCCAAAGGTTGCTTACATTTTACTTTCTCAAAGTGCCTCTCTAGTTTTTTGAATGGTGACTGAAATTAGCACCATCTAATTTAGAGGTTTCTTTGGTTGTATTTTTAGTCAGAAGAAATTGTGAACTAAAAATCAAGAAGTACTAATAGATGAAAAGAATCCTCCTAACAATTACAAGTATAATTAGTTTCTTCACGTTAAGCATTTGCTGCCACACAAAAAGTGCTTTGACGGGCCGGGCAGAAAACAACTCTTAACTCGTATTTCTTCTTTTTTCTCAAATAATACAAAAATGTATCCTATTAAATTGGGTAATATTTCCTTAGCATATTAGTTTAATTGCGTCATGCTAGACTATAAGAGTTGCCAAGTTGTTTAATGAGGAGGGGCTCAAGGCTGCTCAAACTTCTAGTGCTCAGGTCTTGCAAATACCCAGTGGTCCAATTACAAGAGCGCGTGCTAGAAGAATTCAAGAATCACTTCAAGCTCTTGTTTGCACGATTCAAGAACGAGTTGGTGATGACTTGAGGACCATTGAAGGATTACATAATGGAGAAACTACTCTATACACTTTGCTTCAAATAGAAGAACCAAGTGAAGACTAGTTCGCAGAATACTAGCTTGTTAATTAGGGTTTTTTTATTGCCATTATTAGCTATGTGTTAGCATTTATAACTTCGGTCAATTTCACCTCACTTTGGCCGAATTCAGGGTCTTAATTTTAGTCAATTAGTTGTTAGATATTTTCACCCTTAATGAAGGGCAAGGTCGTCCATTGGACATTCTAGGGTTGAGTCTTGTAAAGGCTATATATAGCCTAACTTTTCATTCATTAAGGGGACAATTCAGATTTTTATAAAATATACGTGAGTTTATTCACTCTCTCTGTCTCAAGAGAATTTCCTTTGAATACTTGAGAATTAATCTCAAGTTGTTCATCGAACTTATCAATCAAGTAGTCTCCTTGATTGTGGCGTTCTTCTAACTATACTTTTGGTTCACTAAACTTGCTAGTTTTGGGTTAAGGAATCTCCTTAGTTCGTGACTTGTGATTCTAGCAGGGTCAAAGTTCCGCAAATCCACACAACTTGGTGTTCGTCTAGATCCGTCTCACATCAGTTGGTATCCAGAACTAGTCGACGACATCAAGTATATCCCGTTGAGTTTGTTCGTAAGCTTTCTAGTAAATTTTATCTTGCAAAACTGGTCGTGTCTCTCTTTGTGTCAAGTCCGATTATTATTACAAAAAAAAAAAAAAATTCTGTCCGCCTTTGTTTGTTCTTGTTGCGTCGCTCTTTGGTTTCTTTTGCTTCGCGTCCACTTCGTACATTACTTGTTGTGTGATTCTGTCTTGAAGCCTGCCTTCAAGTGTAACCGAGTTGTGTGCCTTGCATATTCTGTTTGAATATAAAAAAAAAATTTTTTGCGACGGCTAGGGTTTTCACTTGCAACTAGGGTTTCCTTGGGCGCAAGTTTCTTGCCAAATCTGTCCAAACTTTAGTTTATTCCACCAAGTTGTTTTCATTAATTTTCTAAACTGATTTTTGTGGTTAAACTTGTTTGGGGTTGGAATCTTGAAGAGGGACTACAATAATCTAGGGTTTCTTGAAACTAATCTTGAAGTCTCGAAACTTTGATACATGTCTTGATAGTTATTGGAGGATTGAAGGAGAACATTGGATTGATATTAAATTCTGGAATTTTACCCAAAAAACAGCCGAGTAATTGTGTGTTCTTAGAGTCAAAAAAAAAAGACAAAGAAAGAGGAATTGCGCGGGTGACAAGAAAGAAAAGGAAATCGTGTTCTTTATTGCCAAGACCTGATTTGCTACACTTTGTTTCTTGAATATTGATCCGCAAAAAAAAAAAACAGAAAAATTAAAGCCAAAAAAAAAAGGGGGGGCTTAAAAATTCTGACCAACCTCCTCTTGAAGGTCTCCAACACTTGGCCTCTTGATTATTTGTATCACCCTTTGAGATTCTTGATCATCTTGATTCTTGAAGACTTGTACCTCCTTTCGTACAAAAAGTTTCTTGTACGCTCTTGCATCCATACAGGGCTTTCTTGTTTTAGGAGTAAATTTCTTGGGAGTTTCTTGGGCAAGCCGCTTGGGAAATTCTTGTGTAACATCACTTGCATTATCTTGTGACGCCATTGCCTAGGACCAAGAGTCAAATCTGACCTTGTGTGGTGCGAAGGGGAGGGGCCGAATTGCTTGTTCTTTGAGGGGGAGTAAGGAACGAAAAATTAGGAGCAAGGGGAGTATAGCCGAGTTTTATGGAGGGTTTTTAGAAGCAAAATTCTGGAATTTTCAGAGGATAGTTTCTGTTGGAATAGGAAGCTACCAAAATCTGTTTTGCACTTGGTTGACCAGCCGACTTTAGGAAAGGATTAAGGAGAAGGAAATCTGGAATTTTTTTTTTGAAACAATTCTGATTTGGTATAGCCGATTTTGAGGAAGGTTAAGGGGTACGAAATCTGGAAATTTTGGGGACCAACTCTAATTTCATTTGGGCCACAACTAATAGTGATTTATTGGTTGCTAAGTCATAGAACACTTAAGAACAAATCTCAAGTATACTAGTGAAGATCTCTTGGAAAAGAGAGTTGCAAAAACACAAGCTTTTGGCTAAAATTTTCATTCATAAAATTCTGCAAAATAATGTGAATGAAGGCTATATTTATAGCCTCTTATAAGACACAAGAAACCTACTCAAATTTGGAAACGGATTGCTACTTTCCTAAACCTTAATCGGCTATAGTCTTGGTCAACCTGACCTGGACTTTATTTCCTAATTTCAATGACTAACTTAACTCTTAAATAACCCCTAATTAATGACTAACAAGCTGGAAATTTTAACTAAAAAAAATCACAAGTAACTCGAACAAATGGCTCGAATTTCCTTTACTCTTTGCACCCGATGGCATGATCTTCATTCACATTTGTATCAATGACTTGAATAAGTGTATAAAGTGTTGTATCTTCATGATCAAGTCCTTGAATGTGTGTATGACCAACTTGAGCTTGTACATCATGAACGAAAGCTTGGAATGGCTCTCTAAGCTTCTTAGTACACGCTCGAGTGACTGGACCACTCGAAGTAATTTGAACATTACTCTCAAGCGAACCTTGAGCCGCGAGGTTCGCTTTATTTATTGTGACGACCCCACCTCCCCCTAGGGCGTACTCTAGGGTTTAGTGGACCGCCTGCTCAGCTCTCGCCAAGACTCACTCACTCACTTAAAGAAAACAACTTACAACCATAGAAAGGAAATAAAACAATAATTTCCAAACTTAAAATATACATTAATACTTAAATCCAACTCCAAGGTTTATACCTGCCCAAATATGTCAAAATATTCCAAAATCCAAATACATCCAACCCTAGTCAAGTACTAGCGCGAGTACAATCACAAATATTCAAAAACTAGACTTTGCTAGCTTGTACCAGTCCCCACGCCCTTGCTCATATCTCCTGTAAGGAAAACAAATCTCATAGAATGAGCTAAAGTTTAGTGAGGCTCCAAAACTTCATGCAGACCCAAATAGCAAGTTGACCATGATTTAAAATCACATGTATCAACATAGTGAGCACATGAAGTCAAGAAAATGAGTAATAAAGTTTTGTAAAGCCAAGCATTGGTTATTTAACATGTCACGTGAAAGGATACAGCCGCTATTTCAAAATAGCTCCACCATAACTTGATCAAGTAGTAGTTGACTCTCCGTCAACTTTCAAGTAGAGTGACCAGTCCAGTAGAACCCCGCTTGACGCCAATCCGTCCACCATTCAACCCCCTTACTGGACCCGAATACCACGAGAAATACGCGTGGTAATACTCGAGTATACCGATTAGTCGATGAGGTATCACTCCACTCGACAAAACAAGAGACCCAGGGTTCGTTATCTAATCGACCAGGCCCTTTGCCGGCTCGACTCGATTAACTAGCCTCAGGGTTTCTGAAATTCCAGAGAGTGCTCACGCATAGACAAGTACATCAAACAAGAATATCAAGTCAAGTGCCATCAAGGCATAGCAACAAGTCACGTTTAGGACAAGTGCGATAAAGTATACCTTTGTCCGTCCAAACAAGTCAAATATTATCCATGCACATTAATAAAACATGTAAAAGCAAATATCAAATACAAACATGCACTTGGAAGCACTCACCAAAGGTCTAGTGCTTTTCAAGGTCACGCTCAGGTGCAACTCCTTGGATGGAATCTAAATCTGCGGTAAAATATTATGCAAGAGTTTAAAATCAACTAGGGTTCGAAACATAAGAGTTTCACTTCAAAAAAATCAAGTAAATGCAACTCGTTTAAGTAGTATTCAAGTTACTTATCAAACTCCAGAAAATTCATGCTCGCTCGTTAATTTTTGATAAGGAAGTGGTTTATACTTTTGAAATCGCACTTGGTATAAAAGATCGAGAATATCGTATTTTTAAAGGGTCACTACTTTCACTTTTTCAAAGGTACGAGTTTTGGCAACATTTCAGCTTATATACCTTTACTAAAGAAAAGTCGAATACCATAGACGATCCAAGTCCGATTCGACCTCAAATCTTCGCTCAAGTAACGAGTACATATGGCTAACCCTCGAGTGAAAATAAGCCATATATGGCTTCATTTTTTTCCTTCAAATCAGCCCAACTTCAACATATAAACAAGCTTAACAAAATACCTCTTCAACTAGGCTCAATATCATCAAAATACAAGTCAACTCTAACAATGCAACCGTCAAAATCAAAGCTGGAAACCAATTTTAAAGAAGAAACTATAAGTGGCAGATTTGTCATCCTTCGGTGTTTTGGTCATAACTGCAGCTAGGTATATCAAATCGAGGTCAATTTTAGGCATTTCGAAGCTAAGACACAGGTCTACATTTCCTATGAAGACATCGACACCCAGTTCTCGCATTTTTAGGGTCAAAAATTGAAATTTCAGAGAAGACAGAAAGCTGTTGGTTAAACAGGACATTTGGGCAGTTAGGGGTATTTTAGTCATTTCACAAGATACAGTGCTCCAATTGAGCTGAAATTTTCTGAGTAGAAAGCTAACTCAATTCCCTACAACTTTTATGTTTTGAGCAAGAACTTATTTGGCCTTTATCATGGACGAATATGCAGGTCAGTTTGGGTCCAAAACAGGGCAGAATCACTACAAATGCTGGAATTCTTCTTGCTAAGGTGAAATTTGATGTTTCAATGCTTAAAAGTAACATTCATGCCTTTAATCACTATTCCAAGTCCATATCCAAGCTCATCAACATCGTATACTAGATAAACACCATTAATCAAAATTGAAACTTACAAACCCTAGCTGAATATTCCACCTTACCATCAAAACTAGGAAATTAACCATTACAAGTCAAGATTAAGAACTTCTATACCAACTTTAGCAAGATTAAACAAGAGAAAAGCAAGTTCAAGCCTTATACCTTCCAAAAGCTCCTTGTAAGTGAGAAACAAACCACTCTCTTCCCAAAATTTCAGCACATCAAGCCTTCCAAGCACCAAGAGGTAAGTTTAATCGGTTTAGTTTTATTAATTTCACTCAAACAAGCTTGATTCAAGGATTGAGGTTGCAAGCTTTCTTCTCTCTTTTTCTTCCTCTCACTCTCAGCCAACAAGAAGAAAATGGAGAAGAAATAAAGTCAAGGGAAAGATAAGAAGAAAGGAAATTGGTTTAGTCAAAGTTGGTTGGATTTCCGCCAAGTGTCGCCGCATGGTTAAATCTCAAAATTTTTTCTTTTTCCCTCTTTCTTTTGGTCAAGATTTTCGGCCCCCTCAAGGATATTTTAGGGTTTATATTTCTAAAATAAAAGCAAGGAGATTAAGGTAATAAAGTAGTGTTCAAGTGGTGTATTCAATAGGTAGCAAACGGTGCACGTCGGTTGGAGCCGTTTTTCCTTAACTCGCGCGTACTAGAGTTTTAACTTATGATTCACTAACTTATTATTAGCACTTCTAATCACACATTTTCTCTCACCTAATACTCACTTTTATCCACCAAATTTAGTACACACAGCTCACCACTTAATCACACTATCAAAATATGCAAAAACCCTAATTTACGCTAACTATAAAAGTAAAGGTAAAACTCTCGATTCTCTTACATATTACAACTAATGAGGAAGTAAAGTAGTAGTAAAGGAATTATAAAATAGTTTATTCAAAATAAAAATAAATTATAAGAAAATATGAGCAATTTTTCGAGTCGTCACATTTATTGTCTAGTATAAGCACAATTCTTTCTTGGTTTTGTATGTTACTTTGGTCTGGCATAAGTGTTTCTTTCAAATAAACTGTAATACAAAGAAAGAAATTCCTTTTTTCCTTCTATTTTTTTTTTATTACCCTCATGAATTATGATGCAGAGATAGGTACCAAATTTCGGAGTTCTTGTTTGTTGATCTAATTATATGTACATTTTCTAGTGTACCGGAGACCCAACTAATACATAGAAAAAGACTTTAGCTATTTCAAATTTCAAGGAACTTGTACTATGCTCGAATTTGACACAGCCCAAATTTATTTAGCACTGTGTTTGGTATTCAATAGAAAATTTACTCAAGATAGATACGATTTTATTTTCACATTAATTCCAAGTTTTTCGAGGAGACAAAGACAGCCTTAGTCAAATTTGAAGCTAGGTGTAGACTTAAATGCTCGTATGTGTCCTAAAAAATTTATGAAGCTCCTTTTTATTTTTCTAATTTGCAGTAACAAAATTGTGCTTATGTCACATACGAAAAGTTTCTTAGGTGTGCAAAATATTGAATGCAAAACAAAAGATGTGACGACCATTTTAGGATACATACGTTGTACTTATGTTACACTAACAATTTAGGATACATACATTATGCTTATGGCCATCACATCTTTTGTTACTGAGTCAGAATTTTTTGGGAAGATTGAAATTTTCCGTTTGGTGTACAAAAAACCAATAAAGCGCAATAGTAAAAATAGAGTTGCAGGAATTAGAGATAAAGCCGATCATGTCAGTAACAAAAGATATGATGAGATCATTCTAATTGAAAGAGTGCTTCCCGAAATTCGTTCAAAGTGGCCACGTTTTGTATCTACTGTGATCTATATTCAACAAGACAATGCAAAACCGGATATTGATATTAATGATGATGAATTTGTTGCCGTTGCTGCAAGAGATGGTTTTGATTTTTACGTATGTTTTCAACCACCAAATAGTCCAAATCTTAAATTTTTCAGAGCAATACAATCGCTTCAATATCCAAAGGCACCGAAACATATTGATGAACTTGTTGCTACAATAAAAAAGGAAGAATTGTAATTTTAGTCCCTAATCTATCACTTATGAGTAGAACTAGTCCCGATTCTATTTTTAGTTGCAAATTTGGTTTCCAACCTATTTAATTTTGTGAAAAATGGACAATGGACGATTCTCATCCAATTTTGTAACGAAATCCTGATTGCGTGCAATCACTTGCCAAGATGTAGGAGCATTTTTTAATTTTTTTTAACTCACAAAATGCACGTGACTCCCCTTTGGGATTTCACTTAAATTATCCGAAAATAAAAAATGACCCGGGTTACACAAAGTCACAAACTTTCGTCGTTATCCATCTAAAAACTTTCACCTCCGTCCTCTGCAGTCTGCTCACATTCTTTCCAGGTATCCCCTCTCTCTTCTCTCTGTCCTTTTATTTTTCTTTTGTTTTTCCTTTCTAAAAGGAGTCAAACTTCCTTTGCTCCGGTAAATCCATACATGCTTTACCTTTTTCCCAGTTTTCCTTTTATAGTCTTGCATCTGCGTAGCTTTTCTGTTCCTTTTGTTTTGGGTTTGAAGCGGATGTAGCTTAAATATTATACAGGAGGGGAAGGGATCTGAGGTATTTTTCCATTTTTTGAGCCCGGAATTAGGCCTCCATGCGTGATATACTGTTTATTTATGGCTGCAGAGATTTGTTTGAGAGTGAAACGTTTGAGAGTGAAACTGATATTTTTGTTAATCCTTGAAAGTTTCTGAATCTAATGATGTTTCCCAAAGGCAAAGTTATACTCGGATTTTGATTTTTATTTGAAAATTTTGTGGTAGCTCGTCTATTTAAGATTATGAAAAAAGAATGCTAAACTCATAGTTAGCTTCAGTTTCTAGAGCATGTGCTTCACCTGATTGGTGTTAGCTTTTCATCTTAACGGAAGCAGGAGTTATGAGTATGTTTCTTGCTGTTTTCTTTTTTACTTTTTGTGAGAGAACGCATCTTGGAAGATGTATGTTTATGTTTAGCTTTTCATAGAACCACAATGTGTTTGAGAAAACCATATCTGATTTTGTAGCAATTAAATTACCAAAACTAAAAATCCTGAAATTTCCTTCAAGTTTGAATCGTCAAAGTAGATTTCTTTACTCGGGGTCAATGATGAAAATTCACTCAATTATCACTAATATATGATTATGACCTTTCTTGGATATTATTTACTTTTCATGTTGGTTTTGTTTGTGCAGGAGGATTTCCTAACTGACCATGTTCAGAAACCTGAAATTACTGATTATGCTATCATAATTTAAGTCATCTTCGGGTGCAATGGAGAGTGATTGCCTTGCGGGTTCTTTTCGGCCCTGCATAGACAATGAAATCATGCATAAAGCTTGGAGATTAATTCGATGACGCATCCCTGTTGCTTATCCAACTCAATTGAGTCAAGCTGATCTTTTACACCGAGTTCTACCCGGATAACATACATGTGTAAAATGCATAGCAACATTTTAGCAACAGAATGTCAAAAATTGCTTCCAGATTTAGAGTGAGTAAAGTTATTGGGGCTTACAGGCAGTAATCTTTGCTGTTTGAATGCGCCTTTGAGTTTGACGTATCAAACTTGGATACTGCGGAGTAATGAATTATGTTCCCTATTTTTATTTCTTTTTCCTTCGAAAGGTCATTGATCTTCTTGCTTCATTTTTCTGGATAATCAACCATCTGAGAGTTCTTACCTTCTAATAATCTCCTTAGAAAATTTTATTTAGTCACTTCAATGCAAAAGACATATGGCCTGATATGCACTCGACTTAACAATAATGATGTCACAGAACAATCCATAAGGAAATAATATTGCTCAAGAAGAAACCCCGCATGCTCTCTTTGACAATTTTTCCTTTTTCTAAATTTTATTTGCATTTCCATCATATGGTGAAGGGTGTATTGCTAATTTTTGTTTTCGTACATCCCAAAGCAGGAAAAGAAATTAAAGGACTTTGCTATAGATAAGTTTATTAGGATAGAAAAGAACAGAGATGTGAAAAAATGAAAAGAAGAGAAAATGGGAGGATAGATTTTGACTTTTTAAATAGTTTATTGAGTTACAAACATTGAAACCACTTGCACATTTTGATATAGTGAGTGCACGCGCCACATTCCATTTCTCATTTGGAAGGAATCTGTCAATTGTCCACTTTTATGCAAAATTGGATAAATGAGGGATCAAATTTACTGTTTGAAATAGATTGAGAACTAGTTCCGTACATGGGTAATACATTGGGGATTACAACTACAATTCTCCCAAAAAAAAACTTTCATGGAACTGTCTAGTGAAAGTTTGAATAATGTTGTTCTATCATTGTAATTATGTATGGCTAAAGTGATAAGAGTTCTTGAGGAAATAATTACAACATCTCTCAGAGTAGTAAGAGTAGAATGATGCATGATGAATCTCTTGCTGTTCAAATGAGTTGTGATGTTGATGTTGTAAGAGAGGCTCTTGTTCATCTCCAAGAATAATGGATGTTTGGAGGCTGGTTTCTCGAAGCACGCAAGAAATATTTATGTGAAATTTGATCTTGATCTATCATTTCCTTTTCTTATGTACCAAATGTTTGACTTAGTAATTCTAAATCACGATTAGAGCCCGCATATGTTAGAGACCTCCAATTGTGGCTGAATACTTTTGTTTTTAGTATTTGCATTTTCAATTGGTCTGATCGAGATAGCTACCTTTAGTTATCTGATAGTTGCTCTTGAAACTTTAAGACAAGGAAGAAAAATTCTTTCTTGAGTATCAATACCACTTATTTCCTTAATAATTTAATTAGCAACTTGTTGATTTGCAAATGTAATTAGAATTTGTTGACTGTTGAGCATTTATTACCTTTATTACGTAAGTTCCAATGTTCAGATTTTAATGTATTAGAAGGGCAAAATGGTAAGTTAGTAATAATTTATTTGCCATTTTAAGTAATAACAAATAATTTGGGACAAACTAAAATAGAAACTTTGACATATAAAATCAGACGGAGGGAGTATTGACCCACAAATGGATTCAAATTGATTTATATTGACTCAAACTATTACTCTTTATTTAAGAAGAAAGATAAAAGGGATTGAAAAATATCAAACCATAAAAAATATATTTAATGGTTCAGATTCATGAACTGAGAAATATACAAAATAGGGTTAAGTCTAAAACTTTAGACTGAAACTTGAGATTGAAACTAAGTATATTCCCACTAATCCAAGAGATTGAAAATGAGTATATTCCCATTTGTGACAACCCACCACACCCTAAGGCAAACCAAAGGGTTAAGTAGACTGTCTATCTGAATCTCGTCAGGACTCATTCACTCAAATTAACTTGAGAGATAACATTCCATTAACTAAAGCCATTAACAGTCAATCATGCATAAGTACATCCCAAGCAAAAGTAAAGTTGTCTTAGTCTAAACCATTTAATATATATATATATATATATATATATATATATATATATATATATATATATAACCCTTGAACATAAAAGTCAAAATAACTATAACATTTAAGTACAAAAGGAATCTTCCAAGTATAATTTCAGGTCTTGGCTTAACTCCTGGGGACTCTCCCCACTCTCGTTTTCCCCTCCTGTAAGAAAAACAAATCAAATGGATTGAGCAAAATCTAGTGAGGTTTCCCAAACAAGCAATAATCAATAAACACTTAACACATAATCAAAATTAAGTAAGAAAAGAACACTTCATTGAATAAAGTAAAGAACACTTCACTGAACAACCACTTTCAAAAGGATATGGTGCTCGCATTAGAGCCACTTTAATGCACTACACACTCCACCAAACTCCTCCTTATAACCTCCAAACAGTAAACACTTCCCTCACTTAGATGGCCATATCAGTAATTTGCTACACTGTGGTAATATAAGAGCATACTGAAACACTTACCTAAAGCTATCGTCCTACCTGACCAACCCTTTTGCTAGCTCGAATAATCCATTGAATAGAGGATTTTGGGGCCTAGTTCAACCAGTACGGTAAAGTAAACACATGGCTTATAGTCATGCACACTTACAGTAACATTTGGTTAATTATCAACCTTCAAATTCAACTAAGTCGAGTGCGATAAAGTACACCCCCAACTTCGAAGGCGAGGGACAATTGAGATACTGATGTGAGCACAGAGTCTCAAGTGTCAAGTTACTTGCTCATTAAAAGGGCTACTTGAAGTTGTTTGGAAGAAAGAGATTAAAGACCGAATTTTCCGGTTCAAGTTTCATTAATATTGTTTCTAGTTATGGCCGAATGTAGCTTAGTCCACAGTTAATCATTATTTGGACTGAATTAATAGTTAATAAAATGGTCCAACTCTTAAGCTTGGAACCATTCCTTTAGTTAGGGTTATAGGTCAAGTTTCAAGGTCCATTAGTTGTGTTAGGGAATTATGGTGTAAGGCACATAAAAACATCGTTTCTTTCTTAAATAATCAAACTATGAGGATACAAAAATTTGAGAACATCGTTCTTGAGAGGTTTCTCTCTTTGGCTCTATGAGCTTCCGCCGAACATCTAGAATCGTCTAGTGTTCATTTTTGGTTTATCAATCAAGAATTCCATCCTTAATTGTGGTGCCTTCTAACAAATTCCTAGGGTTCGTTAGTGGAAGGACCCGAATTTTATTTTAGTTATTTTTATTTTATTTTACTGGCTTATTTAATTATTTATTTATCCATTTACTCTGAATAATTTATTTCATCCATTTTAAATCCATTTGCACGGAACAATGTCTCATTTATATTTTTAAAACGTTTCGTTATCGAATTTAATTTTTCTGCGGCTCGTCTAGCGAGAAATAGCGATTACACGTTTTTCGAGGCAAATTCGATCCGAGAGTACATTAATTTTGGAGAATTAAGGATGATTAATAGTAGACTAAGAAAAGTTACTTGAGGGATTAGATGTGAGTGAGTTAAATTAAGTTCAATTAGGAGCACTAATTGCTTACTAACCGATTGTTGACTTTTGCGGTTTCATGACACCTTTATGTCATTCATCTTATCACACCATCAAATCACCTAACTACCACCCAAAACCTTTCTTCCTCTCCACTCCTCTTGGCCGACTCCCCTTCCCGATTTCCCCTCAAAATTTCAGCTCTCTTGTCCTCCATTTTCCTCCAAGAAAGCTCTCCAAATTTGCTCTTTTCTTGGTTCTTCATACAAGCTTGGAAGGTGGCTTGATCAAGGAAGAAACTTGGTGATTTAAGAGCTCAAACCCTAGTGTTTAGTCTTTATCTTGGTAGCAAGGTAAGCATCCAAAGAAACCTCAACTTTTTCCTCTCAAATCTTAGTAGTAAGTTAGTCTAGTTAGTTTAGTTGTTGGGTTGGTGATGGGTTATATTTTTACCCTAGTCTAGACTGGCACTTTTAGAGATTGTAATCTTTTGTGTAGGGGATAAAGGCCTTTTGTTGTTTTGTACATTTGCAACTTAGTACGTTTTCCTATGATTTTGCTTATCTCCCATTTCTTTTGAAATGATTTGTTGAAGTTATCCTCACTTGATGTAACTATTATGATCTTTTACGACACATAAAAAAATTTACTTTACTTTAATTGATTTTACGGCTTATATGTATATTTAATTTATTATCCCACACCTTTAGACCTGTAATAAGATCATGAACAGCACTTGAGAATAGTTTTACAAACCCTGAGAGAGCGCCAACTTTTTGCTAAGTTCAATAAATGTGAGTTTTGGTTGGAAGAAATAGCCTTTCGAGATCATATAATCTCTAAAGAAGGATTTTTTGCGGATCCAGCTAAGGTAGAAGATTTTCTAAGTGGAAACGACCAAAGAACCCTACTGGAATTCGGAGTTTATCAAGGACTTTTCTAAGATTGCAAAACCCTTAACTGAGTTGACTAAGAAGCATGGTAAGTTCATTTGGGATTTTCAATGCGAGGAAGGGTATCAAGAGTTGAAAAAGTACTTAACCAAGGCACCTGTGTTAGCATTGCCAAGCGAAGGAGATGGTTTTGTGGTTTATACAAATTCTTCAAAGAATGGTTTAGGATATGTATTGATGCAAAATGAAAAAGTGATTGCGTATACCTCTCGTAAGTTGAAAACTCATGAACAGAATTATTCGACCCATGACTTGGAATTAGTAGTAGTAGTGTTTGCCTTGAAAAGTGAAGACATTATTTATATGGAGTGACTTTCGAGGTTCACTGATCATAAGAGTCTTAAGTATTTGTTCTCCCAGAAAGAGTTGAATTTGAGGCAACATAGATGGGTGAAATTTCTGGAAGATTATGACTGTACTGATAGGGTGTTAATTGTTAGTCATTTTCTGATTGATTTCCCCCATTATTTGTGCCAAATATTTTGTTAATTGTCGGATTCTATTTATAATTGGCATTTGGACATAATTGCAGGGGTGGAGTACAAAATCTTGAAAAGTGAAGGATGAGATGTGCAAATATGCAAAGAGTTACAAGTCGATTCCAATTGGAACACAAAAGTTTCCTATTTTGATGGCCGTTTGGTGCGTTGGTAGAGGAAACCAAAAAGAAATAGGACTCTTTGTAATTAGTCCTTGGAGATTAGGAAACAAGGAGTTAGAGGTTTCCTTGTTAAAAGGGAATTCTTCTTATTAGTAGGATAGCTTCGTTTTTTTTGGGGGCTTCGGCCGTTCCTTCGTTTTCTTTGTTTTTCCTTTTCTGTCTCTTCTATTAATACGACTGGAACATAGCTTTGTTTTAAAGAATTACTTCTGCAATTTTGCATGGGATTTCCTCCATGAAGATGAACTAACTCCTTTTTCTAGTCAAGGGTTAATTTGAAGACGCGGTTCCGAATATCTATGAGATCGAATTATTTTACTTATTTCTTTTGTTCATTGGTATTTGTATGTTTTCTGGTTTAATTGCTTATGATTGTTTTATTATTTGAATGTCACGGGCCCGATATTCGAATTAACCTAATAATCTACTATCATATTAATTGATTGAATCCGTAATTGTTTTATTGATTAATACCAGTGGCGACTAGCGTAATTGGTTTCATGTTAGGGAAACGTATGATCTAACTTAAACAAACTCTCGTAGCGTGTTTGTTAGTTAGGGTTGGATTTTTCTAATTCTTAATGCAATTGAGGAATTAAATCCTACGGTCGTACCTAAGGTTATTTCTTGGTTAGAGAAATAGTTAACGGACGTACCTTGACTATCGAAAAAGTAAGGAAATGTTGGTTGTTTATCGCGTGTATGACAACTATAACCAATCTAGTAATGAGTAATTGAATTATCTTTGCATCGATGATCTGTTGAATGGACCATATCTGAAAAGTTGAACCTTTGGCTAGAATCATATTGGCTATTGATTAATTCTTGTTTAATTCTATTAGTAGTTTCATTAGTTAGTTAATTAGTTATTTTATATTCTCCAAAAATTTCCCATACTTCGGACTCTGGAAGAAACGAATTATCCCCAATCCCTGTAGATTTAACTCTAATCACCGCTATATACAAAATTTGTATCTTTCTTGAGTAGGTGATTATTATTGCACAAGCTCGACACCTATCAATTTTTGGCGCCGTTGTTGGGGACTGATGCCTGATTAATTTTTTTCTTTTTAAGTTCATCTTGTTTTCTTTTTATTTTATTTTATTTTTCTCTTATTTTTTTTATATATAGTTTATGGCTGCTAACATTCCGTATTTTGGTGATAAATTGGATTTTATTTCTAGAAAGAGTTATGAGACTTGTGCTTTTTCTAATGATCAATGGGCTCTTGCAAATTGTGAAACTTATTTTGCCTCAGACCATTCAACCGACATATGTCCTGCATTTCAAGATAGTCTAAGTGCTCCAATCGATACTTTTGAAAATTTTTTACCTCAATATCAAACATGATATGACCCTTATTCAAATGGATATGATCAAGGGATGGTGGGATGATTCTAATTTTAATTATGAACAAAGGCCAATAGATTTTCAACAGCTAGAGTCTCAAGAACCATCATCCATGTCAGGTATGTCTCCTGAAAAAATAATTGAATTACTAGCTGCTAACACATATTAACTTCAACAGGAGACACATCAATTGCGACAGGAGATACATCTATTTCAACAGGAGACGCAAAGGTTGCTTAAAGAGATGGAAGAGGGAAGGCGTGAATTTGCATCTACAATGAGTAAATTGATTTCTGCAATTTATGAAGAATTGCTCTCACAAACCATCAACGACCTTAAAGAAGATGAGAGTACAATTATCTTGACAAATGACATGGAACTGCGAGAGTTTCAAGAAGAAGAATCTAAAGATGCAGTTGAAAAGGGAATTGAAGTGCAAGAAATGAGACCCCAATATCAAATGATTCAAGTAAATGAATCCAGTGAACAATCTCCAAATGCGGTGACATCTCTTCCATTCCTTAATCAATATTCTTCTGACTTTTATTCTTTAATTCCTGTTGATGAGATTGACTTTATTATGCCAGACGATTTTGAGTTTCATGACAGGAATAAGTTAAAAGTTGTGATGGCAAAATATCTCGAACCAGTAAGTGTTCGTGATGGAGGAGTGAGTGAAGAAATTAAGATTCTTGTTGACTTGTTTTGCGCCATCTACTAATCTATGGAAGACCATACTTCGTGTGCTCGAGAATTATTCTATTTAAGAGAGTTATCAAGGATATATAGAGGATGAAGTATTGAAATGAGCCACACGATTTTATCCTCCGTGAATAAATATGGCAATGTCTAGCCAAAGACATTAAAGCAAGGCACTGCTTGGGAGGCAATCTAAGGCTTTTTGTTTTGTTTTTATTTTCTTATGTTTTTGGAGTTTTTGTTATGTGTTAGTTGCATTTAGTGATTTATTGCTTTTGTTACAGGGAGCTGGCAGTTAGACGTGCCCATGCCAAGTGGTCACGTCTAAGGAAGGAGGTTTTAATTTGGCGGATAGAAGACTTCTTAGTAGTTAGACGTGCCCATGCCAAGTGATCACGCTTAAGGAAGGCAATTCGCGTCTGCGGGCAGAAGACTCTCCATTAGTTAAGCGTGCCCACGCCAAGTGGTCACGCTTAAGGAACTCAATTTTCAAAAATTGGTCAGAAGACTCCCTAGTAGTTAGGCGTGCCCACGCCAAGTGGTCACGCTTAAGAATCTTAATTTCCGTGGGTTGGTTAGAAGACTCAAGGGCAGTTAGACGTGCCCACGTCTAACGTGCAGTGATTCAAAAAAAATTTCATTTCATTTCTTTTTCTTTCTTTCTTTCTCACTTCTCTTTTTTTCTTCTCTCCCTTTCTTTTTTCTTCCTTTCTTTCCTTTTCCAGTCGCAGGACCATAACCTTAGGACCTCAAACTCCGCTGCTCGTGTCGTTTCTGCTCGTCACCATTGCTACCACACCATGCTGCCGGCGCTAGCCACTTCCCATGTTCATCTCCATTTTCACTATCTGTGGGCATCTCCTATTTTGGGTTGGAAGCAATAAAGATCCACCATGTTGGCTTCACACTACCAATCCCACCTATGCCATAGCTGCTCAAGACCCCCCTTTGATGATCAGAGAAGTTTTGTTGTCCCTTTTTGCTTTGTATTTTATTCTTTATTGCTTATATTGGGGGCAATGTAAGATTTAGATGTGGAGGGAGTAGTATATTGATATTTTATTGAAAAAGTGTAAGTGTAGGCATTTTTGTTGAAATTTTTTGTTTGACTTTGTCGAATTTTATCCAATTTTTACCTATCTTTGTGCATATGTGTGATTGTTCCTGATTAATGATGGTTAGATGTCTCGAAATTTTTTATTGTTAAGATTTTACACTCTAAGGTGTTAAGTATGACATGGTTAAGTTTAAGAGTATCTTTTTGGTGAATATTTGAGATTTTGTGACTTTTGTACTTTTGGCTAACTTCTCTAAGTATGGTAAATATTTGTCTAGCATTTTTTATGCAAATTGGTTCAACTATTAATCTTAGTTCTCCATTTTTAAGAAATGAAGCGGGTTTGTGTGATTTTTAATTTTAATTTGGTGCTTATTTATGAATAGTATTCGGCTATACTCCGCTAGTATTGTTGCTTAGTAACCAGAGGTCTTCACAATAAGTGTCGACTTTCGCGTCAAAAACGACGATAGCTATGAGTATGTGGTTTTCAAGCGATGATGGCTGAATAACTGGACTCCTTCATGTGGCCAATGTCGGATTCGCGTCAAAACGCTTGAATAGCTAAAAATTAAGCATTCCCCCTGGAAAAAAAAATTAATCAAGTGTCGGGATATTTTAGAAAAAAAATTATGCTAATAGTGAAAAGTGTGAAAGTATTTGAATAAATTGTTATCCCGCTGATCCATGAATTTTAATGTTGAGATTTTGCTTAATAGTCGAACCATTTGCTTATGGATGTTGGTTGAATATTTTATATTCTTAGATTAGTTAGTCATAAATTGAAAGAGTTCTCGATCTTGAAAACTAACTAGAGAGATATTTCTTGAAGATTGCCACTAATACTTGACATATGTTTTAATTGTATCTTAGCAATAGAAGATTTGAACAATAGCCATTGTTTGAATTTGATTATTTAATTGTACTCATACTTGAGGACAAGCATGATTTAGGTGTGGGAAGAATTGATAGGGTGTTAATTATTAGTCATTTTCTGATTGATTTACCCCATTATTTGTGCCAAATATTTTGTTAATTGTCAGATTCTATTTATAATTGGCATTTGGATATAATTGAAGGGGTGGAGTACAAAATTCTGAAAAGTGAAGGATGAGATGTGTAAATATGCAAAGAGTTACAAGCCGATTCCAATTGGAGCACAAAAGTTTCCTATTTTGATGGCCGTTTGGTGCGGTGGCAGAGGAAACAAAAAAGAAATAGGACTCTTTGTAATTAGTTCTTGGATATTAGGAAACAAGGAGTCAGAGGTTTCCTTGTTAAAAGGGAATTCTTCTTATTAGTAGGATAGCTTCGTTTTTTTTGGGGGCTTCGGCCATTCCTTCGTTTTCTTTGTTTTTCCTTTTCCGTCTCTTCTATAAGTACAACTGGAACACAGCTTTGTTTTCGAGAATTACTTCTGCAATTTTGCATGGGATTTCCTCCATGAAAATGAACTAACTCCTTTTTTTAGTCCAGGGTTAATTTGAAACGCGATTCCGAATATCTGTGAGATCGAATTATTTTACTTATTTCTTTTGTTCATTGGCATTTGTACGTTTTCTGGTTTAATTGCTTATGATTGTTTTGTTATTTGAATGTCATGAGCCTAATATTTGAATTAACCTAATAATCTACTGTCATATTAATTGATTGAATCCGTAATTGTTCTATTGATTAATACCAGTGGCGACTAGCGAGATTGGTTTCATGTTAGGGAAACGTATGATTTAAGTTAAACAAACCCTCGTAGCGTGTTACTTAGTTAGAGTTGGGCTTTTCTAATTCTTAATGCAATCGAGGAATTAAATCCTACGGTCATACCTAGGGTTATTTTTTGGTTAGAGAAATAGTTAACCGTCATACCTTGACTATCGAAAAAGTAAGGAAAGGTTGGTTGTTTATCTCGTGTATGACAACTATAACCAATCTAGTAATGAGTAATTGAATTATCTTTGCATCGATGATCAGTTGAATGGACCGTGTCTGAAAAGTTGCACTTTTGGCTAGAGTCGTATTGGCTATTGATTAATTCTTGTTTAATTTTATTAGTAGTTTCATTAGTTAGTTAATTAGTTATTTTATATTCTCCAAAAATTCCCCATATTTCGGACTCTGGAAGAAACGAATTATCCCCAGTTCCTGTGGATTCGACCCTACTCACCGCTATATACAAATTTTGTATCTTTCTTGAGTAGGTGATTATTATTGCACAGGTTCGACACCTGTCATGTACGCTTAACTATCACCCTGGAAGAGCTAATGTGGTGGCAGATGTCTTAAGCCGTAAGGTGCAAGTGGCTAGTTTAATGGTGAAAGAATGGCATATGCTAGAAGAAGTTAGTGTTAGAATCCGCGTCTTGAGCCACAAAAGGGTAAATTTAGGAATATTACTGTAAGATCCACCTTGTTAGAGAGAATCAAAGAAACTCAAAAAGGAGACCCTATAAGATTATTCAACGCGTAGGAAGTGTAGCTTACAAGTTGGAATTGCCTTTGAATTTATTCAGGATTCATGATGTCTTCCATGTTTCCATGCTTAAGAAATATTATCCTGACCCGTCCCATATGTTATGACCAGAAGAAGTAGAGATTGATGAGAAATTGTCACATCAAGGAAGGCCAGTAAAGATTTTAGATCGAAAAGTGAAGGAGTTAAGGCGCAAGCAAATCCCTCTAGTGAAGGTTTATGGAGAAATCATGGAATGGAGAAAGCGACTTGGGAAGTAGAAGAGGAGATTTGAAAGAAGTACCCAAAATTGTTCCTAAATCAAGATATGAATTTCAAGAAAGAAATTCTTTTAAGGGGGGAAGGATGTAAGGACTCGAATTTTATTTTACTTACTTTTATTTTATTTTACTGACTTATTGAATTATTTATTTATCCGTTTACTCTGAATAATTTATTTCATCTATTTTAAATCCATTTGCACGGAACAATATCTCATTTATATTTTTAGAACGTTTCGTTAGCGAATTTAATTTTTTTTGCGGCTTGTCTAGCGAGAAATAGCGATTACACGTTTTTCGAGACAAATTTGATCCGAGAGTATATTAATCTTGGAGAATTAAGGACGATTAATAGTAAACTAAAAAAAGTTAATTGAGAGATTAGATGTGAGTGAGTTAAGTTAAGTTCAATTAGGAGCACTAATTGCTCACTAACCAGTTGTTGACTTTTGGGGTTTCATGATACCTTTATGTCATTCATCTTGTCACAACATCAAATCACCCAACAACCACTTAAAATCTTTCTTCCTCTCCACTCCTCTTGGCTGACTCTCCCTTCCCCATTTCCCCTCAAAATTTCAGCTCTCTTGTCCTCCATTTTCCTCCAAGAAAGCTCTCCAAATTTGCTCTTTTCTTGGTTCTTCATACAAGCTTGGAAGGTGGCTTGATCAAGGAAGAAACTTGGTGATTTAAGAGCTCAAACCCTAGTGTTTAGTCTTCATCTTGGCAGCAAGGTAAGCATCCAAAGAAATCTGAACTTTTTCCTCTCAAATCTTAGTAGTAAGTTAGTCTAGTTAGTTTAGTTGTTGAGTTGTTGATAGGTACACAAGAACCTTGACATTAGGTAGTGGACTTGAAGTGGCTGTATAGATAGAGGCCTTGAGTATTATTGTGTGTTTATGTGCTTTTTTGATGCTTATTATGAGAAGATATGGTTTAGTTCTAGTTGGATAGTTGAAAAGAAAGCTAGAGGAATGAGAGATGCTTGCTGGCCGAAATTTGCTGGTTGTTCCTCTCTTATTAATTTCAAAATTTTGATGTTATTTTGGTCTCAATAATGCTTGATATATGATGGTGTTTATGTGTGTTTAATATCTCCCAAAAAGTTTTACAATTGGTTGAGTTAAAGTAGGGTTTAAGTGAGGAAGAGATCTGGAAAATTTTCTGATCAGCCTGACCAGTACTCACGTTTTGGGTCATAACTTTCTGTTTGGGAGTTGAAATCGAGTACTGTTTGTGGCATCCAAAACTAGACTCCGAGAGCTTTCCTTCGATATAAAATGCACCTCCTAATTCATTTCCTATAAGCCATAGTGAACTGGCAAAAATGACTAACTTTCCCTCACTGCTTTCATCCGGAGGAACAGTCTTAGCTGCAGTTTGTAGCTCAATTTCACCTATCTTGTAAAACGAAGTTTAAGACAGTTCCTTCTAATGATTTTTAGCATTTTGAATCTAGTTTTCAGTACCACAAACCTCGCTAAATTTGGAGTTGTGTAGCTCTAGTTTTAATCAGATTTTGAAACTCTGTCAAGCACATCAGAACTGGAATTTCGTGAAACAGGTCACAATGATCCGTTTTCTTAAAACCATTGTATCTTGGTGTAGAACGGTCCGAATTAAGTTCCGTTTGTTGCATTTGAAAATAGTTAGAATTCTAATTGTGGTATAAATTTCAAGGGTTGATTCCATTTCTACGAATTTTGCCGAATTTCCAAATTTTATTGAAATATCAAACCTGTTTTTCTTTGTCCTGTCTGGAACAGTGACTTTGAGCTAAAATCTGAATGATTTTGAATTGGATTCTGAGTAAAGTGTCTTCTAGAGAGTTTTAGTGCTTTGAGTTTAGTTTCCAACGGTATAAAGTTTCCAACTTTTGGACTTCCTGAACTCAAGATACAATTTTCCAAGTAGTGTCGCACAAAGTTGAAAATTTCCTGTTTTCAAGCAAAGACTCCTTTTAAGCACTCTTAACCTTCCTTTGAGATTGTTGGACTGTTTTAATGGTTGGATATAAGGTTCCTTTGAGCTTTAATCCTTCATTTTAAACCTTGGTTTCCAAAGGATTAAATCTCTTTTAATGATTCTTCTTGGTCGCCTAACTTTCTTGGCTATTAGCACCTCTTTTCATACTTGAGTTTTTGACTTCAATCCCTATTCTTATACCCTCGATTTCCATGAGTTCGAACTCTAAAAAGGGGGCGTTTTGACTAGAGTAAGTCTTGGTGAATTTCACTAGTTTATACTCGAAACTTGGTATCTTTAGCTTTGATATTTACTATGAAAATGAGTGGAGTTTTGGATGAGTTTTGACTCCATTAGTTTGAAAAAGTGAATGCTCTTTATGTTTTAAAATTTGGTTATGAGATTAGAAGTTTCAAGGAATGAAAACCATATATCTTTTTTCTTGATTTTCGTGCCGAAAGAGAAAATGATACTTTTTTTTGGAATTGAGATTACTTACCACGACTTGAATTAAAAACGTCGACCTTTGAACTCTCTTTGAGCATTATTTCAACGATTTAGTGAGAAAAGTTCTTTTAACTCGATTCGACTTGTGATCTTGAGAGTGGGTAGCAAGAAAATATTTTCTTTGTAACCTTGGTCGAGTACCTAGATAATCATGATTGTACATGTCTCAGGTGGTCACGAGAACGCCGAAGAGCTCATCTGACTCTCACTTTGCTCTTGTTTTGCCTTGACTTTTGGTGAGTGTCAAGTGCATGTTCGATGTTAATATGATTAAATTGAGATTTGTATAAGTGCTATATGATACATGAATTTGCCGAGGCGAGGGTGTACTTTACCATCCTCGTCCTCTCTCTCTCTCTCTCTCTCCTGATTACATGACACTTGTTACATGAATATATATGACTTGCACTTGTACATGAACATGTTTTAAGCCGTGAGCACTGAGCGGCTAGAAGTATCGTGCCCTATTCGGGTGGAAGGTACCGCTCACCCCGACTCAGTGCTATGATCGACTCTAAGTCGATTGGAGCGTCGTCTCATTGAACCTTATACTTGTGGGGACGCCCCAACCCATTGACTAACCTTGTAGCTCGAGCCGGCAAGGGTTTGGTTGAAAAGCTTGGTGAACCTTGGGAAATATTATAGTTTGATCTTTTGAGATCTCGCTTGGCATACTCGAATAGTATCGTCATCTCATGCGTGTTTGGTTCCAGATCCGAGTAGGTGTTATGTTGGATGGAGGAAGTAAGTGGAGCACTATAGTCGTGTTACTACTTGGGTTGGCGGAGGGTCAATCCCAGATGGCTCACATTAATCGAGACGTGGAAATAGCTCTTGAGAGCTCCTGTATCCTCCTTGTGTGTTAATTCCTACTTGTGCACTTAAATGAAATGCCATGTTTAAAGTTGCTTTTAAGCATGCTATTCGATTAATTGGTTCTACGTGCCTACTTGCTTGCTTGTTTTCTTGGCTTCACTGAGCGTTAGCTCATCCTTTTAAGTTTGTTTTCCTTAACAGGTTTTGGAGGTAGAAGTTGGAGTTCTTAGACTAGGGACTTAGTTGAAGCTAGTATACTTTGGTATGTTATGGGAGACCATTAAAGTGTAAATTTTGTATGCTTGGGTTTTATGGTTTGTAATCATAAATGGTATACTTGGGAGTTTCGAGCTTGTATATTTGAAGTATTTCTTAATTAAGTCGATGGTTAATTTGTAATCCTTTATTAAGCTTGAATGAGTGCGTGAGTCCTAACGAGAGTTGAACAGACGCTCCGCTGATACCCTAGGGTTCGCCCTAGGGAGAGGTAAGGGTGTCACAGTTAGTTCGTTTGATTTTGGGTCAAGAAGATTCTCAATCACGAGGATTAGAGAGGTCCGGAGTAGGAAATTCCATCCAATTCAAATCTGTGAATATCACCATTGATTCGGGGTTCATCATCGCGATTCTTGTCATCAACGAGATTCATATCAGCATGCATCAGAGCTAGTTGGTGAATTTTTCAGGTTATATCTTTTGTGTTTCTGTAATTCATTAGTCTTGTGAAAGTTTTAGGACCATCCATTGCCATTTAAAACTGCTATGGATTGTTTTTGTTCATCGAGTTTCTTGTTTGTTCATCACGTCTTGAATTTTCTGCTTGTCGTTAATTTATTATTTTGCAATCTGTCCATGTTAATTTTCTGTTGTTTTCATTGTGTTTAAGTCCAGAATTTTGGTGTTAAATTGTGATGGTTGTTAGTGTTTTATTCCAGAAAATTTGACAAGAAAAATTCTAGCCATAGGGTTTCTTAGTGTTCATCGCATCTTGCCTTGTTTCTAGTTGGTTTTTGAAACAATCTGTCCGAAACTTCCAGCCGTTAGTTTCCTTTGTTTTGTCCAGATTATATAGTTAATTCTTATTGTTAATTCATATCCCTTTGCTGTAAAAAATCCCAGGCAAATTCTACAAATTTCCAGCCGCTAGTTGTCTATCTAGCTGCGACCAAAACTAGGGTTTCGTGTTCTTGAATCTGTCCGTAGTAGTTGTTTTTTATTGCATGTGTTCTTGTTTCCAGCATCTTGTATGACTGTTGTATCATGATTTCATGAAAGTTTCAGTCAAGAAAAACGATATACAATTGTTAGTTTTTGTAACAAACTTCTGGTCATGATTTTGTTTGAAGAATCCAAGTCATTGTTTAGGGTTCTTGTTAGAGTTTGGCTGTGCTTCTAGAATTTGCATCTAAATTTGGACTGTTCACACATAAAAATTCTTGGAACCTGAGTTGAAAACCCAAAGTTCTTGAAGTTCTTGATTGTTCAAGTAACGATCTTGAAGTACTTGAAGCTCTCATTCATGAATTCTTGAAGTTACTCAACCCTAAACCAGTTTTTGTTTAACCGAGATACCTTGAATTGTTTGGGGGCAATAAACCCTCAAGTTTCTATTGTTTCTTGATTCTAGAAATATCTTTACATTCTTGTGTGAATTCCAGAAATTTTCTAGGTTTTTGGGAGCCAAAAGCTGATTATACCAAACCTGCAAATTTTCCAGCAGCTAAGCATTGCGTTCTTGAGTTCTTGATTGGTTTAATCTTAACCAGAATTTCAGCCACGAAACTTTGTTGTTACAGCCACAAAACTTGAACCATTAGACACCAAAAATCACACCCAAATTGGTGTTTTTGAGGGTGACACTACAGCTGAACAATAAAACAACAAAACAGCAGCAACTACAACCCAAATCCCCTTTGGATTACAAACCCTGAATCCAACAGCTTTTATTCCAACTTTGTTTGGGAAACTTGTGAAACCAGCTGTTAAATCCTTAAACCAGTGGGAAAAGGGGATCGAAACAGACTTGTTTCAAGATATCATAGTCCAAAAAAAAGATTCCAGATTGCAACAATCAGTCATGAACAAGTCCAGAAATTAGAGTTGAGTCACCAAGTACCAAATTGTCTTGCTTCGAGTCTTTAGTTTTTCCTTGTGGCATTATTTTACTCCTTTTTCCAGTAGCATCTGGCCAAATTCTTTGTTCTTAGAGCCCAGAAAATCACATCTAATTCCTAGTTCATTTAGCTCCTAAGGCTCAGACAAATTCCAGAATTTCTGTCAAAAGTCGAACGTTCCAGCCTTGTTGCAGCCGTGTCACATCTTTACTAGAACATTGAGTTGAGTTCATTTCCAGTTTCTTGTGTCGTCATTTTGTTACATATTCCAGTAGTTTTAGCAATAGGTTTCATTCATAGAACACCACATAAAGTCTACAATTCCCAGCTCGTTAGGTCATAATTTCCTCTAGAAATTTCTAGATTTTCAAAGTGCCCAAAAATTCCAGATTTGAAGTGTCATTCTTACTAGTCTTGAGTCGCAACTTTGCTGGTTGTTTGAGTTGTTAATTACCAGTTAATTCTAGTAATTTTCAGCCTCACACACGTCTTCAAAGTTCTAGTTTGTGTTGTGCAAAAAAAAATTCCAGATTTTGAGTTGTCTTTTGAACTAGTTTGTCAAGTCATTTCACTAGTTGCTAAGTCGTTGTTTCAAATGTCATTCCAGTAGATTTCCAGCTTTATTATTGTTCCAAAATCGAGTTTTCTCCTTGTTTTATACCAGAAATTGTGTTTTCTTTGTGACATTAAGTACACTTATTAGTCGGCACCCAAGGGACTTGAAAGTAGAGTTGATCGAAGCACTTGAAGGCGATTCTTACCTATTCAAGGGAGGCAACCGAGATGCTATTTAAGAGCTTTGGTAAGATTATTAGAGAGAAATTTAAGTGTAAACATGAGTGTTGAGTGCATACGCATGGGGGAGTGAAGTGAGGACAAACTTTTGTTACTAACTTGTTTTTGCAAGTTTTACTCTAAGATGTCTAATCAAGATTGGATAGGTTTAGATGAAGTTTTAGATGCCATGAGGGTAGAATTTGATCAAGTTTTAGATGACATTTTTAGACCTCTTCATGGGTGACTTGATCGAATCGAAAAAAGGATGCCAAGAGGAGAGGTTCCCTACAATCTATTTCTTCAAAGTCAACATATTCCAGAAGAAAGGAGGAGATTCATTCAACCACTTCCAATCCTAAGCTCGTAGTTGAAGAAGGATTTGATGGAGTATGGAAGTCTTATGTGAATAAACTAGTTGACTGCAATCCTCGAGGGTCATATAAGGACCTTATCGCACCATTGGTTGAGAAGAATAACATTCTTTTGCATCCAAGCTTTGATCATGAACCAGTTGTGTCTGAAATTCCATCTAAACTAGTTACTATTCAAGAGCTAGTTGGAGAGACATTGTGTAAGATGCAAAATGAGATTGTGAGGTATAAGGAAAGATTCAAGGAGAGCATGAAAGAAAAAGAGAGGAACTAGAGCTAGAATTGACAAAGAGTGAGTCAATCATTGCAAAATCAAAGAGCTCACTTGAGATTGAGAGATTTGTTGTACAAGATGAGGAAAAACAAGAGTGGTTAGGAATAGTCAAAAGTGAGGAGAAAGACTTGTTTTCTACTAACACTCTTCATGTCTCTTTGCCTAGTGTTTTTGTTGAGTTAACTCTGGTTCAAAAAGTGGTGACAAGTCGCACATGTAAATCTCAACAAGTGGCGATTGATGCTGCCCAAGGTATAAATGATTTGAGCTCCTGGCAAAGGAAATGTTAGTTGGAACGTGCATATTGGTTCGTGATCAAGTTGAATAGAAGGCATGTTTCTTGACTCGCGTTCATCAAGACATTCTTTAATGTGCTCTATTGTAACCAGTGATTCGATTTGAGGACAAATCTCCTTCAAGAGGAGAGGACTGGTGTGAACATGGAATCTCAAGTGTCAAGTTACTTGCTCATTAAAGGGGCTACTCGAAGTTGTTTGGAAGAAAGAGATTAAGGACCGAATTTTCTAGTTCAAGTTTCATTAATTTTGTTTCTAGTTGTGGCCAAATGTAGCTTAGTCCATTGTTAATCATTATGTTAATAAAATGGTCCAGCTCTTAAACTTGGAACCATTCCTTTAGTTAGGGTTATGGGTCGAGTTTCAAGGTCCATTAGTTGTGTTAGGAAATTATGGTTTAAGACACATAAAAATATCGTTTGTCTCTTGAATAATCAAATTACGAGGATAAAAAAATTTAAGAACATCATTCTTGAGAGGTTTCTCTCTTTGGTTCTACAAGCTTCCATTGAACATCTAGAATCGTCTAGTGTTCATATTCGGCTTATCAATCAAGAATTTCATCTTTGATTGTGGTGCCTTCTAACAAATTCTTAGGGTTCGCTAGTTCATTTGATTGTGGGTCAAGAAACTTCGCAATCACAGGGATTAGAGAGATCCGGAGTAGGAAATTCCATCCAATTCAAACCTGTGAATATTAGCATCGATTCAAGGTTCATCATCGCAATTCTCGTCATCAACCGAATTCGTATCACATACACTTTACAATGAATCACTAACGATATCTCCATAGTAAGTAATTTATCATATAAAATCACTTAAGAAACACATAAGCAATTAATACACAAATACGAAAACACTCACCACTACTTAGTTTGAAATTACTCTTCGGCGCTAGGACCCTTTCCGATTCACCCTCGGCTCCTGGGATATTTGTAAATTTATTAGATTATTTGTTAAATTTCCTAAAGTGATGTTTAACTGTAATACTTAGTGAAATTAAGGGTTTAAGTGATTATTCTAGCTTTTTAGGCTTACTTAATTCTTTTAACTAAACTTAACTTAATATGATACAATGGGCTAAAAGTTTATATGTATACCTATATGTATAATCCAAGATGTTTAAATGTATACATAGAGTTTTGAGGTAATCTTAGTACTTATATTATTCTAGTACATCAAAGGTTCAAAGTTAGTAAGTTTTCTAGAATTTGGCAGTTTAGAAATCTTATGAATTTCCTTGATTTTATCCTAGATGTTGGATGAATTTTGTAAGTAAAACTTTCATGAGGTAGCTTAAAGAGGTTTTAGCTAGTTTTGGTTCATTTCCACCATAGAAATTCAAAGTTAAAATCCAAAATCTAAGTACTAGGTTAGGATTGTTCAAAACAGAATTTTAGCAGGATATACTTCATGTTTTCTGTCCAAAGTTCACCATTTCTTTGTTCAAATCTCCTTTAAGTCCAACATGCATTTTACCATTAGACTTAATAGGTCGTTCTTAGTTCAAAGTTTGATTAAAATCTCCTGAAAATTCCAGAAAACAGCTCGAATCCCTCAACTATTCCAATCTGTCCAAAACAGTCTTGTAAGCGCAACTACCTCCAAATTTCTTCCCCAAAGACTCAATATTCTTCCCAAATCAAAGTAGTCATGATACACAGAAAAAACAAAGTACTATAGGATAATCGTAACCAATAGTTGCATTAGCTTCAGTTCACAAGATGGAAGTTAGGTTTGAGAGAACACAACCAGTCATTCAGGTTTCAAAGCTGAAATTCCAGTCATGTATTTTTTTTTTTAAGATTTTCATTCAATCTGCCAAATTATCAACCGAATCCAACATGCAATCACTTATATACTGAAATGAGGTCATGAAATTTCGAAATTCAACAAAACTTTCCAATAAATTTCAGTTTTAAAACCAAAAGTTCAGCTAGCTTCAACGGACAAACTATCAAACTATCTCACAGCCTTGTAGTCTTTGAATGATCATTTCAGCCCCCCATAAATCCAATTTTTACCAAGAAAACTTGCATGCAACCACAAATACAGCATACGCAGAGCATATAACATGATTTTCCAGCCAATTCCACCAAAATACCGATTCGAAACCAAAAGATTCATCAGCAGATAAGTTGGAAATTCCAAACAAGAATTCCATGCAGTCCTCCAAACAAGAATTCTAGCCACAAAAGTCAAGCTTTTCACCACAAAAACTCACATACATCACCAAATAAAAAATATACAGAACATATTTCATGTTTATCCAGTGGATTTACTCAAAACTAGAAGCAAAAGACTGCCAATGTAGTATTGTGTCAAACCGGGAAGATTAACTCAAATCAAGGGAGAGTTTGATTTTAATCTTCAAAAAAATCACAAGTTTCTTTACTAAAACTGACATGCACCCTGTGAGATTCTGAAATTTTTCTTATTTTCTGGGCATTCATTTTGCTCCTTTGTGCATATTTTCTATATTTTCTTGAGTATATGAATTTTCTGAGGATTCTTGTGAGAAAATATGATTTTTAAATCATTTTTCCAAAATAAGTTATTTTCTGTGGTGACGGTGGTGAACAGTGGAAGTGGGACCTACTAGTGCGTTAAGTGTAGTAAATATGGGTAATTTCGAAAAGTTTTGGATACGGAGATTATATTACATGGTATTATGAGCTAATTAGAGGTTAGCTAGATAATTAAACCTTGGTAAGTAAAGATGATGAGATAAACATAAGAGTTGCCATGTGTCACTTTTTCATAGGAAGTTGGACTTTAACTAGTGGTACTTTAACTTTACTACAACAACTTTTGACTCAAAATTCCTCCCATTTTCTTCGCTCTTGGCCGTGCATCTTGGACACAAAGAAGAGAGAAAAGTTTCTTCAATTTTCCTTCCTTTCTTGCTTGAATCTTGGAAACCAACCGTTAATCTCCCAAATTTCTCCACACAAGTGAGTTGTTAAGTGAGTTTAAGGTGATTGGTGGAGCCATTTGTGAAGAATAAGCCCTAGCTATCTTGTTTCTTGGAGTTGCAAAGGTGAGTTGTCAAGATTTCTTTCCTTTCATGATAATAATGATCAATTAAGGGATTTTAGAGGTGAAGCATGTCATTTTGTGGGTTATTTCATGAATTATGATTGAGTTGTCCAATTTTTCTATTTTTTTGGGGATTTTTCTGTTTTATATAGTTTATTATAGTTAGTCATGGTATGATAGCCTTATATTGAGTAATCTAGGGCCTCTATATGTTAATGGTGGTTTATTGCGGAAAATTTCAGCTTTTAGTGGAAAATTTCAGCTTTAGGGTTTATATATTTGGGGCTTTTCTATGGTTTGCTCATGAGTTTGTAATTGGTTGAAATTTAAGGGTATTGTGACCCTAGTGAGGTGTATTGACTAGCCTACCAACCGTGTTTGCTCTCATGATTGTTTGGTGTGAAAATTGGTGATGAATAATAGGTTGGAAATGTGAAAATCCAAGGGGAAATGTTGTCCAATGTTATAGTGATTTGGTAATCTTGAGTTGGGAGTGATTTTGGGTAGAATTGAAGAGGTTATGAGGTTGTTCATACCTAACGCCACTGTCACTCCATTTTACTTCTGAGTTATATTATACTAGTAGCTTGTTATAGTAGTTTGACTTGTGTTCGAGTCTCAATGGTGATTTCTTGCTTAATATAGGTCGTGCCGGTGATCCGGGGCCTACGTCTGAAGCAAACTTGTGAACTTGCTTATTTGATTCGGTGAGTGTACCATTATATGGTTTGTTGTTTAAATGACTGTTTATACTTGTTGTGTAAACTTGGTTGGCCTGACTGGGACGAGAGTGTACTTCATCGCTCTCGTTCCCTTATCTGTATGACTGTTACTGTTTAACTGCAAAACTGTATTTGTACATGACTTAACGTCGTTTGGGACTATGACCAACGACTTAACTGTGATATTTGAGCTTATACCCCATTGGTTGTTATTCGAGTCGAGCCGGCAAGGGCCTGGGCGATTCGATAACCAACTATGGGTTTACTGTTAGCCGAGTGGATTGTTGTTCCTTCGACCTTGTGGTATACTCGAGTATTGCCCTCTGTTATTGTGAGGTGTTCGGGCCCGGCAAGGGGAATGCTTGGTGGAAGGAATGTGGTGTAAATTGGGTTCTACGGTCTTGTCTTTTCTTCAAAGGTTGACGGAGTGTCAACGAATATGAGATCAAGCGCAGCAAGTGGAAAGTGGCTCTTGAGAGCCAATTGTATCCTTTCATATTGGTTTACTTACTTATGTGCCTTGATTAATTATCTTGAAGTATGTTTGTCTATTTGCGTGTTTTGTGGTACCTCACGAGAGTAAACTCACCCACGTTATTTTTGTTTTCCTTACAGGAACAACTTTTGGAAAAAAGTTTTGAGGCGAGTTGAGCTAGTTAGGAATTCTTTTGTTTGTATAGCTCCTCGATTATGAAAACCCTAACTGTATTCGGATTCTATAAACCCTTTTGAGTTGTAAACCTTGGAAATTCAAGGATGTATGAAAGTGTTTCCTTATTTGTGTATGATATATATTGCGTTAGTATATACTTGCTATATTGGATTACATTCTACTTGTGTTTGGCTTGGACTTGTGCGTACGGGAATCAAATGAGGAAAGAAAAGAATTTAGCGAATTTACTGTTCATCCGCGACTTCATTTTTATTTTTTTCATTTTCGCGACCGTTGAAGCATTCGAATGCTATTATATCGATGCGAACATGTAGTCTGAGTGTGATAAGTTTCGTAGTCCTGACGAGAGCTGGGCAGGCAATCCGCTTACCCCTTTGGTTCGCTCTAGGGGACAGTGGGGTTGTCACACACCCACTAATCTTCTTCGCATGTGAAGGAAATGGAGATTTAATGGAGTTTTACCCCTATTTTTTACCAAAGAAAGCTGGAAAGTGAAGAATTGATGCAATTGTTCCTCTCTCGGCCTCAAAGCTAGATTTCTAGATTGTTTTTAGTTCAATACTAGTTGGAAATGGTGAAATGAGTCGCAGGCTGTCCTCCACAACTTCTTAGTTCTCCTCTCTCGGTTTTTGCTCTATGGATTATGGAGGATTTAGAGAAGTTTTGGCTGAAATAATGTCACTCTCTCTCAGCTGACCAGGAAGAGGAGGAAATGGGATTTCTTTTGCGCTCCCTCTCTCTCTCTCTCTCTCCCCCTCTCCCTCTCGCTCTCCCTCTTGACTTCCCCCTTTCTCCCTCACTTCCTCTCTCTCTCCCTCTCTCTCTCCTTCTCCCTCGCCCTCTCCTCTCCCGCACTCTCTCTCTCCCTCTCTCTCATAGAATCAAGCAAAAACTTGTCTCAGTTGCCAAGGAAAAAGAACATGCAAGAATAAGTTTTTTGTCTTGCTAAAAGCATTAGGTTGTTTTGAACAAATGTCAAAGAAAATGATAATAAATGTCATGGTTCATGACAAGTGTCTAATGCATATACCAATAAAAATTTAGGCCTTGCACTTTCCTCTTATTTCACTATTACCCTACTCAAGCTTATTATGAATTTCAAGTATCCACTAGTTTAGAGAAAACACTAACCCCACCAGTTTTCTCATTTCATTGTAACAGACAATTGAGAGTTTATGACATTAACCCTTTGAGGTTTTCCCTAACCTTGAGTGGAATCTCTTGCTTAATTCTAAATCTTGATTCACTTTGAATGTGTTCTTGAGTGGATTAAGTGTCGTACCAATTTGGTATTCACCCAAATTGTGGTCGGACTACCCCAAATTTCCTCCTAATCTGTCTCCTTAAGAATTGGGGTTTCCATGTGGGATTGCGGATTTCTCTTATCTTAGAGGAATTCGTATCTGTGACGACCTCATCTCTCCCTAGAGCGTACCCCAGGGTTTAGCGGACCGCCTGCTCAACTCTTGCCATGACTCACTTTCTAACTTCAAGAAAATAAGTTACAACTTCGAAAGTAAAGGAAACGACAGTTCCCAAGCTTAGAAAGTACATTTACATTCATTTCTACCCCAACCATTCATACATATCTGAATATAACAAGAAATTCAAGTTCTAATTGCACTTCTAACCCTAATCGAGCACTAGGGCTAGTAGAATTACAAAAGTTAAAAGTCTAGACAAAACTAGCCTTTCCAGCTTCACGTCTATGCTCATAACCCCTGTAAGGAAAATAAAAACTAATAGTATGAGCCAAATCTCAGTGAGATTCCAAAACTCCATGCATACCCAAGTAGCAAGTTGGCCATATGTAAAACTTGAAATCTCAAAATGAGCAAGTGTAAAGTCCATAAAAGAAACAATAACATTACAAGTAACAATCATTTCAAAGTATAAGGATACAGATGGCTCTCAAGAGCCAAATTCCCGTTGCATTACTTGATTCGAACCCGTTGACACTCCGTCAACGTTTAAAGAAGCAGAACCATGACCGTAGATCTCCATTTTACACTAAATTCCATCCACCAATCAACCCCCTACCGGGCCCGAACTTCAAAATAAGAGTGATGGTAATACTCGAGTATACCGAATCAAGTGGACCATATCCAAAGGATTATACAATAAACAATAAACAATAAACAATAAACAATAAACAGGATCTATGGTTTGCCAGTTTCCTCGACCAAGTCCTTACTGGATCGATTCGACTGACTAACTAATAAGATGAGGATAAAAGTAGTGAGATGGGATGAGAGGCACCTCCCACTCGGATTGAATGTGGTACATGCTACCGCTCAATGCTTACTAGTCAAGTACAAGCACGAATATAAGTACAGGTCAATCAAGCTCAAGCAAGTATGAGATCATTCAAGAAGGGGAGGACGAGTGCGATAAAGTATACCCTCGCCTCATCCAAACAAGTCAAGTATTATTCAATTGCATTAGCAAATCATTTCATTCAAAGATCAAGTTCAATCATGCATTGGAAAACACTCACCAATGAGTTATTGCTTTTCAAAACCACGTTCAAGGTCAACTTCTTGGTTGGAGTCCAAATCTACAATAAAATATCATTGGACAGTTTGAAAGCAATTAGGGTTCAAAATGTAAGAGTTTCACTTAAAGAAAAGCAAATAAATGAAACTCGTTGAAGTAGTATTCATTTCACTTATCAAACTCTAGAAAATTCATGCTCACTCGTTTGGTTTCGATAAAGAAGCAAGTAAAACATTTAAGTTCGCAACTTGGTCTAAAAGATGAGGAAAACGTATTTATAGTGGTCGCTACTTTCGCCTTTTAAAGGGTACGAGTTTTGGTAAAAATTCAGCTTATGTACCTTTACTAAAGAAAACTTGAATACCCTAGACAACCAAAGTCTAATTCATCCCCGAATCACTGCTCAAGTTCCAAGTTCACTCATTTATCTCTCGAATGAAAATTTGGGCAGCATACCTTTTGTATTTGTCCAATTTTCTAGCCATTTAAGGCTTCATGTTTTTCCTCAATCAACCCAATTCAAACACCACCAATAAACATATCAAGATAGCTCTTCATCTAGGCTACAAACCATCCAAATATAAGTCATTTCTAGCAAATAATCAACCACTACCAAAACTGGAATTTTCTCACCAAAGCTGAAAATTCATCTTTTAATGCTAAAAAGTCACAATCATGCCATTAATGTGACAGCCCCACCTCCCCCTAAGGTGAACCAAAGGGTTCGGCAGACCGCCTGCCCAGCTCTCGCCAGGAGTCACTCACTCACTTCAGTTCTCAATTAAATTACAATGTAAACCTCAACAATACATCAATTCCTCCATGAATACATATCAAAAGCGAAGCGAATACCAATTCCCCGAATAAGACAAAAGTTCTCAGTTCCCAAACAAATTACACTTATAATATCAATCCCAAATATTACACAAGATAAAACTAAATTCAAACTGTACAAGAGATATTCCATCTAGTCCCATGAATAACTTAATACCAGTGCTTCCTTCGCCTCGAGCCCTGTGGAGGGGAAAATAAAATATTTTTGGGGTGAGGTAGAAGCTCAGCGAGTAACTAGTGAAATCAGTAATCAAATAAGTTTCACAGTAGTTCATTTCAATGATGTCATGAATCAGTAATCAAATATACGTTTATTGCTCTTGTGAGCCAGTGAAATCATTGTACTTAAACACCCAACGCTCAAATAGATCCAGTAACAGTGAAATAGGAATAGGGAGCCATGTGTGCTCCAAATAAACAGTAAACAGTGGTGGAGACGTTGATTCTAAGCACAAGACTTCCCAAGAACTCATTGAAGCCAAATCATGTCATGAACTCACATGCAAGCATACATGATATGCAATCGAGTAAATAATGCAAGAAACAGTTCATAAGTAGTTTTGAAAATAGTTTGGGGTCACTTACCAACCACGGCTCATAATCCTCATCCATCATAGACAGTTTCGTGGATCGAACTCAAGCCCTTCAACTCAAACTCAAAGCAATCACATGCTTTCAAAGATCGGACAGCACTTCCCCTTAATTTCTTGACTTTTCACCCTATAAACAACACCAATACCATCTCAATCAACCACAATTACACGTACAAATCATAGACTATAAAACACAGCTAATTAGGGCCACAATACCCTTCCCCTTAAGCCAATTAATAGCTCCAATACTAATCACAAGAAAGCCCCAATTCGAAACCCTAGAACTGAAATTTACCCTTCAAACGGAAATTTTTCGCAAACCATCACAACTAATATACACAAGCTTCATTTTATACCATATTAATCCATCATTCCAAGGCCAACCCATGATTATCATATAAAATCAGAAAAATCCCCAATAAATAAAAAATTGGTCCAACTCTACTTAAAATCATGAAATTATCCATAAAATAGCATCTTTAACCTTTACAAGCCACTAATTTCCGATTATAAGGAACAAAGAGAGGATTTCTTGGCCACTTACCTTACAACCACAAGAAACAAGGTAGCTTAGTGCTTGACCCTCCAAACAACTCCACCAAACCCTTTAATCCTCCTTATTGTACACTTGTACGGTGTAACTTGTGATTCCACCGGTTAAAACTCAAGATTTAGGCAAGCAAATGAACTGAAGAAAATGGAGTTTTTTCCTCTCTTGTTTTCTCTCCAAGACAGCCGGCCACGGAAGGTGAAAAATGAAGAGCAAAAGCAGCCAAAACAAGATAAGTATGGAGAGAAACAACTGGTCAAAGTTGGCTGCCGAAACTGCCACGTCACAATCTGGCCGGAATCTGGCCGGATTCAAGGCAGTAGAGAATTAATTTTTTTTCAAAAACCATCAACAATCCGATCAGCAATCCGGCCAAGAACTGGCCAGATTTGCGGCCAGATTCGGTCCTAACCCTTTCCACCAAAAGTTTTCTTTTCTTCCTCTTTCGGGCGTCACAATTAATCACCTCATAAATTCCATATCCAAGCTCAATACCAACAAAAGATAGTTGAACAACATAAATCAAGGCTAAAATAGCAAACCCTAGCTGAAATTTTCACTAAACAACCCAAAACTAGAAAATCATCCATAATATTCCAAGATTCAAAGCTTCTATAGCATATTTAGCAAGATTAAGAAAGACAAAAGGAAGTTGTAGACTTATACCTTACAAAACCTTCTTGAAAGTGAGGAACCAAGCTATTTCTTCCAAAACTTTCACCACACCTAGCTTCCTAAGTATCAAGACACTAGTTTAATCGGTTTAGATTTGTGGTTTCAACTCAAACAAGGCAAGATTCAAGGTTGTGGTTGGAGGTTTTCTCTCTTGTTTTTTCTCTCCTAGAGCTTGGCCAAGATGAAGAAATAATGGAGCAAAATTGGCCAAGAAGAAAGATAAGAAGGAAAAAATGGTCTTGGTCAACCAACCCTTAGATTGCCAACACTTGGCAACTCAAGATTGCTTCTTATTTTTTTTTCTTTTCTTCCTTTTCTTTAGTCAACATTTTCGGCTGGTTTAGGGCTTAAACTAGGGTTAATTAGCTGAAATAAAAACAAGAGGATTAGGGTAAGAAAGTAGTGGTTAAGTGGTGTACTCAATCGGTAACAAACGGTGCACGTCAGTTCAAGTCTATTGTCCTTAACTCTCTCGTACTTGTGTTTTAACTTATGATTCATTAGTTTATTGTTAGCATTTCTAATCACACACTTCCTCTTACTTAATACTCTCTCTTATCCACCAAATTTAGTACACACACCTCACCAAGTGATCACACTACCAAAATGCACAAAAATCCTAATTTGCTCTAACTATAAAAGTAAAAGTAAAACTCTCGATTCTATTATATATTACAATTATTGAGCGAATAAAATTAGTAGTAAAGGAATTATAAAATAATTTATTCAAAATAAGAGGGAATTATAAGAAAATATAAGCAAATTTTCAAGTCATCACAGTATCAGTTGACATCAGAGCTTCGACTCAAGGTGATAGGTTATATCCCTTTTAATTTCTTGTTTTTCCTTTCAGTTTTTTTTAACAAAATTCATAAATTAGGGTTTATCTGCCTTTAGGGTTTTAAATCTTCCATTTGTATTGTTCTTATGTGTTTCCTCATTGTTTCTTGTGTTCTTCATTATTGTGATTGTGTTAATTTCAAGGCTACCTTTTCTTGATGAATTTTTTTTTTAAAAAGTACTTTAGTGATTACTATAGCGTTATTGTAGTGATTATTGTCGCGATTATTGTAGCGCACTATTCATGAAGAGTTACTATTCATTCATAAAAAAATTATGTTTATTGCTTTATTCATGTGAATTCTAAACCTAGTCGAATCTTACAAATTTTGTGACTACTTTTCTTTCTTTCCTAACCCTAATCATATTGATGTTCATTGTATTGGATTGTTTCCAAATCGAATTAGGGAAACATAGTCTTATTTCTTCATCAATATTTAGACATCTAATTCCTAATCTAATTAGGAAATTGAAGCCTAAAATTTTCAGCATTAAATCACCTTTTTCTTTAGAAAATTTTCATCATTAGTTCTTAAAATTTTCTTGCTGTATTGCTTTCCAAATTTCCAGCCTTATTCTTTCACTTTCTAGGCCATAATTAATGTGTTTATTGGTTGTTATATTCATGAAATCTTTGGGGAACCAAATCTTGAGTGAATTCAAGACACCAAGGCATTGAATGAGCGTGAGATCATAAAATGTGAGTGTAAACATGAGTGATTGAGGGTATACACATGAGGTTGAGTGTGTGAGATATTTTTTGTTCTACTAACCTTTCATGCAGATTAAAGATGTCTGTTAGAGGGAGTTCACGAAATGTTGATCTTAATCTCATGATGGATACACTAAAAGGGGAACTTAAGTAGGTCATTGTTGAATCCTTTGAACTGCTCCATAGACAACTTGATCAAATGGTGAGCAAGCAAGGATGTTAAGAAGAGGGGCTCTATGCACTCTATATCCTCAAAACCAACCTATTCAAGGAAAGCAGAAAAGGTTCATTTGGCAATTTCTTCCCAATCTAAATCCAGAGTTGAATCGATCACAGAGGAGTCAGTATGGAAAGCCAATCTACACCTTCTACAATGTAAGCTAAAGAAGAATTCAGATAACTCCAAACACAATGAAACTGCACAAAAGGACACTAATCCCATCACACTACTGATTGATGAGAAGCCTAAAGAGGTTGATTGTGAGTCCTTGTTAACATTGATTGATGAATACTTCGAGAAGGAACCGCTTATCAGTGAATCAGAGAATTTGGCAATCAAAGAGGAACATCCTCCTACAAATCAAATGGATTTGGTGGTTGATTTGCAAAGAAGTGGAGATGTGATTCTAGTAAGTGTTCAACCAAAGTTGCTGCCTAAGGAGTCTACACTATTGCAAATTGTGGAACGACTTGATGGCATTGATTTGAAGACCTTTTGTGACGGCCCCACCTCCCCCTTAGGCGAACCAGAGGGTTCGGCGGGTCGCCTGCCCATCTCTCGCCGGGATACAGTCGTTCCTTAATCAAATCCGGGATACAACCAGAGAATAACATACAACAATCCAAAACTTAAGTAAAACTTATATATACATTGCTATCTCAAAAGGAAGTACAACCATCGAATGCACAAAGGTTCTCACTTCACCATACAACCAGCCCGTGCCAAGCACTAGGGCGAAAACCATTACAAAAAAAAACAAAAGAACTAGACTAAGCTAGTCTATGCTCTCATCCTGCTCGCCGTCCCCTGTTAAGGAAAATAAACTAAAGGGGTGAGCTAAAAGCTCAGTGAGGTTCCGAACACATAATCAAATAATCATTTCAATACAAGAAACATGGAGTATCAATAATTCAAGAAACATTTATAATGGAAAGCGATAGTAACACATTCATTAAAAGGATACGGCTCACAAGGAGCAATTTGTTTGTTCGTTCGTTCTCCTGACTTTTCCTCTTATTCCTCCAATCGTTTAAAAATGCATTTTTGTAAGTAAAATCCCTCGTTTGTTCTTTCGTTCATTCATTCACCCCTTTCCCGGCCGTTGGCCAGGCTCCACCCAACCGGTCGTTGTCCGGACTACAAGGTAATACTCGAGTATACCAAATTCACCCAGGGTCACCATATCGCCCGACCGAGTCCGCTTCTGGCTCGAGTCGATCGGTAACGAAGGGCAGGGCCCAATTCAGCCAAAAGACTTACATCATGCGCAACTAATGTAGCAATCATTAAATCATTGAAAATTTCACGTTTCCTTTAGGTCGAGCGCGATAAAATACATACTCGCCTAGAAAACTCATTTTGGAAATCCTTGAAAACACTTAACACATTATCAAACAACAGCAACAAGTCATGAAGTCAAGGGGAATATAAGAAACAATGAACACTCACCTATGTACGCAAACAACGTGCAAAATATCCTTCCGGATATTATCCTTAGTCACCGAGAAAACCTAAGATTAAACGAGAAAGAATATCACAGCTCATCTAGTAAGCTCATCTAGTACAAACAATTAGGTGAAATCAAAGAAACTTGACAATTAAGTAGAACGTATAAAAGACTTTAAAGTGAAACGAGGACATTTGGACCCGTGGACAAAAATAACTACGGTTTCATAAACCAAATGTAAAACCAAACTCAAAAGGGTTCTAAAATTTTTCAATGGAAACACTTTAACCAAAGACAAGTCAAAATCCAACTAGATAGGCTGAGAAATACTGTTTTCGGGATCGTTTATATAGTTCAAAATCATCTCATATTCAAGTAGATTTTATAAACTAAAGGTCTTACTGAAATTCATGTAAAAAGGAGAACAAAGTACCCAAGAAAACCCTAAACCACTTCTCTTTATTTGGCAAGAGTAAGCAAACATTTGGAGTTTCCAATTGAAGAAGGACCATGTTTTAAGATGGAAAAACGGTCATAACATTTGCCAAACGAAAATATACAAGTTCAAATAGAAAATTAGTCCTCGAGCGAAAATTCAGGCAGCACGCCCTTTGTATTTACCTATTTTCCAGCCATTTATGGCTTCATTATTTTCCTCAATCAATCCCAACATTACACACAACATAAACAACCACTCAATATGCTCAAGACAATACAAGGACAAAAATTTAAGTTAACAACAAGTGTGGAAACGAAGTTTACAAAAGACAGTTTTGACGGGTTTTGCGGAATGGGCACATCCAAGGCTACGCTTATCGGATTGAAGTGCAAATTATACCATTTCGAAGCTAATACAGGGGTATACAAGGTTGAAGAAGGCCACTCAGTCCAGTTTGCCATGTATCTAGGTCAAATTTATGAAAACAACTCCAGATTTTCCAATTCGAAGTTTACTATGGCAGTCCTGACTCATTCAGTCATATCCCAGAATATACAACTCCAATTCAAGTAATTCCAAAGCCATTTGAAAGCTAAGATATAAGGCTATAAGTCTAAAGAAGACATCGACAGCCAAATCAGTAGTATTCCTGGTCAAAACAACCAATTACAGAAACTGATTAGTATGTTCGGATAGAAACAGGATAGTAGGGGTATTTCGGTCTTTTCATAGGCTGGATTGCTCCGATTGAGCTGATATTTTGTAGGCTACTATAAAATATCATTCTCTACAACTTTCATATTTTATGCTAAGCCAAATTCAGCCTCTAACATAGGGCAAAGGAACCAGACAGAACTGAAATGAAATTTTCCAGAAATCTGGAATTTTGGGATTCAAAGGAAACTTTCTTCATTTCCTGCTTCAATCACTACCAAAGTCCCTTATATAATCTTAGATACAACATATATCTCTATACAACAAGTATAGGCAACAAATATCTCAAATCCTAACTCATGTAACTCAAGAAAACATACATTATATCCACCCAAAACATGATAATAGCTATCATCCACCACAAATCTATGGTGCTATGCCAAGTTAAACAAGATTAAGAGTAAGAAATAGGGAAAACAGCATTATTACCTTGCTAAAATGACTACCAAGAGCAGTCCTAGCTTTTCCTTCCAAAATTTCACCAACACACCTCTAGCTAAACATTCAAGAAAGGTTTTAATCGGTTTAGTTTTTTGTTTCCTCACTTGGATGATCCAAATTCAAGATGGATTAGGCAGCTCTCCCTTGGGTTTTTCTCTCTCTCTCTCTCTCAGCCAAGATAGCAGAAAAATGAAGAAGAAAGACAGCTCTAAGGTGATAAGAAGGCAAGGGAAAAAAATATCAACTAAGGGACCATAGGGTGGTGACACTTGTCACCACCAAAGCCATGAATTTTTCTCTTTCTTCTCCTTGTATTTTGGACACAATTTTCGGTTTAACGGATGAGGATGAGAGAGATATTTTGTACAAATCAAGGGTATGTGGTGGTGAGGAAGTAGTGGTCAAGTGGTGGGTTCAATCGGTAGTGATCGATACCCGTCGGTTCGGGCCGATTTTCTTGAATCGCTTATATTAGGTTTTTTTTTTTTTTACCTTCTAATCACTAACTTATTATTATCACTTCTAATCATATAATATTTTCTCATCCAAAAGTAACTCTTAGCTACCAAATTCGATCCTCACTCGGTACCGAATAGTTATACTACGGATACGCGCGAAAACCCTAACTTGCTCCAACTTGAAAATGAAAAGTAAAACCCTACTTTCTAGATTCATTTGCATTTATTGTGGAACGATTGGGTTGTATGGCTATTATAAAATCATAAGTTCCAAATAAAAGGAAGTTTTAAGAGAAACGTGAGGGATTTTACAATTTCAGTGATTAAAATTAGGGTTTCAATTAAAATATGAGAAATTTAAGAAAACCGGTTAGTCACAAGTAAATTAGGGTTTTTGATCTTAGGTTTTTTTTTTTAATTTAGGGTTTAAAGAAGTCGGGGTGTCACAATCTCCCTTTCTTAAAAGAATTTCGTTCTCGAAATTCATTCATTTATTCGTAAATTCATATAGTTATTCGTAAATAAGTATATGCAAAATAAAATAGCTATAAGGTTCAATAAAAGCATTTTCAAATCATAAAACGAAAATTAATAAAATGGCAAATAAAAGGGCAGATAATCATATACACAAATATACCAACTAATGTCATGTCATAACGATATAATGGCAAATCAAAAGAAAAGGCGATATCGTCCCGGTATCAGTTAAATAACACCGTCCGGTCTCTCATGTCACTTACTATCTAAACTAGATGTCCATTGACCTCTTGTGCTTATTCTAGTCAGACAAAACCCGTTCATGTTTCCAAAATGAAATTTCCAAGTATTTAACACCGCCTCAACTTTATAGTACTCAGGTACGAGAATCCGAAATAAGATAATTCACATCTCGACCTGGCCAGTCCCAAGAGTAAACTATCTACAATCGAAATTCCTACCCGACGTAGCTATCTATGATCCTCAAATACCACGGAAAAGATTAAAGACCCATAACATTCGCAATTCATAGCTTATGCTCGAACGAGCACTTAGTCCTTCATATTTATTCACCACTTAGTCTAGGCTCACTCCGCACAGAAACCACGCGAAGCAGCTATGGGTTTTATTCTTTAATCGCTTAACTTTCAAATCAAATCGAATCCCACAGTCTGGCATCCTAAACTTCAAGCCTAGGATACACTACAGGAATCTGAAACCTAAACTCTGATACCACCTATGACGGCCCCACCTCCCCCTTAGGCGAACCAGAGGGTTCGACAGGTCGCCTGCCCAGCTCTAGCCGAGATACAGTCGTTCCTTAATCAAATCCGGGATACAACCAAAGGAATAACATACAACAATCCAAAACTTAAGTGAAACTTATATATACATTGCTATCTCAAAAGGAAGTACAACCATCGAATGTACAAAGGTTCTCACTTCACCATATAACCAGCCCGTGCCAAGCACTAGGGCGAGAACCATTACAAAAAAAATAAAAGAACTAGACTAGGCTAGTCTATGCTCTCGTCCTGCTCGCCGTCCCCTGTTAAGGAAAACAAACTAAAGGGGTGAGCTAAAAGTTCAATGAGGTTCCGAACACATAATCAAATAATCATTTCAATACATGAAACATGGAGTATCAATAATTCAAGAAACATTTATAATGGAAAGCGATAGTAACACATTCATTAAAAGGATACGGCTCATAAGGAGCAATTTGTTTGTTCGTTCGTTCTCCTGACATTTCCCCTTATTCCTCCAATCGTTTAAAAATGCATTTTTGTAAGTAAAATCCCTCGTTTGTTCTTTCGTTCGTTCATTCATTCCTTTCCCGGCCGTTGGCCAGGCTCCACCCATCCGGTCGTTGTCCGGACTACAAGGTAATACTCGAGTATACCAAATTCACCCAGGGTCACCATATCGCCCGACCGAGTCCGCTTCTGGCTCGAGTCGATCGGTAATGAAGGGCAGGGCCCAATTCAGTCAAAAGGCTTACATCATGCACAACTAATGTAGCAATCATTAAATCATTAAAAATTTCGCGTTTCCTGATAGCATCATGGTACGTGGGCAGGCCAACAATGGCTCGAGTAATCGAGGAGTTGAGGATCACGTGCACGCCCCAAGTGAACCCATTATTAGGGCTCGCGCAAAGAAACTTCGTGAGCAACTCAATGTACTTATTCAGGCCATACACAAGTCCTTTGAAGGATTCATACACTCAAGTGAAGGTGGTCGCGGTCCGATAATGAGCATTGAAGCTACACCTGAGGATTAGGGTTTTGCCAAACCCTAATTTCCGTTTCAGCATCATAGTTAGTTATTTCCACATTAGTTGATTAGATTGAATAATTGGCTAAGTGCATATTGCACGTAGAATCGCCAAGGGTAGGATTGCTAATTTACTCATTATTAGTTGCTAGAGTGGGCTGCCTAGGAAGGAAAGGCCACATGAGGCCTAACCCGTCGGGAGTTAAGCCTCCCTTATTAGGGCCCATATCCACTGCACCCTTAGTCCATTTTCTACTAGATTAGGGTTTTCACTTGTAGCCTATATAAGGCACCATATTACACCAATAAAAGGGAGACACTTTTATGATAAAAATATTGAGAGAGTTTTCTCCATAGCTTTCGAGCAAATCTTGAACAACTTAGAGTTATACTCTAGTGTTCTTGTTCGGCTTATCAATTCAAGAATCGCACTTGAATTGTGGCGCCTTCTACACTTGCCTGAGGTTCACTAATTCGTTTGGTTACGGGTTGAGATAATATCAACAAGTTCGTAGTCACGGGGATTAGAGGGGTCGTAGGGTTTCCGCTGCTACCATTCTTGCGTTCGAAGTCAAACCCAACAAGTGATCTTGGGTCGCGAATCTTCTCACCAACCAGATTCGTATCAGCTGGCATCAGAGCTAGCTTGTTGGTAACATCATTTTTATCCCTCTTTTCGTGTCTTTTGTATCTATCTCGTTAGAAAAAAAAAAGGAAGAAGAAATCTATTCATTCCTTCTTGCTGAGTTTCGATAGTTTCCAAAATCTGTTCATCTTTCTTGTTGAGTTTTAGTTGTTTCCAAATCTGTTTATGTCGTTTTTCTTGAGTTTCTTATCATCTAGGAAAGTATTGGTACCTTGTTCTTGAAATTCTTGCGTCAAATTTGCTGGTTTCACGAAGATCTTGAAGGGATTCTGGATATTCTTGAAATCTGGAAATTAGCCTTGATATTCTTGAAGTTATTTGCTGGAAATTGTGGTTTGATCTTGAATTCTTGAAATTTTCTTGTGCGTGACATTGAAACATACCTGAACTTTGAGCTCTAATTGTTGGGAACCAAGAATCACAACTTGCCCAAACATTAAAATCACCAAAACAGCCGCACCAAAGCTGCAACCAAACCTGGAAATTTGTGTGTTTGAGCCGAACCCATAGTTCATCTTTTGGCTGTATAAACAAAAAAAAATTGTTGTAGCAGCCAATTTGATCTTGAAAGGAACAAAATAAACTGCCCATCTTGTTCCACAACCAAGTAAGGGGAATCGGATAACACCAAGCAAGAAAAAGAAAAGGCAGCTTCCTAATCTCCAAAACCCGAAAGATTTCTAAAAGCCAAAGACTTCCAAAACTGATAGGCTAACTTTTAGCCGCATCTTGTTCCCTATTTTATAGCTGCATAGTACCTAAACTCCTGCCTATCTTTTAGCTATATCACCTGCTATATTTTAGCAAACGGCCCAGAGAAAAAAAAAATTCCAGCAAAGCAAAAGGACCATTTTCCCTGTCGGTTAGAGTTTTTAGTGTCGTTCTTAATTTTTTTTAGCTTTTGTGTCAATTCCTTTTCCAGTTTTTAGTCTTGAATATATTCTACCACTCCATTCTTAGTGTCCTAATTTTGTTTTCCAAGAAAATCTCTACTCTTACGAATCTCAAATTCTAGCGTGAACTTGTTTTTGGGCTACACTTGAGCACTTGAGGAGTTCTACTTTCTTCAAGGTTTGCAAGGGGTTGTGAGAAATTTTGGTGAGCTCATTAGAGTGATCTGAGTGACCATACATGAGTGTGAGAGTATACACTTACGGAGTGAAGTGAAAAAAAAAAAAGAGGGGAGACAAACGTTTCTTTCTCCTTTTTTTCCCTTTCTTTGCTACTAACCCTTGCAGGTACACTTGAGACTTCATGTCTAGTGGCAACGAAGGAGTATCTCGTCCCATGGACTTTGAACAAATGATGGAGCAAATGGAGAGACGTTTCCAAGGCATGCTAGTACCCATTCAAGATGAGTTGCTGCAACTCCGAGCGTCTGGAACACCAAAAACCACTAAGTCCATGCGAAGGCGAAGGGAAGTAGAGGAGTCGTCCGATGGTTCCAATAACAATGATGATGATGACGAGGAACCTCCCTTTCGGGCAAGACGAAGGAACCCGACTGGACCCGCTGATGTATTCAAGGGGATCAAAATGAAAATCCCTGAATTCAGAGGACGGTCCGATCCCGAGACCTTTCTCGAATGGTTATCCAAGATCGAAATGGTCTTTTCTTGCCAAAACTACTCCGAGGTGCAAAAGGTCCAATTGGCAACTATGGAATTCACTGAGTACGCTGTGGTTTGGTGGGACCAAATCAAGAAGTCTAGAAGGAGAAATGGACTCCCTGAGCTCGTTCCATGGCCCGAACTTCGAGCCATGAAGCGCACCCGCTTTGTACCTGGACACTATACTAGGGATTTGTACCACCGACTACAAACCCTAATTCAGGGCAACCGGAGTGTGGATGAGTACCACAAGGAGATGGAGATCCTGATGCTTAGAGCGGATGTACAGGAGGATCCTGAAGCCACCATGGCGAGATTCTTGAGCGGGTTACGACCCGATATTGCTGAACGAGTGGAACTTCAATATTATATGGAGTTGCATGAGCTTGTTGACAAGGCTGTTAAGGTCGAGCAGAGGCTCAAGAGAAGGGGTACTACTCGACCGACTTTCGGTAACACCACCTACTCTACCAACCGCCCATTCCAACCACGGAATGACTCCCGGTCTTCACCAAATGCTCCTACACAAAAACCGAGATTCGAAGGAGGTAAGGTGGGCAACCCTAGTATTAGCAAGCCGCCCTCTTCTACTCCAAAATTTGAGGAGCTTAGGGTACAAACTAGAGCTCGTGACACTCGATGCTTCAAATGCCAAGGTAGAGGCCATATTGCTAGTCAAAGTCCCAATCAAAGGACTATGATTATGATGCAAAATGGTGAGATCGTGAGTGAGGACGAAGCCGAGTACGAAGGCATACCACCTCTTGACGGAGGTAGTGAGGGGGAATCGCCAAATGAAGAGGAGTTTAGTGCACCCGAGGGTCATTTTGGGACTGCTTTGGTTGCAAGGAGAGCATTAACTGCACGTGTTAAGGAGGACGAGCTTCAACGGGAGAACATTTTCTACACCAGGTGCTTTGTCAACCAAGCACTTTGTAGTATGATTATTGATAGTGGGAGCTGCACAAATGTTGCTAGTTCACTTATGGTGGACAACTTGAAGTTGCCTACAAGGGATCGCTCGCGACCCTACAAGCTCCAATGGCTCAACAACTCTGGGGAGGTTCGAGTAACCAAGCAGGTTCTTATATCCTTCCAAATCCATAAATATTCTGATGAAGTATTATGTGATGTAGTTCCTATGCAGGCTAGTCACATTATACTAGGTAGGCCTTGGCAGTTTGATAGACAGGTGACTTTTGATGGTATGACTAATAAGTATAGCTTCTTGTACAACAGTAAGAAAGTCACACTAGCTCCCCTTTCCCCCAAACAAGTGCATGAGGACCAATTGAAATTGCAACAAGAGTTTGAGAAGTATAGTGCAAAAAGGAAAGAAAATGAGAGAGCCGAGGCAAAAAAGGAGAGGACAAAGGCTATAGATAGCTCGGCAAGTGAGGTAAAAATTGAGGGAAAACAAATGCTCCTGATAAAAGCCAAGAAAGTGAGGAAGTTAATGAGAGATGAGCAGCCACTTCTTATGCTTGTTAGCAAGGAAGTAGCTCTGAATATGCATGAACTTGATACTGATATACCTCTCGAGGTTAAGTCTCTTTTACAGAAGTACGCTGATGTCTTCCCCGAGGACGTGCCAAGTGGATTGCCACCACTTAGGGGCATTGAGCATCAAATTGACTTCATCCCTGGAGCTTCATTGCCAAATTGCCCAGCTTACAAGAGCAACCCGGAGGAGACTAAGGAGTTGCAAAGGCAAGTGGACGAGTTGCTTGGCAAAGGATGGGCACGTGAGAGTTTAAGCCCGTGTACTGTTCCAGTCATTCTGGTGCCCAAGAAAGATGGTACGTGGAGAATGTGTACTGATTGCAGAGCCGTAAATGCCATCACGGTAAAGTATCGCCACCCTATACCTCGCTTAGATGACATGCTTGATGAGTTACATGGGGCTGTGTTCTTTACCAAAATTGATCTCAAAAGTGGGTACCATCAAATTAGAATTCAGGAGGGGGATGAATGGAAAACTGCCTTCAAAACTAAGTATGGCTTGTATGAGTGGTTAGTGATGCCTTTTGGGCTAACTAATGCACCTAGTACCTTCATGAGGTTAATGAATCATGTTCTGCGTCCATTCTTAGGAAAATATGTGGTAGTTTACTTTGACGATATCCTAATTTATAGCAAATCTTATGATGAGCACCTAGAGCATATTAGGGCTGTTATGGATGTACTTCGAAGAGAGAAGCTCTATGCCAATCTCAAGAAGTGCAATTTTTGCACTAACGAACTTGTGTTCCTAGGGTTTGTTATAAGTGCGCAGGGAATGAAGGTGGATGATCAAAAGGTAAAAGCTATTCAAGAGTGGCCAACACTAAGGTCTGTGGGTGATGTTTGAAGCTTCCATGGCCTTGCGGGTTTCTAAAGGAGATTCGTGAGGGACTTTAGCACTATTGCTGCACCCTTGACCAAGTTGATCAAGAAGAATGAGAACTTCCATTGGGGAGATTCTCAAGAACAAGCCTTTCGCTCTTTAAAGCACAAACTCACACATGCACCTGTACTTGCTTTACCTGACTTTTCTAAGACATTTGAAATTGACTGTGATGCTTCAGGTATTGGAGTTGGAGCTGTGTTGAACCAAGGAGGAAAACCTATTGCCTACTTTAGTGAGAAACTCAATGGGGCTGCGCTGAACTACTCAACTTATGATAAAGAGTTGTACGCCCTCATTCGAGCACTACAAGTTTGGCAGCACTACTTAAGGCCTAAGGAATTCGTGATACACACTGATCATGAGTCCCTTAAATACCTTAAGGCCAGCACACCCTGAGCAAAAAGCATGCAAGGTGGATCGCATTCGTGGAGTCCTTTCCGTACGTGATTAAATACAAGGCTGGTAAGTCTAATGTGGTTGCGGATGCACTCTCACGAAGGTACTCTCTACTCACCTCCTTAGATGCTAAGTTGTTAGGGTTTGAGCTGATTAAAGACATCTATGCACAAGATAGTGATTTCGGTGAACTTTACCTTTCTTGTAAACACACTGGGCAAGGTAAATTCTTCATTTCCGATGGTTACTTGTTTTATGCCAATCGGCTTTGCATCCCACATGGATCCATCCACGAACTTTTGGTACGAGAATCCCATTCGGGTGGTCTTATGGGACATTTTGGGGTTGATAAGACTCTTGCCATGCTACAGGAGCACTTCTATTGGCCGCACATGAGGAGAGATGTTGCACGGGTGGTAGAACGATGCTTAGCTTGTAAGAAAGCTAAATCCAAGGTACACCCGTATGGCCTTTACACCCCGTTACCTATTTCTAGTGCACCGTGGGTTGACATTTCTATGGATTTTATACTTGGTTTGCCTAGATCCAAGTATGGCCATGACTCCATTTATGTGGTTGTTGATAGATTCTCTAAAATGGCACACTTCATTGCTTGTCATAAAACGGATGATGCATCTCATATTGTTAATTTGTTCTTTAAAGAGATTGTGCGATTGCATGGCATTCTTAGGACCATTGTATCTGATAGAGATGTTAAATTCCTGAGCTATTTTTGGAAGACACTCTGATCTAAGTTAGGCACCAAACTGCTATTCTCTACAGCGAGCCACCCCCAAACTGATGGTCAAACTGAGGTGGTAAATCGTACATTAGGTACCCTATTGCGTGCCATCATCAAAAAGAACTTAAAATCTTGGGAAGAGTGTTTACCTCATGTTGAGTTTGCTTATAATAGGGCTATCCATTCTACTACTGGTTTCTCTCCATTTGAATGTGTTTATGGTTTTAATCCGCTAACACCACTTGATCTAGTGCCATTACCTAGTCATGAGTGCGCCCATTTGGATGGTAAGAAACGTGCAGAGTTTGTTAAGCAACTGCATGAGAAAGTCAGGGCTAACATTGAGAGGAGAACTGCTCAATATGTCAAGCAAGCTAACAAAGGTCGCCAAAAGTTGATTTTTGAGCTTGGTGACTGGGTGTGGTTGCACATGCGCAAAGAACGCTTTCATGTTCAAAGGAGGAACAAATTACAACCACGAGGTGATGGACCTTTTCAAGTGTTGGAGCGCATCAATGACAACGCCTACAAACTTGACCTTCCTGGTGAGTATGGAGTTAGTGCTACATTTAATGTCTCTGACTTAGCTCCTTTTGATGCAGATGATGCGTTTGATTTGAGGGCAAATCCTTCTCAAGAGGAGGGGAATGATAGCATCATGGTACGTGGGCAGACCAACAATGGCTCGAGTAATCGAGGAGTTGAGGATCACGTGCACGCCCCAAGTGGACCCATTACTAGGGCTCGCGCAAAGAAACTTCATGAGCAACTCAATGTACTTATTCAGGCCATACACAAGTCCTTTGAAGGATTCATACACTCAAGTGAAGGTGGTCGCGGTCCGATAATGAGCATTGAAGCTACACCTGAGGATTAGGGTTTTGCCAAACCCTAATTTCCGTTTTAGCATCATAGTTAGTTATTTCCATATTAGTTGATTAGATTGAATAATTGGCTAAGTGCATATTGCACGTAGAATCGCCAAGGGTAGGATTGCTAATTTACTCATTATTAGTTGCTAGAGTGGGCCGCCTAGGAAGGAAAGGCCACATGAGGCCTAACCCGTCGGGGGTTAAGCCTCCCTTATTAGGGCCCATATCCACTGCACCCTTAGTCCATTTTCTACTAGATTAGGGTTTTCACTTGTAGCCTATATAAGGCAACATATTACACCAATAAAAGGGAGACACTTTTATGATAAAAATATTGAGAGAGTTTTCTCCATAGCTTTCGAGCAAATCTTGAACAACTTAGAGTTATACTCTAGTGTTCTTGTTCGGCTTATCAATTCAAGAATCACACTTGAATTGTGGCGCCTTCTACACTTGCCTGAGGTTCACTAATTCGTTTGGTTACGGATTGAGATAATATCAACAAGTTCGTAGTCACGGGGATTAGAGGGGTCGTAGGGTTTCCGCTGCTACCATTCTTGCGTTCGAAGTCAAATCCAACAAGTGATCTTGGGTCGCGAATCTTCTCACCAACCAGATTTGTATCATTTCCTTTAGGTCGAACGCTATAAAGTACACACTCGTCTAGAAAACTCATTTTGGAAATCCTTGAAAGCACTTAACACATTATCAAACAACAGCAACAAGTCATGAAATCAAGGGGAATATAACAAACAAGGAACACTCACCTATGTACGCAAACAACGTGCAAAATATACTTCCGGATATTATCCTTAGTCACCGAGAAAACTTAAGATTAAACGAGAAAGAATATCACAGCTCATCTAGTACAAACAATTAGGTGAAATCAAAGAAACTCGACAATTAAGTAGAACGTATAAAAGACTTTAAAGTGAAACGAGGACATTTGGACCCGTGGACAAAAATAACTAGGGTTTCGTAGACCAAATGTTAAACCAAACTCAAAAGGGTTCTAAAATTTTCCAATGGAAACACTTTAACCAAAGACAAGTCGAAATCCAACTAGATAGGCTGAGAAATACTATTTTCGGGATCGTTTATATGGTTCAAAATCATCTCATATTCAAGTAGATTTTATAAACTAAAGGTCTTAATGAAATTCATGTAAAAAGGAGAACAAAGTACCCAAGAAAACCCTAAACCACTTCTCTTTATTTGGCAAGAGTAAGCAAACATTTAGAGTTTTCAATTGAAGAAGGACCATGTTTTAAGATGGAAAAACGGTCATAGCATTTGCCAAACGAGAATATACAAGTTCAAATAGAAAATTAGTCTTCGAGCGAAAATTCGGGCAGCACGCCCTTTGTATTTACCTATTTTCTAGCCATTTATGGCTTCATTATTTTCCTCAATCAATCCCAACATTACACACAACATAAACAGTCACTCAATATGCTCAAGACAATACAAGGACAAAAATTTAAGCTAACAAGTGTGGAAACGAAGTTTACAAAGACAGTTTTGACGGGTTTTGCGGAATGGGCACATCCGAGGCTACGCTTATCGGATTGAGATACAAATTATACCATTTCGAAGCTAATACAGGGGGCTACAAAGTTGAAGAAGGCCACTCAGTCCAGCTTGCCATGTATCTAGGTCAAATTTATGAAAACAACTCCAGAGTTTCCAATTCGAAGTTTACTATGGCAGTCCTGACTCATTCAGTCATATCCCAGAATATACAACTCCAATTCAAGTAATTCTAAAGCCATTTGAAAGCTAAGATATAAGGCTATAAGTCTTAAGAAGACATCGACAACCAAATCAGTAGTATTCCTGGTCAAAACAACCAATTACAGAAACTGAGTAGTATGTTCGGATAGAAACAGGGTAGCAGGGGTATTTTGGTCTTTTCATAGGCTGCGTTGCTCCGATTGAGCTGACATTTTGCAGGGTACTATAAAATATCATTCTCTACAACTTTCATGTTTTATGCTAAGCCTAATTCGGCCTCTAACATAGGACAAAGAAACCAGACAGAATTGAAATGAAATTTTCCAGAAATCTAGAATTTTGGGATTCAAAGGAAACTTTCTTCATTTCCTGCTTCAATCACTACCGAAGCCCCTTATATAATCTTAGATACAACATATATCTCCATACAACAAGTATAGGCAGCAAATACCTCAAATCCTAATTCATGTAACTCAAGAAAACATACATTATATCCACCCAAAACATGATAATAGCTATCATCCACCACAAATCTATGGTGCTATGCCAAGTTAAACAAGATTAAGAGTAAGAAATGGGGAAAACAGCATTATTACCTTGCTAAAATGACTACCAAGAGCAGTCCTAGCTTTTCCTTCTAAAATTTCACCAACACACCACTAGCTAAACATTCAAGAAAGGTTTTAATCGATTTAGTTTTTTGTTTCCTCACTTGGATGATCCAAATTCAAGATGGATTAGGCAGCTCTCCCTTGGGTTTCTCTCTCTCTCTCTCTCTCTCTCTCTCTCTCTCTCTCAGCCAAGATAGCAGAAAAATGAAGAAGAAAGACAGCTCCAAGGTGATAAGAAGGCAAGGAAAAAAATTATCAACTAAGGGACCATAGGGTGGTGACACCATGAATTTTTCTCTTTCTTCTCCTTGTATTTTGGCCACAATTTTCGGTTATAAGGATGAGGATGAGAGAGATATTTTGTACAAATCAAGGGTATGTGGTAGTGAGGAAGTAGTGGTCAAGTGGTGTGTGAGAACCCTGAAAATATATATACAAATAACATTGCATATTTCATTTGCATTTCTAATTCTCTAATAAATTTTAGCATTACTTTCACTTGTTTGTAAATAAGTGCATAAAACAATTTTCATGTGAAAAATAATATAATTTCTCTAAGTTACGAAATTTCTTTTGTTTTGCTATACTAAATTAACACCTTTAGAGTTAGAATAATTTTAGCACCCCAACATAAAATATTAAAGTACTTAGTTTCCATTATGTTAAATTAATACTACCTGAGCAGATTAATTTTACTACTTTAAAATAAATTACTTGGATTCCAATAATTAACTCCAATTAGATAATAACGTTAAATGTTAATAGAAATGTTCACGATAAGTTGAGGCCGATAAATTTTAGATAAAAACAATACAAGTATACTAAATACGTGTAGGACGTAAGAATTTCGATAATCAAAGCCTTGCAAGATTAGCGTATAATTAGGCGATCAAATCATACTTGGGATTAATTTTTGGAGTTAAGTTAGAATTAAGGACTTAAGTGGTCATTAGAAGGAAAAGTGAAAAGACTAAACTACCCTCACAACCTCACAAATCACCATGCAATCCAACACCCTCTGACAACATCATCACTCACCACCCCATTCGGCCAATACAATTTTCTCCACTCCAACACTCAACCTCTCCCTCACCGCAAATCACCTCCACCTTATCTCAGCTTCAACCACAACATTTACATCGCCTTGTTATCATCGACGAAGTGCGAGAGAGGGAGTTGCATTCTGAAATCTGCAATTCGAAAGGAAAGAAAAGGAAGGAAACCGAGAGAAACTAGCCTTATTTGTTCTTGTCTGCCACTAGCCACCGAAAAGAAACAACCTTGTCATTCCTAAGCAATAAGACCCAACCACAAACACCACAGCTGCAACCCCTGAGCCAGACCAGCTACACCAAGTGCGATAGCAGCCAAGAGGAGAGAAAAAAATTGCAGAACCTTATTGCGTGAGCTAAGCTTCAAACCAAGGTAATTTCCGGCTTTAGAGTAGCTGATTTTTGGTAGATGATGCTGTTATAAGCTTGCATGTGATGTTCAAGCTCTTGGATGATGGATTAAAGTATCGGAAATCCTGAATCTTACAAATGGGGAGCTGCCGAGAGTTGAGTGGGAAATTTGCAGCTTTGATTCGATAATCTGGGATAATCTGAGCAGGAATTTGGGATTAACTAAGTAAAAACAAGGAGATTAAAAATTGCATGTCGTGTTTATGTGCGTTGATGAGATTAAGAGCAAGAAAAAAATCTGTTTTGGTGAAAATAGAATGTGCCGTGAGATGATTCAGAATTTCAACTCTAATCTTGTTTAAATTGGAATAATATGAACTTATAGCTATGATTAACTAGTTAATAACTAGGTGTGTAAGTCTGGCATGAGGCTAATCCGTTCGGCTAAAGAAGAAAAATATATATATATATAATAAGAGGAAACAAGAAATCTGTCGCATGCTAGCTTAGCCGAGGAAGAGCTGCACAAATTTCTGGATTTTGGGATGTTTATAACTGTTGTTTGAATTTAATCTTGAACTGGAAATGTTAATTAGCTAGCTAAGTGTTTGCATGTTAAAATGGAATACTTAAAACACTGTTTTAGCCGAGGAAAAATTGGATCCAAGACTAATGAACTGCTGGAAATTTTGTTTAGCCCAGGACAGATTTACTGTGGTGGATCTATTTGCTAAAATTACATGTTATTCGTTTTATTTCACATTGGGAAAATTTTGATGGTGGGCTCTATGAACTCCCACCCTTGAATTGATGGTTGATGAAATGTTTGATGATGGATATAATGCTAGTTTAGTGTTTAAATAGCTAGATTAATGATATCTAGCTAGTCTAGACTTCAAGGGATGCATAGTTCAAAAATGTTCAGTTTTGCCCTGTTTTAATCGCACCCCTTTTTGCAGAATTTGGAGGGGTTCATGACTTGTATATCATGTTTATATGTTGAATATATGGTGTACAAAGTTTCATTGAAAAATATGGAGATTTGGTTGGTCAAATAAAATGATTTCACAAAGTTAGTAAACCTGGAACTGTTTCCGTAATGCTCTGACCAGTTTTCGTATTTCGGCCATAACTCTGTGGTCCGATGTCGAAATCGAGTGCCGTCAGTGGCATTTGAAACTAGACATCCCAACCTTTCCGACAGTATAAAATGCACATTTTGGTTCCATGTGTGTGAGCCGAACCAACCATTTTAAATCGGCTGTCCTGTTTCTCTATTTTACAAGAACAAAATGAAGAGGCTGCAGCTTGTGGCTCAAATTCGAGCTAGTTGTGTGCCGAATTTCGAAGTGATTTCTTCTGTGAAATTATAGCTCTATGAATTTGTTTTCCACCGCCATAAACCATGCCAAATTCCTAGTTAATTTGAGTGATCTATGATCAAAATAGGAAACCTGCTCTGTCCTTGAAAACCCTGATTTTTAGACAGATTTGATGCAAGGCTCGGTGTAGACTTGCAAATTAAATCTTTTGGTGTTAATCACCACAAATGTTGTTCTGGGATGACCCTTAAACCTTTTCTATGCAAATGAACCATGTTTAGAGGATTTTCCTTGGTCAAAAGCTTAGAAAAGGAAATTTTCACATACAAGGCAGCTTTGGCTTAAAAATTTTGGAAACTTGAGTGATTTTGTTAAGTGACTTCCCGTGAATATTTTTCTATGAAATTTGGTAGAGGGACAACCCTTATATGGTAGTATTATACTACTAATTTTGGTGTTATTCTGAGACCATTTCATGGGTCAAATAAATTACCAAAGTTCATGACTCGAGCTTGAAAAACCCATGTTTCATAAGGGAATGTTGGTAACTTTGAGTTGCCATATCTTAATATTCAAAACTCCGTTTCTCGTTCCGTTTGTTTTGTTATACTCTTGGATTGCGACTCTAAAAGAGTACCAAATTTCAAAAGCTAGTTCCAAACAAGTGAATTTTGCTGAACTTCCAAAGTTGGCCAAAAACCAACTTAAATCAGTTTTGGTAATTCAAGTTACCAACTTTGAGTCGAAAATTTGAGTGCCTTTCACTTACACTCGTGGAAAAATGTCTTCTAGGAACTTTTAGTACTCTGGAAGTAGTTTCCAATGGTACCAAGTTTTCCAATTTTGGACCTACTCAGTGCAAGACCTGATTTTTCTAAGTTTGACGTGCAAAGCTGAAATTTGCCTATTTCTTAGAAAATAACATTTTGAAAACCCGTTATTCCTTCTTGATGATAATTGGTCACTTTAAACTTGATTCCATGAAGGAAATTATTTTTTCCTTGTGTTAATAAAACCTCACTTTTGAACCTTTATTTTTAGTGGCTAAGGTTCTTGATTTGAGGTAGTGACAAGTCTAGATGAGTGTAACTCTTTCCTTCATTAATGCGTGATTATGAGTGAAAAATACTTGTCAATTGCTTCAGGTGCTCAAGCTATTCTTGAAGAGAATCCCGGAGAGGACAACTAACGATTCTCTTGCTCAATTACTCTTGAATTGTGAGTGTCAAGTGCATAACTTGTCGTGTTTACTTGGTTTACCTGCTTATATACGTGAATATCGCTTGATGGGACGAGTGTGTATTTTATCGCACTCGCTCTCCTTTACTTGAACTTTATTCGTATTAACTTGGTTTTCAAGTCGATTTGAGTGAATCTCGTCGGCTAAAATATACCCGTTTTCGTGTACGTGTCGTGCTGTCGTGTGTGTTGTGCTTGCTGTGCGTGTCGTGCGTGACGTGTTGGCGAATGGAGTGAAACTCCTCGGCTTATGGGGACGCCCAAATTCTCTTAGCCAATCTTGCAACTCGAGCCGGCATGGGTTTGGTCGAGAAGCTTGATAAGCCAAGGGAATAACAAAACATAACTTGATCTTTTGAGATCTTGTTCGGCATACTCGTGGAGTATCGCCCTTTTCGTGCGTGTTCAAAAATCAAAACTTGATCTCTTGAGGTCTCGTTCGGCATACTCAATGAGTAATGCCCTTTTCGTGCGTGTTTGGTTACGGATCCGAGAGGGTGGAATGTTGGCCGGAGGGAGTAATAAGTGAAGTTTCTACGGATAAATACCCACCCGGATGACGGAGGGTCATCGTGAGGGGGTATCGGATCGAGCCGTGGCGAAGCAAGTGGAAAATAGCTCCTGAGAGCTCCTATATCCTTGAATTGTTTCTGTTTACTTGCCTCGCTTGAATTGTAAATTACTTGAACCTTATTGTTCTACTTGGACAACGTGCGTGCATGTGTGTTTTCTTGGCCTCACGAGCTATTGGCTCACCGTGTATATTTGTTTTCCTTGACAGGTTTTGGAAATTGAGAGGTTTACAATTTACTTAGACTTTCTTATGGATGTAAATGATTACTATGACTTCGCTTTGCGGTTTGTAATGTTTAATGTTACTTATGTCATGTATCGGATTGGAGATACGTTAAGCTAGGTGTACTTAATGCTTTGGATTGCCACTTGAAGTTGGAAAAGTGAAATCCCTGATTCAGATATTCGGCTTGTACGTTCGTACTTGTGTTGTATGAACTTGTATGTTTGGGATGGTATGACTTTAGACTTGGGTTGTAACGCGTAAGGTTCTTAAGAGTCGACGATTGGCTATATTGAAATGCTGTTATCTCTGAAGTTAATGTGGTTTGGTTATTGACCATTTTGGAGGAAAGCGATATTGTAATAGATTAGGTTATTCTTCGAAAGGGTTTCGGCTAGATTTCTTGCGTGAGTCCTGGCGAGAGCTGGGCAGGCGTTCCGCAGATACCCCTTGGTTCGCCTTGGGGAGAAGTGGGGCCGTTACATGGTGGGTTCAATCGGTAGTGATCGATACCCGTCGGTTCGGGCCGATTTTCTTAAATCAAGTATACTAGGTTTTTTTTTTTTAACCTTCTAATCACTAACTTATTATTATCACTTCTAATCATATAATATTTCCTCATCCAAAAGTCACTCTTAGCTACCAAATTCGATCCTCACTCGGTACCGAATAGTTATACTACGGATACGCGCGAAAACCCTAACTTGCTCCAACTTGAAAATGAAAAGTGAAACCCTACTTTCTAGATTCATTTGCATTTATTGTGGAACGATTGGGTTGTAAGGCTATTATAAAATCATAAGTTCCAAATAAAAGGAAGTTTTAAGAGAAACGTAAGGGATTTTACAATTCCAGTGATTAAAATTAGGGTTTCAATTAAAATATGAGAGATTTAAGAAAACCGGTTAGTCACAAGTAAATTAGGGTTTTTGATTAAAAATCTTAGGTTTTTTTTTTTTTGAATTTAGGGTTTAAAGAAGTCGGGGTGTCACAATCTCCCCTCCTTAAAAGAATTTCGTACTCGAAATTCATTCATTTATTCGTAAATTCATATAGTTATTCATAAATAAGTATATGCAAAATAAAATAGCTATAAGGTTCAATAAAAGCATTTTCAAATCATAAAACGAAAATTAATGAAAGGGCGAATAAAAGGGCAGATAATCATATACACAAATATACCAACAAATGTCATGTCATAACGATATTAGGGCAAATCAAAAGAAAAGGCGATATCGTCCCGGTATCAGTTAAATAACACCGTCCGGTCTCTCATGTCACTTACTATCTAAACTAGATGTCCATTGACCTCTTGTGCTCATTCTAGTCAGACAAAGCCTGTTCATGTTTCCAAAATGAAATTTCCAAGTACTTAACGCCGCCTCAACTTTATAGTACTCGGGTACGAGAATCCGAAATAAGATAATTCACATCTCGAGCTGACCAGTCCCAAGAGTAAACTATCTACAATCGAAATTCCTACCTGACGTACCTATCTATGATCCTCAAATACCATGGAAAAGATTAAAGGCCCATAACATTCGCAATTCATAGCTTATGCTCGAACGAGCATTTAGTCCTTCATATTTATTCACCACTTAGTCCAGGCTCACTCCGCGCAGAAACCACGCGAAGCAGCTATGGGTTTTATCTTTTAATCGCTTAACTTTCAAATCAAATCGAATCCCACAGTCTGGCATCCTAAACTTCAAGCCTAGGATACACTACAGGAATCTGAAACCTAAGCTCTGATACCACCTGTGACGGCCCCACCTCCCCCTTAGGCGAACCAGAGGGTTCGACGGGTCGCCTGCCCAACTCTCGCCGGGATATAGTCGTTCCTTAATCAAATCCGGGATACAACCAGAGGAATAACATACAACAATCCAAAATTTAAGTGAAACTTATATATACATTGATATCTCAAAAGGAAATACAACCATCGAATGTCCAAAGGTTCTCACTTCACCATATAACCAGCCCGTGCCAAGCACTAGGGCGAGAACCATTGTTAAAAAAAAAAAACAAAAGAACTAGATTAGGCTAGTCTATGCTCTCATCCTGCTCGCCGTCCCCTGTTAAGGAAAACAAACTAAAGGGGTGAGCTAAAAACTCAGTGAGATTCCGAACACATAATCAAATAATCATTTCAATACATGAAACATGGAGTATCAATAATTCAAGAAACATTTATAATGGAAAGCGATAGTAACACATTCATTAAAAGGATACGGCTCACAAGGAGCAATTTGTTTGTTTGTTCGTTCTCCTGACTTTTTCCCTTATTCCTCCAATCATTTAAAAATGCATTTTTGTAAGTAAAATCCCTCGTTTATTCTTTCGTTCGTTCATTCACCCTTTTCCCGACCGTTGGCCAGGCTCCACCCATCCGGTCGTTGTCCGGACTACAAGGTAATACTCGAGTATACCAAATTCACCCAGGGTCACCATATCGCCCGACCGAGTCCGCTTCTGGCTCGAGTCGATCGATAACGAAGGGCAGGGCCTAATTCAACCAAAAGGCTTACATCATGCACAACTAATGTAGCAATGATTAAATCATTGAAAATTTCACGTTTCCTTTAGGTCGAGCGCGATAAAGTACACACTCGCCTAGAAAACTCATTTTAGAAATCCTTGAAAGCACTTAACACATTATCAAACAACAGCAACAAGTCATGAAGTCAAGGGGAATATAACAAACAAGAAACACTCACCTATGTACGCAAACAACGTGCAAAATATCCTTCCGGATATTATCCTTAGTCACCGAGAAAACCTAAGATTAAACGAGAAAGAATATCACAGCTCATCTAGTAAGCTCATCTAGTACAAACAATTAGGTGAAATCAAAGAAACTCGACAATTAAGTAGAACGCATAAAAGACTTTAAAGTGAAACGAGAACATTTGGACCCGTGGACAAAAATAACAAGGGTTTCATAGACCAAATGTAAAACCAAACTCAAAAGGGTTCTAAAATTTTCAAATGGAAATACTTTAACCAAAGACAAGTCGAAATCCAACTAGATAGGCTGAGAAATACTATTTTCGGGATCGTCTATGTGGTTCAAAATCATCTCATATTCAAGTAGATTTTATAAACTAAAGGTCTTAATGAAATTCATGTAAAAAGGAGAACAAAGTACCCAAGAAAACCCTAAACCACTTCTCTTTATTTGGCAAGAGTAAGCAAACATTTGGAGTTTCCAATTGAAGAAGGACCATGTTTTAAGATGGAAAAATGGTCATAGCATTTGCCAAACGAAAATATACAAGTTCAAATAGAAAATTAGTCCTCGAGCAAAAATTCAGGCAGCACGCCCTTTGTATTTACCTATTTTCCAGCCATTTATGGCTTCATTATTTTTCTCAATCAATCCCACCATTACACACAACATAAAAAGTTACTCAATATGCTCAAGACAATACAAGGACAAAAATTTAAGCTAACAACAAGTGTGGAAACGAAGTTTACAAAAGACAGTTTTGACGGGTTTTGCGGAATGGGCACATCCGAGGCTACGCTTATCAGATTGAGGTGAAATTATACCATTTCGAAGCTAATACAGGGGGATACAAGGTTGAAGAAGGCCACTCAGTCCAGCTTGCCATGTATCTAGGTCAAATTTATGAAAACCACTCCAGATTTTCTAATTCAAAGTTTACTATGGCAGGCCTGACTCATTCAATCATATCCCAGAATATACAACTCCAATTCAAGTAATTCCAAAGCCATTTGAAAGCTAAGATGTAAGGCTATAAGTCTTAAGAAGACATCGACATCCAAATCAGTAGTATTCCTGGTCAAAACAACCAATTACAGAAACTGAGTAGTATGTTCGGATAGAAACAGGGCAGCAGGGGTATTTTGGTCTTTTCATAGGCTGCATTGCTCCGATTGAGTTGAAATTTTGTAGGGTACTATAAAATATCATTCTCTACAACTTTCATGTTTTATTCTAAGCCTAATTCGGCCTCTAACATAGGACAAAGAAACCAGACAGAACCGAAATGAAATTTTCCAGAAATCTGGAATTTTGGGATTCATAGGAAACTTTCTTCATTTCCTGCTTCAATCACTACCAAAGCCCCTTATATAATCTTAGATACAACATATATCTCCATACAACAAGTATAGGCAGCAAATACCTCAAATCCTAACTCATGTAACTCAAGAAAACATACATTATATCCACCCAAAACATGATAATAGCTATCGTCCACCACAAATCTATGGTGCTATGCCAAGTTAAACAAGATTAAGAGTAAGAAATGGGGAAAATAGCATTATTACCTTGCTAAAATGAATACCAAGAGTAGTCCTAGCTTTTCCTTCCAAAATTTCACCAACACACCACTAGCTAAACATTCAAGGAAGGTTTTAATCGGTTTAGTTTTTTGTTTCCTCACTTGGATGATCCAAATTCAAGATGGATTAGGCAGCTCTCCCTTGGGTTTTTCTCTCTCTCTCTCTCTCAGCCAAGATAGCAGAAAAATGAAGAAGAAAGACAGCTCCAAGGTGATAAGAAGGCAAGGAAAAAAAATATCAACTAGGGGACCATAGGGTGGTGACGCTTGTCACCACCAAAGCCATGAATTTTTCTCTTTCTTCTCCTTGTATTTTGGCCACAATTTTCGGTTATAAGGATGAGGATGAGAGAGATATTTTGTACAAATCAAGGGTATGTGGTGGTGAGTAAGTAGTGGTCAAGTGGTGGGTTCAATCGGTAGTGATCGATATCCGTCGGTTCGGGTCGATTTTCTTAAATCGCGTATACTAGGTTTCTTTTTTTTTTTTTACCTTCTAATCACTAACTTATTATTATCACTTCTAATCATATAATATTTCCTCATCCAAAAGTCACTCTTAGCTACCAAATTCGATCCTCACTCGGTACCGAATAGTTATACTACGGATACGCGCGAAAACCCTAACTTGCTCCAACTTAAAAATGGAAAGTGAAACCCTACTTTCTAAGTTCATTTGCATTTATTGTGGAACGATTGGGTTGTAAGGCTATTATAAAATCATAAGTTCCAAATAAAAGGAAGTTTTAAGAGAAACGTGAGGGATTTTACAATTCCAGTGATTAAAATTAGGGTTGCAATTAAAATATGAGAGATTTAAGAAAACCGGTTAGTCACAAGTAAATTAGGGTTTTTGATTAAAAATCTTAGGTTTTTTTTTTTTTTTGAATTTAGGGTTTAAAGAAGTCGGGGTGTCACACCTTTGCTACAGGTATCTTGGATTTGAGGACAAATCCTTTTCTAGAGGGAGGGAATGATGCGGTCATCAAAACTTGTGCTCAATGGATTGAGGAGTATTTTCAAACTTCCATTTATTTAATTCAAATGTAAGGAGGTTCAAACAAGAAACTTGGAAGATGTTAGCTTAGTTCGAGAAAAAAGATTAAGTTATTGCCCACAAAAATATTGTGACCAAAAGATTTGTGTCAGATAAGATGCGGGTATGTTAGAGTAGCTCTTTGCTAATTTGTAGATTATCGTGATTTTTGAGAAACAGAGTTTAAAGTCAATCTTTTAAAGAAATCACTTTATAGCTAAGCGAAACTTTGCCAAGAGTGAAAATGAAAACAAAAATTTTCCTGAGCTAACTGATGTACATATTTTAGACAAGAATTTTTACATATTAAAAAATAGAAAATAATTTACAAACTCTAAAATCTAATTATAATACATTATTACAAAGAATATATTTCAATTTGATCTGAAAGGACTTCAAACAAAAATTATAAACACTAAATTTGAGATTGAAACTTTACCTAGTTTGAAAATTTTAAAAATAAAAATTTAAAACAAAACTAGTTGAACTTGGAAGGTTTCAATTATAATAATATTCTAGAATTCAGAGAATGAATTTAGATACCTTAAGAATGTTTGTTTTTGGGAGCTTTTGTTCAATTTAGTTCAAAATTAGAATTAAAGGTGAAAATGTAGCTAGAAATGAGAATAGGGATGAAATGGTTTATTTTGAATATGTGAAGGGGCAAAAAACACATTGTTAAAGTAAATGTCAAAAAGTATGATACCTTATACATAAAGGATTATAATGAATTATTTTAAAAGTAAGGGACTAAAAAATTACAAAATTCAAGTATGAGGAATCATTGCAGTTTTTCTTATTAAAAAAGAGAAAATACTATTCTAGTTTTGTTTGAAAATCATTGTAGTTAATACAAGTATGGTGAAACCCCTATAAATTAATGCTCGATAAATTAATAACTTCTATTAAATAATAATTTTTCTCGGTAACTTAAGCTAACGAGCTAAATTAATAATTTTACTAATATAATAACATAATAAAAAATCTACATAAATATAAAAATAAAAGATAATAATTTTTTTGAATACTTCACATAACCCTTTGGTCCCGTTGATATCAATACTTCACATAACCCTTTGGTCCCATTCATATTATAAATTAATAATTCACTAAAATTATATATCATATTTTTCAAAAATATTAGTCTAATATTCTTTTCTTTTTCAAACTTCCATTGCTGCAACTATTTTTGAGTGCACAGGGATGTTCTGTACTATACTCACATAATGCTTTACATATTTGATCAGTCATGGTTGATTTATGAACACCTTTTAGATCGAAAGTCATAGTTTAACAATGAGATGTAAGAACATTTTGTGTTTGTTTATTATGAGAAGACTTCCCTATCACTTATATGCATAATATTACTAATCTAATTCATTGTATGCATTTAATAAAATGGGAGTAGGCATCTATCATTTAGTATTCGTAAGATTTTTTTTTTTTATCTCTTGATAATAGAAAAATGATATCAGTTATACATATATTGAAGACATTAATAGAATTAAATTAGGATTAATCTTTTCTACACTGACAGTGTATAGACTATTAGCATTTGATGAATGACAACTATGCAAAATTTGAATTTAAAATTCAATTTTTGCACACATGTCATGAATCAAATGGTGATAGTGTATACACTGTCAGTGTACATAAGATTTACTTATTAAATTATACTTACAAATCAAGTAAATATGCATTGGTATATATTCCTTAAATTTTTAGCCACATTTTATTAATATAATAATTCACATTTTTATAAAATAAAATAAAACTTTAGTTAATTAAATGTGTATTTCTCTAAATTATAAGTACACTTCATAAATTAATAACTTTTTGAATTAATAGAATCTGTATCATCCTAAGTTATTAATGTATAGAGGCTTTACTGTACCAGCACTTTGAGATTTCTTTTAATTGATATTATGAACGTCTCTTCAAATACTTAGCATCAAAATGGCGTAATTGTAAATATAGTCATATAAAAAAAATCCAAAAATTATGCCAAGTTAGAGGTTCAATTCAATGAATTAAATACCAACTTTGATGGCACAATAACGATCAATTGCAAATCACTCCACAACTTTACATGGGTTGCAGTAACACCCCACTCCAACTCCAACTTCAAAATTCAAGTCCAAATGTGTTTGGCTGCTGCTGCTGCTGCTGCCGCTGCCTTTTCCCCTTTTTTTTCTTCATCTCTGTGGCTTCCAATTTTGATGAGATATGGGACAAGTACAGAGCCAACCAGTAGGCCCAGAGGATGAAAAGAACCCTTCTTCAGCTCATCCTACCGGCGCCGCTACCGATGATCAGAATTCATCTCTTGATTCTTTAATTGCTGGTTCAATACTCCTCCATCCTTTCTTTTTTCTGATTATTACTTCTTGTAATTTGACCTAATATTGGACTGAGTAGACGAGCCTTAAACCCGAAACCCTTCTCAAAAGTTACTAACTTTTCTTTTTTTAGTGCAGAAGCTGCAGCATTTGGCGATGAAGATGAGAATTTGGTAGGATGGATTCAGTTTCCAACTATTACTAATTAAAACTACTGATTCAATTTTCTGTTTTGAGTTTTTTTAATATATTGTGGTTCAAACTTGGGACTGACTGAAATTTATGTGGCCTCAAATGTTAAGTCAGTGGAGGAAAAAGCTCAGAGAGCACTGGAATGCCCTTGCATTGCTCATTTGAGGACAGGTCCTTGTGGCTTCCAGTTCTCTAATGCCTTCCTCTGTTTCCTCAAGAGCACTGCTCCAGAGAAGGTAATCACCAAAGCCTACAATCATTTTTTTTTTTCCTTTTTTTCATTTTCTGCCTTCTACTGATTCAGTATGCAATTTGAGTTACTGAAAAACCGCCTGAAATACATTTTTTAAAGTTGGATTAGCACTAGCAAATTGCTGCGCCAAGCATTATCATTCAAGTGTAAGAAGAAATGACTTTTTAAATCGTTTAGGACCAGAAACAAATGTTTGTGCAATGTTCATATGGTTGCGGCTCTTTTAGGTTATACCACCTTTTATATGTCTTTAAATTATCATAGCTTATGTGAAACCAAATCTGATATAGATGGAGATCAAGGGCCGGATAATCGGCCACAATTGCTCAAGAAAATACCCACATTCCCTTCGTCCTCCCCTGTTTTAGGAGGAGATAGATGGATGAAATTAGCTGCAATTGCCTAAGAAATAATCCCTGTTATGTTGTCTGTGTCTGCATAGAGCCCGTCCTTGCACTCTTGTTTTGTGTTTCTCAAGGACTTGTGATGCTTGAATACTGGTGAGAGACTGCAAGTAAACCTAAAGCCAAAATTTTGACCACATTACTTGTGCTTGGGAAATGAAGAACAAACTTGAAAATGAGATGAAATCAATCTTATCAAAACCTCTAAATCATAATATTTACTTGGGTACTCAAAGATTTAATCTTGAGAAAGGAATACCTGATGATCACTGTAAAATTATTTTTTCCAAGAAATCTCGTCTCCTTTGCTTTTCTCATGTTCTAGCTTGCATGGTGCTGATATGAACATTTAAGCTCGCACTCATACAGCACCACATGTTTATACTGGTGCAATTGTCAGTGGCTTGCCTCATCTTATGCTGCCAGCAGATAATATAACCTCTATTGCAAATCAAAATTTACTCGAGTGTTAACTACACCAGGCTAAAATTTTAGCAGGAAATTGGGCCCTGTAATGTAGTCTCTCTGTGTTCTTAACTTTTTGTCCAGTAGTCATTATAGAGCACATTTTTAGCAGTTATTACTTGAAAACCTTCCAACCAGCATTTCCAAGGTTCTAATTGTTTGGGTTGAGAAATGCACTTAGGTTAGATCAGTGTCTGGGAGATATGATCTTCATATTGCCGTCCTTTCTTTTAGTCATTCAACAAGAAGAAAGTATTGTAGTCGACTTCCACACTGTTAATTCTTAATAGGATAAGAAAACACACAATCCCTAATATAGGATATAGTAGTGTAGTCTCTCTCACTGTTTTGCCATTAATATATGTGGGTCATAGGTTTTTTTTTCCCCTTTTGTCTCTATGTCTATCTTGTCTTGAAGCCTCTTAATTTGTTTGCTACTTTCCTTGTAGGGCTCAGACTGTGTTCATCCATTTGTGGCTCTGCAGAATTGTATCAAAGCAAATCCTGATGCATTTTCTAAGGACATTTTAGAAGACGATGAGATCAAGAAAAAGGATGGCGAAATCAAGAAAGAGGAAAAGCCATCCAAAGAATACAAAATTCACCCTCCTCTCTGGTCTGTAGAATCCAAAAAATCCAAACATAAGTCTTAAGACAGGATGTACTTATTCGATTCCATGGAACCTCATTTATTGAATTATTAACTTCCATGGGGTATTTTTCCAGTCTATTATTACCCAAGAGATTCCTTAGACACCACAAGTGTTCTTTCACTAGAATGATTAGAGGCATTTTGTAAACGTTAATAACAATCTGTAGGTTGATCCCGTTATTAGTTTTAACTGAGCAAGAAGGCCCTCGAATGCTTTTTACATTTATGTTTTAGAAGTCTAGAAAAACAAAAGATGCTTTCCACAAGTAAATCAAAACTACTTTACATTTAAGGTTTTCGCCCTGGAAGAAACTAAAAGTGGTAAACATCAATGCTTTGACAGCCTAGAAAAGGAAAAGATGTTTTCAGCTACTTTTAACTTTAATGTTTTCATCTGGAAGAAACTAAAATTGGTAAAATTTATTATAATGCTCTCTCAGTGTTGCCATGAAGCTCTGAGGACAAACTAGACTCGAGAGCTAACAGGATACCAAAAGAACATTTAGACCACCAATGAACTGCCTACTTCAACGTCCTTTAACTCTTTTAGGCCAAGACCTGGAGCACTTTCATGAGTGGCTCTTTTGCTTGGTTTAATTTTGTGGCAAAAGCAGGATACTTCTCATTAGACATAGCCTATAAAAGTATTTCACCAAGGTTGCTCAAATAGCAAAGAAATATGTGATCAAACAGAATAATCTAGAAAACTTTAATTGCAGCTGTCAAACTAGGTAAATAGTAAGCTCGAACCTGTCCAACTATGACTGTACTCAAGACATTATAGTATCCGAGCATTCCTTGATCCTACTGCATTTGCATTATATCCCACCACAATTTTGCCAAAATTTTGCATATTTGGTGAGAATCACGAAGCATTGGATGATTCATCTGGAGAATTTTCAGATTCTGACCAATCAATCATTTTCTCCAGTGAATCCAGATCCCCAGCTTCTGAAACTGTGTGTAACCTGATATTTTCTGCATCCTCACTGAGAGAATTGAAAAGCAAGAAATTGTCAATTGAGTAGAAAGTTTTAAATTAAAATGACTAAGAGGTTCCACCGGAGATTCTTACTCAGCAACTCCAAATATTTCTTTGACAGTTATCGAGCTATCCCTTGAACTCAGGCAGCTGGTAGATAGGTACAAAAAGTTAAATAATGCATTAAAATGTACCGAAATGCATATCGGTGATACAAAAACTGGGTTTAGAACAAGTCCTATCCAAGATTAAGATTACAATTCAACAGGAAAATCTCTCTCCTTCTAGACAAGCTTAGATACCATTGATGAAACTAAAGTATTAGATTGGAGGACTTTTCAAACAAGATGCCAAACAGAAAAGAGATCCATGTGAACTTCAAGACGAGAAGGATGACATTAGTAACTAGGATAGACCTTGAGCAAGACCGATGTGCATAAAATTAGTACATCATAGTTCACACACAGCCACCGAGAATGACATGGACTTCTCTGAAGTTTAATTTAATCACTAGCACGCCAAATATATGGAGTTAAACTCATGTGAAGACCAAATTGTCATCCTACGTTGTGAAACTAGAGCAGGTTTCTGAACAAACCAAATGTTACAATATATTTGTTTATACTTAAGGCTCTGTACGGATTCCCAGTTTTGGGAAAACCTTGAATTTCAAATACAAGTCTACAGTAAGATTAATCCAAAAACAACCCAAGTACACCTTACCTATTATCTATAAATAAATATATAAATCAAAATAAAATATCACCCTCCTTTCTTCCTCCACTACCACCCCTCACCTCTTGCCGCCACCACACCCCACTTCTTACTATAAGAAGAAATCTAGTGGAAAGTTACCATAAAGGAGGGGGGGGGGAGAGTGGGAGGAAGTACAAAATGGTTTGCGAGTTAGTGAATAAGTATACTATGCAAAAACCGTGATTCCAGAATAACACAATAAAAAACTAGTTATGCAAGGTGCACATTGGAGCATTTCAGCAAAAAGCTATCAAAATTACCTTAGAAAGATTTAAAAACCTTCCCAAACAGAGCTTGTACTTCAAGTTTTCTCTTGAAACCCTTCTCCGAATATCCTGACAAATCCATCACAGCAGCACCTGAAAATGCAATCAACCATTGTCAGTCAATAGCAATGCTGCATGAGCATGAAGGCAGATAACATCTATTAACATCCATCCAGCAGAAAGCATATTTGCTTTTTGGAGTTAATTTCTATGCCGGTCATAACTTCATAAGTAAGAGAAGGCAGAAAAAGAAGATCAAATAACAGCTCATTTTTGGCTCCTTTGCCACCAAAAATAGTTACAATGAGCTATATCAGTAAGTGCAATGATTGTCCAGAACATGTGCACACAGACATCTGAACCACAAGACTTTGTCATAAAGGAACATGCTTATGACTTAATATTTCTTGTTAAGCTTTACAAAGCACCAGGTGCAAGAGAGAGGAGCTGAGTTAGTCCTCTTAACAGCTAATTTTAGGTGATGTGGTAGCACAACTCATTAGAGAGGATGACAATCTTAAGTCTGGAATCCTAGATTGCCTGGTTAGTATGAAGAGAACTGAGTGAACTGATTTGGATCCATAGCGAATAGCGATAAATGAGGATGCAGCTTTGACATGGTAATACTGTGAAACCTCAAGCCTTTATCCAACGTCCCCATCGGGTAATTTTTGGAACATTCCAGATAGCACACAATTTAGTATAGCAACTTGGGCTTAAACACTTTTTGTTACTGATTTTGGCTTCAACAAGTCATTAAACTAGTACATAATTAAACTACTTAGCAAATGTCACCATTTTGGAGTTTAATTCATTTCAGGATCTAAGAATTGAGAAAATGTGGAGCGTGTTAGTTTACCTGTACATAAAGGTGACCATGATCTCTAACAACTTGTGCTTTCAGGTGGTAGGCAATGGGGTAATCACACAAGTCATCATAACATAGACTTTCTACACAAAAACTGATTAGGAAGCCACTCAACTAAATGTTTATTCTTCAAAGGACTTGCATTTGAAGAGCAACTAACATAGTTCCATAGAAATCTTAGTCACTCAATTCTAATTTATTGCATGATTGATGAATAGAATGATAATTGTTTTTACTTCAACTGTTTTTGCAAGAAGCTGCTAGAATGCCAGCACACAGTCCCATGATTGACCTCTTATTCTTTTTCAGTCCTGACAAGTGCAAGCTGCTTAAAAATCAAACTTAATTCTGCTTAGTTAAATGTTCATACTGAAACAACACCACAAGTACTATTTTCCTCTCAAGATGAAAAACAAAAAAGCCAAAAAAGTTTCTCCTTTTTTTTTTTTGTTTTTGGGGAAGCGAAAAGAGAGTTTAGTTGACCTTTATTCTGTCAGATGCTATAAGTTGTAACCTCATCTACAATGACAGAGCCAAAGGAGGTTGAGGGGAGCCATGACCCCGCTAAGTTTAGAAAATTTTAATTCATAGTGCGTGAATATATGTATAAAACAAAGTTGACTCCTCCTAATTTTTTATAATTTTAATTTATATTATGAGAGTTTATATATATGTATATATATATATTTATATTTATATACACACCTTTAAATCTTGACTTCGTCACTTCTGATCTACATTAGGGGTAAAAACATAGGTAAGCCTGGTTTGTATGTATGTATTTTTTATTTTCTTGGGTTTGCTAATTCTATCTTTGCACTTAATCGTTGACCATTGGTGTGACATAGCTTGCACTGAATATGAATTGATTTTTCATGTATAGTTTGGTCTAGTGATCTACATTACTCCACCTATACTTGGATACGGTTGCAGCTGCTCATACATAAATGTTTTGTCTTGACATTTGATTGCTCTTACTTGATAATTCATTTTCATCTTGGAAATGCTTTTACTTGGAGCATGTGTGTCCAGCTTTTGTTATTAGTGACTTTCTGAAGCCAATGAGAATTTTTCTGGCATTATGGTTGTTCGGAGTTTTCTGCCACTACTTGCTTTTGTCTTTACTAAGGTTTATTTTAGACCCCGTTTTCTGGTAGGTAAACTAACCAAAGTTAATTGTTCTTTTAAAGTTTTGATTGTCTCCTACTTATTGTACTATTTTATTGCAGATAGTTCATTCGAACTTTTTAGGAGATCAGTAGTTATCACAGGACTAAAGAACATTAGAGACAAAGCTTTGACTGAAGGACGTTGGATAAAGCTGTCTTTTGATGATGCAGTGGTTCGGCAATATTTTTTTGTTTTTTGACTCAGATTTCTTTCGTAAAGCTGCGTACTTAGATATGGAACTTGGAACATCTACTACTTATCAAAATATTTGTAGGGTGATATAAAACTTAAATATGATATTCAAGTACCTAATATGCTATATTGGTTTTTTCTAATGCAGTGACTGCCTTTCCTTGTTAGTTGCCAAGCTTTATTGTTTTTACTGATTTTTAGATAAATAATTTTAGTTATTAAATTGTGTGTTCATTAAACTATATAGTGATAACTAGATCAAATCTTTTCAAATGTTGTCACAGGTCAAGAAACTCCAATGTGACAAGAAAATGTTCACTAACCCCAGTCCAATAGTGACGAGTGATGGCAAGTGTTGTCACTAACTTGTCAACATCAGTGACAATCATTGACAAGTTTCAGTGATGACCTTGATCCAAATAGGATACCTTTATGGTAGGAACCCTCCTATCATAAGCAGCTACTCAGAACATGACACGCGTATTTATAAAATAGGAGTTCACAGACCGTTATGTTGCAATGGTAATGCGCATGGAGATAAACCAAACAAGACATGTCCGGATGCAGTCTTTTTTCCCTTCCAATTCCTCTGTTCACTGTACATTGTTTCCCCACTGTTTATTACATTTTCTGCACCTAATATAAAAAATATTTAATAAAATTAATAACAACATACCAACAATATATACCCATGACATAAATATACTAAGCAATTATAAAAATTATTAGGATTATATAGTTGCTTTAAAAGTTGCTCCCAAACACTGTGCAACTAAATTTTTCATTCAAACTAACGATAGTACAAAAAAAAAACTAATTAATGAAAATACGATCTCGAAAAATTTTTAATTTACAGTCACAATATGTGAATTCGTGATAAATACAAAAAAATATGATACTTTGATCATATAATGAAGGAAAACCATAAAGAGCAGACCATTTACAGGAAAAGTTTTCATTAATAAAAATACCAACTCTTCATGGATTTCTTTTCAGTTCTCCAACGTATGAGCAAAGTGCCAATAATTAAATTAGTAATTTTTTTATTTATACATAATTAAATTTTTTTTTGCATTTTCACAAAAACAAATGAAAATTTTTTATCAAAAAGTCAAAATGATTGGTCTAAAAGGGAAAGGAATAGCAAATATGTACAGTACTTGTATTTTACATTCGAAATGCTACAGTGCTGTTTTTAAAAAACACTCTAAAAAACATCTAATTCAAACGGAACCAATCTTCATTATTTAAAAGAAAAATCGTTCAAAACGTCCATCACATTTTACAAGATGACTTTTTTCGTCCCTCACTTTTAGAAGTATAATTTTACGTCCCTTACAAATTCACATTGATCAAATTTGGTCCCTACCTAGGTTTCCGACTAGTTTTTGCCGGAATCCACCACGTGACTTGCATGTGATTATTTTTTAAGGACAAAATTATCAAATCAAATTTTTACATAATCTGATTCATAGTCCCTCACATTTCACAAAATGAATTTTTTCGTCCCTCATATTTTTTAAAATGAATTTTTCATCCCTCATTGATCATGTATACGAATAGCTTTTTTTTTTCTATAAATCAACGTATATGTCTATTTGATTTTACCTGAACAGTATGAATAACATATAATTTATCTCTATTGGATTTCATCTAAACATACTAATCGTAGTTATACACATGCTATTCAATAGATATATATAGGGGTTTTAAACTAATAATTTTGTTTGAAACCCATGTATATATTTATATGATTTCACCATTTGAACCTATTCAATATTTGTGACATTTATCTTTTGATAATAATTTATTTATTGAATTGTATAATAAGGTCATCTAATTAATGGGTCCTAACTCGAATTCTATAATTGTGTTAACAAATTTCAGTTTAAATCTGAAATTTCTATTCGACACTTTTTAGATCAACAGTTGAATTACTTGCCTTGTGATTGTGTTAAAATTTGAAAGTGCCAATCACTTATTTCTTTTTGTCATACTTTTCTTTTGTTTACTTTTTCTATCCAAATTTAATTCGATATAAACACTCGATAATATTTAGGATTAAATGTTTTCATTATTTTCAAATTTCGAGTAAAAGAAATTGAATATAAGTGAAAAACTAATAATTTTTTTAAACTCATGTCTATATCTATTTGATTTCATTTGAGCAATATGAATAGTGTGCACTATATCTCTATTTGATTTCACATGCTATTTGTATTGTTCAGGTGAAATCAAATAAATATATACATGGATTTAAAAAAAATTATTCACATACATGATCAATAAAAGATGAAAAAATTCATTTTGAAAAATGTGAAGGACGAAAAATTTTATTTTATGAAATGTGAGGGATTATAAATTGAATTATATAAAATTTGATTTGACAAATTTGCCCTTAAAATATGATCATGTGCAAGGCACGAGGTGAATTCCGATCAAAAACTAGTCGGAAACCTAAGTAGAGACCAAATTTGACCAATGTGAATTTGTAAGGGACGTAAAATTACATTTTTAAAAGCGAGGGACGAAAAAAGTTATTTTGCAAAATGTGAGGGAGTTCTGAACAATTTTTCCTTATTTAAAATACCAAATCCGTGAATGTGTTTTAACTGTTATTCATTGGTATTCTAAAGTATCATTTTTCCATCAAATACCAGCTCTTTAACACCCATTTTTTCATAAAATAAATTTATTTATCGGATAAAATAAAAATATATCCGTTTTTCAATAAATAGCTTTTTCCAATAAATAGCTAGTGTTTTGTTGAAAAACGGTTTTATTTTTATTTTATCCGATAAATAAATTTATTTATGAAAAAATGGGTACTATATTCTTATAATAGAGAAAAACCATAAAGAGCTGGCGTTTTATGAGAAAATGGGTACTCTGTTCTTATAATAGAGGAAAGCCATAAAGAGCTGGTGTTTTATTGGAAAACGGATTTATTTTTATTTTATCCGATAAATAAATTTATTTATGGGAAAATGGGTGTTAAAGAGTTGGTATTTGATGAAAAATGATATTTTAGGACACCAATGGATAACAGTTAAAATACATTAACAGATTTGGTATCTTAAATAATGAAGACTGTGATTTAAAATATCAAATCTGTGAATGTGTTTTACCTGTTATCCAATGGTATCCTAAAGTATCATTTTCCCATCAAATACCAGCTCTTTAACACCCATTTTCCCATAAACAAATTTATTTATAGGATAAAATAAAAATATGCTTGTTTTTCAATAAAATATTAGTTCTTTATGACTTTCCTCTATTATAAGAATAGAATACCCATTTTTCCATAAACAAATTTATTTATCGGATAAAATAAAAATAAACCCATTTTTCAATAAAACACCAGCTATTTCTTGGAAATAGCTATTTATTGAAAAACGAGTATATTTTTATTTTATCCGATAAATAAACTTGTTTATGAAAAAATGGATGTTAAAGAGTTGGTATTTGATGGGAAAATGATACTTTAGGATATCAATGGATAACAGTTAAAAAACATTCATAGATTTGGTATTTAAAATAATGAAAATTGGTTCTGTTTGAATTAGATATTTTTGGGGATATTTTTCAAAAACAGCACTGTAACATTTCGAATTTGAAAGACAAGTACTGTACATATCTGCTATTCCTTTCCCTTTTAGACCAATCAATTTGACTTTTGTGCTTTCTGATAAAAAATTTTCATTTGTTTTTGTGAAAATGCAAAAAAAAAAAAATTTAATTATGTATAAATCGAAAAAAATTATTAATTTAATTATTGGCACTTTGCTCATGCGTTGGAGGACTGGTAAGAAAGCCGTGAAGAGTTGGTATTTTTATTAATGAAAACTTTTTTCATAAATGGCCTGCTCTTTATGGCTTTTCTTCATTATATGATCAAAGTACCATACTTTTTTGTATTTATCACGATTCACATATTGTGACTGTGAATTAAAAATTTTTCGAGATCGTATTTTCGTTAATTAGCCTTTTTTTTCGTACTATCGTTAGTTTGAATGAAAATTTTAGTTGCACGGTGTTTGGGAGCAACTTCTAAAGTAACTATATAATCCTAAATATTTTTATAATTGCTTAGTATATTTATGTCATGGGTATATATTGTTGGTATGTTATTATTAATTTTATTAGAAAATTATAGTTCACAATTTTTTAAATGTAATAAAGCAGAGGGAAAACAATGCACAGTGAACGGAGGAATTGGAGGGGAAAAAGGCTGCATCCATATACGTCTTGTTTGGTTTATCTCCACGGGTGTTATCATTGCAACATAACGGTCCGTGAGCTCCTCATTTTACAAATACACGTGTCATGTTCTGAGGGCTGCCTACGATAGGAATGGTCAGAGGCTTCCTACCATAAAGGTTTCCGATCCAAATATCTATGATAAGATGTCAAGTCCCCACTAAAATTGTGTTGTGCTCGTTGTCACTAAACACTACAATTCATTGACAACAAAGTCGTCGCTGTATACTTTTACTAACGGACATTCAATGAGGACTCTAAGATGATACCAAAGTCATCAATAAAAGTCATTTGTGGTAACTTTTTCATTTTCTTTAACAAGAAGTTTTGGTCACTAATGACCAATTTTCTTGTGGTACTAGCAGACATAATATGATTTATACATTAGTTTTGTATTGTTTTTAAAATCATACAGCTAATAGAAAATACACTGGCTTTTTTTTTTTATATTAACTGTACCAGATTGTACCTATCATTATATTCTTTTTTAATTTTCACCCATTTTTGTTGATTTGTTGTAAAATTGATAGTAAAATTAGATTCAACGCCAAAAACTGCATAGAGAATTGAATTTTTGTGAAATTTTGCAACCAAAAGTGGTGGCAATGAACAACACAATACCATCACGACTGCTGCCATATTCTTGACTAGAAAAATAATATGTAGAAAAAAGAAAAGGATGAGCATATTTTCTTTCGATTTTGCACATGATTTTTTTCTTTTCAATAAGAATATGAGTAGAAATGAGTTCAGTGGATTAAAAATGTGCTTTTTTCATTCATGAGAGATGAAAATTCATTATTTCATATATGAGGGACACAAAAGGTACAAAACTAACATGTGAAAGACTTAAAAAGGGGATGAAGAATAATCATTTCATATGTGAAAGACGTAAAAAGAACAAAACTAATATGTGAAGAATTATTTGCATGATTTTCCCAATTCAAAGAATTAATGTGATACAGATTAAGTGCGATTTTACTAACGTGATAAGGTTGGATCAATAAGTGGTCAAGATATACTTTTTACTCTTTTCTTATTTGGACTTATATAATGTATAACAGAGGCTCATATCTCTACTAACACTAGAGGGAAGTCCCACGCGAAGCGTGGGGATTGATACCTGTGGTGTGGTCAAATAACTTAACAGTGTTTGATAACTTGATATCAAGTGAAACACACTTATATATTCCTTAAGCTTTCTATTGTCATAATTAGCATTACATTTTCTGGTGCTTGGCTAGATTCTTTTATTGAGCAATAACGGCACGGTTCCCTATTTTCCTTTTCAATGTCTAATACAAATGGAAACTCATGGTGTTATCATATGTATCATTTTCCTCTAAGTTTAATCTTTCAAACAAAATTAGGTTGTTCAATCAAGAACACTCACCATTGTTTTATTTAGTAGTTTTAACAAAATGAACATGAATTTTTAATGCTTTATGCGTATTTTCTGTTGTTCCAATCGTACTTTATCTTTTTCTTCTACTAATAACAATACATATCTTTTTCTTGCCTTTTGATTCCCAAATTACTTTTTAGCATTAAGTTTTTCAATATTGTTTGTTTGATCCATCCTAAATTTCAACCCACAAGCCCTAAACTTAAACATAGAAAATTTATACATAGCATTTGTTTGTTTGACTACTACAACTAAGAACCATTATCTCGATCATGCATCTACAAATAATTAGAGAGGAAATTAATTTTCCTCATTACAAACACTAACTTGTATCAAACAATTATCAGGTCTATGAAATTCAATACAAAAATAACAAAGCATGTAAAAATAGCTATTTATCTATTCAAATGGCAATTTCTATCCACACACAACAACTCAGTCACTTAACTATTGAACCAATAAATTGCATCAACTACAAGATAATTTTCAAAGTGGAATAATCATTCACACACTTGTTCATTTAAGCACATGATTCAAATGGATCAAGTATAATTGTAATCATATTTAATCAATAAATGACATGCATCAAGTGGGAATGTAGAGTTACCTTGTACCTTCAATAGTAAAGTGCAATCTAAGAGCAAAATCTCTCCACACTTCGTCCGCTTGTAATAGCAAGCACAAAGGCTTATTCAGGACTTTGTAGAATGGAAGCTATGCAACTCATAGACCAGAAAGCAAGAGCAAAATTGAGCATACCTCTACAAACCCAACTTTGGTATTGTGCAAACCTTCTTAATCCACAATTTTGTACCTTAACAATAGCCATTATTGTAACCTACGTTACAAATTGATGAGCAAATGTTGAAGAAAATTGGAGGTCCTACATTACTCTTGTAACATTTATTCCAAATAATTCTTTACCTCTCACACTTTAATGGCCTCATCAATGTGCTACAATTACTAATTCAAATAAGTGCCATTTGTTGCAAGAGTTGAATTAATGGTTCTTGAGCTTGAATGATGAAGAAGACGAAACTTTCTAGCGTTACAATTCAAGCATTCATTTTTAGCCTTACTGCACCAATATTATCTTAAATGCATTTAATTTGCATAATCAATTCAGCTAAATATACTTGAGGGGAGTTAATTTCGCTTTTCTACCCACTTTGCTAAATCAATGGCAAAGTAGCCAAACCATTAGCCACCAAAGGGTACAGTAGGTAAACCATGCAAAATTAGGCAACAGAAACTTGTGCATTTTGCTTAATCAATACTGTTATATTTTTACCATTACCAAAATGCCCCTACAAATGTTAGATGAAAATCACCCAAGAGTCATACAACAACTCTTTTTTATATATATATAGGATATCTATTTATTATATTATTATATAAAAAGTATAATGAGTCTTTAATATGAGTGTAAACAAAAACTTATCTTAGTTTTTGTGATATCAATATTGTCCTTGATACTAATAAAAGGACCCATTACATTGCATTTTCTTACTAATGAATGAGAATTATGCTATCAGTTACAAAGAAATATTTCTTGAATTGTGGTGATTTTGATAAATTAAACCAAAAAAAAAAAAAGAACAACCAATTCAGTACATTTCATCAATAATTAATTTCAATTATTCCAACAATTACAAGAATGAAAAACGTTCCCTTGAGTTATAGTGAATTAAATCAAAAAAAGAAGAACAAATTTTATTTATAAAGTTAAAAAATATGGTGAATCTTAGTGGCTAATAGTGTTACAAAAAATGATAGTATTAGTTTTTATGATGCCAAAATTACACTCCTCTCTAATAAATGGATAAATTACGTTACATTTCATCATTAATAAATAATATCAAACATGCTATTAGTTACACAAATGAAAGAATTCTTACTTTTTATTTACCAAAAGAAAAAATAACAAATTTTACTTACAAAATCCAAGTTTAGAAAGTACTTCGAACATGAAACAAAACATAATGAATTGGTACTATGAGTCTCTTAAAAAGCACCATGAGTCCATTTATTTTTGAGCAAATTATCTGGTTGGCCATTAAACTTTTGTGATCATCGAGTTTTGGTCACTCAACTTTTAAAGATCTGGTTTTGGCCACTAAATTATATAAAGGTAGGAAATGAGACCATTCTGTTACATTTGACCGTTAAGTTCTTTGATCTGTCCGTTAGCGCGATTTTCAAGACAAAAGGCAGGGTCTTTTTAGGAAGTTCAAAATAGCATTCAATGCTTCTCTCAAAAATTGTTGCTCTTCTTCCTCCCCCTCCTCAAATCTTCGTCAGGCCCTTTTCATCCACCGCAGACATCACTCCTCCAACGCCACTAGTAGATTTCCGAGCGTCAAATTCTTCGTTGTACCTGCAAATGCCAAGACTGCCATCCAGGCCGTGGCTATAAGCTCCAGGAGGTCAAGTTCGATGGCTAATTTGAGTACCATAGGAAGTACGGATGCACTAGCTAGGTGCATGGCGAATAAGCAAGCTTCCTCCTCTGCCATTATTTGATTTCCCTTTTTTTTTTGGTTTGTATTCCAACTTCAGCTTCAGAAATCAGAAATGTCCTTGTGGGAGGTTTGTTTGGCTGGATAGGAATCAAAGCTGACGGAAAAGCTTCCGGGACGAATGAAAAGGTGAGATTGGAATATGAACGCACCCGGCAGAGCAGAGGGGACTAGTTTATATAACTTCAAAAATCCGCGGTCTCTGTGTGTGTTTTTGTTTGTTTTTTTTTTTTTACCGGAGAGCTTTTCTTCTCTCAGACCCTTGCTCGATCTCACCATCTGGTGGATGGTAGAAGTCACCATCGGACCCTACCACTGATCGCACACCCACTGCCTTGATCTGGTGTAATCTAATCGCTGCGATTTAGCGTTTTTTAGTGCGAAACCCTAAGCTCGGTTGGAATTAAACACATGATGTAGCCAGGAGGGAACTCTAGGAGGGTGGGGAACGACGAAAGTAGCGGCGAGATCGCTCTGCTACTCTGACTGAACCAAGGACAGCAAGTTCCCGCAGGAAGACGACAAGGAAGACAAGGAGGGGGAAGATATAGAGGGTGACAAGAGACACGGCGAAGACGAAGGAGCAGCGGCGGACGAAATCGAGATGTGAGGAATGAATTCGGGAGCACGGGCGTTGAGCTTACTCAAGGAGGCGGATTTATAGAGGCATGGATCGGAGGGAGATGAGGATAAGGAAGAAGATTTGAAGCGATAGAATGGATAGGCGTGATCGAGGAGAGAGGATGAATAGGACTTGCTTAGGGTTTCGGGAAGATAATCAGATCCAGACATCGTTCACCTTCAATGCTATTTTGAAGGCAGGGTCTTGAATCCAGCTGATGATGACGATGATGTCTTTGATCTAGAGAAGTAGTCCCTATAGCAGATGCGAACGAGTTCATGGGCCTTGAGCCCCAAATGTTATACTGCATTATGTCGATCGCCGGAGTTCCGCTCTCCAAGCTTCCATTTCCTTCTCTCTTGTGGTTTCTCGGGTGAATCTGTCTTGTTTAGGTTTATGCAAGAAGAAGAAGAAGAAGTGTTATTTTGAACTTCCTAAAAAGACCCTGCCTTTTGTTTTGAAAACCGCGCTAATGGACAGATCAAAGAACTTAACGGTTAAATGTAACAGAATGGTTTCATTTCCTACCTTTATATAATTTAGTGGCCAAAACCAGATCTTTAAAAGTTGAGTGACCAAAACTCGATGATCGCAAAAGTTTAATGGCCAACCGGATAATTTGCTCTTTATTTTTTGGATACAAGTAAAATTAAGTCTTAAGAGCACCTTTTTAATATGCTTATATTAGTATTGAGTAAAAAAACTTTAATACAAAATATAATAGGAAATAGAGTACCAAGGTAGGCAAAGAGTTTTATGTTGGGAATTTATTTATTTAAATTGCAATAAAGATTAAATTTAATGAACTTTATCAATCATATTCTTGTAACAAGTAATAGTATTAAACTACAATTAATGAATATTATATTCATCAATGCCAATTATAATAATAATTACAAAGGTGAAACATCCCTTTGAGTTATGGTGAATTAAGCCAAAAAAATATTTTTTTCATAAAATATCAATTTCAAGGAGTACTTCAAAGGTGAATAAAAATATATCCAAGTTCAATTTGACTATTACATAGTAAATAATCTTAATGTCTTATAAATTTTAATCACATAAACTCTATAATCATAAAGCATGTTATCAGTGTGAAATACAGATAAGTTTCATCAAATCAAAACAATTTTCTTGAAAGTTAAGCTATTCAAATTCGAACAATGGAATTTCAATAGATTTAGATACTCTTATAATTACAATAGTATTATAGATAATTTTACAATCCATTGTTAGCAAAAAATAATAATAATTAGAAAATCTCACTAAAACTAATAAACAATTCATAGAATGATTAAAGGGGAGCAATAAATTATTCAAAAAATAAAAAATTTAAACTCAAATGGAATAGAAAAGAACATTTAGGTCATCTAAATTTAACCAAAAAACAAAATACTGTTACAAAATAAAAGTGCTCGTGGAACAAAGAATGATTTATTAGTTTTGCATTTGTATTGATTAGGGCAAACTAAGTTCAGAAAAAATATAAAATTAATATAAATATTAAATATTACATTTTTTTTTGTCTCAATTACATTTATTCCTTCAAAATAATTGATTTTTAAAAAATTTTAAAGGAAAAAAATCTAAAAGCATCATGTTCATGTGCAAAGCATATGCTTCATTACTCGTATTTACTAAAGAGATGTAAGATATGACTTGATAATTATAATTGATTGTAACTTAGGTAATTAATTGATTGATAATCTTATTGGTAAGACTTATCGTTTATACTAGTGTTTTGGCTCACAGTACGCATTCAGATTGGTGCCTAAAATTTGCGTTCTTCAAATAAATCCTCGTGCCAGAAGCAAATAGCGCACTAAAAGAAAAATAAGAGTGAAAACAAAAGGAAAAAAAATAGTGAATTATATTGAAAGCATAATTGCATATTTTCATGTTATTAGGCTTATTCTTTGTGGGTCAAACTATCACATGATGCCATATTCGTCAATGCTCCAAAGTTATAGGAAAACCCTGAAACTCCACAAGTTTGGCCAAAAATACACGTACATATATGAGGTAGGGAAAGTTTGGGGTAAAAAATGAAACAAGAAATAGCAAAAGAGCAGGGTCCTAGCTACACCTAGTCTAGGATGCTGCATGAGCATGAATGCAGATAACATCTATTAACAGCCATCCAGCAGTAAGCATATCTGCCTTTTAGAGTTAATTTCTACGCAATTTTCAAAAAAAAAAAAAAGAGTTAATTTCTACGCAGATCATAAGTAAGAGAAAGTAGAAAAAGCAGATCAAAGAACGCTCATTTTTGGCTCATTTGCCATCAGAAATAGAAACGATGAGCTATGTCAGTAAATGCAATGATTATCCAGCACAATTGCACACAGACATCTGAACCACAAGACTTTTTCATAAAAGAACATGCTTATGACTTAATATTTCTTCTTATGCTTTAAAATGCATCAGGTGCGAGAGATAGAGCTGTGCAGTAGGCCTTTTTCCTTAGCAGACAAAGCACATATTATTGCTTAATACAAGCTCTGTTGCATCAATTTTGTCAAACTTTCTTATTTTACATTCCAACTTTATGCTTCACAAAGACTTAAAGCCCTGCAACGTCTTCCTCTACTGTTCTTTATGGCTAACTACATCAATTTGCAAGGCAAAATTGCTTGCTGATCCAAACTGTTGGCTGCTTCTTCAGCCAGCGTGCACAAAATGATTACTGGAAGAAACAATAAGGGTCCTAGAGACTGTGGAAACCGCATAGATGACACCATTAATTGGACAAAATGAAATTGGTAATCAGCTCTGCTTCCTCCTTTCACTTTCCACTGATTGAGATCCTTTACCAAAACCCAAAACTTTGTGAGAGAACACATGGATCTGCAGAGGAAGCAAAAGTAATGCGATTTCTATCATATTCAAAAAAGCCCACTATGCAATTCATGTGTGGTTGCTAAAAATTCTATTGATTTTACATGTTACAGATAGTTAAACTTTGCCATTAGCAGTTTGAATTTAGTTATCTAAAATGAAGAGATCTTATAATTCAAGACATTCTTCTCCAGTCCTAAGTTCATTTCAAAGATTACAAGCGGATAGGAAAGAATAGAAGTGCAACTACAACAATACTAGTTTCTTACCTTTCTCTTTTACGATCTGTCTTGAGATCTCATTGAGAATTCCAGCTACTTGAGCATCATCCAATCCTAATGCTTTCCTCAGTTGAATCAAATTTGCTACCAAATCTGGGTTGAATGGCATCACATTCAACACATAACGAATATATTTTCACAGAATTTCCTCCATGTCAAAACCTGTCTGGGAAAACATTATTTATGCTGTCACAGAAATATAACTCCCTGACAAGTATGCAGGAAAAAAAAAAAGAAAAAGGAAAGAAACTGAATAAACAGTAAAAAAAAAAAAAGCACATATTGTAGATCATTTTTTAGTAAGATAATCCATCTCATCAAATGCAAAATTTAAGGTTACAAGTGCAAGAAGAGTGAAAATAACAAAGCACAGCCAGAACTTAGGAACAGGATGATACTTATAGAGGTAGAGGTCAAGCACAATGTAGAAAAAGTGTTTTAACTAATCAATACCCATGAGTGCACCTCTGCATTGGAGTTTAGGGTTTAAATTCTTTTCAGACTTTCATAAGTTATTACAACATCTTGGTGTGTGTGTGTGTGTGTCTATAAGAATGATGAGGAAAAACAATGTAATTCAGAAAAACTAGTGGGACGTCCTTGTAATGGTAAAACTGAAGGATCATTAGTGCACTTCTCCAAAAGAAAGTATTAGAGGGGGCTCTTATCCATCTGAATTAGGAAAAATTGGTTGTTTTTCCTTTTCATGCTTTCGGGGGTGAGGTTTGGGTTTTGGGTTTTTTTGCAGTGGGTGCGGCTAAAAGAAAGTAGCCAACTAAGATGTGCCAGTGGTGTTGATGGTCCGCTGCATGTGCTGGTCCAAATTTGAAGGTTTAATTAAATAAAAGAAATAGAAGTAGCAACACATGCTAATATAACCCAAATAATTGGAAGAACTGAGAGAAACACGGTGAAAGGAATGAATCCAATCTGGGCAAAAGGAAGAGAGAAGCCAGTAGGGAAGAGAAGATGCTCAAAAAGGAGAATGGAACAGGCACAATAGAGCAAGAGAAGAAAGTGGAGAGGACTAGGGAATGAGTGAGACATTGAGAATTCCATAGGCATTATCTTTAAAGAAAGGCTTAAACACAAATCACTGAGCATGTAACATGAAACTTTTGTAAATGATACAAGCGTAGATACTAAACATACATGTAAACAGTTATTAGATGGCAGCTAATACTAGTATTCAAGAGGCTTCTTACTTTCCAAGCATTACATGTAAATCAGAGATATAAGAGTCTCTTGGAACATATGCAACTGAGAGAACCTTGCCTTCTGCATCAGACCCTTCAAAGCTTATTGCTCGACTTGATTTTTTCCCTTATCAAATTACTCATTTATTGACTTGCATAGTGCAGCATTTTTATTTACCTGAAAATTTAATTTTAAGGAGGTTAACTATATGAGAAAACACTAATTCAACCCCCCAAGGGTGATCAAATTAAACCACATAGAGGATGGATAACCCTTACATTAGGTTACGCTCTTCAGATAAACCCAATCGCATCAAAATGCATTGTAGTGCAAAAGGAAGGTATAGTCATAAATTTACAAAAGTAATCAAGCATGATACCACTTTTTGAAGACGTGCAAGTATATCAATCAGAAACCACCTAAATGATTGTTCCAGCTGTCGGAAATCATGAGATGACCGATGAGGAACACTGAGAAAGACAAGATAATCTTTTATGGTTGTGAAGTCGAGGACACAGTTAGTCTGCTAATGTTAGAATAACCTATCTTGTACAATAACTGAGTACATGTTTTCATGCTACAATGAGTTAAGCAGGAGATGTACTTTCATCCTCAAACTCCTGTGAGATGTGAATGAACTGGCACCGGCATATGCAAGAATTCCACAATCTCATAGAGATCACAACAGCCACAACTTAATTGTGCTAATATAATGAGCCTCACATGTGGCATGGCTATAATCATGTCGATTCCCGAATCATGACTCTTCATTTACCTACACAAGGATTCCATGCTCCAGATTCCAAACCTAGACAAATAGATATACAAATGTCTCGTGCCATAAGGAAATCAACAAGTTCATTGCTTTTTTACCATTTTAAATTCTTGATCACGTGCTTGCTCAACTACTTTTTGTGCAACAATCATCCCCTATCTAAGGCGCAATGAGGCTATTAGTCTCCTAAAAGGCTGCACAACTGCATTACTCAATCCTATACGTCATAAATACTATACTTCCTTTTCTCGAGCCACATACATATAAATGCTCCAAGAAACATGGAATTTAAATAATTAACATACAATTCCAGGATAAAGGCATCAAGCATACATTTTTAAAACTAAAAAGAACTGAACAAAAAAAAAGCTGCAATGCAGGTAGAAATACTAACCAATTGACGACGTTTTCCTCTGGTGGAATTGAACTTCCAAACAGTTCTAACGAAAGCAAAGACAAAGGTAATCCCCAAATAAGCCAAGGGAACAGCCAAAACCCAGGGCAAGGAGCTCTGCCCACCTCTAGGCCCGGGCAGGGCTTGGGTAACAGAGCCGTGAACTCGACCAAGTCCAATGCCTTCTCCTGTATCCAGGGCAACTCCTCCTCCACTTCCTCCTCCTCCTCTGCTTCCGCTTTCTTCTGCTGCTGCTGCTCTTTTTTAGTACTACTACTAGTACCACCACCGCCCATTGCCATAGCAGATACAAGGCGGCCCCCGCAGCTGCAGCCGGAAGAAGTAGTAGTAGATGAGAAGGAATTGGGAAACGACAAAGACAGGGAAAAGGGGTACCATCTGGCTTTGAGAAGAGGGCTTTGGACAGAGTTGAGGGTTTTGTGGGGATGATCATACTGGGAGCAACGGAAGTAGAAGAGTGGCAATGAGGAGCTGAAGAGGGAGCCATCACCATCACTTCCAACTTTTTAATAAACTCAACAGAGTGTAACACTCATTTTGCTTTCTATCGTTTCGGGGAAAGAAAAAAAAAAAAAAAAAAAAGTGTAACCCTCATTTTGCTATTTGTGGATTTTTTTTTGGCAACACGTTTCTTAACAATTATGCAACTTTTTAGTCAATCTATTGTTTTTCTGTTTCAGTCCCCTGTGACCTTGGGATAATTTCAGAAAGCTCCCCTAAGGTTTCATGAAATATCACCTAGGTTCTTTCAAATTTCAAAATCTCGCTTAGCATCCCTTGAATTGATATTTTGATAACATTATCAACCCTTCTAACCAAAACTAATATTAGAAAATTCAAGTTAGAGAGGAGAGACTATTTTAGTGCCCTTAATACTCTTAGGCTATCAAAAAATTGAACATTTTACAACCCAAGAAAAAAAAGTACTAAATTTGAACCATTTTAAAAGTGAGGGAATGAAAACTGATAAAGACTTATGTTGTAGCCAACAGTCACTTCTATAATAGATAGAAATAGTAAAAGCAAATATTATTATTTAAACCATTTGTACAAAAAAAAACCCTCCATAGTGTTAAAGGCAACTAGCATATAAAACTCATACACTTGAGCAAAAAAACTCAGCAATAGATGAAATTCAACTTCAATATCATATAGTGAATTTACTCGAAATAAACTAACTTTTCGATGGGGAGTAAAAAAATGAAATCTTATTGTAAAAAGAAAAAAATCAGAATTTGAAAAAACACAAGCTTCAGTTACTTCATTTCTCTCATGCTCTACATGGATAGAAATAAATAAATAGATAAATATAGTTGTGAAATACAAAAAAAAAAAGTAAATGGCCAAAAGGTCACTAAATATTTTAAAATTGCACTGATTGCTCACTAATCTTATTTTTTTTAGCCAAAATGATCACTTATCTATTTAAAATGAGCCATATGGATGATTCCGGCAAGATTATTGGCTAATCCAAGTGGAAACACACTAACATGACTTGCAAGTGTAGGGTTTTGGGGATAAAATGGTCCAAAAGATTTGGATTACGTGCTGCAACAGATCAAGCACATTCTAAGTGGAATAGCTTTATCGATTCTCCCAGAACTCGTTCCATCAAAAAACAGTCACCATTTTTTTGGACAAAAATCCTTCAATTTTGTCCTCCCCTTCTCCTTCTCCTTCATCAAGGACATCATCTTGGAACTATAGAAGACCAAAAGCAAGCTTTGAAATCCCCTAAATGGCTTTGTTAGAAGAAGAAGAGAATTAAAGCTACCTCAATTTCATCCAAGCCCTTTTTTTCCGGTGATTGTTTTAATTTTGAAGGAGATGGCGCCATTGCGTAACCATCACCAGTGGTCATAGAAGAGCAATTACTATTGACATCACCGATATTTTGTTGTCGGGAAGCTAGTAGGGGGCCAAAAAGGTGGCAACTCTATGAAGATGGTAGGAGAAGGCCTAAGAAAGGGCAGAAAGGTCTTGGTTGATGCCTGAGGTAGGGGAAGAGGTGGAATTAGGTGAGGGAGATGCAAGGGAGTGGCTGGTTGTTGAGGGTTTATGTCTTGGCCGTCACCGTCGCTATTGCCATCATTAGAGTCAGAATTTCATTTGAAAGAGTCGAGTAGAGAAAATGATGAGAGCCAAGTTGATAGTTTTTTTTCTTGTAGGTACAAATTTCTTTTTAATTATTCACTTAAAAGGAAAAGGAAAATGATGAGAGCCAGAATTTCATTTGAAAGAGTCGAGTAGAGAAAATGATGAGAGCCAAGTTGATAGTTTTTTTTCTTGTAGGTACAAATTTCTTTTTAATTATTCACTTAAAAGGAAAATGGAAAAAAAAAAAAGCAAAATTGGATTGAGGATTGGGTGTTTTGTGGAGAATGGGTAGAATTTGAGTGCAATAATGGAGTGATTTTGACTATAGTTGGTCTTTCTTCCCACTGCAAAAGCTTGGCTTCTGAAGAGTATAGGCAAGGCAGAGATCGATGGGTTTTCATACATTTTTGTAAACACAAAATAAAAGCGCAACAATATCAATTTCTCCAACTCTTTTTTTTTTCCAGTAGAATAATTTTAGGAAGAAAATGGTAAGAGGCAATTTCAATAATTATTTTGCAATGTATTGCTTGATTGGGGATTGATGAATAGCTTGATAGCTTTTCTTCTGGAGAACAATTTATCCAATCATTTATTTCTATTGGTTGGTCATTACCTCCTAGTTGACGAGAAGGGGCTTTGGATTTGACTTCAAATCTAGTTCTCAAATAGAGAACAAACTTTAGGTCAGCTTCATACGGAGAAGGGGCTTCAATTGAAGACATGGTTTGTGAGGAAATTGTATGTGGTAAAACTTTGATATTAGGGTATTATTGACAATTTTTAACCTTTGATATTAGTATATGATCCATTATCACTGCAAGGGTACTAAAGAAATTTTGAAAATTTTAGGGGAGCTAGATGATATTTCATGAAACCTCTGGAGGGGTTTCTAAAATTATCCTATATATATATGTGTGTGTGTGTGTGTGTGTGTGTGTTTCTATTTATTTCTATGTATGTATGTATGTAGTGAGATTATTAAAGTAAAGCAGGAAATTTAATGTGAAGGTGGAACAGACAACAAATTTTTCCAAAAGACTCTATATTCCACTTGAGATTATACTTATCCAGAAAGCACTAGAAAATAAAATTGAAATAACCAAGCCACAAAAAATCATGATAAACTGAAACAACCCCAATTCATGAATTCCCTTTTGGCCTGCATCTCAGTTCTCCCCTGGCTCATCTAGCTCATATTTTCTAGCTAAGGGATCTTCCCTTCTAGCTCATATTCGAAACTGACTTTTTGAGATTCATTATATATCCGTTCTAGTTCCTCTGTAGTAACGGCCTCCATAACTTCTAGTCCCTTTACCTTGAGCATTGCCACATAGCACTCATGAGCCATGCTAACATTTCCATAAACTACAGCTGTCCCAAAAGCTGTTGGAAATTTCAAACATAAATGATATATTGAAATCGCAGCACGTAACACATTGAAAGTTGATCTCCTCAAAATTATGTTATAAGCAACTGGTATATCTACCACTACAAAGGTAATCAGGATTGTTAACTTTGTGGTGCTTGGCCTATCGTCACCTATGTAATTAGTGCTCCCTTAGCTTGGACTGGCTTCCTATTAAACCCTATCAGTGGTATTTGAACTGGGATCAGTTGATTTTTCTGAAATTCGAACTCTTGAAATGCTTTCCCGAAGAGTACATCTACCGAGCTCCCACAGTCTATCAATACCTTATTTACCCTATAGTTATTTGTTAACACATGGATAACCAGGGTTTCATGGCGAGTTGAAAGCACTGGGATCTAATCTTCTGGCCCAAAAATAATTTCTTCATGCATTTTGAGTCTTATCCCTTTGTTAGATTGTTGGGCCATTGTACTACATAATGAGGCTTTCCTAACTAATGCATTATTTCTTCCAGTAGGTCCTCCTGGGATCGTATTTATAACTCCAGCCAAATTAACTTCATTTTTGACCTAGTTAATTTGATTTATTGGTGCCCTTTAAGGTCCTAGGCTGAATCTCTGACCTCCCTGATCTAGTCTTTTCCACCACAATCTGGATCATAATCTCTTTGATTTCATGCATCTCGAGCTTGTTGTACAAATTGTTTGAGGTTTCCTTGTTTGATTTGGTATTCAATCTCCCTATTTAGATCATTATAATCATCGGTAAGGTAGCCTACATCTTTATGAAAAATGCAATACAAACTTTTGTTATACTTTTCCATAAGCCTAGTTAGTTGCTTTGGCCTTCGAAGTAGACCATTGTTTCAACATGAGCTAGTATTTGAGATCGAGTGGTGTTCAAGGGAGTCAAATCGTTGTCCCGCAAAAACTTTTTCCCTTTTCATAACAATTGAACACACTCTTCCTTTTTCCACTCGTTTCTCCTTTTCTTTTTTGTTGGTCCTTTCTTCATTTATCGTCATTTGGCCTCTCTAATTCTTTCTTCAACTTGCTTCCTTCATCTCCTTTAGCAAACTCATGCACCTAGTCCAACATTTCCTTCATGATATTTGGAGGTCTCTTGGCCAACTCTTTATATATTTCTCCTAGCTATAAACCATTGGTAAAGGCAGCAATTATTATCTTTTCATCTCTATCCACAACCTGAATGCTCTTGATGGTGAAGCACTTGAGATAAGCTAGTAGAGTCTCTCCAAGTTTCTACTTCACATTCATAAGTTGAGTAGAGTTCTTGACAAATGACTTTCATGAAATGAAAGTTGTGACAAACTTTTGCACAAGCTCTCTAAAGTTCCTTATGCATCGGACAGCAAGGCCTTGGAACTACAACTTGGCATTTCTCATTAAGGTTATTGGCAAAGCTTTGCACATAATGGCGTCCGAGGAGTTCTGAAGGCTCATTCAAGCTACAAAACTACTCATGCGATCTTCTAGATCCGTAGTTGCATTTTATGTCTCTAAATATGGCAACTTAAAACCAAAAGGGAGGGGGCAATCTTCAATTTTTCTAGTGAATAGATTTTTGTTCAAGCATGATGGACTTCCAGCACTTGCAAGCCCTTCCTCTTCCTGTGGAGCTTGAAGTAGGATGATATCCAACTTTGGTGATTGATTTCGTGCGGTTGAGATGCTTCGCGAAGATCTGCATTTCAGAGCATCAATTTTGGCTTTATATCTTTTCCACAACCTATCCTCAGGAATAGATTCTTCATCTGAGTTTCTTGGGGGTGATTCAACCTATGGCATTTCTTGCACCATAAATCTCTTACCATTCTTCTTATTTCATGGCACCTTTGGTAATTGTTGATGTGATTGTTGTTGTGGTTGTTGTTGTTGTTGCCATACAAACTACTGAATTATTGGAAAATATTGAGTGATGAATTGAGCCATATCTTCTTGTTGAGCAGGCTATTGATTTCTGCCAAATATGTGAGATGGGTCTGCCATCCTCAGCTCTTCTTCTTGGTGAATTTATAGTGCACTTGCAACGCCATATTCCATGTCAATATTTCATGGAATATTTGGCAAGGTTGGTCTTCCTCCACTATGTTGTGGCTTGCTTATGATTATTTTTCAATTCGAAAGAAATACTTTGTCTTTATTTCCCACAGACAATGCCAATAAGAAAAGCAAAATCTTGTACTTGCTTGTATACGCTGATACCTTTACTCTATTACAGATGGAATATTTGTAAAAGGCGAGGCTATCTCCCCTAGAATAGGCTCGATGGTTAAATTAGAAGAGTCAATCAAAGAAAGTAGATGAAAATAGCTATTTCCGAATGTATTACCTCTTTCCTCTGAGAGTCCCTTGTTTTTATTTATCTTCATACAATTTTCTATATAATTACCATTCCACATCATATTGAGACCTTGAGGTCAAGGCCGATTATGTTTTAAGTTATGATCTACTCATTCTTACTTATAATGGGTTGATGACTCATCAACCTCTTATGTGATCTGTCCTCTTATTATTATGAATGTCTTGATGCTTGTCAAGACGTGTCTTCTTTGCATGATCTCCACATGTCTCACTTTCTATTTACCCTTTTTATTTATTAAAACAATAGATTCCTAAGGAATAAGAAATAAATATTTTTTTTCATATCAATTCCTGGCTTCAAACAATATTGTTTCTTTAGATTTGAATATCCTCTTTAATATTTAGTCTGGTGATGATTTATTCTCTCTCAATACTTAATGATCCAGTTGAACTTGTTACTTTCCTTATAGGTTAGCAATAGTAATTGTAAAAATTGACAAAAAATGGTTGAATCTCAACTCAAATTCGAGTTTATTTTACCTTACTTAATCTCGAGCTTGAGTTTGACCAAATCGAGGTCAATTGAATTCAATCGAGTTTTTAAACTTGATTTTTAATAAATAATTAAGAATTATATTATCAATACATTAGTTGATAACACTCTTGATAAGACTCGTGGAATACTTGAGTATTGGTTTTTTCTATTCGAACTTGACTCGATTGTCTTATCAAATAGTTCAAACTCAACTTGAACTTGATCAACATCAAGTTTGAGTCGAACCTCTCTCCTAGTTACTCGTGAGCTTAAGTTGAATAGTGTGGTTAATTTACACCCCTGGTCTATTCCAACTTAATGATTTTTGGGTCCTTTTTTGGCAAGGAGCTTGGCTCCTCAAACAAGGTTTAGGATTTGAGTCTTATGAATGGAGAGACAAGTGTTGAAAATGTCTGGTAGCATGGATCCGAACACTAGTGACATGTACCAAGAATTTTGCCAACTAAGTTAGGATTTGGTAAATTAGCTGCGAATGAGAGGCAGGACTCTTTCCTCCTAACATAGTTTATGATACCTAAGTTAGTGCCTACTCACATAGTTGTAACACTAAAGTTGAAAGAGCGTGTTTTGTTTGTCCAATTATCCAAAGCTTTACAACGGTCTCATTTTGTCCAATTATTCAAAACTTTTCTACGGTCCCTTAAATCCAATTTTCAACATGTTTGTAATGGTAAAATAATGACAACATTGTTTTAATTTCACCAGTTTGCAGGGTAATTGTTTTCACTTTCAATCCTCAAAAGTTTGTCTGTAAGTATTGTTAACCAATTTTCAATTTCGCATTCTCTTACTCCTTCATTTCTCTTACTCTATCATTCATTTTCTTCAATCTCTTCTCCAATTTTCAAAAGTTCCAATATTTTCTCATTATGGATGAGAATTTTAATAGTTTTAGAAATATATTTAATGCTCCAAATATGAAAAATTCTTCCTCTTCACAAAATCAAGATTATCAAAATTTTTAAAATTACCCAAAATTTCCATTTTCTATAATTCCTGCAAATATGCAAAATTATGCATATCCCCCAAATTTACTCAATTCCAAGCATCCATCAAATTGTTCCCAAATTTACCCAAGAATAATGAAAATATTTTTTAGAAAATAAATATATTTATTTATGCAATATGTATTGTAAATTATCAAAATAAATATGTGATTTGATTGTGGGTCTAAATTATTAAATTGTGTAGAATGTAATCTGTAGTGAGTGATAATGTAATATAAAAGGGGATAATAAAATAATGATGTGACATATAAATTACATTTTTTAGAGTGTAATCCATTGCAGATGCCCTTTGAGAAGGGTGACGTAGGTTCAACATCGGCAAGCCTCGGCTTCGGGCTTATCTTATATTTCATATTCGGTAACCCTCGTTTCCCACCCTCACTTGCTACCATAACTTACACGAATAGGCTTTCAACATATCACCAAACAAATGCACCATTATGTATGCAAATAGAGAATATCAAAAGTGCATTACCTTTGCATGCATTGAGGTATTTATATTACTTGTTCTTTAATTCTTAATAGCGTACACATGTAAAGTGAATAGTGTCTCATACACTTTGCTTAACTATAGCTTGAATGCAGGCAGGGAGAAGTCTCATGCATGCACCTCCAACAGTTAAAATTGTATTATACACTTGGTGTTGATGTGTCAATATATGGACTTGACACTTTTCTTGATTGATAGCTATCATAGCACGTGTAATATCCTCTTTAGAGAGCTTGTGCATCTTATAAGGTCTAACTCGGCTTAACTCTAGGCTAGTCACCTTGACCAGTCAGACACAAAAGTGGCTATTAAGTTCTTAATTTAATGTTGAAGCAAAAGGATATGAGATGCTTTAAGCCTTGATTCTTCCCATTACTATGTTTCTTTCCTACCAATAAGTTAGATTTCTAATCTTCTCATTTAACTTACAAGTTTTATCACACTCCAAATTCGTGATTGTAATAGGCTAGATGTTGGGTTTTATATCAATATGCAAGGCTCGGTCATACACAGCTATAAATTATCAAAAAATTATACTATAAATTGGAAGAGAAATGGGGCAAGTGGCAATCATGTAAGAATGATTTATGTCTTGACAAGTGGCATGGCATTCATCATGCCAAGAGGATAGGTCATGTGAGATCCCGATTCATCCTTAATTTTGAATAAGGAATATTAGTGCTAAATTTTGTTATAAAAATTTGATTTTAAGGATGATGGTAATTCTTTACATGTGATTTTGTTTTTTAGAATCGAAAAACCTTAATTTGGAATTTTATTAAAACCCTAATGGATTTACACCTTTGATATTTTTACACAAAACCCTAGTTTACGTATTAATCATAAGTTTATGTGGTAGTAAATATTACGCATGCTAATGTATGTTTTCGTATGAGTAGATACCAGATTTGATTTCTTTTATAAAGGTTAAGTAGGATTAGAAAGCTAAAAGTCTTACACTAGTAAATTCCCTAGTGTTTTGCTAATTGAACAACCTTAAGTTGGGTTTAAAACCCTTAATCTAGCTAATGTAAAAAGATTTTGGTTTAGTTGCTTTTATGTGGAATAAGGAATAATTAAGGATGGGTGATTAAGATGATAAGGTGATTAGTGAAATGATTAAGTGTGACAAAGTATTTTGGATTAGGATAAGTTGTATCCTATGGAGTTAAGTGCAAGAGTTCTAAACATTTGTGGGCAAGAGTGTGAGAAAACAAAAAGGAAGTTGCAAGGACTAGGAAGTGAATAATCATCTTTTATGTGATTGGTTAGTGGAAAATATCTACTAATGGTCTTGACTAAGTATTAATTCTAGAACATCCAAGAGAACACAAGACATAAACCAAATCAAAAACTAAAGAGAGAGAGAGAGGGAAGGCCGAGAGAGTGAAAGAGCAAGAGAGGGGGAAGATTTGTTCCACAATTTTTCAAGTTTCACCATTAATCTTGAGCTTGGAGCCTAGAACAACAACTTTGGAACTTGATTGGGGTGGTTTGATCATCCACAAAGCTTATTTGAAATGTAAATCATCTCTCTTTGAAAGGTAAAGTTGGGTGCTTGAGTTGTGAAGCCATGAAAGTGATGTTTCTTGTTAAGGATATGAACTTGTATGGTTTGTATGGTGTTTATGGTGTGGTTTAATAGTTTATGTTGTTGGTTTCTGGTTGCTTAAATTTCGGTTGAGCTATGTAGAATTAGGGCTTTTGGTCTCATGAGCGATTAAGTTGATTTGGTTGGTTTTGAGCTGGTAAATGGAATCCTTGATATCTTAAATGCACTTGTATGTTGGTTTTTAGCAAAAAATCAGATTTGGTTATGAAACCCTAATGAAAAAGGAAATTAGTTTGGTTTAGTAAGAACTTGGAAAGTTAAGGTTTGATTGATTAGAGTTTTGAAGTTAGTAAAGAACTAGTGGAATTGGAATCTAAATGGTGGTTAGTATTTGGTAATTTTATGATAATTTGCGGAGAAAATTTTGGACCATTGTTAGGTCTTTTAGAATCTGATATATGTAATATTATTTGGTATGAAATTGGTTAGAAGACTTGTATAAGAATTAGAGAAACGGATCACACGGTTGCAATACACAAAACCAGCAAAACTGGAAACAGGGCAGTCCACAAATCCGAATTGGGCTCTATTTTTATTTATGGTGCGTGCTGATTTGGAAGCTGCTCAATACATTAAAGTTGTAGCTTATTAAGTCCTTGTTATTCCTGCAAAATTTCAGGTCAAACAGAGGTGTGTAGGCTGAGTTATAGCCAAAACCCTCACTCAGCTTTCAAATTCTGGTTTGATCACATTTTGTAAATTAGCTTCTGACCATGCTCAGTTCGCATGGATAACGATGGAACTGGGTGTTGGTGTCTTCATAAGAAATGTAGAGCTTTGTTTCAGATTCAAAACGGTATAAAGTACGTCCAAATTCGAGCTTCGTAGCTCCCGTTATAGCCAAAACAAGATCGTGAGTCAGAACTGCCTGGAATACTGAAACAGGTAATTTGGCACTCATTTTTCGTTCTGTTCTGAGTTGATCCAGGTCTTGGCCAAAACATAAAAGTTTTAGCCTTATGTCTTAGCTTTCCAATGCCTTTGGAATTTATTGATTTGGGTTTGTAAGCTGTGAGTTATGGTCCGGCAAACATACCCTATCCGTCACCCTAAAGTGCGAACTTCTGGCACTGTTTTCCATACTTTCGACCTATTTCTGTTCAGATCCGGATTTAGGTGTCTTCATAAAAGTTGTAGCCTTTTCTTTTATTTTAAAACGGTATCTCATACACTTTAATTCGATATTCCTAACCCAACTTATGGTCAAAACAGTTTCGGGCAGTAACTATGCCCATTTCCGTTTGCCGGCCGTTTCCATTTCCGGTTGCCGATTCCGCACATGCATGTGCCAATTTTGCCGTTTTGCTTAATTTACGCACTTTAGTAGTTGTTTGTGTGATAATATGGCTCAACCTTCTGCTACAGGCGGTGACGGGCTAGACAGAGCCGGTAGGGCCCATTAGCTGATGACTTGAATTCATTTCCGTACTTTCTCTCGTTATACTTGCTCTTTAGGTGAGTAATCAGGGTTTCTGTGTAACTCAATACTAATATGAGTTTACTAGGAAAATGGGCATTTAGACGAGAGTGTACTTTATCGCACTCGATCTAAACCCCATTAGTTGCTATTAATACTTGTGAAATATGATTTTTTGTGATTTGTTATGGAGCATTTATTGTTTGTGAAACATTTGCGGAGCATTTATTGCTTGTGACGCAATTTGGGAGCATTTATTGCTTGAACTAGAGCATTTATTGCTTGAACTACGATTTTAGAGCATTTATTGCTTGAACTAGAGCATTTATTGCTTGAACTATGATTTTAGAGCATTTATTGCTTGATAATATTTTAGAGCATTTATTGCTCGTGACTTGAGATGAGACTTATGGTCTCTCTATGTGGGATTCTTTAAGAGAAGCGAGCTGTGTGGCTCAGGATCTCAAGGGTCAACCAGTGATCAAACTCGACAAATGAGTTGGCTTGGGAGCCACTCGTATCCTTATCATGTGGTGTTACTTTTCTGTTTTTGCTTTGCTCTCACTATGCAAATGTTGGCATGTAAAAATTACATTTTTTTCCCTGGTTAGTCACTAAACTTATAACTTACCCCCTTTACTTTTGTTTTTCCTTAGCAGGGGCCGACGCGGGAAATTTTGGCACCATCACTAGTATAGTTGGGTTTTGTTTGTAATAACCGAATAGTTAATATGTTTTCCCTATTATAGTAATCCGTGTAAGGACCCTTCTTAGGGTCTACTCTTTGGTTTTGGTTATAATCATAAGGATGTAATGGTATGGGTAGTTACTTTTGGGGATGTAAATAGAACTCTTTTGCCGATGTATATAATGTGAATAGTACTCTTTTAGAACTTTTAGCTTTTATTTGTTTTTGACTTCGAGTTCTGGCGTGAGCTGGGCAAGCGATCCGCTAAACCCTCTGGTTCGCCTTAGGGGAGGTGGGGTCGTCACAGGTCACTTCTAAGGTTGATGAGTCATTAACCCACTATCAAAAGGTTGGGCAAATCTCAACTTGACACGTCATAATACGACCTTGACCTTGAGGTCTTAGTCTGAGGTGTAATGGTGAGTGCATGAAAAGGTATGCCAAAGATAAATAAAATTAGGGAACCGCTAAAGGAAGAACGTAATGGACTATCCCAAGAAACTTCTCTAAAAAAAATTACTTCCTTTCTTACTAATAAATTGCTCTAACTTAAGCATCGGACCATATTTTAAGGGAGATAGCCCCGCATTTACATGTCTTTTGCTTTGGATAAGTTCATCAATGCTCAATTACACAAGCAGGAGCAAGATTTTGCTTTTTCAATTGGAACCATCTATGGGAATCGAAGGCAAAACATCATTTCTGAATTGAAATACAACATATGCCTGACTGAACATAATGAGAAAAGACCAAACTTGCCAAATATTCCACATAATGTCGATGGGGAGCATGATGTTATAGTTGTACCTGAATACAACAACAAAAAGATGTGGGAATAGGAGACCTTCTCATGTAGCAGATAGGAATCAACAATCTACGAAGAGATTATCTTTGGGCCAAAAGACCCAATCTCAATCCTTTCAACTCATCATGAATCCCTAGTTATCAACATGTTAACAATAACTATATGGTAAATAAGGTGTTAATAAATTAACAGTTCAATAGATGTGCTTTTTGAGAGCTTGGATTTCAAGAAGATCAGTTAGTTCCAATTTGAACACTATTAATAGGATTTAATAGAGAGCTAGTTCAAGCTCAAAGAGCTATCATTACACAGGTGACAATAGGTCAAGCACCACAAAAGTCAACAGTTTCAGCTATTGTTGTGGTGATGGACACACCTATCGCTTACAATGCAATCCTAGGTAGACCAATTCTGAATGCATTACGTGCGGTGATTTCAAATTATCACTTATGCTTGAAATTTCCAACAGCCTTTAGAACAACTGTAGTTCATGAAAATGTCAGTACAACATAAGAGTATTATGCAGCAATATTGAAAAGAAAGGGGTTAGAAATTGAAGAAGTTCTTAATATTGAAGAGCTGGAGCCAACACATGATGAACCTCCCAAAGTCAACTTTGATGATGAGTTAGAAGAAAAAATCCTTTCACCCGAAGACAGCACATGTGTTCTTGTGATTGGCAAAAATTTGCCAAACAAGGTAAAATGCTCTCTTTATAGATTATTTGTGACGCCCCCATTTCTCCCTAAGGTGAACCAAAGGGTATCCGTGGGACGCTTGCCCAACTCTCGCCAGGACTCACGACAAATCCCGTTCAAGCTTAATGAAATACCAGCCATCACGATGATATAAGTAAGAAAGGAAGGTCACTCCCATAAATAACATTCAAACTTATATCACGAGTTCCAAAATACATCAAGTATCCAATCTTTACATCAAGTTCACAAAGGTTACATCAAATCCCAAAATATGCAATAATCCAAACTCTAGTCAAGTACATTGAAAACCCTAATACAAAAGTACATTCAAAAGGGGTTTCTCCGAGATTCACTTCCGATCCTTTCCTATTAAGGAAAACAAAACTACAAGGTGCGTAAAACGCTCGTGAGACCAAGAACACACATGCAGGCACGTTGTTCAAGTAACAATCCCAATTTAACAAGTAGAGCAATAATATTTTAATAAATAACAATTCGAGCGAGAAAAGTAAACAAAAACAATTCAAGGATATAGGAACTCTCAGGAGCTATTTTTCACTTGTGCGATCACGAACCTCCACGAGTTGACACTCCGTCAATCGGGTAGATTTAGTCCGTAGAACCTCACTTATCATGTCCCCTTTCACCTTACATACCCCTGTATCGGGCCCGCCTGTCGTTTGTTTGAGGTGATACTGCTCGAATATGCCAAGCAAGATCTCTTAATAGATCAAGTTTTTGTTTTCTCATGGTTCGCCAAGGAGCCCAACCAAACCCATGCTAGCTCGAGTCCAAAGTTAGCCAGTGAGATTTGGACATCTCCCACTTACCACTTGAGTCGAGGAGATTCACTTCGATCGACTTATGCAGTCATAGCATAAACAAACACTTAAACACTTCACTTAAATTCATTTAACAAGTCATTTCAAGCAATCCAAGTATTTCATGTCACGAAATTCAAATACACTTCACTTAAATGAGAACGAGTGCGATAAGGTACACACTAGACTCAACATTTTCAAAATGTTCTATTATTGATAACAATTAACACATAACACGTATATCACATAGTTCACACACTCTGATACCACTTCTACCCAGGACTTTGCAATTAATCATATACGTTAACTAAAAGCAAATATTGTAGGGACTTAGAATGTAATAAACATAAATAGTTGGACTTACTTTTGATTGTTGAGTGCCTAACGGAAGCTTGTGATGAATTCCAACCTTGAAGACTTTATTGTAATGATGAAATCCACTTCTACAAAGACTTTGGAGTACAATGGTTATTTAGAGTGAGTGGGAATAGTAGGAGAACTTAGGAGTGAGTGGTAATCGTAGGAAAACTAAGACAAGTCTATTACAACTTCTGATATTTCTTCGCCGATGCCTGTCTTCTGAATCTTGAATCTATTTATAGAGGCTCGATTCTGCATTTCATTTGAATTTTGCTTTCATTTGTGGTGGCCGACATTCTTTTTCAAAAGTCGTTTGGATTTTGTCCACCGATGGGATCATCAAAAGGATCAAAAGTAGATTCGGATGATCCTGCTGGCTCCTCTATTTTGTCTTCTTCTTTTGGCTTTTGTAAATAATTCAAATATTCTTTCAGCATCTCGGGATTCTGCATAATTTGCTTTATCAAAAAGTTACTGGCTGTTTTTTCGGATGCCATTTCCGTCACTTTTTCTTTGTCTCTTTTTGGAGTGACTGGTGTAGTGGGTGGAATGATTGTTGACTGTCTTGTCTCCTTTTGAGTAGTGGTAGTAGCTGTCCACTTTAATTTGTCTCCAGTGGTCAGGAATCTGATTACATTAGTTTGATCGCCAAATTCTTGATTGAATCCAGTCCACCATTTTATTTTGAATTCTCTTACCAATGACATTGGCATAGGTTTTTCCAGTTCTTGATGAATTTTGAAACTCCAGCAAAATATCCATGGCACTTTGAATTCTATGTGGAATAAAATTGGTCTTGTATATTCTTCCCCCTTTGCTCTTTTTAGATATGTTTGAAATCCCATAAGAACATTCGGAGGTAGAATTTCGGGTTGAGGTCCGAACCATTTCCACCAGTGGTTGAACCAAATTGGAAATTCTTTGTTACAACTTTCTTTGAATGTAAAAAACCAGGAATGATTGAATGGTCTAAAAAGGAAAGCACGATACCATGCCATTTTGTAATCTTGGTATGTGAATCCATCTGGAATGAAATTCACTGAAAATGATTTTTTCGAATAAAGAGAAGTCCATTCTCCAGGAGAACAAACTTTCTTTATAATACACTTGGAATGACTAATAATGTTTGGATTCTTTTTATCTGGAATGGGGTAAATCTCTACAGATTGAGTATCTGTAAGGATTAATTCATAATAGTCTAGATTTTTTGAAGGGTCATCTGGTTGCCAATAGCATTTTGAAGGAAAGATCCTTTGAGTAACTTGATGAAGAGAAGAGTATATGGGTATTTCTTGGAATCTGGTTAAAGTAATATGTTGAGTAAATGGCTTTGTGAAATAAGTATTTTCTTGAGATTTTTCTGGGGATTTTGCTAATTGTTGAATGGGTCTAATTTGAGAGGCAATTGGAGTAGCAGCTTGACTATAAGTCAATGCTGGAAAATCTGATAATAGTTGAAATCTATTTTGAGTAACAGGGGTTAGACTCATCTCATAATCTTGAGGAGTCTTTGGCCTGGAACTTCCTGCTTTTGAATCCATTTTCCTGCACAATTAATAAACAACATCTTTAAGTTGGTCAGATAATTGTCTATTCTGTTCTTGGTAATATTGAATAAATTCGTTGTGAAGAAAATCTTCACTTCTGCTTGCTCTTTGATGAGTAATGAGTCGAATGGTGTTTTTCTGAATTTGTCTTTGAATAAGAAAGGCTCTTTCTTTTGGAGTAATGGTTGCATAAGGGCTTTTTTGAACATAAATTTCATCGTATTTAGGAATTTGATAGGCTGGAATAACTTGTCTTCCATTCTGGGTCTGAATGGAATATACATATCCTCTGGATTGAATCATTTTTTCTTTGTTATGAAGCTTTGGAGAATCTCGTTGTGATCTCAAATAATTTGAATATTCACGAGCATTTCTTTGAGCTATCATTGCTGGATCCATGTCCTTGTAGAAATTCTCTAGTAAGAAAATCTGGTAAAGAATTATTTTCTCCTTTGATAAATTCAATCTCGAAATCAAATACAGATAAAATAGCTTGCCATCTAGCAAATATTTGTTTTGAAACTATATTTTGAACATCTTTTTGTAGAATTTCTTTTGCAGATTTACAATCTATTCTAATCAAAAATTTCTTATTATATAAATCATCTTGAAATTTAGATATACACAGAACTATGGATAAAATTTCTTTTTTAATAGTTGAATAATTCTTTTGAGGGTCAGACCATGTTCCTGAATGAAATCTCACTAATTCTTCTTTTGAATTATCTATTCTTTGTTTTAATATTCCTCCATATCCTAATTCTGATGCATCTGTTTCGACTATCATGAATGCGTTAGGATGAGGTAAACATAAACATGGTAATGACTCTATTTTTTCTTTTAAATATTTTATTTTTTGTGTATGTTCATCTGTCCAAGGTTTTGGATTTTTCTTTAATCTATTAAATAATATAGAGCATTCTTGTCTTAATTTAGGAAAGAAGTCTGCTATATAATTTAAACATCCTAGAAATCTTTGCAATTGATTTTTATCCTTTATTTCATTTGGAAATTTAGTAGCAAATTCTAAAGCTCTATTAATTGGTTTTATTGTTCCTTGATATATATTGTGTCCTAAAAACCTTACTTTAGTTTGAAATAATTTCATTTTTGGAGCAGAAATAACTAATCCATTTTTCTTAATTATTTTTAAAAATATATTTAAATGTTTAAAATGTTGTTCTATTGATTCTGAAAATATTAATACATCATCTATATAGACTATACTGAATGAACTATAAGGATTAAAAATATCATTCATTATATTTTGAAATTCTGATGGTGCATTTTTTAATCCAAATGGCATAACTTTTCATTCATAATGTCCAAAAGGTGTTGTAAATGCTGTTTTATATCTATCTTTTGGATTTATTATTATTTGCCAATATCCAGATTTCATATCAAACTTTGAAAATATCTTGGCATTAAATAATCTATTGAGTAAATCTCTTTTATTAGGAATAGGATATCTAATCCATTGTAATACTTTATTTAAAGGTTTATAATTTATTACTAATCTTGGAACTCCTCTTTCTTTTTCAGCTTGATTCATTACATAAAATGCAGCACAACTCCAAGGTGATTTTGAAGGTGTTATTAATCCTTTATCTATTAATATTTTTATTTCCTTCTTACAAAATTCTAATAACTCAGAGTTCATTTGTATTGGTCTGGCTTTTGTTGGAATGTTTTTTTCTTCAAAGTCTTTTTCATAGGGCAATTCTATCATGTGTTGTTTTCTATCCCAAAAAGCATTAGGAATATCTGCACAAATTTGTTTTTGAAATAATTCTTCTAGTTCTGATATTCTTTTTTGTATTTTAATATCATTTATTTGTTCTTCAATTTTTAAATAAGCTTTTTCTTCTTTAATATAGTTTATTTGTTGTTGTACTTTAGTGATGGTATTTATTGTTTTATATATTGAAGATGTTTGTAATGTTTGTAATTCTTTCTGTCTTATTGGAGTTAGAAATTTGAAGGTAATAATTTTTCCCATTATATTTACTGAAATTCCTTCATGACTTACTAGAAATGGATATATTTGAATTAAAAAAGGTGTACCTAATATTACATCATGATTTATATTGTTTACAATTATAAAATTATGTCTAATACAATATTCATTATTACATATTGATCCTTTGGTAAATTTATATTTTACTTCTAAATCTTCTCCATTTGCTGCCATTAGTTTTTCTTTTGTTCTTTCACAATATTTTGTGGGAATTATTCCTTCTTTAATACAACTTGTATCAGCTCCACTATCTATTAGAGCTACAAAGGTTTCTTTGAAATCTTCTACTGTAATGGTAACTAGTGCAAACCATTTTTGAAAAGTCATTTTTTCTATAGTATTTATATACTGGTCTTCTTTTATTGGGTTTTCTGCTATTGATATTTCGTTTGTTTTAGTATTAGAGGTTGAAGGTTGATTATTATCTATTAATGTTAATTTTGATTCTATTTCTAAATCTTTTAATTTTAATTCTATTATTTCTTGTTGTAATTGTTTTGCTTGTATTTTTAAACTATTAATTTCTGTTTGAAGATCTTTAGTAGTTTCCTTTTTCATTACATTTATATTTGGATATTTATCTATTAATTTTGATATGCTAAAGGGTTCTATTATTTTTGGCATTTTATCTTCTTGAATGATTAAAACTTTTAATCTTTCCAAATATTCTTTTTTAGCTATTGGATCATCAATTTTTTCTATTATGTCTAATAAAAATTCTTTATCTTCTTTTTTAGTTATAACATTTATATATTTTGGAGTACAATTACAATCTTCTTCACTTTCGGAACTAGTAATATCATCATAAAAGTCTTCTTCAGAACTTTTCTCTTTTTCATTTATTAATAAATTTATTAATTTATTTTTAATTTCTTCTTCATTTACACAGATTTCTGTAATTTTTTCTTTTAATCTACATTTGTTTGCTTTATGTCCTATTTTTCCACATTTATAACAAACTATTTTCTTTTTAATAAATTTTTTCTTTTTAGTTGGTTCATTTTCCTTAGAGTTTTTATACCTTGTTTTCTTAGAGTATTTTTTAATTTTCTTTTTGTATGCTGATGGTGATTTAATTCTTTTAATTCCAAATGCATCACAGAATGATCCTACTTCTTTTTGTTTTGATCCATATTTTATTTGTAATCTTAATTCTGAACATAACATTAATCCTTCTTTTTTCACAAAAGCAAATAATTGTCCAAAAGTAATATTTTCGAATGAAATGACATCTGTTCCTATTTCCTTTTGTAAATTATCCATTATCCTTTGAGAAAATAAACTTGGTAATCCTGTTATGAATCTTTCTTTCCAGAATGAAGCATTACAATCTGGTCTTCTTAATACATTTGTTAAAAACATATCTTTATACCATCTAAAATCGGATAATGTTGGGCATCTTAAATTTGTTAAGAATGTTTTATTTGAATTTAATTCTTCTTTAGGATTTCCTATAAAATACATTACTATTGTTACTATTAAAAATTCTGCAGCATCTGACTGTATTTGAATATTGCCTTGATCATCTTCTATTTCCTGAGTATGATCTAATATTGATAATTTATCTTGTAAGGTTAAAGCATTATCCCACCAATTCTTTAATTGTCCAGTAAATCCTGAAACTAGTAAAGTTGCAATATTTCTTTCTTGAATATTTTTAATTTTATAAGCTAATCTAGCCATTCCCATTTCTTGTAAATTATTTAATACTTCATATTCAGCTTTACCATCGATATTCCATTCATATATTGAATCTCCGTCATATTTAGTCGTTCTAAATTTTGATCTTTCTTCATATTGAATATCTGGAGGACTTGGTCTAGGATAATAATTTTTTGAACTTACCATTTTCCAATTATCTTTGTTATTATAATTTTTTCTTTTTATTCTATTTATTTGATTATCTTCTTCTTCAAATTGGTTTTCTATTGGTGAAAGTATATTTTCTTCTATATCTGAATTTATTGATTCTTCTGATAAGTCTTCTAATTCTTCAGTAGAATTTTCTTCTATTATTTGGTCTAATGTGTTTATTTTTGGAGTTGAAGGTTTAGAATCTGTAGTTAGATTTTGTAATGCATTAGATATTTTATTTAATAAATTATCTGTAGTATTTATTTTTTGATTATTAATACTTTGTACTAAATCTTGCTCTTTTTCTCTTGTCAAACTTCTAGGTTGGAAATGAGGTGCTGATATATCATTTGGGAATTTTGAATCTGGTTTCTTTAGAGTGTCAATTTTTGTATTTAATATTTCCATATGTTGAGATATCGTATGTAGAATTTGATTTGTATAATTATTTTGTTGATAAACCTTTTTAATATCTTCTAGGTTTATTGAATTATTTGTACTTGATTCAACTTCTCTTCCTTTTTTAAAAGGTGAGGCTATAATTTCTCCTTGTGCTATATTAATTTTTACTTCTTGTAATGGGGGGTGAATTGAAGTTAATATTTGATCGTCTTTTAATTTCCATTTTTTATATAAATTAGTTTGAACATTTATTTGAGAAGTATTATAAACATCATTAATTCCTATTTTTGAAATGTAAAATGATAACCAGGTAAAGAAAGGAAAATCAAATTTTCTTTTTTCTAATTCCTCTTTCCATTCTAGTATTAATTTTTCTTTATATTTTGATCCTAATTGAAAAAACCAAATTCTTTTTTCAGTATTTTCTTCATTATCAAAATCTTCTTGTAAATATTTGTGATTTACTTTATATGGTTTAATTATAACATTTATTTCTCCTTTCATTTGAGAATGAGTCGGGGAATAATCTGATTGATTTTGATTTATAACTTCTGGAACAGGAGTTTTATACTTGAAAGTTGAAGTATTTTCTACAGGAAAATTTAGCTCAGTAGATTCATAGTTAGAATGTCTAGCTGGTATCCATGAATAACTTGAACTGGGTCTTTCTCTTAATGAAGCAAATCTTATTAAAGTGTTTCCATCAGGTTTTTCTATAATATCTTCAGCAGTAGTTTGTTCTATATTTCTTGCTATTTGTGGATTTTTAATTTCAAATTCACCCCCATTCAAATATCAGAAGTTGTAATAGACTTGTCTTAGTTTTCCTACGATTACCACTCACTCCTAAGTTCTCCTACTATTCCCACTCACTCTAAATAACCATTGTACTCCAAAGTCTTTGTAGAAGTGGATTTCATCATTACAATAAAGTCTTCAAGGTTGGAATTCATCACAAGCTTCCGTTAGGCACTCAACAATCAAAAGTAAGTCCAACTATTTATGTTTATTACATTCTAAGTCCCTACAATATTTGCTTTTAGTTAACGTATATGATTAATTGCAAAGTCCTGGGTAGAAGTGGTATCAGAGCCACACCCTTATTTGCATAAGCATATTTAGACTTCGTCTTTACATTTTCTAACTTTGAATTTAGTTTCTATTTAAATTATCTATTTCATGCATTTATGATCATTTATTTTATTAAACTTTTACTGAAAACGTTGGTAAGACTTGAGGCCTTGTTAGTCCGTTGGTAAGTCCAGAAAAGGATGTTCCAGGCATAGTGCTCGGTTGTTCCCGTCTAGGTAAAAATTTAATTAAAATAATAAACATGGCTGCATTTTTTAGACAATTAAAAATAGGATCAAATTCAAAACGAGATAATGTAGTACAAAGTCATGAATATCATATGCCTATAAATAATTCAGATTGGACTATTCCAGAAGAAAAAATAGAACATATTTATAGAATAGGCCCTTTAGATTTCAAAACTGCTTTATCAGTAAAAACTCATGAAGAAACCATATCACTTCAAGAAGAATATCAATAGATTTCAACTATTATCAGATTTTCCAGCATTGACTTATAGTCAAGCTGCTACTCCAATTGCCTCTCAAATTAGACCCATTCAACAATTAGCAAAATCCCCAGAAAAATCTCAAGGAAATACTTATTTCACAAAGCCATTTACTCAACATATTACTTTAACCAGATTCCAAGAAATACCCATATACTCTTCTCTTCATCAAGTTACTCAAAGGATCTTTCCTTCAAAATGCTATTGGCAACCAGATGACCCTTCAAAAAATCTAGACTATTATGAATTAATCCTTACAGATACTCAATCTGTAGAGATTTACCCCATTCCAGATAAAAAGAATCCAAACATTATTAGTCATTCCAAGTGTATTATAAAGAAAGTTTGTTCTCCTGGAGAATGGACTTCTCTTTATTCGAAAAAATCATTTTCAGTGAATTTCATTCCAGATGGATTCACATACCAAGATTACAAAATGGCATGGTATCGTGCTTTCCTTTTTAGACCATTCAATCATTCCTGGTTTTTTACATTCAAAGAAAGTTGTAACAAAGAATTTCCAATTTGGTTCAACCACTGGTGGAAATGGTTCGGACCTCAACCCGAAATTCTACCTCCGAATGTTCTTATGGGATTTCAAACATATCTAAAAAGAGCAAAGGGGGAAGAATATACAAGACCAATTTTATATCACATGGAATTCAAAGTGCCATGGATATTTTGCTGTTTGCAATTAATCATATACGTTAACTAAAAGCAAATATTGTAGGGACTTAGAATGTAATAAACATAAATAGTTGGACTTACTTTTGATTGTTGAGTGCCTAACGGAAGCTTGTGATGAATTCCAACCTTGAAGACTTTATTGTAATGATGAAATCCACTTCTACAAAGACTTTGGAGTACAATGGTTATTTAGAGTGAGTGGGAATAGTAGGAGAACTTAGGAGTGAGTGGTAATCGTAGGAAAACTAAGACAAGTCTATTACAACTTCTGATATTTCTTCGCCGATGCCTGTCTTCTGAATCTTGAATCTATTTATAGAGGCTCGATTCTGCATTTCATTTGAATTTTGCTTTCATTTGTGGTGGCCGACATTCTTTTTCAAAAGTCGTTTGGATTTTGTCCACCGATGGGATCATCAAAAGGATCAAAAGTAGATTCGGATGATCCTGCTGGCTCCTCTATTTTGTCTTCTTCTTTTGGCTTTTGTAAATAATTCAAATATTCTTTCAGCATCTCGGGATTCTGCATAATTTGCTTTATCAAAAAGTTACTGGCTGTTTCTTCGGATGCCATTTCCGTCACTTTTTCTTTGTCTCTTTTTGGAGTGACTGGTGTAGTGGGTGGAATGATTGTTGACTGTCTTGTCTCCTTTTGAGTAGTGGTAGTAGCTGTCCACTTTAATTTGTCTCCAGTGGTCAGGAATCTGATTACATTAGTTTGATCGCCAAATTCTTGATTGAATCCAGTCCACCATTTTATTTTGAATTCTCTTACCAATGACATTGGCATAGGTTTTTCCAGTTCTTGATGAATTTTGAAACTCCAGCAAAATATCCATGGCACTTTGAATTCCATGTGGAATAAAATTGGTCTTGTATATTCTTCCCCCTTTGCTCTTTTTAGATATGTTTGAAATCCCATAAGAACATTCGGAGGTAGAATTTCGGGTTGAGGTCCGAACCATTTCCACCAGTGGTTGAACCAAATTGGAAATTCTTTGTTACAACTTTCTTTGAATGTAAAAAACCAGGAATGATTGAATGGTCTAAAAAGGAAAGCACGATACCATGCCATTTTGTAATCTTGGTATGTGAATCCATCTGGAATGAAATTCACTGAAAATGATTTTTTCGAATAAAGAGAAGTCCATTCTCCAGGAGAACAAACTTTCTTTATAATACACTTGGAATGACTAATAATGTTTGGATTCTTTTTATCTGGAATGGGGTAAATCTCTACAGATTGAGTATCTGTAAGGATTAATTCATAATAGTCTAGATTTTTTGAAGGGTCATCTGGTTGCCAATAGCATTTTGAAGGAAAGATCCTTTGAGTAACTTGATGAAGAGAAGAGTATATGGGTATTTCTTGGAATCTGGTTAAAGTAATATGTTGAGTAAATGGCTTTGTGAAATAAGTATTTCCTTGAGATTTTTCTGGGGATTTTGCTAATTGTTGAATGGGTCTAATTTGAGAGGCAATTGGAGTAGCAGCTTGACTATAAGTCAATGCTGGAAAATCTGATAATAGTTGAAATCTATTTTGAGTAACAGGGGTTAGACTCATCTCATAATCTTGAGGAGTCTTTGGCCTGGAACTTCCTGCTTTTGAATCCATTTTCCTGCACAATTAATAAACAACATCTTTAAGTTGGTCAGATAATTGTCTATTCTGTTCTTGGTAATATTGAATAAATTCGTTGTGAAGAAAATCTTCACTTCTGCTTGCTCTTTGATGAGTAATGAGTCGAATGGTGTTTTTCTGAATTTGTCTTTGAATAAGAAAGGCTCTTTCTTTTGGAGTAATGGTTGCATAAGGGCTTTTTTGAACATAAATTTCATCGTATTTAGGAATTTGATAGGCTGGAATAACTTGTCTTCCATTCTGGGTCTGAATGGAATATACATATCCTCTGGATTGAATCATTTTTTCTTTGTTCTGAAGCTTTGGAGAATCTCGTTGTGATCTCAAATAATTTGAATATTCACGAGCATTTCTTTGAGCTATCATTGCTGGATCCATGTCCTTGTAGAAATTCTCTAGTAAGAAAATCTGGTAAAGAATTATTTTCTCCTTTGATAAATTCAATCTCGAAATCAAATACAGATAAAATAGCTTGCCATCTAGCAAATATTTGTTTTGAAACTATATTTTGAACATCTTTTTGTAGAATTTCTTTTGCAGATTTACAATCTATTCTAATCAAAAATTTCTTATTATATAAATCATCTTGAAATTTAGATATACACAGAACTATGGATAAAATTTCTTTTTTAATAGTTGAATAATTCTTTTGAGGGTCAGACCATGTTCCTGAATGAAATCTCACTAATTCTTCTTTTGAATTATCTATTCTTTGTTTTAATATTCCTCCATATCCTAATTCTGATGCATCTGTTTCGACTATCATGAATGCGTTAGGATGAGGTAAACATAAACATGGTAATGACTCTATTTTTTCTTTTAAATATTTTATTTTTTGTGTATGTTCATCTGTCCAAGGTTTTGGATTTTTCTTTAATCTATTAAATAATATAGAGCATTCTTGTCTTAATTTAGGAAAGAAGTCTGCTATATAATTTAAACATCCTAGAAATCTTTGCAATTGATTTTTATCCTTTATTTCATTTGGAAATTTAGTAGCAAATTCTAAAGCTCTATTAATTGGTTTTATTGTTCCTTGATATATATTGTGTCCTAAAAACCTTACTTTAGTTTGAAATAATTTCATTTTTGGAGCAGAAATAACTAATCCATTTTTCTTAATTATTTTTAAAAATATATTTAAATGTTTAAAATGTTGTTCTATTGATTCTGAAAATATTAATACATCATCTATATAGACTATACTGAATGAACTATAATGATTAAAAATATCATTCATTATATTTTGAAATTCTGATGGTGCATTTTTTAATCCAAATGGCATAACTTTCCATTCATAATGTCCAAAAGGTGTTGTAAATGCTGTTTTATATCTATCTTTTGGATTTATTATTATTTGCCAATATCCAGATTTCATATCAAACTTTGAAAATATCTTGGCATTAAATAATCTATTGAGTAAATCTCTTTTATTAGGAATAGGATATCTAATCCATTGTAATACTTTATTTAAAGGTTTATAATTTATTACTAATCTTGGAACTCCTCTTTCTTTTTCAGCTTGATTCATTACATAAAATGCAGCACAACTCCAAGGTGATTTTGAAGGTGTTATTAATCCTTTATCTATTAATATTTTTATTTCCTTCTTACAAAATTCTAATAACTCAGAGTTCATTTGTATTGGTCTGGCTTTTGTTGGAATGTTTTTTTCTTCAAAGTCTTTTTCATAGGGCAATTCTATCATGTGTTGTTTTCTATCCCAAAAAGCATTAGGAATATCTGCACAAATTTGTTTTTGAAATAATTCTTCTAGTTCTGATATTCTTTTTTGTATTTTAATATCATTTATTTGTTCTTCAATTTTTAAATAAGCTTTTTCTTCTTTAATATAGTTTATTTGTTGTTGTACTTTAGTGATGGTATTTATTGTTTTATATATTGAAGATGTTTGTAATGTTTGTAATTCTTTCTGTCTTATTGGAGTTAGAAATTTGAAGGTAATAATTTTTCCCATTATATTTACTGAAATTCCTTCATGACTTACTAGAAATGGATATATTTGAATTAAAAAAGGTGTACCTAATATTACATCATGATTTATATTGTTTACAATTATAAAATTATGTCTAATACAATATTCATTATTACATATTGATCCTTTGGTAAATTTATATTTTACTTCTAAATCTTCTCCATTTGCTGCCATTAGTTTTTCTTTTGTTCTTTCACAATATTTTGTGGGAATTATTCCTTCTTTAATACAACTTGTATCAGCTCCACTATCTATTAGAGCTACAAAGGTTTCTTTGAAATCTTCTACTGTAATGGTAACTAGTGCAAACCATTTTTGAAAAGTCATTTTTTCTATAGTATTTATATACTGGTCTTCTTTTATTGGGTTTTCTGCTATTGATATTTCGTTTGTTTTAGTATTAGAGGTTGAAGGTTGATTATTATCTATTAATGTTAATTTTGATTCTATTTCTAAATCTTTTAATTTTAATTCTATTATTTCTTGTTGTAATTGTTTTGCTTGTATTTTTAAACTATTAATTTCTGTTTGAAGATCTTTAGTAGTTTCCTTTTTCATTACATTTATATTTGGATATTTATCTATTAATTTTGATATGCTAAAGGGTTCTATTATTTTTGGCATTTTATCTTCTTGAATGATTAAAACTTTTAATCTTTCCAAATATTCTTTTTTAGCTATTGGATCATCAATTTTTTCTATTATGTCTAATAAAAATTCTTTATCTTCTTTTTTAGTTATAACATTTATATATTTTGGAGTACAATTACAATCTTCTTCACTTTCGGAACTAGTAATATCATCATAAAAGTCTTCTTCAGAACTTTTCTCTTTTTCATTTATTAATAAATTTATTAATTTATTTTTAATTTCTTCTTCATTTACACAGATTTCTGTAATTTTTTCTTTTAATCTACATTTGTTTGCTTTATGTCCTATTTTTCCACATTTATAACAAACTATTTTCTTTTTAATAAATTTTTTCTTTTTAGTTGGTTCATTTTCCTTAGAGTTTTTATACCTTGTTTTCTTAGAGTATTTTTTAATTTTCTTTTTGTATGCTGATGGTGATTTAATTCTTTTAATTCCAAATGCATCACAGAATGATCCTACTTCTTTTTGTTTTGATCCATATTTTATTTGTAATCTTAATTCTGAACATAACATTAATCCTTCTTTTTTCACAAAAGCAAATAATTGTCCAAAAGTAATATTTTCGAATGAAATGACATCTGTTCCTATTTCCTTTTGTAAATTATCCATTATCCTTTGAGAAAATAAACTTGGTAATCCTGTTATGAATCTTTCTTTCCAGAATGAAGCATTACAATCTGGTCTTCTTAATACATTTGTTAAAAACATATCTTTATACCATCTAAAATCGGATAATGTTGGGCATCTTAAATTTGTTAAGAATGTTTTATTTGAATTTAATTCTTCTTTAGGATTTCCTATAAAATACATTACTATTGTTACTATTAAAAATTCTGCAGCATCTGACTGTATTTGAATATTGCCTTGATCATCTTCTATTTCCTGAGTATGATCTAATATTGATAATTTATCTTGTAAGGTTAAAGCATTATCCCACCAATTCTTTAATTGTCCAGTAAATCCTGAAACTAGTAAAGTTGCAATATTTCTTTCTTGAATATTTTTAATTTTATAAGCTAATCTAGCCATTCCCATTTCTTGTAAATTATTTAATACTTCATATTCAGCTTTACCATCGATATTCCATTCATATATTGAATCTCCGTCATATTTAGTCGTTCTAAATTTTGATCTTTCTTCATATTGAATATCTGGAGGACTTGGTCTAGGATAATAATTTTTTGAACTTACCATTTTCCAATTATCTTTGTTATTATAATTTTTTCTTTTTATTCTATTTATTTGATTATCTTCTTCTTCAAATTGGTTTTCTATTGGTGAAAGTATATTTTCTTCTATATCTGAATTTATTGATTCTTCTGATAAGTCTTCTAATTCTTCAGTAGAATTTTCTTCTATTATTTGGTCTAATGTGTTTATTTTTGGAGTTGAAGGTTTAGAATCTGTAGTTAGATTTTGTAATGCATTAGATATTTTATTTAATAAATTATCTGTAGTATTTATTTTTTGATTATTAATACTTTGTACTAAATCTTGCTCTTTTTCTCTTGTCAAACTTCTAGGTTGGAAATGAGGTGCTGATATATCATTTGGGAATTTTGAATCTGGTTTCTTTAGAGTGTCAATTTTTGTATTTAATATTTCCATATGTTGAGATATCGTATGTAGAATTTGATTTGTATAATTATTTTGTTGATAAACCTTTTTAATATCTTCTAGGTTTATTGAATTATTTGTACTTGATTCAACTTCTCTTCCTTTTTTAAAAGGTGAGGCTATAATTTCTCCTTGTGCTATATTAATTTTTACTTCTTGTAATGGGGGGTGAATTGAAGTTAATATTTGATCGTCTTTTAATTTCCATTTTTTATATAAATTAGTTTGAACATTTATTTGAGAAGTATTATAAACATCATTAATTCCTATTTTTGAAATGTAAAATGATAACCAGGTAAAGAAAGGAAAATCAAATTTTCTTTTTTCTAATTCCTCTTTCCATTCTAGTATTAATTTTTCTTTATATTTTGATCCTAATTGAAAAAACCAAATTCTTTTTTCAGTATTTTCTTCATTATCAAAATCTTCTTGTAAATATTTGTGATTTACTTTATATGGTTTAATTATAACATTTATTTCTCCTTTCATTTGAGAATGAGTCGGGGAATAATCTGATTGATTTTGATTTATAACTTTTGGAACAGGAGTTTTATACTTGAAAGTTGAAGTATTTTCTACAGGAAAATTTAGCTCAGTAGATTCATAGTTAGAATGTCTAGCTGGTATCCATGAATAACTTGAACTGGGTCTTTCTCTTAATGAAGCAAATCTTATTAAAGTGTTTCCATCAGGTTTTTCTATAATATCTTCAGCAGTAGTTTGTTCTATATTTCTTGCTATTTGTGGATTTTTAATTTCAAATTCACCCCCATTCAAATATCAGAAGTTGTAATAGACTTGTCTTAGTTTTCCTACGATTACCACTCACTCCTAAGTTCTCCTACTATTCCCACTCACTCTAAATAACCATTGTACTCCAAAGTCTTTGTAGAAGTGGATTTCATCATTACAATAAAGTCTTCAAGGTTGGAATTCATCACAAGCTTCCGTTAGGCACTCAACAATCAAAAGTAAGTCCAACTATTTATGTTTATTACATTCTAAGTCCCTACAATATTTGCTTTTAGTTAACGTATATGATTAATTGCAAAGTCCTGGGTAGAAGTGGTATCAGAGCCACACCCTTATTTGCATAAGCATATTTAGACTTCGTCTTTACATTTTCTAACTTTGAATTTAGTTTCTATTTAAATTATCTATTTCATGCATTTATGATCATTTATTTTATTAAACTTTTACTGAAAACGTTGGTAAGACTTGAGGCCTTGTTAGTCCGTTGGTAAGTCCAGAAAAGGATGTTCCAGGCATAGTGCTCGGTTGTTCCCGTCTAGGTAAAAATTTAATTAAAATAATAAACATGGCTGCATTTTTTAGACAATTAAAAATAGGATCAAATTCAAAACGAGATAATGTAGTACAAAGTCATGAATATCATATGCCTATAAATAATTCAGATTGGACTATTCCAGAAGAAAAAATAGAACATATTTATAGAATAGGCCCTTTAGATTTCAAAACTGCTTTATCAGTAAAAACTCATGAAGAAACCATATCACTTCAAGAAGAATATCAATAGATTTCAACTATTATCAGATTTTCCAGCATTGACTTATAGTCAAGCTGCTACTCCAATTGCCTCTCAAATTAGACCCATTCAACAATTAGCAAAATCCCCAGAAAAATCTCAAGGAAATACTTATTTCACAAAGCCATTTACTCAACATATTACTTTAACCAGATTCCAAGAAATACCCATATACTCTTCTCTTCATCAAGTTACTCAAAGGATCTTTCCTTCAAAATGCTATTGGCAACCAGATGACCCTTCAAAAAATCTAGACTATTATGAATTAATCCTTACAGATACTCAATCTGTAGAGATTTACCCCATTCCAGATAAAAAGAATCCAAACATTATTAGTCATTCCAAGTGTATTATAAAGAAAGTTTGTTCTCCTGGAGAATGGACTTCTCTTTATTCGAAAAAATCATTTTCAGTGAATTTCATTCCAGATGGATTCACATACCAAGATTACAAAATGGCATGGTATCGTGCTTTCCTTTTTAGACCATTCAATCATTCCTGGTTTTTTACATTCAAAGAAAGTTGTAACAAAGAATTTCCAATTTGGTTCAACCACTGGTGGAAATGGTTCGGACCTCAACCCGAAATTCTACCTCCGAATGTTCTTATGGGATTTCAAACATATCTAAAAAGAGCAAAGGGGGAAGAATATACAAGACCAATTTTATATCACATGGAATTCAAAGTGCCATGGATATTTTGCTGTTTGCAATTAATCATATACGTTAACTAAAAGCAAATATTGTAGGGACTTAGAATGTAATAAACATAAATAGTTGGACTTACTTTTGATTGTTGAGTGCCTAACGGAAGCTTGTGATGAATTCCAACCTTGAAGACTTTATTGTAATGATGAAATCCACTTCTACAAAGACTTTGGAGTACAATGGTTATTTAGAGTGAGTGGGAATAGTAGGAGAACTTAGGAGTGAGTGGTAATCGTAGGAAAACTAAGACAAGTCTATTACAACTTCTGATATTTCTTCGCCGATGCCTGTCTTCTGAATCTTGAATCTATTTATAGAGGCTCGATTCTGCATTTCATTTGAATTTTGCTTTCATTTGTGGTGGCCGACATTCTTTTTCAAAAGTCGTTTGGATTTTGTCCACCGATGGGATCATCAAAAGGATCAAAAGTAGATTCGGATGATCCTGCTGGCTCCTCTATTTTGTCTTCTTCTTTTGGCTTTTGTAAATAATTCAAATATTCTTTCAGCATCTCGGGATTCTGCATAATTTGCTTTATCAAAAAGTTACTGGCTGTTTCTTCGGATGCCATTTCCGTCACTTTTTCTTTGTCTCTTTTTGGAGTGACTGGTGTAGTGGGTGGAATGATTGTTGACTGTCTTGTCTCCTTTTGAGTAGTGGTAGTAGCTGTCCACTTTAATTTGTCTCCAGTGGTCAGGAATCTGATTACATTAGTTTGATCGCCAAATTCTTGTTTGAATCCAGTCCACCATTTTATTTTGAATTCTCTTACCAATGACATTGGCATAGGTTTTTCCAGTTCTTGATGAATTTTGAAACTCCAGCAAAATATCCATGGCACTTTGAATTCCATGTGGAATAAAATTGGTCTTGTATATTCTTCCCCCTTTGCTCTTTTTAGATATGTTTGAAATCCCATAAGAACATTCGGAGGTAGAATTTCGGGTTGAGGTCCGAACCATTTCCACCAGTGGTTGAACCAAATTGGAAATTCTTTGTTACAACTTTCTTTGAATGTAAAAAACCAGGAATGATTGAATGGTCTAAAAAGGAAAGCACGATACCATGCCATTTTGTAATCTTGGTATGTGAATCCATCTGGAATGAAATTCACTGAAAATGATTTTTTCGAATAAAGAGAAGTCCATTCTCCAGGAGAACAAACTTTCTTTATAATACACTTGGAATGACTAATAATGTTTGGATTCTTTTTATCTGGAATGGGGTAAATCTCTACAGATTGAGTATCTGTAAGGATTAATTCATAATAGTCTAGATTTTTTGAAGGGTCATCTGGTTGCCAATAGCATTTTGAAGGAAAGATCCTTTGAGTAACTTGATGAAGAGAAGAGTATATGGGTATTTCTTGGAATCTGGTTAAAGTAATATGTTGAGTAAATGGCTTTGTGAAATAAGTATTTCCTTGAGATTTTTCTGGGGATTTTGCTAATTGTTGAATGGGTCTAATTTGAGAGGCAATTGGAGTAGCAGCTTGACTATAAGTCAATGCTGGAAAATCTGATAATAGTTGAAATCTATTTTGAGTAACAGGGGTTAGACTCATCTCATAATCTTGAGGAGTCTTTGGCCTGGAACTTCCTGCTTTTGAATCCATTTTCCTGCACAATTAATAAACAACATCTTTAAGTTGGTCAGATAATTGTCTATTCTGTTCTTGGTAATATTGAATAAATTCGTTGTGAAGAAAATCTTCACTTCTGCTTGCTCTTTGATGAGTAATGAGTCGAATGGTGTTTTTCTGAATTTGTCTTTGAATAAGAAAGGCTCTTTCTTTTGGAGTAATGGTTGCATAAGGGCTTTTTTGAACATAAATTTCATCGTATTTAGGAATTTGATAGGCTGGAATAACTTGTCTTCCATTCTGGGTCTGAATGGAATATACATATCCTCTGGATTGAATCATTTTTTCTTTGTTCTGAAGCTTTGGAGAATCTCGTTGTGATCTCAAATAATTTGAATATTCACGAGCATTTCTTTGAGCTATCATTGCTGGATCCATGTCCTTGTAGAAATTCTCTAGTAAGAAAATCTGGTAAAGAATTATTTTCTCCTTTGATAAATTCAATCTCGAAATCAAATACAGATAAAATAGCTTGCCATCTAGCAAATATTTGTTTTGAAACTATATTTTGAACATCTTTTTGTAGAATTTCTTTTGCAGATTTACAATCTATTCTAATCAAAAATTTCTTATTATATAAATCATCTTGAAATTTAGATATACACAGAACTATGGATAAAATTTCTTTTTTAATAGTTGAATAATTCTTTTGAGGGTCAGACCATGTTCCTGAATGAAATCTCACTAATTCTTCTTTTGAATTATCTATTCTTTGTTTTAATATTCCTCCATATCCTAATTCTGATGCATCTGTTTCGACTATCATGAATGCGTTAGGATGAGGTAAACATAAACATGGTAATGACTCTATTTTTTCTTTTAAATATTTTATTTTTTGTGTATGTTCATCTGTCCAAGGTTTTGGATTTTTCTTTAATCTATTAAATAATATAGAGCATTCTTGTCTTAATTTAGGAAAGAAGTCTGCTATATAATTTAAACATTCTAGAAATCTTTGCAATTGATTTTTATCCTTTATTTCATTTGGAAATTTAGTAGCAAATTCTAAAGCTCTATTAATTGGTTTTATTGTTCCTTGATATATATTGTGTCCTAAAAACCTTACTTTAGTTTGAAATAATTTCATTTTTGGAGCAGAAATAACTAATCCATTTTTCTTAATTATTTTTAAAAATATATTTAAATGTTTAAAATGTTGTTCTATTGATTCTGAAAATATTAATACATCATCTATATAGACTATACTGAATGAACTATAATGATTAAAAATATCATTCATTATATTTTGAAATTCTGATGGTGCATTTTTTAATCCAAATGGCATAACTTTCCATTCATAATGTCCAAAAGGTGTTGTAAATGCTGTTTTATATCTATCTTTTGGATTTATTATTATTTGCCAATATCCAGATTTCATATCAAACTTTGAAAATATCTTGGCATTAAATAATCTATTGAGTAAATCTCTTTTATTAGGAATAGGATATCTAATCCATTGTAATACTTTATTTAAAGGTTTATAATTTATTACTAATCTTGGAACTCCTCTTTCTTTTTCAGCTTGATTCATTACATAAAATGCAGCACAACTCCAAGGTGATTTTGAAGGTGTTATTAATCCTTTATCTATTAATATTTTTATTTCCTTCTTACAAAATTCTAATAACTCAGAGTTCATTTGTATTGGTCTGGCTTTTGTTGGAATGTTTTTTTCTTCAAAGTCTTTTTCATAGGGCAATTCTATCATGTGTTGTTTTCTATCCCAAAAAGCATTAGGAATATCTGCACAAATTTGTTTTTGAAATAATTCTTCTAGTTCTGATATTCTTTTTTGTATTTTAATATCATTTATTTGTTCTTCAATTTTTAAATAAGCTTTTTCTTCTTTAATATAGTTTATTTGTTGTTGTACTTTAGTGATGGTATTTATTGTTTTATATATTGAAGATGTTTGTAATGTTTGTAATTCTTTCTGTCTTATTGGAGTTAGAAATTTGAAGGTAATAATTTTTCCCATTATATTTACTGAAATTCCTTCATGACTTACTAGAAATGGATATATTTGAATTAAAAAAGGTGTACCTAATATTACATCATGATTTATATTGTTTACAATTATAAAATTATGTCTAATACAATATTCATTATTACATATTGATCCTTTGGTAAATTTATATTTTACTTCTAAATCTTCTCCATTTGCTGCCATTAGTTTTTCTTTTGTTCTTTCACAATATTTTGTGGGAATTATTCCTTCTTTAATACAACTTGTATCAGCTCCACTATCTATTAGAGCTACAAAGGTTTCTTTGAAATCTTCTACTGTAATGGTAACTAGTGCAAACCATTTTTGAAAAGTCATTTTTTCTATAGTATTTATATACTGGTCTTCTTTTATTGGGTTTTCTGCTATTGATATTTCGTTTGTTTTAGTATTAGAGGTTGAAGGTTGATTATTATCTATTAATGTTAATTTTGATTCTATTTCTAAATCTTTTAATTTTAATTCTATTATTTCTTGTTGTAATTGTTTTGCTTGTATTTTTAAACTATTAATTTCTGTTTGAAGATCTTTAGTAGTTTCCTTTTTCATTACATTTATATTTGGATATTTATCTATTAATTTTGATATGCTAAAGGGTTCTATTATTTTTGGCATTTTATCTTCTTGAATGATTAAAACTTTTAATCTTTCCAAATATTCTTTTTTAGCTATTGGATCATCAATTTTTTCTATTATGTCTAATAAAAATTCTTTATCTTCTTTTTTAGTTATAACATTTATATATTTTGGAGTACAATTACAATCTTCTTCACTTTCGGAACTAGTAATATCATCATAAAAGTCTTCTTCAGAACTTTTCTCTTTTTCATTTATTAATAAATTTATTAATTTATTTTTAATTTCTTCTTCATTTACACAGATTTCTGTAATTTTTTCTTTTAATCTACATTTGTTTGCTTTATGTCCTATTTTTCCACATTTATAACAAACTATTTTCTTTTTAATAAATTTTTTCTTTTTAGTTGGTTCATTTTCCTTAGAGTTTTTATACCTTGTTTTCTTAGAGTATTTTTTAATTTTCTTTTTGTATGCTGATGGTGATTTAATTCTTTTAATTCCAAATGCATCACAGAATGATCCTACTTCTTTTTGTTTTGATCCATATTTTATTTGTAATCTTAATTCTGAACATAACATTAATCCTTCTTTTTTCACAAAAGCAAATAATTGTCCAAAAGTAATATTTTCGAATGAAATGACATCTGTTCCTATTTCCTTTTGTAAATTATCCATTATCCTTTGAGAAAATAAACTTGGTAATCCTGTTATGAATCTTTCTTTCCAGAATGAAGCATTACAATCTGGTCTTCTTAATACATTTGTTAAAAACATATCTTTATACCATCTAAAATCGGATAATGTTGGGCATCTTAAATTTGTTAAGAATGTTTTATTTGAATTTAATTCTTCTTTAGGATTTCCTATAAAATACATTACTATTGTTACTATTAAAAATTCTGCAGCATCTGACTGTATTTGAATATTGCCTTGATCATCTTCTATTTCCTGAGTATGATCTAATATTGATAATTTATCTTGTAAGGTTAAAGCATTATCCCACCAATTCTTTAATTGTCCAGTAAATCCTGAAACTAGTAAAGTTGCAATATTTCTTTCTTGAATATTTTTAATTTTATAAGCTAATCTAGCCATTCCCATTTCTTGTAAATTATTTAATACTTCATATTCAGCTTTACCATCGATATTCCATTCATATATTGAATCTCCGTCATATTTAGTCGTTCTAAATTTTGATCTTTCTTCATATTGAATATCTGGAGGACTTGGTCTAGGATAATAATTTTTTGAACTTACCATTTTCCAATTATCTTTGTTATTATAATTTTTTCTTTTTATTCTATTTATTTGATTATCTTCTTCTTCAAATTGGTTTTCTATTGGTGAAAGTATATTTTCTTCTATATCTGAATTTATTGATTCTTCTGATAAGTCTTCTAATTCTTCAGTAGAATTTTCTTCTATTATTTGGTCTAATGTGTTTATTTTTGGAGTTGAAGGTTTAGAATCTGTAGTTAGATTTTGTAATGCATTAGATATTTTATTTAATAAATTATCTGTAGTATTTATTTTTTGATTATTAATACTTTGTACTAAATCTTGCTCTTTTTCTCTTGTCAAACTTCTAGGTTGGAAATGAGGTGCTGATATATCATTTGGGAATTTTGAATCTGGTTTCTTTAGAGTGTCAATTTTTGTATTTAATATTTCCATATGTTGAGATATCGTATGTAGAATTTGATTTGTATAATTATTTTGTTGATAAACCTTTTTAATATCTTCTAGGTTTATTGAATTATTTGTACTTGATTCAACTTCTCTTCCTTTTTTAAAAGGTGAGGCTATAATTTCTCCTTGTCCTATATTAATTTTTACTTCTTGTAATGGCGGGTGAATTGAAGTTAATATTTGATCGTCTTTTAATTTCCATTTTTTATATAAATTAGTTTGAACATTTATTTGAGAAGTATTATAAACATCATTAATTCCTATTTTTGAAATGTAAAATGATAACCAGGTAAAGAAAGGAAAATCAAATTTTCTTTTTTCTAATTCCTCTTTCCATTCTAGTATTAATTTTTCTTTATATTTTGATCCTAATTGAAAAAACCAAATTCTTTTTTCAGTATTTTCTTCATTATCAAAATCTTCTTGTAAATATTTGTGATTTACTTTATATGGTTTAATTATAACATTTATTTCTCCTTTCATTTGAGAATGAGTCGGGGAATAATCTGATTGATTTTGATTTATAACTTCTGGAACAGGAGTTTTATACTTGAAAGTTGAAGTATTTTCTACAGGAAAATTTAGCTCAGTAGATTCATAGTTAGAATGTCTAGCTGGTATCCATGAATAACTTGAACTGGGTCTTTCTCTTAATGAAGCAAATCTTATTAAAGTGTTTCCATCAGGTTTTTCTATAATATCTTCAGCAGTAGTTTGTTCTATATTTCTTGCTATTTGTGGATTTTTAATTTCAAATTCACTTGGTATGGTTATTTCATTCCATTTTAATCTTTTCGGAGTATAAGTTGTAGGTCTATCTGCATCAACTTGTAATAGAGTTGTTTCTTCTTTAAGAGTTGGAGTCATTATAAATTTGGGATTTAAATGAGATGATAAGGGTCTATAATATAGTCTGTATATTATTGCAAAATTCTTTGTATGTTTTTCAAATTCATTTCCTTGTAGATGAATATCTAATATGACTGAATTCAAAATGTGTGGATCCGTTAAGTCTATTGAAAAATTTGGAGCACAGTTAAAATATATTGGTCCATTACAAACATTTGTTTGAATCATTGATAATAAAGAAGGTTTATATCTTTTTATTCTGGTATCTCTTAATGCTAAATATATTGGAGCATCAACTCCTAGATGGAATAAAGGTTTTACAGCAATCTGTATTAAACCTATATGAATATATCGATATTCTTTTCTTAAATATTTTTGAATTGTGCTATGATTTAATAGTTGAATTGATTGATATTCTTCTTGAAGTGATATGGTTTCTTCATGAGTTTTTACTGATAAAGCAGTTTTGAAATCTAAAGGGCCTATTCTATAAATATGTTCTATTTTTTCTTCTGGAATAGTCCAATCTGAATTATTTATAGGCATATGATATTCATGACTTTGTACTACATTATCTCGTTTTGAATTTGATCCTATTTTTAATTGTCTAAAAAATGCAGCCATGTTTATTATTTTAATTAAATTTTTACCTAGACGGGAACAACCGAGCACTATGCCTGGAACATCCTTTTCTGGACTTAGCAACGGACTAACAAGGCCTCAAGTCTTACCAACGTTTTCAGTAAAAGTTTAATAAAATAAATGATCATAAATGCATGAAATAGATAATTTAAATAGAGACTAAATTCAAAGTTAGAAAATGTAAAGACGAAGTCTAAATATGCTTATGCAAATAAGGGTGTGGCTCTGATACCACTTCTAGAAGAATATCAATCAATTCAACTATTAAATCATAGCACAATTCAAAAATATTTAAGAAAAGAATATCGATATATTCATATAGGTTTAATACAGATTGCTGTAAAACCTTTATTCCACTGGAGACAAATTAAAGTGGACAGCTACTACCACTACTCAAAAGGAGACAAGACAGTCAACAATCATTCCACCCACTACACCAGTCACTCCAAAAAGAGACAAAGAAAAAGTGACGGAAATGGCATCCGAAGAAACAGCCAGTAACTTTTTGATAAAGCAAATTATGCAGAATCCCGAGATGCTGAAAGAATATTTGAATTATTTACAAAAGCCAAAAGAAGAAGACAAAATAGAGGAGCCAGCAGGATCATCCGAATCTACTTTTGATCCTTTTGATGATCCCATCGGTGGACAAAATCCAAACGACTTTTGAAAAAGAATGTCGGCCACCACAAATGAAAGCAAAATTCAAATGAAATGCAGAATCGAGCCTCTATAAATAGATTCAAGATTCAGAAGACAGGCATCGGCGAAGAAATATCAGAAGTTGTAATAGACTTGTCTTAGTTTTCCTACGATTACCACTCACTGCTAAGTTCTCCTACTATTCCCACTCACTCTAAATAACCATTGTACTCCAAAGTCTTTGTAGAAGTGGATTTCATCATTACAATAAAGTCTTCAAGGTTGGAATTCATCACAAGCTTCCGTTAGGCACTCAACAATCAAAAGTAAGTCCAACTATTTATGTTTATTACATTCTAAGTCCCTACAATATTTGCTTTTAGTTAACGTATATGATTAATTGCAAAGTCCTGGTAAATGGAATCCTTGATATCTTAAATGCACTTGTATGTTGGTTTTTAGCAAAAAATCAGATTTGGTTATGAAACCCTAATGAAAAAGGAAATTAGTTTGGTTTAGTAAGAACTTGGAAAGTTAAGGTTTGATTGATTAGAGTTTTGAAGTTAGTAAAGAACTAGTGGAATTGGAATCTAAATGGTGGTTAGTATTTGGTAATTTTATGATAATTTGCGGAGAAAATTTTGGACCATTGTTAGGTCTTTTAGAATCTGATATATGTAATATTATTTGGTATGAAATTGGTTAGAAGACTTGTATAAGAATTAGAGAAACGGATCACACGGTTGCAATACACAAAACCAGCAAAACTAGAAACAGGGCAGTCCACAAATCCGAATTGGGCTCTATTTTTATTTATGGTGCGTGCTGATTTGGAAGCTGCTCAATACATGAAAGTTGTAGCTTATTAAGTCCTTGTTATTCCTGCAAAATTTCAGGTCAAACAGAGGTGTGTAGGCTGAGTTATAGCCAAAACCCTCACTCAGCTTTCAAATTCTGGTTTGATCACATTTTGTAAATTAGCTTCTGACCATGCTCAGTTCGCATGGATAACGATGGAACTGGGTGTTGGTGTCTTCATAAGAAATGTAGAGCTTTGTTTCAGATTCAAAACGGTATAAAGTACGTCCAAATTCGAGCTTCGTAGCTCCCGTTATAGCCAAAACAAGATCGTGAGTCAGAACTGCCTGGAATACTGAAACAGGTAATTTGGCACTCATTTTTCGTTCTGTTCTGAGTTGATCCAGGTCTTGGCCAAAACATAAAAGTTTTAGCCTTATGTCTTAGCTTTCCAATGCCTTTGGAATTTATTGATTTGGGTTTGTAAGCTGTGAGTTATGGTCCGGCAAACATACCCTATCCGTCACCCTAAAGTGCGAACTTCTGGCACTGTTTTCCATACTTTCGACCTATTTCTGTTCAGATCCGGATTTAGGTGTCTTCATAAAAGTTGTAGCCTTTTCTTTTATTTTAAAACGGTATCTCATACACTTTAATTCGATATTCCTAACCCAACTTATGGTCAAAACAGTTTCGGGCAGTAACTATGCCCATTTCCGTTTGCCGGCCGTTTCCATTTCCGGTTGCCGATTCCGCACATGCATGTGCCAATTTTGCCGTTTTGCTTAATTTACGCACTTTAGTAGTTGTTTGTGTGATAATATGGCTCAACCTTCTGCTACAGGCGGTGACGGGCTAGACAGAGCCGGTAGGGCCCATTAGCTGATGACTTGAATTCATTTCCGTACTTTCTCTCGTTATACTTGCTCTTTAGGTGAGTAATCAGGGTTTCTGTGTAACTCAATACTAATATGAGTTTACTAGGAAAATGGGCATTTAGACGAGAGTGTACTTTATCGCACTCGATCTAAACCCCATTAGTTGCTATTAATACTTGTGAAATATGATTTTTTGTGATTTGTTATGGAGCATTTATTGCTTGTGAAACATTTGCGGAGCATTTATTGCTTGTGACGCAATTTGGGAGCATTTATTGCTTGAACTAGAGCATTTATTGCTTGAACTACGATTTTAGAGCATTTATTGCTTGAACTAGAGCATTTATTGCTTGAACTATGATTTTAGAGCATTTATTGCTTGATAATATTTTAGAGCATTTATTGCTCGTGACTTGAGATGAGACTTATGGTCTCTCTATGTGGGATTCTTTAAGAGAAGCGAGCTGTGTGGCTCAGGATCTCAAGGGTCAACCAGTGATCAAACTCGACAAATGAGTTGGCTTGGGAGCCACTCGTATCCTTATCATGTGGTGTTACTTTTCTGTTTTTGCTTTGCTCTCACTATGAAAATGTTGGCATGTAAAAATTACATTTTTTTCCCTGGTTAGTCACTAAACTTATAACTTACCCCCTTTACTTTTGTTTTTCCTTAGCAGGGGCCGACGCGGGAAATTTTGGCACCATCACTAGTATAGTTGGGTTTTGTTTGTAATAACCGAATAGTTAATATGTTTTCCCTATTATAGTAATCCGTGTAAGGACCCTTCTTAGGGTCTACTCTTTGGTTTTGGTTATAATCATAAGGATGTAATGGTATGGGTAGTTACTTTTGGGGATGTAAATAGAACTCTTTTGCCGATGTATATAATGTGAATAGTACTCTTTTAGAACTTTTAGCTTTTATTTGTTTTTGACTTCGAGTTCTGGCGTGAGCTGGGCAAGCGATCCGCTAAACCCTCTGGTTCGCCTTAGGGGAGGTGGGGTCGTCACAGGTCACTTCTAAGGTTGATGAGTCATTAACCCACTATCAAAAGGTTGGGCAAATCTCAACTTGACACGTCATAATACGACCTTGACCTTGAGGTCTTAGTCTGAGGTGTAATGGTGAGTGCATGAAAAGGTATGCCAAAGATAAATAAAATTAGGGAACCGCTAAAGGAAGAACGTAATGGACTATCCCAAGAAACTTCTCTAAAAAAAATTACTTCCTTTCTTACTAATAAATTGCTCTAACTTAAGCATCGGACCATATTTTAAGGGAGATAGCCCCGCATTTACATGTCTTTTGCTTTGGATAAGTTCATCAATGCTCAATTACACAAGCAGGAGCAAGATTTTGCTTTTTCAATTGGAACCATCTATGGGAATCGAAGGCAAAACATCATTTCTGAATTGAAATACAACATATGCCTGACTGAACATAATGAGAAAAGACCAAACTTGCCAAATATTCCACATAATGTCGATGGGGAGCATGATGTTATAGTTGTACCTGAATACAACAACAAAAAGATGTGGGAATAGGAGACCTTCTCATGTAGCAGATAGGAATCAACAATCTACGAAGAGATTATCTTTGGGCCAAAAGACCCAATCTCAATCCTTTCAACTCATCATGAATCCCTAGTTATCAACATGTTAACAATAACTATATGGTAAATAAGGTGTTAATAAATTAACAGTTCAATAGATGTGCTTTTTGAGAGCTTGGATTTCAAGAAGATCAGTTAGTTCCAATTTGAACACTATTAATAGGATTTAATAGAGAGCTAGTTCAAGCTCAAAGAGCTATCATTACACAGGTGACAATAGGTCAAGCACCACAAAAGTCAACAGTTTCAGCTATTGTTGTGGTGATGGACACACCTATCGCTTACAATGCAATCCTAGGTAGACCAATTCTGAATGCATTACGTGCGGTGATTTCAAATTATCACTTATGCTTGAAATTTCCAACAGCCTTTAGAACAACTGTAGTTCATGAAAATGTCAGTACAACATAAGAGTATTATGCAGCAATATTGAAAAGAAAGGGGTTAGAAATTGAAGAAGTTCTTAATATTGAAGAGCTGGAGCCAACACATGATGAACCTCCCAAAGTCAACTTTGATGATGAGTTAGAAGAAAAAATCCTTTCACCCGAAGACAGCACATGTGTTCTTGTGATTGGCAAAAATTTGCCAAACAAGGTAAAATGCTCTCTTTATAGATTATTTGTGACGCCCCCATTTCTCCCTAAGGTGAACCAAAGGGTATCCGTGGGACGCTTGCCCAACTCTCGCCAGGACTCACGACAAATCCCGTTCAAGCTTAATGAAATACCAGCCATCACGATGATATAAGTAAGAAAGGAAGGTCACTCCCATAAATAACATTCAAACTTATATCACGAGTTCCAAAATACATCAAGTATCCAATCTTTACATCAAGTTCACAAAGGTTACATCAAATCCCAAAATATGCAATAATCCAAACTCTAGTCAAGTACATTGAAAACCCTAATACAAAAGTACATTCAAAAGGGGTTTCTCCGAGATTCACTTCCGATCCTTTCCTATTAAGGAAAACAAAACTACAAGGTGCGTAAAACGCTCGTGAGACCAAGAACACACATGCAGGCACGTTGTTCAAGTAACAATCCCAATTTAACAAGTAGAGCAATAATATTTTAATAAATAACAATTCGAGCGAGAAAAGTAAACAAAAACAATTCAAGGATATAGGAACTCTCAGGAGCTATTTTTCACTTGTGCGATCACGAACCTCCACGAGTTGACACTCCGTCAATCGGGTAGATTTAGTCCGTAGAACCTCACTTATCATGTCCCCTTTCACCTTACATACCCCTGTATCGGGCCCGCCTGTCGTTTGTTTGAGGTGATACTGCTCGAGTATACCAAGCAAGATCTCTTAATAGATCAAGTTTTTGTTTTCTCATGGTTCGCCAAGGAGCCCAACCAAACCCATGCTAGCTCGAGTCCAAAGTTAGCCAGTGAGATTTGGACATCTCCCACTTACCACTTGAGTCGAGGAGATTCACTTCGATCGACTTATGCAGTCATAGCATAAACAAACACTTAAACACTTCACTTAAATTCATTTAACAAGTCATTTCAAGCAATCCAAGTATTTCATGTCACGAAATTCAAATACACTTCACTTAAATGAGAACGAGTGCGATAAGGTACACACTAGACTCAACATTTTCAAAATGTTCTATTATTGATAACAATTAACACATAACACGTATATCACATAGTTCACACACTTGACACTCACCGAGTGATTCAAGTAGCAAGTACAAGCGATTAATTAGGCATCTCCCGTGAGATCCTCTTGAAGGTCCTCTTGATTGCTTGAGCAATTAATAATAATCTATCACTCATAACCCTAATCATCGAAGAAGATTGTATTAAAGTACAATCTAAGAAAATCTCATGAAAATGAGCCCTATTTACACGTAAATCGAGGCTCAAAGGCGGGGTTTTAAAGCACAAAAGAAATCTGGTTTTCATCTCTAAATTCAAGTGTAAAACGATCATGTGATATCAAAGGGAAAAGGAGAATTCGAAAAACTCCATTTCCTTAAGTTTCGAAAATTTCAGCTTGATACGAGATATTTGAAAAATTGTATCTCACTCTTTACAAGTCCAAAATTGGAAAAATTGGTACTGTTGGAAACTCTTTTCAAAGTACTAAAAGTTCCTAGAAGTACTTTTCCATGATTCCAAATGAAAGACATTCAAAATTTGGGTCAAAGTTACTGTTTTAGGCTATCAAGGCAGTTTTGGGATTGGTTTTTGGCCAACTTTGGAAATTCGGCAAAATTCAAAAAATTTGAACTAGCCTCTTAAATTTAAAACTCAATTAGAGTTACAATTAAAGTTTAAAACAAAATAATCGGAACAAGAATTGGAGTTTTGAGCACAAAGATATGGCGGCTCAAAATTACTGAAAAGTGAGACCGTTAGGCCAAATTCCAGATTTAATTCACAAATGTTGGGACTTTGGTTGAACATCGAAACGGACTTGGAATGGCTCCAAAATTGGAAGTATTATACTACCATATAAGGGCTATTCCTCTGTCAATTTCATGAAAAAATACGTATGGAAAGTTGGTTAACCAAATCACTAAAGTTTCCAAATTTCTAAAGCAAATCTGCCTTGTACTTGAGTTTTCCTTTTCGCAAATGTTTGGCCAATGAAGACATCTTAAATATGGTTCATTTGTATAGAAATTGTCTAAGAAGCATCCAAGATGTGTTTAGTAGGTGATTAACACCAAGAATTTCGAAACAACAAGTCCCAATCAAGGTTAAGGCATCAACTAGCCAAAAAGAGGGTTTTCAATCCCTAAGTCAGTTTCGAACTTCAGTCACAATTTACTCAATTCAAGTTGGAATTGAGCATGGTTGGTGGCGTTGAAAACTAGATTCATAAAGATACAATTTCTCAGAAGAAATCATTTTCAAATTCTGTCCACAACTAGCTCACATTTGAGCATCAATTCGCTGCTCAAAACAGAGCTTCCAGTGAATTAGTGAAACACGACAGTCACGTTCAAATGATATGGTATGGATTACTCAGGTGGAATCAGGATGTACATTTTATACCATTGGAAAACTAGGAATGTCTAGTTTCCATTTCCATAAATGGCACTCGATTCTGACATCAGAACAAAAAGTTATAGCTGGTTGAAAAACACTGCTAGAGCAATACGGGAAAAATTCCAGTTTTAATGAACTTTCGAAATCACAACATTTGGCCAACCAAATCACATAATTTTTTGTGAAAACCTTCCACACAACCCATACAACATATATACATCATAAACAAGTCAATAGGACTTCAAAAAAATGCTCTAAAGGTCACGGCATTCACAGGGACAGAAACGGAAAAATTCTCCCCTTCACTTCCTTTGAGCTTTCATCCATAATATCACTTATTTCTACTAATTCAAGCACTAATCCAACATTACTAACATCAAAACTCACAAAATCAGTCCATTAAGCCATAGTGGGAGTTCATAGAGCCCACTTACCAATTTTCCAACAATTTAAAGCTACCCATAAGAAATTATGAACTCATAAGTGCTAAACAACTTCCATAAGTCAAGATTTGCAAGGTTGATCGTCACTTGCGTTCTTAGATGATTAAGGCAAAAATTTCGGCCCTCCTTGCTCAAGAAAAACTGTGGATTTGAAGCTCTTTTTGTAGCTTGAGTTGTTCTCCAACTAGATTGCAAAGTGTGGTTAAAGTTTGAGGTGATTTGGTGGAAATTTAGTGATGAAATGAAGAAGAACTTGGAGGAGAAATTTGGTTCTTTTCTTCTTGATATGCATGGCTGGAATGGAGCAGAAAAGAGAGTGTTTTGGGCTCTAATGAAGCCTCCTTGAGAAGCTTTAATGTGTGGCTCTAATTAATTCAAAAGTCAACTCTTTCTCCTGCGCCCACGCGCGCGTTTTGTGCTCGATTCCCCTCGAGTTTGTTGCACTAGTGCACTAAACCTCTAATGCACTTACATTCATACTATTATTATTCACTCTTAATGGTCTAAAAATAAAGTTTTAAAGTCCCTCAATTAATCACACGCGTAAAAACGCGTACTTTCGATTTGTGTGCGGTAAAGTAGAATTTTCAAGAAATTCTTATAGCGATAGTATAACTATCTAACACTTGAACACGTAAACATAAAAATACCTATTTTAAGACTAATGTACAAGTCTCCAATTTTCCAGGCTCATTGTACTCTCAAATCGGTTATTGCTTCTAAACGCGCATTCACTATTCTCACTTAACTAGTTTCTAAAAATTAAATTTTGAAAAAGTCACTTTAAAAATATAATTAAGCTATAGATCTATGTAATTAGGTCTAAAAAGATTAAAATAAAATATTTGGAATGAACGGGCATTTAAATATTTAAATGGGCTAGTAATAGGGGTTTAAAATAGGAAAATTTGTGAGTCCTCGCATGAATCTAGTATTATTTCCTCAAATTTTCAATAAATTTGCATCAGCGCGTCTTTCGGAAAACTATCGACACGCGAGCGGTAAGCACTTAATTAGAACTTATTCACCTTTAATTTCTCAATTAACTTTTCTTAATCTACTATTGATCATTCTTAATTTCCCCAAGATAATTACACTCTCGAATAGAATATCACATCGAAACACATGTACTCATTATTTCTCACTTAAACGAACCTTCAAAAATTAAATTTGCTAACGGGATGTTTTAAAAACATAAGGAAGACATTGTTCCATATGAATAGACTTAAAATAGTTGAAATAAATTATTTGGAGAAAACAAGTGAATAAATATTTAAATAAACAAAAAATATTCAATAAAAATAAGAAATTTTTCGGGTCCTCACATTATTATTTGAGTACAAAGATGTGTTTGCTTAAACTGTGTAGAACATGAAAGGGATCCCACCGAATATTATTGTCCATCAATTAAATGTGGACAAGATATTAAACCGGTCAAGCAAAAAAAAAAAAAAGAAGAAGCTGGACCGAAAAGGAATGAAGCCATCAATCAACAGGTCGATAAGCTTCTGGATGTAGACATAATCGAGGAGGTTATGTATCCAACTTGGTTAACTAATCCATTTCTTGTATGAAAGCTAGACCATACTCGGAGAATGTGCATAGATTTCATAGTTCTCAACAAGGCCTATCCGAAGGATTGCTATCCGTCATCAAGAGTAGATGGTTTAGTGGATGCTACTTTGAAAGACCATCTAAATTCACTGACTTCACATCTAGCTCCAGACAATTGGCAATAGAGCTCAAATCCTACAATAAAACACAGAGTTAGGGGAAAGCTAATTAATTTCCATCTTGTAATGTTTGAGGAGATTATATTGGAAATTAAAAGGAGGGATTCTAAACCCATACCAAAGGTGCTTTTCGTAAATTCTCATTTATCCCTTTGGGAGGATAGAATGCAACCTAATTGCTTAGTATTTAACATTTGGGGGAATATGATAGCATTAAGTGAGTCTTTGAACTAATCAAGACTTAAACCAAATTCGGCCGCAGGAAAATAAAGAAAAAAATAAAGCAAGAAATTATAAGAAAAAGGGAAGAAAACTTACTTGATACCAAAAGAAGAACAGAGTTGCTTAATAAATAAAATAAGATAAGATCAAGAGATGGAAGAAAAACCGTTTGGGACATAGATATGACACTCGGTGCATTGAATAACAAGAGCCCTGGAATAGTAGATTGATTTGCTGGCACAGTAAATTGGGCACAGATATCGAAATAGTGCATTTTGAAAACTGAAAATGGCGCAAATAGATCTCCAGAGCAGTCTTCATAGGTCAAAACCCAACCGAGGGGGTTAGTAGAAGAGAAATAGGGGATGTAGTGATCATGCAAGAATGACTTGTGTCTTGACAAGTGGCATGGCATTTGTTATACCAAGACAGGTCACTTCCAAGATTAATGAGTCATTAACCCACTCAAAAGGTTGGATAGGTTTCAACTTGACACGTCATAATACGATTTCGATCTCTAGGTCTCAACATGATGTGTAACGATGAGCACATGAAAAGTTATGTCAAAGATAAATAAAAATAGGGGACAACTAAAGGAAGAAGGTAATGGACTATCTCAAAAAACTTCTCTAAAAAAAATTACTTCCTTTTTTACTAAAAAATTTCTCTAATTTAAGTATCAGAGTGTATTCCTAGAGAGATAGCCTCGCCTTTATAGGTCTTTTGTTTTGGATAAGTTCATCAAGGCTCAATTGTGCAAGTAGAAGCAAGATTTTTGTGAGAATCCGCAAAACCCTAATTATTTTCCTAGGGTTTTAGTTCCCTTAATTGCATGTCTTCTGCATTTTCTGGCTTAGAAATATTTTCTTGGTGGATTTTATGAGCAGTTATAGTTTTTAGATGATTTTTCTAGTATTTGTGAGTTTTTGAAAAATTAAGGATAAATAACGGACGTGGGACCCACTAGTGCGAAAAGTTCGGAAAAATTCGGCCAATAAGGTTAAATTCCGGATATTGTGTAAAATTTATCGTGTGTTAAGAGATAAGTAGAGTGTGAGATATGATTGATGTGAGAGAGAAAAGAAAGGATAGGAATGCATTTATTGTAGTGCCACATGTCCCCATGTTATTGGTTAGGACTTAAGACAACTATTCATACTTTTGACTATTTTTGACTAAGTGTTAAATATCTTCAAAATTCACTAAAATTCCCTCATTCTTTCTTCACCATAGCCGGCCCTCTCAAGCTTAAGAAAGGAAGAAACCTCTTCAACTTCTTGATTTCTTCTTGCTTCAATCCAACAACTCAACCATTGACACTTGTTTTACTCCATAAAATCCTCCTAGTTGGTGCTAGTAAGTGGCCTAGTGAAGTTTGTTTGAAGAGCTAACGTGTCCAACATCTTCCTTTCTCTTGTTTACTTGGTAAGCGGTGATTGACTACCCTCCTATACCTTATGAAGCTTAAGTTATGCTTATTAGTGATTAAAGTGCTGAAATTTCTGGTTTTTATCTTGGTTTGAAGTGATTTGGTGAAATTTTTATTTTATTGATGATTTTTCTGATTTAATTGGATTATGATGGTGTGGTTGTTTATGATGATTGGTAATGGTCTATATAGACTCTAGTAGGTGCAAATTATGGGTAATTGCAATCAATTTTGAGTTTTGATTGAATTGTGAAAAGTTAGGGTTCATAAACCCCTAATTCTGTCTGGTTTTAGATCATAGGGTTAGAGGCCGAATTGGACTTTGCTTAAAACATTAAAGTTGTAGGTATTGATGAGTTTGAAGTGCCTGCAAAATTTCAGGTCATTTGGATTTGTGTAGAGTGAGTTATGTTGATTTTACTGTTGCTGGTCTGGGTTGCTCAGAATGTGAAAACTGCGCTTGTAATCGTTTGTTTTGACTGGAATTGGTTTGGATTTTGAAGTTGGTGTCTTCTGATGAAATGTAGCTGGATGTCTTAGATAACATATGCCTTTGGAATTTCGGCATTTGGACTTGTATAGACTGAGTTGTGTTCATTACAGCATAGTGCGATTTGGGAACCTGCAATTACGGTTCAGGTTGTGGTATTCTGCATTTTTGGCCTAGTTGTGCTAGGATTCGGACTGAGTGGCCTTCTACATTGTTGTAGCCCTGTTCCATAGCTTCGAAACGGTGGGCCTTACACCCCCATCCGATAATCGTAGTGAAATTGACGCCATTACCGCACAATAAGGGCAAAACAGTTTTTCTATTCGGGGCCAAGACTAATGCTATTTCTAATTTCTGGTTTGCTATCATGCTTATTTATGCATATGAAACCCTATTGGGGTTGTGTTCAGCATTGTTTTGTGACTCGTTATCGAGTTTCATTGTATTTGCTTGCTTGTTCTAGGAGGAAACGGTGGTGCACGACGTTCGTTTAACGACGGTGTATGAAACATCATTTTCTCACTTGGTGAGTATACTACTCACTTAATTGTTACTATGTGGCTTTGCTAAATGTATATGTGATGCCTTGAAGGCTTACTTGGATATTGGAATTGATTAAGGTGAGGGTGTACTTGACCGCCCTCACCCCTTTTGATAGTATCACTGATTAGCTACCGTTTTACTGCATTACTGAACTTGATATATTGGTTGGTGAATTCCATTTCATGGAAACTGCTTTGGTGTCGTTTGGACGAATGTCCAACGGCCTTACTGTATTACTGAGCTCAACCCCGTTTGGTAGTCAATTGGATCGAGCCGACGAGGGCTTGGTCGTGAAAATTGTCATGCCACGGGGATTGTACTGAGGAACCTTGTAGTAATGAGACTCTTGGTTCCGGTATACTCGAGTATTACCAAAAGCTACTGAATTGGAGTGCGGGCCCGGTTGGGGTATGTTGGGTGGAAGGAATGGAAGTGAAGTGAGGTCTACGGTCGTGTATTCCTAAACATTGACGGAGGGTCAATGAGGTTGGATCAAGATTGCAAGCGTGGAAATGGGCTCTTGAGAGCCAACCGTATCCTTTCACTGATTTGATTTACTTTCTAATTGCATACTTGAATTGAACGGTTATGCTTATGTGATCATAGCTGCTATTGTGATAGTTGCTCACTAGGCATTTAGCTCACCCCGTTTCTTTTGTTTTCCTTACAGGAATATGACTATTTTGGAATGAATTTTGGTAAATGGTTGCCGAATGAACTAGATGAATGCCTCTTTTGTATTGTATATAAAATGGGACTCTAAATGTATCATTAGGGCCGTTTTCACTTTTGTTTTGGCAACCCACATATGTAGTGACTTTTGTATCACTTTTAAAGGCCATTGTGGCTTGTAAATGGTTAATGTTATGTTGCATATGTATTTCGATGTTTGGTTGGGTTTCGGACGGGTCGGTTACCATTCAGGGCCGACTCTGGATTTCATTTCTTTTATTTTGGGTTATTTTGCCCTTTTGCTTTGTTTGCGCGCATTATAAGTTTCAGAACGTGATAGATCGCTTTATATTGCACCGTTAGTTCTGGCGAGAGCTGGGCAGGCAGTCCGCTAACCTCTTTGGTTCGCCTTAGGGGAAGGTGGGGCTGTCACAATTTTGTTTTTTCATAAATCATCAAAATAGATACTAGTAAAATTTCCACTCCAATGTAATAACCCATTGTACTACATAATCTATTGCCATAAATTAATTGTAAAGAAAAATCAACTACTAATCCCAATGGCTAGATCCATTTTCATACTCAAATCACTAGTTTATCTATCTCAAAATAAAAGAGTGATGTGGGGTGAGCAAGCAATATAGCATAAATTTGAGCAGGTTAGATATAATATAAAATTTTCCAACACATATCATACACACGTATACAAATAAATATTCCAGATTAAATCTTACAAATGATTGGCAAAATTACATATGTAAATAGATGTCAATCAAAACACGTCAATTTAATTCCAAGAGAAATACAAAACTAGAACTATTATTTGTATGGTTCAAGTTATCACAAGTCAATGGCAATATTTTAGGATATCCGGCCTTCTTTGCCCCAGTTATTAAAGGGTTCATAAGGTTTTAGATATTCTCTCCTGGCAAATCTAGAGTTTTGCATATACTCACCATGGCGGGATTCAAAGCTTGTTCTAGGCACTCTCCTGTAACAGATAGAAACTAGTCTCCACTAACATTACCAAATTTAATCAAGAGTCAAAACCAATAATATGAACTAAGGGTGTCATTGCAAACATTTCACACAAATAGTTATAGTACAAAATTGACACTTATACAAGTCGAAACAATCAAATAGGGCATGCTAAAATTAGATTTTTGTACTAAACTTACAAATTTGACAAAAATACAAGTTGAGAATGAACATTTATAAATTTGAAGGCGAACAAGAACCATTTACATATGAGCAATCCATAATAGTGTGCCTTAACTAATCCAAATCCCAATAGTTTTCGCCTATACCACAATCAAATTATCTATGCTCAACATACAATCAGATAGAAAGCAAGCCCTAGAACTTTAAACTTAAATTAGCTAAAGTTGCTTGATAACCTGTTAAGCTAATAAATTCAAGGAACACTAATTGAATAGTTAGGCAAACTCCACTTGTCACTCTCTTTTGTTTACATTGAATTGACCCTAATATATAAAATGGGATGAAAGGAATTTATTTATCAAAGATTCTAATAGCCATATGGAAGTCATAAATATGCCTTATGGTGACTCAATTTAATCTTTTTAAACACATACAAATTGTTGGATTCGACACTAACGTCAAGGAACTTGAATGGCAATCAATCACCTTCAAGCTTAAAATAGCTTTGTGAAGGGTAAACTATCTAGAAAGCTTTTAATTGTTTCAATTGTCAACTTTCGGTTTCTCTCTATGTTAAGTATCAAATTATTTCCTCAACAGTAACGAACGTCAAATTTTCATCCTTTAGTCCATCTTCTACATTAAAGCTATAGATCTAAGGGGCAAAATTTGATGAATTCAAGGGTGAAAATGGGTTGACGAATTAAAATGTGACACTTTTTTATGGTAAGGGACTAATTTGAGACTTGAAATATGTGAAGGCCCAAAGTGAACTATCAAAAAATTTAGAGGCTCTTTGGAGCTCGTCGATAACAGAGAATGTCAAATTTTGATCCTCTTTAGAAAGGCGTTAGGAATCAAACTTGAAGGCTTCAGTGCTTTTGGTTCCAAAAAGAAGTCTAACACAAAGAAGGGACAAAAGGGAACATTCCCAAATTTTATATCATAAATAACTTCCAAAGTCTAAGCTTGACCATTTTTCTTGCGCTAAATTAGTAGTCATAGGTTGGCATGTTTATTTTCTGCTTCTTTGATGCTCAAAAGTTTCTTTAATTCAATTCTGAAAAATTTTGAAGGTTAATCCTTTTTTTTTTTTTTTTTTACAAGTGGACAATTCCTTCCACTTTAACACCCAACTTAACACTCTTCCTGTAAGGCCCAAAGACAACTTAAGAGGGGATAAATAAATAAGTTTTCACCTAATGAAAGCACTCCAACTAATTGCACAAATTCACAATTATAAAACAAATACAGAGAAATACAGATTGCACAATTAAGTAACAAGAATGAAAAGAAAGAAATAAAAATCCAAACCAAAACTTCCAAGTTTCTTCCAAACTTGAAATCAACTCCAATCCAATAGTCTCTTCAATTGATGATGTTGCAAATCACTTTGCACATAAGAAGGATTACTATTTGCTCACCCTAAACACTCTTTAGTTGAGTCAAAGAGTTGTACAACTCTCCTAATTAATCCTCACTATGCCACAATTGATTGCCAACTAACCAACCAACTAAAAACTATTATACAAGTGAGACTCACCTTTACAAAATTTTAGTTCTCTTCTTGGGAAATCCACAAACCCAACTTTTCCCACACCTATACAATAATCAAAATAATTTTCTATCCAAAAATCACTCTAGAAAACTTGTATTTTGTATAGGCAAAAGTCCTCTTTCTTCTGTTGCTTCAGAGTATTTATAGGTGGTGAAATTTTGTCCCAAAAGCTTCTACAACGGTAAAAAACCTAGCTGTTGAACCTGTTGGACGCTCGATTCTACGTGCCGAACTTCCGGTTCAATTGTTCTACGTTGGATAGCCTTGTATCCGATAGTAAACAAAAGGTTCAAGTTTCAACCCTTTTTGTGTTAAGCATTTGATAGGAGGGATAAGTGTCCGATGTATACTCGATGATTGTCAGACATCAGATACTATGCTAAGCATTCGATCCTTATGTCCGATAGGGAATATTGTTTTTTAATCATTTTTGATTTATTTTCCTTCTTTTTCAATTTTGCAAGATATCCGTCCCTAATCATTTTTTGTATAAAAATATTAGTTCCAATCATCATTTTGTTATGTTATCATCAAAACTAAGAATTAATCAGCCTTTTTGACATCATGTAAGGGATTAACATTTTGTTATGTTATCATCAAAACTAAGTTTTCAATCTCTGCCTTTTTGATGATGACAAAAAAATGACGATTCTTTTTTGTTTGATAAAATAAACTACCACTTAGTACAAGCCAACATTCAAAGAAATAACATTCATTCTTTTCCCCCTTTTGACATCATCAAAAAATAAGTAATCATAAAGGGACATAATACATAGAGAAAAAATTGCAAGAAACTCCCCCTAAGATCAAGGCCATCATTTTCATCAAATATCTCTTCTTTAAAATAACAATGTAAATTAATTAAGTACAAAGAGAGAAATCACATTCAAAGAGTTATTTCTCTTCAAAAGCATATTAACAAGTACACAAGGGAATCATTTAAGGGATTATTTCAAAATAATTTTTGTTCATTCTTACAATAGTTCCTCCTAATTTAAAAAAAATGCATCAATAAAAATCAAGAATCATAGAATAGCATTATCAAAATAATACTTGATCAACAATTAAACAATTGTGATGTAACTACCTCATTTATTGTGAGGTTAAGAATGTTCCGTTTAAGTTCAAAGTTGGCAAATAACATCACAATCTTTTCACTTACATAAAATAAGATGCTAAATTTAACTAAATTATGGTAGAATGATCTCGCAATTAAACAAGGAGATGCGTTATACCTAGTGGTTAAACTATGTCAAATTTAGATAACTAGGATAATCTACATATAAATATCATAACAAGTAGACATAAAAGATTTTCTCCCTCTTTCTTTCGTAAGTCATTAACATATTTGAGAAAAACTTTGGGAGATGTTCTATTCAAAGAAACTAGCAAAAAAGTATTTTATTCAAAGAAAAGTGTAAATTAGTATATATGATATAACTTAACTTATAAATATCACCAATTTGTAACACTCAAGATTTGAGGTGAGTATCATAATTCAACCTTTGGGAACATAGCTCATCTTAGACATAATTTTGTATCTATTTGGAAACCTTGTTACCTCTGTAGTATTCCTGGTTCATCTTTCATTTTTTCACTCTTCTCTCAAACTTTCAAGTTCTTTGTTCTTTTGACTCCAAGTGATATATTATATCATCTTTCAAGTTTCATTTGGATCAATTTTTTCTTGGATACCTATACAAGAAAACTCATTTTTGGTACCCATTTATTCTTGGATCCATGGGGGTTAGTTGTATCCTTCAATACCCAAATGGCTTTTATTCCTAAATTCACATTTCTCTTCAAATAACACACTCTTTTCATATGCCCATATTGACAACAATAATCTGATAAAATATGAGTATTTCTTACATGAGAGGATCTAACAAAGTATAATCCATCTTTTCTATGGGTAATAAAATTTTTGTTAACCAAACTGTTCCTAATCCATCATTCATACTTTTTCTTAACAAAGCTTGTTTTTCTTTAATATTTTCATAAAACTTTATTTTCTCATTCAATTTCCTTTTCAATCATCTTTTTGCATACAAAATCAACTCCATATTTCTTGAAATCTTCATTTTCTTTCTTAATCTCTTATTTACTTGAAAGAGTTTGATATTTTCACTCAATAAAGAATTGATTTTGATTATCAATATTTTATTCTTAGCATAGGATTTTTCAAACTACCATACAATTTAATCATGAATCCCTCAACATCATCATCACTATCATCTCTTTCATCACTAGAGAAAAATTAAAAAATGCCACATTATTTTCAATAGCCATAAATGCCATTTGATCCCTGTGATATTCGTTTTCAATTTCACCATCTGAATTGTAATCATTCCATATGATTTGAAAGTTGTTGAAGTTTTGTTTTCTTTCTTCTCTTCCTTTGGTGGAATTTGAGAATTTGTTGTTGTTTGATCCACCTCTTCAAGGTTCTTTCTTATTCTTGAAGAGTTTCTTGATGGTTTTGGTCATAACAACTATATCACTTTCTTCAAATTTCATATTTTCACTATCAAGTGATAGTAGATTCTCTTCTTGTTGAGAAACCTCAAGTATAATACCCCTCTTGTGATACCCCCACCTCCCCCTAAGGCGAACTAGAGGGTTCGGCGGACCGCTTGCCTAGCTCTCGCCAGGACTACGGAGTCAAAACACTCGTAAACCCTACGTAACACGCGATGGAATCCCAACAATCCAACAATCGGAGATTCCTGAGCCGAAAACATGATTACCAAACCATACGGTGAAATGGAACTTCAACTAAATGCTTCAATGAAAATGAAAACGGAACGAAGCGCGGCCACGTCACAATCTGGCCGGATTCAAGGCAGTGAGCACCCCAAAATTTTTTCCAAAATCCCCTGCTAATTCAGCCAGATATCCAGCCAAGAACTGGCCAGATATATTGCCGGATTCTGTGAACAGTGTTCTCACCAAATTTCTTTTCTTCCTCGATCAAGTTCCGTACTCGCCCGACTTTCCAACGGATACAAGAAAAGTTCATATAAACCCATAGAGCACACATTCATCAACAAATACATGAAGGAAACATGGATAATCACTTATATACATACGTTGGAACTTTGCAAGTCAAAGGAAGATGCTTAATCAAAGTACAATTAGGGTTTTCTTATACAGAGGAGCAAAATCAAAAAGGATGTCTATTACTAGCTCTACTCTTTTCTTCAAAATAATGATTTCCAACATGTTGAACCCTATAAAAAAATAAAGGTAATGGGAAGGGGTGAGCTTACGTTCAATGAGGTACTAAAATACAAGCAATCAATAATCATAAAAATTTGCTTTTAATCAATCAAGTATACACGTCAAATAGGGAAATGAATAATCATCTCAAATTGAAAGGATACAGGTGGCTCTGAAGAGCCAAATTTTAGTTGTAGTACTTGATCCAAACTCGTTGACCCTCCGTCAATGTTTAATGAAACAAACATGTCCGTAGACCCTTCTTACGCCATATCCCGTTCACCAAACATATCCCTTTCCAGGCCCGAACACCAAATAGGTACAAGAATGGTGATACTCGAGCATACCAGGAATCCAGAGTCTCCAATACCCATAGATTCCCAAGAAACAGGCCCTCATGGCTTGTCAATTTTCCTCGACCAAGCCCCTTGCTGGCTCGATTCAATTAACTACCAATGAGGCTGAGCTCAGATTCACAGGAAGGTCGTTGGATACCAGCCTCCAAACGACATCATAACAGGCACATGTAACAAATTCAGCTTATAACAGGCACAAGGAACAGGTTCAAGCATATACAGTGACTCGACAAATAAGCAAGAGAGACGAGTGTGATGAAGTACACCCTCGTCTCGTCCAAAATTAAGCAGGTGTTACAGTCATTCAGGTCACCCATTGCAGGTACAGGTAAAATTGATAAGCAACAAGTCATGCAAGTGGTACACTCACCAAGCAAGGATAACTTCAAAAGTTTCCTCCTAAGGAATGCCCTTGACCGCCGACACGTCCTAAGAACAACCAAGAAATAATTGAGACTTGATTACGAGTCGTACCTATCCAATAACTACTAATGCAAGGCAAAATAGAACTTGGGAGTGAAAATAAGTAACAATTGGTGCCAAGGGTATAAATGACCCCAAAACCTTTCATTTCTACTCAAAATCAACCCAACTCAAAGGAATCACGTAGCCCTAAAATTTTGGACAGCATGCCCTTTGTATTTCGATATATTCTAGCCATTTATGGCTTCATTTTTTTTCCCCAATTCAACACATAAGTAAACTTAACACAATGGCTCCTCAACTAGGCTCAAAGTCATCCACATACAAGTCAATTCTAGCAATGCATCCATCAAAATCAAAGCGGGAAACCAGTTTTAAAGATGAATGGCTAAGGAGCAGGTTTGACATCTTCCGGCGTTTTGGTCGCATTTGAAGCTATGCTTATCGGATTGGGGTAAACTTTATGGCGTTTCGAAGCTAAGACAGAGAGATACATTTCTTATGAAGACATCAGCACCCATTTCATCCATTCTCAGGGTCAAAATGTGCAATCTCAGAAAAAACAGAAAGCTGCCAGCGAAATAGGGCTTTTGGCAGTCAAGAGTATTTTCATCATTATAAATGCTACAGTGCTAAGATTGTGCTGAAATGTTATAGGCCGATAGTTAACTCCATTCCATACAACTTTCATGTTTTGACCTAGACCTGATTCGGCCTCTAACATGGACAAATATGCAGGTCAGAAACAGGGCAGCTTCATTCCTAAATGGACACCCTAATCTGGAATTGAAGTACACAAGCTGAAATTTTTTGTAGGCGAGTGAAACTAGCACATATAAGCTCAATATTATACATAACAAATCTATCAATCCATGGCAATTGCGTAAGCATCAAATAAAGGCAGAAATTCACCAAAAATCTGAAATTTCCCATGTCCCCACTTTCTCCATGAAATTTTCCCATAAAACTCACAACTCTAAACCACTAATTAACAATTAATTGAAGTAAAGAGGAAGTTCTTGGCAAGATACCTTAAAATCCCAAGAAAATTGGTAGCTTAGTACTTTCCCCTCCAAAATAATTCCACACACACCTTAGAAACTACTTTAACTAGCACTTTTATGGAGTGGTTTGCAAAAGTTATGGTTGGAATTCAAGATTGGAGCAAGAAAGGATGGTGTGTGACGGCCCCACCTCCCCCTAGGGCGTACCAAAGGGTTCGGCGGGTCGCCTGCCCAGCTCTCGCCGGGACTCAGTCGTTCACTACAGTCCTCAATTAAATTACAATCTAAAAATCAAATATGCATCAAATTCTCCAAGAATTACATATCACGAACCCACTTAAGTCCAAACGTTCATACAATCCCTAATAACAACTATTACACAAGATGAAATCCAAAACTCAAACCATACATGAGATAATCCATCCGGTCACATGAATACGTGCTACAAGCACTTCCTTCGTCTCGGTGGAGGGAAATAAAACATTTTTGGGGGTGAGCTAAAAGCTCAGCGAGTAACCAATAAAATCAGTAAGCAAATCAGTTTCGCAGTCGTTCATTTCAGTGATGTCATGATTCCAAGATCAAATGTACATTTATTGCTCTCGTGAGCCAGTGAAATTGTTGTACTTAAACACCCAACGCTCCAAACAAACATTTAACAGTAAACAGTCAGAGGGGAAGCCATTTGCTCCAGATGAACAGTACACAGAGGTGGAGACGTTGGTGTTCAGTACCCGAATTCCAAGTACTCATTTAAGCCAAACGATGTCATGGGCCACATGCAAGCACTCATGATATGCAATCAAGTAAATAGTGCAAGAAACGGTTCATAAGTAACTTTGGAAACAGTTTAGGGTCACTCACCTCCACGGCTCAGAACCCATCCGTCATATACCATTATCTTGTCCGAATCCAAGCCCTAAACCCGAAAACAGATTTGATGTCATTTAGCGGTTTTGGCACCACTGGCACTACGATTATCGGATGGAGGTGTAAGATACACTGTTTCGAAACTAAGAGATAGAGCTACAATATTCCAGAAGGTCACTCAGTCCAGTTTGCAATGTATCTAAGTCAAAATTGAAATATACGAAACCAGAATCTCACAAACAGGTTGGCTAACTGCACAATTGTTAAACAGCAATAACTCAGGCTACCGAAGTTCGACTGAAGTGTATCTTATGGTGTTTCGAAGCTAAAACACAACCCTACATTTCTTATGAAGACCTCCAAGGACAAATCATGCATTTTCATGATCAAAAATAGAAAACTACACGAAAACAGAATTCTGGGCGCGAAACAGGTTTCATGGACAGTCAATGGTATTTCGGTCATTTCACATGCTACAGTGGTAAGATCAAGCTGAAATTTTGTAGGTGACTAGTTTATACCCTTGGCTACAACTTTCATGTTTTGGCCAAAATCTAATTCGGTAAGGATCATGGTGAAATGTCACGATCAGATTAGGCGAAAAGACAACCCTGTTCGCTGAACTCCTACCTAGACCAGTCTGGGTATTTCCGACTTATCTCAGCATATACCACTCCATTTCAAGTGATTCCAAAGCCATTTGAAAGCTAAGATACTAGGCTATAATTCTTAAGAAGACATCAACAACCAAATCGGTAGTATTCCCAGTCAAACTACCCAATTACCAAAGCTGATTACTATACTCGGATAGAAACAGGATAGCAGGGGTATTTCGGTCTTTTCACAGGCGACCGATCTCAGATTGAGCTGAATATTTACAGGTAACTAGAAAACATCATTCTCTACAACTTTCCTTCTTTGACCTAAGGCCAATTCGGCCTCTAACCTGGTCAAACAGAAACGGGCAGAATAGGGAAAAAATTGAAACCCTAAACTGGAATTCATGCATTCAAGTGCTAATCTTCCACAAAAACATCTCTTTAGCCATCACAAGTCATTAATTTAACAAAATCAAGAACAAAGAAAGGATGGCTAGACATGATACCTTGGAATATCAAGAAAGGTGATGGCATAGGGATTTTTCTTCCAAAACAACTCCACCAATAGCTTCAATCTTCCTTAGCTAGCAAGTTTTATAGAGTGATTTGCAATTTAATCGGTTGGAACTCAAGATTTGAGCAAGAATTGAAGTTGAAGTTGAAGAAACTCTCTCTTGTTCTTTCCTCACCAAAAATTTCGGCCAAGACAATAAAAATGGAAGAAATTGGGTCAAAATTTGGTTTAGTAAAGCTTAAGACAAGTCCAAGTCAAAGTCAAGGTCCAATAGTTAGGTGACAAATGGTCCTCTAGGATTTTAATCTTATCCTTTTGTCTCTCCAAGATTAAAACATCTAAGTAACCTCTAATTATCTCTTAGCACCTTGTAAAATAATATCACTTAATACAAAATTCCAACAAGTTGTCAAAAATATAATGCATTTACCGCACTAGCGGGTCCCACGTCCAAAATACGCTTTTAATTTCTCAAAAACTAACCGATACTAGAAAAATCATTTTAAAACTATTTTTGCTCATAAACTTTATCTGGAAAATTTTTCTAATCAAGAAAATGTAGAAAAGACGGGCGTTAAAAAAAATAAACCCTAGAAAATTAGAAAATTTCCGGGTTCTCAAACTCATTTTTTTCGGGGCGTCACATGGTGAAAGATGAAGTTTCTCTCTTCTTTATTTCCCTCAAAGTTTCGGCCAGCTTGCTTAAGAAATGAAGATGATTTTGGTCAAAGTTTGATATTTAGCAAAGGTAAGAAATTGGTCAAAGTCTGATTTTCAATAGTGTCATGACACTTGGCCCTTTTCTAGAATTTTCTCTCACTTTCCTTGTCTTCCAACACTATTTTTCCTAGTTAATCCTTAATTATCTCTTAACACCTTATAAATTAACATCCCTCTGTATAGAATTTCAACTAATCGTCAAAATTTTACCGCACTAACCGCACTAGTAGGTCCCACGTCCTTAATACAATTCAAACTTAACATATACTAACTTATACCAAAAAAATGATTTAAAAGTTATATTCACTCATAAAATCTCTGGAAAATTAATATAATAAAGTGGGGTAAAGAAATGCAGGCGAAAATAAATTAAAGTACTATAAAATAGGAAAAATTTGCGGGTCCTCACACCTCTTGACTCTAACTTCTTTTTCGTGTTGCACTTTGGATTTTATTTTCAACTCATAAGTGATTTGCGAGTTGACAAGAGAATCAATAGTCATAGAATTCAAATTTTTTGCTTCCTCTATAGCCGTAACTTTGGTTTCCCATTGCTTAGGCAAAGTATTCAAGATTTTTCTATTTTTCTCACCCAAAAAAGATTTTCAAGATCTTTAATAATACTACTAAATCTACTATACATTTTATCAACATTCTCATGAGGTTCCATTTTAAAAAATTTATATTTAGTAACAAGTAAAGATTTCTTTTGCTCTCTAACATCTTTGTTGCCTTCATGTATTTTACACAATTTATCCCAAATTTTCTTAGCTGATTTACAACCTTTAATTCTACTAGATTCATAAGCATCTGAAGCATTATGTAACACATTCATGACCTTAGCATTCAAGGAATGATATATTTTATCTTTTTTTTTTATCTAATTCTTGTCTAATTTTTAATCTATTCAAATTTGTTGTAGCATCAATTATTGTAGCTTCATAAGGACTATCACTAACAATATATCAAAGCTCAATGTGAATTGATTGTAAGAAAACTTCAATTCTTTGTTTTCAACTACTAAAATGTGAGCCATTGAACATAGGTGATCTAACAATGGATTGTCCCTCTAAAAATAAAGAATTATTAGTTGTTATCTTTACTGTTAAACCTATTAAAGTTAATCTTTATGAGACCAAACTCTGATACGAATTGTAAAACTCAAAAACAACCGTAAGAAGGGGTGAATTAGGTCGACCACACAAATCAAGCAAATAAAATAAGTTTTCACCTAGTAAAAGTACTCTAACTAATTGCACAAATTCACAATTATAAAACAAATGTAGAGCAATAAAGATTACACAATTAAGTAATAAAAATGAAAAGAAAGAGATAGAAATTCAAATCAAAACTTTCAAGTTTTTTCCAAACTTGAAGTCAACTCCAATCCAACAGCCTCTTCAATTGATGTTATTGCAAACCATCTTGTACATAAGAATGATCATTCTTTGCTCACCCTAAATACTCTTTAGTTGAGTCAAAGAGTTTTACAACTCTCCTAGTTAATGTTCACTATACTACAATTGATTGCCAACTAATAGGGTGTATAACAGCTATTAATTTTGTGAATATTTTCCCATGATATTTTCCAAATATTATATTATTGACTGGATTTTACTTATATTTGGTATTTGGTGTTGGTTGTAGGAAGGTGGAGCAAAAAATGATACAAGAGGTGATTTTTCAAGAGTTGTTGTCAAGTTTGAAAATGTGGGATTTGCATGTAAAAATTTCCTAATTCAAGTTGGATTCTGAGCAAGACAGTTGGCTGAAGATTAAGAGGTTTTATCTTTTCTTTTAGATATTTCATTTAATTAGAAAGCAATTAAGTATTATCTCTTTAGAGTGTTTCCTTTTTCAATTGGGAGTTTGCTTTATTTTCGAAAGCTACAAAATAGGAGAATTTGTCAGCTAGCTCTAGGAATAATTAGTACCTCCAAAATTCAATTGGAGTATCGTGAGTAGTCTCACGTCAAGCAGAAGTGGAGAGCTTTCTCTTTGTTTTTTCTTTTGTTTATTTTCTATTGTGGAGATTCATGCAACTTTCATCAATGCAATTGTTTGGGTTATTAATTAATTCTCTTTTCTAGTCAAGAAATAACAAAAGATTTGGTTCATCTACATCTGGGAGATCTAATTATTTTTATCTATTTCTTTTATTCATTAGTATTCGTATATTTTCTGATTTAATTTCTCATGGTTGTTTTGTTGTTTGAATATCATAGACGTCCGATATTTAATTCAACTCAACAATCTAATGTCAGTTAGGACAGTTAATCCGTAATTATTTAATCACCTTAAATTAGTGGCGATAATGTGATTGGTTTCATGTTAGGAAAACATATGATCTAATTTAAATAAATCTTGGTAATGTGCTTATTGATTAGAACATGGCTTTTCTAGTGTCTAATGCAATCAAGAAATTAATTCTATGAGCATACCAAGAGTTGTTTCTTGGTTAGAGAAGTAGTTAATGGGCGTACCTTAACTATCGAAACGGTAAGGAAAAGTTGGTTGTTATCGCCTGTTTGGCAACTATAATCTGTTTATTAACAAGTAGATGAAATAATTATTGTATCGATGAGCAATTGTATGAACCACTTTTGGAGTTATATCCTTGGCTAGAACTCGTTAATGCTTGATTTAAATTTAATTTGTTTCCGTTTAATTATTTTTATTTCTGTTAAGTATTTTATTTTAATTTTAATTTTTCAAAACCCCAGTTAGTTTTTACTTGGAAAGAGACAGAATTTTACCCTAATCTCTATAGAGACGATCCTACTTACCGTTATACTCATTTATATCTTGTTGTGAGTAAGATTTTATTATTGCACAGACTCGGCACTTGTCAATTTTTGGTGCCATTATCGAGGATTGGCATTGATTAATTTGTTTTTTTGAATTTATTTTGTTTTGTTTTATTTTATTTTTTGATATTTTGCTAGTTTACACTTCATTCTTCTCGTACAGGTGATTTAATCTTCGATCTCGAGATTGAGAAGACTACGCATAAGCTAAGAAAAGAAACCAAAATGTCGAAGGGAGAGCAGTCATCTATTGCATTTCCAGGACTTAATTTGGTTGTGAATTTGTTGGAGTCTCCTAGTGATTCTAAATAGGAAGAAGTTAAAAAGGTAAATAATAATTGGACCTTGAGGGAGTTGACTGCATCTGATTTAAATTAGCAACTTTTATGCATTGCTTTTCCTGATTTTGCTGAAAATGTAACATTTAAATTAAAATTAAGATTAATTGACATCTTATCTAATTTTCATGGTTTGACAGGTGAAGAGCCTCACAAATACCTCCAGGGGTTCGCCGTTATCTGCACAAGTATGAAGCCGCCCAGTGTCACTGAGGAGCAAATGAAGATGTGGGCATTCCCATTTTCATTAAAAGGGACTGCCAAAGACTGGCTCTGCTAATTGCCTGTGGGGAGTATCACAATATGGACAAACATAAAGAAAAGGATTTTTAGAGAAATACTTCGCTGCATCTCGAGCTACTAGTTTGCGGAAGAAAATTTGTGGTATTAAGCAGAGTCCCTGCGAGTCTCTCTACGAATACTGGGAGAGATTAAAAAATTTGTGTATCAGTTGCCCTCAACACTAGATTAGTGAGCAACTGTTCATCCAATACTTATATGAAATCCTGCTTTATAGGGATAGAAGTACCATCAACATTGTAAGTGGAGGTGCTTTAGTGAACAAAATCCCTTGAGAAGCATGGGAATTAATTGAAGGGATGGCTGAAAATTTCCAACAGTTTGGCACAAGAGAGGATATTCCAACTCGTCGCACAAATGAGGTGAACATTTCATGGCTACAAGAGCAATTGGTTGAGCTAACTTCCATCATTCTGCAGATGGCAGTGGGGAACATGTGGCAAGTGAAGGCATGTGAAATTTGCAAGGATGTTAGCCATCCCACTGATGGGTATCCGATGCTACAAGATGATAATACTGAACAAATAAACATGGCTAGATGTGACGCCCCCTGTAACGACCCCACCTCCCCCTAAGGCGTATCAGAGGGTTCGGCGGGCCGCCTGCCCAGCTCTCGCCGGGACTCAGTCGTTCGCTACAGTTCTCAATTAAAAATTGAAATAAATCACTAGAATAAATAGGGCATTGATCCAAACTTAAAGCGAAACTTATATACATTGCTAACCCAAAAGAGAATATAAACATCAAATATACAAGGGTTCTCAATCCTTCATACGTCCAGCCCGTGCCAAGCACTAGGCGAGAACCGCTACAAAAGAAACAAAAGAAACAAAACTAGATTGGCTAGTCTATCTCAAGCTCACGTCCTCGCTCGCCTTCCCCTGTAAGGAAAACAAAACTAAAGGAATGAGCTAAAAGCCCAGTGAGGTTCCGAACACATAATCAGATAATCAATCCAATACATTAAACATGGAGTATCAATAATTCAAGAAACATTTACAATGGAAAGCGATAGTAACACATTCATTAAAAGGATACGGCTCACAAGGAGCAATTCGTTATTTCGTTCATTCGTTCTCCTGACATTTCCCCTTATTCCTCCAATCATTAGAAAATGCATTTTTCGTTTATCAATAAACCCTCATTCGTTCGTTCGTTCGTTCGTTCATTCATTCATTCACCCCCGTCCTGGCCGTTGGCCAGTCTCCACCAACCTACACGGTAATACTCGAGTATACCAAACGTTCACCCAAGTCCCTAATCGCCCGACCGAGTCCGCTTCTGGCTCGAGACGACCGGTAACAAGGGGCAATGGCCAGTTCAGCCCAAAAGGCTTACATTCATGCGCAAGTAACATTTCAATCATTAAATCCTTGAAAATTGCACAGTTATTTAGGTCGAGTGCGATAAAGTACACACTCGCCTAGAAAGCTCATTTTGGAAATCATTAAAAGCAATTAACACATTAGCAAATGATAACAACAAGCCATAAAGTCAAATAAGGAACACTCACCTAGATATGCAAAATAACATGCAAAATCCTTCCGGATATTACCCTTAGTCACCAATGAAACCTAAGGTTGAACAAGAGAACATATTACAGTTATCGAGCAAAACATTTAAGGGAAACGAAGATACCCGACTAATTAAGAGTAAAACGTGTAAAGATGACTTTCAAGTAAGAAGAGGGTTGTTTGAACCCAAGGATGAAAAATCATGTTTTAAAATGGAAAACCGGTCATGGTATTGGCCTAACAAAAGTATACAAGTTCAAATAGAAACCTAGACCTCGGGCGAAAATTTGGGCAGCACGCCCTTTGTGTTTACCTAATTTTCCAGTCATTTTGGCTTCATTATTTTTCCTCAACCACAACCCAACATCACACATAAGCAATTCAAGTCAAGAGCCGTTCCATAGGCTCACAATATCATAAGAATAAGAAATACAGTAATAACAAGTGCAGAAATTCAATTTAGCAAAAGACAGATTTGACGTATGAAAGCGGAAATAACGTATCCGAGGCTACGCTTATCGGATTAAGACGTAACCTATGCCGTTTTGAAGCTAAGACTCAGGGTTACAATGTTCATGAAGGTCACTTAGTCCAGTTTCTAATTTAACTTGGTCAAATTCTCGAATTACTAAACCAGAAACCAATTCGTCGGCTGTTTAAACGCAGAACACTGTAATGGACATAACTCAAAGTACACAAGTCCGAATCAGGTGTTCTTAGAGGCATTTGAAAGCTAATTCAGAATACTACAACTTTCATGTTTTGGAAAAAAGCTAAATCAGAATGGATCCTAGTCAAAAAACGTGATAAACTGGACTTAACGGATCACACGGACTGCTTGGGAAATACTTAAAATAGTAAGGGTATTTCGGCCTTTTCATGACCTACGTTGCTCCGATTGAGCTGAAATTTTACAGGCACCTACAAAATACCATTCTCTACAACTTTTCTTCTTTGACCCAAGGCCAATTCGGCCTCTAACATGCAGTTACCAAACCGGACAGAATGGAAGCTAGAATTTCCAGAAATCTGAAATTTGTAGTTTCTAGTGCAACTTTCCCCAATTTCTCACTTCTCACACTACCAAAACATCTTATACAACATTAATTGTAACATACAAGCATCATACAACAAGTTGGGCAGAATTTCCCAAACCCTAGTTCATCATATAAAGAGGGGAAAAACTTCCAAACATGCTAGCATCCATGATTCCACTACTACTCAAGTTACTAGACTTAATTTAACCAAGATTGAAAGAAATATTTAGAGAGATATCATCTTCCTTACCTTAATATGAGTTCTCCAAGTGTAGCCCAAGCCTTCTCTTTCCAAAATTTCACCACCAAACACTAGCTAATCACTCAAGGAGAAGTTTAATCGGTTTAGTTCTTTTGATTTCTCACTTTGTAGCTTGAATCAAGAAGAAATGAAGAAAGTTCACTCTTGTTCTTCTCCTCTCTCTCTCTCAGCTCCCTTGGCAGAAATATGAAGAGGTATGAAGCTAAGTTGTCTTATATTAAAGCCAAAAGGATTAGAACTAATGGTGTCCACAAATTGCCCAACACTTGGCCTAATCTTGGCCACTAATTTTTCTCTTTCTTTCCCTTGCTTATGAGCCACAAATTTCGGTCAAGCTTGCTGCCAAGAGAGAAGATATTTTGGTCAAGTTCAATAAATTTGTTTGGTAAGCAAAAATGGTGGTCAAGTGGTGCGTTCAAACAGTAGTGCGCGGGACCCGCCGGTTCGCCCCGTTTTTCTTAAAAACTCACGTACTAGGGTTTTTACTTCCCATTCACTAACCTTATATCATTGCTACCAATCACATATTATTTCTCACTTAAAAGTCACTTTTAATCCTCAAATTTAATCCTTACTCTGTACCGAAAATTCATCCGGCGAAAAATCGCGAAAACCCTAATTTTGCTCCAAACTTGAAACCGAAGCGTAAAACCCTATTTTCTAGGTTTATCTACACTTAATGTGAAATATTTGGGTAGTGGCCTTTGGTAAATACTAATTTTCAAATAAAAGGGTATTTTTGAGGAAAAATACAAGGAATTTGCGAGTCCCCACACCCCCACTTCTCCCTAAGGCGAACCAAAGGGTATCCATGAAACGCTTGCCCAGCTCTCGCCAGGACTCAAGCACTTTCTATTCAAGCTTATAGTGGCGCTAGATGTCAACAACCAGATAATATAAATACAATTAGTGCGGAAGCGATCAACCTTAACAATATTTAACAATTTCCCAATCCTTACATCGGGTTTCCATAATACAGCCCAAAATATACAATAGCCAAAAGTCTAGTCAAAAGAATTGGAACCCTATTACAAGAGTACACAAAAGGGAATTTCCTCTGAATCTCATTCCAAACCCAAATCCTGTTAAGGAAAACAAATTTATAGGGTGAGCAAAACGCTCGTGAGGCCAAGAACACACATGCAAGCATATTGTTCAAGTAACAATCCTAATTTAACAAGTAAAGCAACAATATTGGAATAAATAACAATTCGAGCGGAAAAAGTAAAGAGAAACAATTCAAGGATATTGGAGCTCTCGGAGCTAATTTTCACTTGCTTTGCCAATGTCAATCGTATACCTTTCCGTGATAACACTCCGTCAACCGGGTCGGTATTTTCATTCCGTAGATCACTACTTACTTTCCTCCGTCCACCGTGCACCTCCCGGGCCCGCAAGACATTTATAAGGCGATACTCCACGAGTATGCCAAGCAAGACCTCTCATTAGGTCGAGCTTCATTATCTCATGGCTCGTCAAGGTTCCCGACCAAGTCCATGTCGGTTCGAGTCCAAGGTCGGCCTATGAGTTTGGACGTCCCCCATTTACATTTGAGAGTCGAGGAGATTCACTCCAACGACGTATGTGTAGACACCAAATTTTTGTCAATTTTTAATATTTTCTCAGGATTTTTCTATTTAATAAGTTATTTATTTTCTTGCATTTTAATGTGCATTTTCTCATATTTGCAGGTTCGCTTTACGAAAAGAAAAAAAAAACAACGAAACAACAAAAAAAAACAAAAAACAAAAAAATCAAAAAAAAATCATTTTTGATCATTTTGTTTCACCAAATTAACTATTAACCCATTTTCACACTCAATGGCCATGGACTGGTCTTTTCATTAGTGGAGAAATCATCATTTTGGCAAATTGAGCACACAAGCTCCATTTTGGCTGCAAGACATCTCTCGGTTTTTTTTTTCCTAAAAAAAGACAAGAAACAAAAAGGGGGAGAGAGAAAGAAAAAAAAGGCTCTCGGCTCTTTCTCTGGTCTCAACCGAAAAGAAAAAAAAAAGGAAGCATTCTTCACTTTCTCCCTCTCTGGGCTTGGAATGCAAAAGAGAAACACGGAAGAAGAAGAAACTTTCGCTTGGCCTTTCCTCTTTTCCAATGTTTTTCCAACACACCCACAGGCATCAGAAAAACTTCAGCCAAGGCAATTTCACTTTCATTGAGGTATTTTTCAGTTTTTTTTAAGGCATATGAGATACATTTTGGTTTTAATTTATCTTGCTTTTGCTGGTTTTTATTGTTGTTGTTGTATTGCTGAAATTTGGGAAATGGCATGAACTAGATTGAGGAAAAGGAAATGTTTTTATGTATGCATGTTAACTGTTTGAAAAAATGCCAAAAAATGGAAAAAGGAATTTTAGGAGGCTGTTTTGCTTTATTTTAGCCCTTTTATGTTGTCTTCTTGTCAAACTAAGATTATAGTTGTAATGTAGAAGCTATAAGGAGCGTTTTAGCATAAATTTTATGATTTTTGGTGAAGATTTGGGTGTTTTAAAAAAATAAAAACTGGACTGTTATTTTGATTTTTTGGCCACTTTTGGGTCGCCTTTGGTAAAAACTAACTCCGGAAATGGAATTTACGCGAAAAATTGAGTGAGGGAGTGTATTTTGGTGAAATTCGGTGACCGGAGAGATCACCGGCGACCGCTGCCGGCGGCGGTCCGGTGGCGGCGGCGCCACCGGTGGCTACCATGGCCGGCAGCTGAAGCTTCCTCAGCTGGCCGAAGAAGAAGGAAAAAGAAACGGCTGGAGGTGGAGGAAGAAGAAAAGAAGAAGAAGAGGAAGAAAAAAAAAAGAAAGAAAAGAAAAAAAAAGATTTGGGTTAATGTTTTTTTTGGTTGGGCCAAGGTTAGTTTTGGGTTGGGTTTTGAAAATGGGTTTTGGTTTATTTCTTTTGGGTTTCGGTTAGGCTAGAAGGTCAGAGCCCATGCCTTTATTTTTGGTTGGGTCTGAGTGATAGAAGACGGGCTGGCCTTGTGTTTTGGCTTGGACTTTCAGTTGGGCTTAAGTAGTGTCCGGCCCAAGGAAATAAAATGATGGCCTGGTGGCCCATTTCTTAAGAATATCAGAAACCGATTTTTTGTACTTTAGCCCCTGATTTTTTGAGTAATTTCACTGTGGCCCAGAACGTTTTAAATTTCATTCATGTAGGTCCTTAAATTAATTGCACTTTGGTCCCTGAATTTTATCTTTTGTTTAATTTTGACCTCTGAACTTTGGAAAAATATAATTTTTATCCCCAAAAGTTTTCAATCTTTGCAATTCAGCCCCTGATGAATTTTGACTCTTTTATTGTGATTGTTTCTTTTCTTTAATAGCTAATTATGTCACTTTTGAATATATTTAACTTGCAATTTTTAGATGTTCTTAAATTTCTTTGCGTTTGACATGTTAATGTGAATTTAGTATTTTAACATTATTATTATTTTTTTTTTCAATTAAAGTGGTGCCATGATTCTTTTGTTCATTGTGAGTATAAATAGGACAATTTGACTCCATTTAGTCACCACTTCAAACGGGAGGTACCCCTATTTTTATTATTTCAATGTCAATTACGTGCTCTTATGTGCTCCTATGTGTTCGTATGTGTTTATATATTTTTATATGTTTTATTTATTGCATTTAAATGTTCATTTAAATTTTCTTATATTATATTTGTTTAGTTAATTTTTTATAATTATTCGAGAGGCATTTAAATATCTCAAAAAATGTAATAGATAGGATAACTAATTTTATTTTATTATATTTTCCCTCCTAGATTGTAATTAGGCTCTCCCCGATGTAATAGATAGGTTGCGTGTTTATGTGGTTTATGTGTTATGTGTTTTATCCGCTTTTCTTAGGAATTTGACATCTAGATATTATGTTTACGTGTTATGTGCTACGTGCTCTTATGTGTTTATTTGTTTTAATTTATGTTTTATTTGTTTCACTGTGAATTGTTAATGCATGACGTCACCACACTAGTCCAACGCTAGTTGTGGTTTCTCCCTCCGCTTACTTGCTAGTCCAACGCTAGTAAGGATGTTTTAGAAATGGGCTAGTCCAACGCTAGACCCTTTAGGTCATCTTGCGCTAGATTCATCTTTGTGTGCTATTCACTACATTTTCATGCATATTTTTATCTTTAGGATTTTTCTCATATTGTATAATATTCCCTATTACATTACCCCATATCCTCTATATGTGTTAATCATGTCATTTAGAATTGCATTTCATTTAAATTAGTTCATTTGCCTGTTCATATTAGGAGAATTATTCTTTAAATATGGGAAATGGGGTGATTATAACTTTTTAGTTTAAATACTCCATTAATCCCTACATAAGAAAATCATGTCACGAATTTTTGTCCCCCATACCCGTTATGCTTGCATTCATTTTTCTTTGCTCACTTATACCTTATGTATATAATTTAATTTTCTTTTCTTTTCTTTTAATTTCATCATTTGCATACTCGTGACACCTTCAAGGAATTATTTTGGCCTTCGCAATTAATGTGATTGGTTCAATTAAACCCTTGAATGAACATTTTGATCTTTTCGATATTTTATAAATTTAGGTTTGCATCCATGTAAGAAACATCCAAATATGATAAAATTAAGGGTTAGATTAGGAAAATTTTGGCCTAAACCTCGCAACTAGCTTAGACTAGGTTGAAAGGGTGCCTTAGGTTTGAGTTAATCGAACCTTTGCCTTCCCTTTCTTCAACCGTGACTCCTGAATCCATTTTCTCTTGTTTTTCAAAGACCTGGAGTTGTCGAAAAGGGTTTTATTTTATTTTATTTAAATACACTTTTTGGGTGACTTGGTACACCAAAACTCCATACCAAGTGGCGACTCCTATTTTTTCTTAAAAACCCTTTTAGACTAAATTTTGGACCCAAATTGTCGCATTCTTTTTAAGTCCCATTCTAGGTCTTTTTTTCATTTATTATTAATAAATCACATTCTTTTATAAAACCTTTTTTTTATTTTCCATCGCGAAAAAATGAGGCGCGACAACTTGGCGACTCCACTGGGGACGTAAGAGAGTCCAAGCACTTGGTTTAGTCGTCTTTTCTCGTTTTAACCCTTATATTTATCATATTTGGATGTTTTAGGTTGCATTTTTCTCTTTTAGGATATTTTGCATTTCACCCTCGTATTCGTTTATCGTTCCTCGTATATGCGTTGAATGATTTATTTATTTACTTTTGTTTATTTACTTATATGTATCGCGCTTTGCATTTGGGGGTGGGGAACATTACCCTAGAGTTTCGCATTGGTTTTCGATCCCTCCCCTCCAAACCGAGCACTGGCATACGTGCATACGTTTTATTTTTTATCCCTTATTTATTTTTCTTTTAGTGGCTTGTCACGCCACTCTTCCCTGTTAGGATTAGGCGACCCACTTGGACGTGTGATCGCGACACGACGTGTGCGTGGCATGATCCGAGGGGTCACTCAATCTTCCATTTTAAGCTTTGGGTTGATAGCCTTTAGCTTTTAGTCGAAAATTGAGGATTTTGATAGATTCACTTGGACATGTGGCCGTGGCACGACGTGCGCGTAGCAATGTCTGGGGAATCGCTCGAGCCACCGACAAAGAACCTTGGGGTTGATGACCTTTGGTTTCCAAGTCTGAAGGCTCGGGGACCTAAAACCTATCGAGTCTAGATGCATTAGTAAGCCAATACCTCATGCATCCATGATAGTTTATCTAAGGTAGAGTCTGTCTCACCCTATTAGGAACACTATTCACGAGGGGAGGGATCCAATCCCTCTTTTCTTTTTATTGTTTTATCTCTGTGTATTACTTTGCTACAATGTGTTATGTGAATTTATCTGATTGAACTAACTTTTCTTGATTTTGTCTCCACTGCATTCACAAGCCTTAGAAATAAGAGTCCTGACGTGGTATTCGTTAAGGCAGACCACCCTTTGTAAATAGCACGTTTAAATTTTGGTTTATCGCATTAATACTATGTATACGTATGTATTGCACATCATTTTAAGCTTACATCGGTATTTAAATGGGGCACTTTTAGGTCACATTTCAATTATTTCATTGTATATTTAATATGCTTTAATGAACTGGCATCATACATCAACTTTAGAGGGAATGCCGCATAGGGGATCCCGCGTTAGGAATAAGCCGCCTTGTGTCTCGGATATGTAATCCAATGAGACTTGCACGTTTATATTTTTTGTACCATCCAAAGGGGTAGTGCACGAGATAAGGTAGAATCCGATCTTTTCGAAAACGGCAAAGCAATTTTTGTGCATTAGAATATGAGCATCTAACAATCATCTTTTGGCCATTTTTAACATATTTGGTAAAAATCCCTTGCTTAAAGGACATTGACTTGAAGAAATTCACAAATAATTCCTCACTGTTGAGACGATAAATGTAGAGGCCAAATCTTGATTTTAGGAAGGCTCATAGACTGATGCATCGCAATGAATTTTTTGAAAACTATCAATGGGTAGACAATTCGATCAATTTTTGAATAAACCATTAATTTCATTCAATCTATTGAACCATTTTTTTTTATCAACTTCATCCAATCCATTTTGTCAATTCATTCAATTTTAGGACAATCTAATCATCATTAACTCCATTTCATTCATTTGGCCAATTCTTAGGGCAATCGAGTTGTTTTGCAGAGATCATCAAATTCATTTGACCAATTTACCCTTTTTGGGTGATTTGGTCAATTTTTGAATAAATCATAAATTTCAATCAATTCATTTGACCAATTTACCCTTTTTTAGGGTGATCTGGTCGATTTTTGAATAAATAATCAAATTTCATTCAATGCATTTGACCATTTTACCCTTTTTAAGGTAATCTAGTCAATTTTGAATAAATCATCAATTTCAAATTTCAAATAAATGACTCTTCGCACTCCAATTGGCCAAATTTTTCAAATCATTTTTTTTCACTCAATCAGTCGATCGGATTCATCAGGTATTGTATAGTGCCTATCCCAGAGGATTGCATTTTCATGCTAGGCTTACCCTTGGCACAAAAAGGGTTCCCCAATAGGACATGCATCCGAATTAGCTCAACATATACTGACTCGTGTCTTTTTCTTTTTATATCTTTTGTTGTTTTGCCAACAACTAATCACGAAATGATACTAAATAGGGTTTTCTAAAATGTCAGGTGTTTTTGAAATATAGCTACAAAGCCCCATCATTACACGTTCACGTAGCCGGATTTTGAGAAATTGTGTAAACATGAGTTCACAACCGGAACCGTTGGATAGGTCCGCTACTACAGCTCAACCTGAAACTACAAATTTGGGCGTCCAGCTAACCGAGATGCTTGCTAAGTTTAGCGAAATGACTACCGAGATGGCGGCCCAAAGGAAAGTGATTGATGAGCTTATCAGCAGCGGAGTTCAACCCGAACTCGTACCCGTCAGACAACCTGAGCAAGAACCATTTGTCATACCTTCGACTCAAAGTACCTTTATTCCGCCCTTCCCTATTCCACCCGAAGAAACTTTCACCTATGCCACCACAAATTTGCCATACACTTACCCTCCTAATCTTTCATTTCTTCCTACTCACATGCGAGGTTCACACCCCCAAGTCACTTCGAATATACCCCCTGATCCACATGCTTTTTATCACACTACCGCAGAGCCCTTACTGCCAGACCATACTGTCCAAGCTAAACCAGAGATAGGAGAATCTTCTGCTCTTGTTGACATGAAATTGCTCAAGCGCCTAGACCGTTTTGATGAATTTATAAGGAAAAGTCAAGGGCTAAACAAGCAAGGAGTGCTGGACTATGATGAACTTTGTCTCTTCCCCAATGTGCAGTTGCCTGTGGGGTTCAAGACCCCAAAATTTAACAAGTACGATGGAACGGGCAATCCTAAGACACACCTCCGACTGTTTGCTAACAAGTTGGGAAGGCCCATGGATGACGAGAATCTGCCTCTAAGGCTGTTCCCAGAAAGTCTAGAGGGGGATGCACTCGACTGGTATTCCAATCTGAAACCCAAGGAAGTAAAGACCTGGCTTGACTTGTCCAATGCTTTTGTGAGGCAGTACGAGTACAACTGTGAGTTGGCTCCGACACGAACCACGTTGGAAGGAACGAAGAGAAAACCCTCTAAGGACCACAAAACCTATGCTAAGAGATGGAGGAAAATAGCTGCAAAGGTTGAGCCACCAATGACTGAAGATGAAATTATCCGCACTTTCATTAAGGCACATGATCCACCGTACTTTGAAGAAATTTTTCGCATGACTGGATGTTCGTTTGCTACTATTGTCAATAAGCTTGAAGAGTACGATGACTTCGTAAGAGTTGGGAAGATCGTTAATGTCTCTGTCCTCAAATCGCAGTTGGATGCTTTGCAAGGACAAGGGAGCAGTGGGCAAAAGCCGCAGTTTAAAAAGGAAGAGGGGGAAGCTGCCTTCATCTGGGATCAAAACCCTATTTTCCCCACCAAACGGACCCACCTATAACTATCCCCAACCCACTGAAACCTACAATCAAAGCCGTACCCGAACCTTCACCAACCTAGGCAGGCATTTGGACCGAGTGTATGAGCAGTTAAGGGATGCCGGTAAAATAGGTGTGATTCCTCCTCCAACTTACCTTTATGGCATGCCTGCCGGATACAATCCACAGTCCACTTGTGCCTATCATTCGGGAGCACCTGGCCACTCAACCGCTGATTGTAAAGCCCTTAAGCACAAAGTCCAAGACATGATCGAGGCAGGGGAAATAGTGCTAAGGAAAAAAGGGTGAACAAAGACCGAGCATAAGTACAAATCCTTTTCCTGAACACAAAGAGGCATCCACCTCCAATGAAGAAATTTGAAAATCTTGAAGGAGTTTTGCACAATTGGATTGCCGAGTATCTTCCCTCTCGAAGGGAATTTCGATAAATCTGGGGGTTGTCAATTGCTAAAATTCATAAAAATTGTCACTGATTTTGTGTAAATAGTTTTGGCTAAAACAATTTTCGCATTATCAAGCTCTTGTGTTGCTTTTTGAATTTTTCAACGGAGTGCATAGTTACATATTTTCATTATTCTTGTTTGTTCGATACCATTTTGTTTATACTGGTTGATTGTGTATTTTTTTAATTTCCTTTTACATTCTTTTAGATAGCCAAAAATAAAATTATTTGACCTTTGGATATCACTGTTCTGGAATCCGGTGACGGCAATCTCGATATCACTCTCGACTTTGACATTATGGAACCTGAAATTCAAAACGAGAGTGATAATGAGAAAGTATCTGATCTTTTCAAAAGGTTTGAACAATATGAAGAGAAATCTACACCGAACCTAGAAGAAACAGAGATTGTTAACATTGGCACTGAGACTGAGGTCAAAGAAATAAGGATAAGTATACATCTGAATGAAGAGCAGAAAAGAAATCCCCTTCATTGCGTATTCTAATGGAAGCCAAGTTAGAAGAAGCTGATTGGTTGAAGTAGATTTTTTTAACAATTGGCTCTGATTGATGAAAAGCGTCTGAATGCTATATGTCGCTGCCAATGTTACCAAAAACGCATGGCCCATGCTTACAACAAAAATGTCCACCGGCGATCCTCCGAAGAAGAAGACAAAGTGCTAAAGTGAATTTTGCCAATACAAGATGAGGCCAAAGGCAAATTTGCCCCAAATTGGCAAGGCCCATTTGTCGTTCAAAAGGTGCTACCGGACGGAGCACTTGTTTTAGCAGAGATGGATGGACAGACATTCCCTCAACCTATCGACTTAGACATGTGTAAGAAGTTCTTTATTTGATTATGCAAATTTCTTTTAAAAATCACGCAAGGGACGAGACAAAAGTCAGGCCATCTTCTTTTCCAATCAAAACATTTCATTCCTAGTCATCCCCTTTGAGCTATCAGAACAATAATTTTCGTTTGACAACCCCTGAGAATTGCAAACCCCACACTAGGGCAAATTTATTTTGAAAAAGATGATCCAAAAGAGGAAAAGGAAAAGAAAAGCCCCACACAGGGGCAAATTTATTTTGAAAAAAAGATGATCAGAAAGAAAAGGAAAACTCCACACTGGGGCAAATTTATTTTGAAAGAGAGATGAAAAGAAGAAAGAACCCCACACTGGGGCAAATTTAGTTTTTGAAGAAAAATGCAAAAGTGAGAAAAATGCAATGAAGAAAATGCAAAGAGAGAAAAATCCAATCAAACTGGGGCAAAATTTCCTCGATTTCATTCAAAAATTGGAGATAATTTCAAAATGATGCAATCTCAGGTTATTTCACATCTCTCATAAAAAAAAAATTGCTTTTAAGCCTCAACTTTTCTTGAAAAACACCCCACCTGACCTCATTACAAAAGCCCAAAGTCCTGACTTTCGTCACTTGCTGTATTTCTATTAGGAAATTCGCTAATCAATTGGCAAGTGATGTCCATAATGCCTTCGCCTAACCTTATAGGAGAAGCGCATTTTACTGATGTCAGCAATTTTCAACTCACATGCCGAAGTTGATCATGGTCGAGATTTTCTATTGTTTCTTAGGTGAAAACTTGAAAGGACACCTCAAAAAAAAAAGGGAAAAGAAAAAAAGAAAAGAGAAAAGAAAAGGAAAACAAAAACAAAAAACAAAAAAACAAAAAACAAAAAAAAAAAAAAACAAAAAGGGTGGGGGCAACCTTGGTGAAAACCCGAAAGGACGCCAAGGTAGGGTTCTGCAGTAAGCGAGCACGAGGAGAAACAGCTGGTGACTTTGGTTCATTTGAATTTCTCTTCGTTTTGTTATATTTCTGCCAATGTTGAATTCCGGAACAAAGATATCCAGAGATTCGAATATGACATCCGTTGGCCAAAAGCTGTGTCACGTTGTAAAAATGTTCTTTTACAAATACATTCTTATGAAGCTCATATTTTCTCAATCGCTTGTATTTATGGCATTTTGTAGGCTTTAAAGTCCAATTAGTTGCATTTGCATTCTTTTGCATATCCATTTCTGCATGACATGTGAAATTACCTTGCATACTTCATTTTTTTATATTATTTTTTATATTTTTATTTTTATCATTGAATTTTGGTGAATGACAATCCCTATGGTTTATTCGAAGCATATTTGGATTCAGTCATCTTTTGAAAAATGGTTGAAATTCAGCAAAGCTGGCTACGCAGGTTTCACAATATGGCAAAATGCATACCTGGTTAGTCTGAAAAAATGCCACAGCAAAAGTGGATGAAGGCATCAAAAGACTCATGTTTACACGATTCTCAAAGGGAAACGGATCAAATGATGGTGACAATTTCTTTGTTCTTTCTCTTTTGCAGAAAAATTGCATGCATAGATGAAAATAATCACAACTTGCACTGGAGTCGGTATCGAAAAGAGTTCTCCAGTGAACAAAGGCGGATCGAAAAATATTGCAAGCAAGTTTGATCAAAAGGTGCAACAACATGGCAATGCAGAATCAACTATTGGCTTAGATGCATAAACTTAACCTCTACTGGGGCAAAAAAAAAAAAAAAAATTTGGGCTATTTTCAGGTAAGTATACTGGAATTTTTCATTTTTTAATTCTCGTTCGGGTCAGTCCCATGTTTAAATTTCCTACTCGGGTCAGTCCCATGTTTAAATTCTTGTTCGGGTCAGTCCCATGTTTAAATTCTTGTTCGGGTCAATCCCATGTTTAAATTCCTGTTCGGGTCAGTCCCATGATAATTTCTCGTTCGGGTCAGTCTCGTGTTTAAATTCTTGTTCGGGTCAGTACCATGGTAAATTTTCGTTCGGGTCAGTCCCATGTTTAAATTCTTGTTCGGGTCAGTCCCATGATAATTTCTCGTTCGGGTCAGTCACGTGTTTAAATTTCTTGTTCGGGTCAGTCCCATGTTTAAATTCTCGTTCGGATCAGTCCCATGGTAAATTCTCGCTCGGGTCAGTCCCATGTTTAAATTTCTTATTCAGGTCAATCCCATGTTTAAATTCCTGTTCGGGTCAGTCCCATGTTTAAATTCTTGTTCGGGTCAGTCCCATGATAATTTCTCGTTCGGGTCAGTCCCGTGTTTAAATTTCTTGTTCGGGTCAGTCCCATGATAATTTCTCGTTCGGGTCAGTCCCGTGTTTAATTTCTTGTTCGGGTCAGTCCCATGATAATTTCTCGTTCGGGTCAGTCCCATGTTTAAGTTCTGGTTCGAGTTAGTCCCGTGTTTAAATTTCTTGTTCGGGTCAGTCCCATGTTTAATTGCTCGTTCGGGTCAGTCCCATGATAAATTCTCGTTCGGATTAGTCCCATGTTTAAATTCTCGTTCGGGTCAGTCCCATATTTAAAATTTCTCGTTCGGGTCAGTCCCATGTTTAAATTCTTGTTCGGGTCAGTCCCATGATAATTTCTCGTTCGGGTCAGTCCCGTTTTAAATTTTTTGTTTGGGTCAGTCCATTTTAAAATTTTGGGGTCAGTCCTCATTTCAAAAGCGTCAGTCGTTCGAATAGCTTGCATTTGAACTACGTTTGACCTGATTCCCATGGTGGGATACGTAGGCAACTCTACATGGGTTCGGTCACATTCTCTGCAATGTTATTGCATCATTTTGTCCAATAATTTCAGCCAAGTGTTGGCTTGTTTTTTTTGGCTCAGGTACAGCTAGAAGAGACAGGTAAATAATTTGGTGTCTACGTCTTTGTCTTGAGTTTCTTTGAAACTCTAGACAAAGAGGGGCAAGCTGTAGACACCAAATTTTTGTCAATTTTTAATATTTTCTCAGGATTTTTCTATTTAATAAGTTATTTATTTTCTTGCATTTTAATGTGCATTTTCTCATATTTGCAGGTTCGCTTTACGAAAAGAAAAAAAAACAACGAAACAACAAAAAAAAACAAAAATCAAAAAAATCAAAAAAAAATCATTTTTGATCATTTTGTTTCACCAAATTAACTATTAACCCATTTTCACACTCAATGGCCATGGACTGGTCTTTTCATTAGTGGAGAAATCATCATTTTGGCAAATTGAGCACACAAGCTCCATTTTGGCTGCAAGACATCTCTCGGTTTTTTTTTTCCTAAAAAAAGACAAGAAACAAAAAGGGGGAGAGAGAAAGAAAAAAAAGGCTCTCGGCTCTTTCTCTGGTCTCAACCGAAAAGAAAAAAAAAAGGAAGCATTCTTCACTTTCTCCCTCTCTGGGCTTGGAATGCAGAAGAGAAACACGGAAGAAGAAGAAACTTTCGCTTGGCCTTTCCTCTTTTCCAATGTTTTTCCAACACACCCACAGGCATCAGAAAAACTTCAGCCAAGGCAATTTCACTTTCATTGAGGTATTTTTCAGTTTTTTTTAAGGCATATGAGATACATTTTGGTTTTAATTTATCTTGCTTTTGCTGGTTTTTATTGTTGTTGTTGTATTGCTGAAATTTGGGAAATGGCATGAACTAGATTGAGGAAAAGGAAATGTTTTTATGTATGCATGTTAACTGTTTGAAAAAATGCCAAAAAATGGAAAAAGGAATTTTAGGAGGCTGTTTTGCTTTATTTTAGCCCTTTTATGTTGTCTTCTTGTCAAACTAAGATTATAGTTGTAATGTAGAAGCTATAAGGAGCGTTTTAGCATAAATTTTATGATTTTTGGTGAAGATTTGGGTGTTTTAAAAAAATAAAAACTGGACTGTTATTTTGATTTTTTGGCCACTTTTGGGTCGCCTTTGGTAAAAACTAACTCCGGAAATGGAATCTACGCGAAAAATTGAGTGAGGGAGTGTATTTTGGTGAAATTCGGTGACCGGAGAGGTCACCGGCGACCGCTGGCGGCGGCGCCACCGGTGGCCACCATGGCCGGCAGCTGAAGCTTCCTCAGCTGGCCGAAGAAGAAGGAAAAAGAAACGGCTGGAGGTGGAGGAAGAAGAAAAGAAGAAGAAGAGGAAGAAAAAAAAAAAGAAAGAAAAGAAAAAAAAAGATTTGGGTTAATGTTTTTTTTGGTTGGGCCAAGGTTAGTTTTGGGTTGGGTTTTGAAAATGGGTTTTGGTTTATTTCTTTTGGGTTTCGGTTAGGCTAGAAGGTCAGAGCCCATGCCTTAATTTTTGGTTGGGTCTGAGTGATAGAAGACGGGCTGGCCTTGTGTTTTGGCTTGGACTTTCAGTTGGGCTTAAGTAGTGTCCGGCCCAAGGAAATAAAATGATGGCCTGGTGGCCCATTTCTTAAGAATATCAGAAACCGATTTTTTGTACTTTAGCCCCTGATTTTTGGAGTAATTTCACTGTGGCCCAGAACGTTTTAAATTTCATTCATGTAGGTCCTTAAATTAATTGCACTTTGGTCCCTGAATTTTATCTTTTGTTTAATGTTGACCTCTGAACTTTGGAAAAATATAATTTTTATCCCCAAAAGTTTTCAATCTTTGCAATTCAGCCCCTGATGAATTTTGACTCTTTTATTGTGATTGTTTCTTTTCTTTAATAGCTAATTATGTCACTTTTGAATATATTTAACTTGCAATTTTTAGATGTTCTTAAATTTCTTTGCGTTTGGCATGTTAATGTGAATTTAGTATTTTAACATTATTATTATTATTTTTTTCAATTAAAGTGGTGCCATGATTCTTTTGTTCATTGTGAGTATAAATAGGACAATTTGACTCCATTTAGTCACCACTTCAAACGGGAGGTACCCCTATTTTTATTATTTCAATGTCAATTACGTGCTCTTATGTGCTCCTATGTGTTTATATATTTTTATATGTTTTATTTATTGCATTTAAATGTTCATTTAAATTTTCTTATATTATATTTGTTTAGTTAATTTTTTATAATTATTCGAGAGGCATTTAAATATCTCAAAAAATGTAATAGATAGGATAACTAATTTTATTTTATTATATTTTCCCTCCTAGATTGTAATTAGGGGCTCTCCCCGATGTAATAGATAGGTTGCGTGTTTATGTGGTTTATGTGTTATGTGTTTTATCCGCTTTTCTTAGGAATTTGACATCTAGATATTATGTTTACGTGTTATGTGCTACGTGCTCTTATGTGTTTATTTGTTTTAATTTATGTTTTATTTGTTTCACTGTGAATTGTTAATGCATGACGTCACCACACTAGTCCAACGCTAGTTGTGGTTTCTCCCTCCGCTTACTTGCTAGTCCAACGCTAGTAAGGATTTTTTAGAAATGGGCTAGTCCAACGCTAGACCCTTTAGGTCATCTTGCGCTAGATTCATCTTTGTGTGCTATTCACTACATCTTCATGCATATTTTTATCTTTAGGATTTTTCTCATATTGTATAATATTCCCTATTACATTACCCCATATCCTCTATATGTGTTAATCATGTCATTTAGAATTGCATTTCATTTAAATTAGTTCATTTGCCTGTTCATATTAGGAGAATTATTCTTTAAATATGGGAAATGGGGTGATTATAACTTTTTAGTTTAAATACTCCATTAATCCCTACATAAGAAAATCATGTCACGAATTTTTGTCCCCCATACCCGTTATGCTTGCATTCATTTTTCTTTGCTCACTTATACCTTATGTATATAATTTAATTTTCTTTTCTTTTCTTTTAATTTCATCATTTGCATACTCGTGACACCTTCAAGGAATTATTTTGGCCTTCGCAATTAATGTGATTGGTTCAATTAAACCCTTGAATGAACATTTTGATCTTTTCGATATTTTATAAATTTAGGTTTGCATCCATGTAAGAAACATCCAAATATGATAAAATTAAGGGTTAGATTAGGAAAATTTTGGCCTAAACCTCGCAACTAGCTTAGACTAGGTTGAAAGGGTGCCTTAGGTTTGAGTTAATCGAACCTTTGCCTTCCCTTTCTTCAACCGTGACTCCTGAATCCATTTTCTCTTGTTTTTCAAAGACCTGGAGTTGTCGAAAAGGGTTTTATTTTATTTTATTTAAATACACTTTTTGGGTGACTTGGTACACCAAAACTCCATACCAAGTGGCGACTCCTATTTTTTCTTAAAAACCCTTTTAGACTAAATTTTGGACCCAAATTGTCGCATTCTTTTTAAATCCCATTCTAGGTCCTTTTTTCATTTATTATTAATAAATCACATTCTTTTATAAAACCTTTTTTTTATTTTCCATCGCGAAAAAATGGGGCGCGACAGTATGCAGCCATAGCATACCATTTCATTTCATTCAGACATTCAATCATCTCATTTCATTCAATTAAGTCATTCATAATTTATTCGTTTCATTTGAATCATGAGTCATTCATTTCAAATAAGAACGAGTGCGGTAAAGTACACACTCACCTCCATTTTCAAAATCTCCAAACAATCATAACAATTAAACATGTATCAAGTATTCATACACTTGACACTCACCAATATAAGTAATGAGGAAGAAATGTCCCTCGGAGCTTTAGGCGTTCATTGTGGGATCCTCTTGAAGGTCTCTTGTGTGCCTGAACAATTAATAATGGCTATTACTGATAATTTCAAATAATAAGGAAGGTCGTAGTGTACGACCTTAGAAAATATCTTGAAATCGGGTCTAGGCTTCTCTTGAAATTCGAGACTTAAAAGAGTCACAAGACTCGAGGGAAATAGATCATTACCCTAAAATCATTGGACGGAAACAAGTATGAGCAAAAAGATCTCAAAACGAACGACCGAAATCGGAACAGGACGGGCCACGTCACAATCCGACCGGATTCTGGCCGGATTGGAGGCAGAGGCCAACCTCTTTTTTTTTTTTTTCAAATTCCAACACCAATCCGGCTGACTATCCGGCCAAGAACTGGCCGGATTCAAGGCCGGATTCTGGTGAGCAGTTTCCCGCGCGGATTTCTTTCAAATGGTCTCAATTTTTGATTTTTGGTGCAATCTTTGAAAAATCATAACTCACTCCCTGATTGTCCAAAATTGGAAAATTTAGTACCGTTGGAAACATCATTCAAAGTACTAAAAGTTTCTAAAAGACACCTTTCCATGAATCCAAGTGGAAGCCAAAGAAGTTGATAACCTGTGTTATCAAGACAGTTTTAAGTTGGTTTTTGGTCAACTTTGAAAATTCGGCAAAATTCAATCAATTTGAACTAACCTTTGAAATTTAGAACTCTATTAGAGTTGTAATCCAAGGTTAAAATGGAATAAGCGGAATGAGAATTGAAGTTTTGAGCACCAAGATATGGTAGCTCAAAGTTACCCAAATTTCCTTGTTAAACAAGGGTTTTCCAATTTCAAGCCATGAGCTTTGGGAGTTTAGTTGAGTAATGAAACGGCCTCGGAATAACACCAAAGTTAGCAGTATTATACTACCATACAAGAGTTATTCCTCTACCAAATTTCATAGATAAATAAGCATGGAAAGTTTGTTAACCAAATCACTAAAGTTCCAAAATTACAAGGCAAATATGCCTTGTGAATTCCGTTTTCCGTTTTCAAGACGTTTGGCCTACAAAGTACCTCAAACACGGTCTATTTGCATAAACAATGTCTAAGAGGTATCCCAAAACACAATTTAGATGATAATCACCAAAATTTGCGAGTACAAGTCTCATTCGAGTTTAATAACAATTCTGCCCCAAAAGGAGAGTTTTCCTTCAAGAAGTCAGTTTCGAAGTACGGCCACAAATCACTCAATTCAACTCAGAATTGAACGTGGTTCATGGTGTTGGAAAAAAATTTCATAAATCTACAATTTCTCAACAGAAACCATTTTCAAAATCCATCCACAACTAGCTCGTAATTGAGCATTAAGTTGTATTTCATGTCCTGCCCTGTAGTGAACCAACGAAACAGAACAGAAATCTTTAAACTAATGGTGTGGCTCACACAAGTGGAACCAGGACGTGAATTTTATACCAATAAAAAGCTGAGAACATCTAGTTTCCAGTTCCGCAAACGGCACTCAATTCTGACATCGGAGCGATGAGTTATAGCCAAAATAAAATGACTGCCTGGGCAGTGATGGGAACCAATTCCAGATTTCTAAGCTTCCGAAATTCCAACATTTGGGTGACCAAATCAAGTTATTTTTCAATGAAACTTTTTATGTACTCAATATAACATGTAAACAACATAAAAGCCATTAGAACCTCAAAATTTTGCACCAAAGTGTTCGAACAAAGCATGGGCAAAATGGTCACTTTTGGTCATAGCACCATCCTTGAGTTTCTATCAATAACCCAACATTAATCCACTAGTTTAAGCACTAAATAAACATTATTACCATCAAAACACCACAAATCAGTCCATATATCCAAGGTGGGAGTTCATAGAGCCCACAAAACCATTTTTGCACCATAAACAAGCTACCCATAAACATGCATGAGTATATAAAGGCACTAGAACTTCCATAAACCAAGTTTTTCAAGTTGGATCATTACTTACTCTTGTTGGTCAGTTCAAGCAGAATTTTTGGTCCAAAGATGCTCAAGAAAACCGTGGAAAGCAGCCCTCTTTCTTAGCTAGATGTAGTCTCCAAGTGATTAGCTAAGTGTGGTTGAAATTTGAGGTGAAATGGTGGAGGATTGGAGCAAGATTTGGTGAAGAAAATGAAGAACTCTTGAGTAGTTTTTCTTTGCTAGATGGCCGGCCAAGAGAGAGCAAGATAGAGAGAGAGAGTGTTTGATCAAGAATAAAGCTTCCTTGAGAAGCTTTAATGTGTGGCCCAAGATCGTTCAAAAGTCAACTCTCCTTCGCGTATTGTGCTCGATTTCTCTTGCATTTGTTTCACTAGTGCACTAAACCTCTAATGCACTTGTATTCATATTAATATTATTCACTCTTAATTGTTCCAAAATAAGGGTCTAAAGTCTCTCAATTAAATCACGCGTGTGGAATGCGTATTTCCGATTTAAGCGCGATAGAGTGAAACCCCCAAGAAATTCTTATAACGATAGTACTACTAACTATCATTTAAGTACCTAAACATAAAAATACCTATTTTTAAGACCATTGTACAAGTCTCCAATTTTCCAAACTTATTGTACTCCCAAATCGGCTATAATCTCCAAACGCGTATTCGCTATTCACTCTAAACGAGCTTCCAAAAATAAATTTTTGAATCAAGTCATTTTTAAGATACAATTAAGCTATAGATCCATGTAATTAGATCTAAAAATATTAGAAATAATATTCAGAGCAAACAGGCAATTAAATATTTAAATAAACTCGAAATAGGAATTTTTAATTAATAAATTTTGCGAGTCCTCATAGGAGTCTAGTATTAATTCCTGAATTAACCTTTCTTAATCTACCATTGATCATTTTTAATTCTCCAATATTAATACACTCCCGATTCAAGTATAGCCTTGAAAAACGTGTACTCGTTATTTCGAACTAAACGAATTTTCAAAAAGTGAATTTTCCAACAAAACGCTTTAAAATATAAAAGAGGCGTTGTTCCATATAAATGGATCTTTAAATGGTCGAAATAAATAATTTGGAGAAAATGAGTAAATAAATATTTAAGTAAACTTGTAATATTCGATATATAAGAAAATTTTCGGGTTCTCACACTGGAGATGTGCCCGCACCCTATAGGCAGTATAACCTTTACTCCAACATGTATAATTTGGGTTGGAGAGATCACCCAAATTTTAGTTATTCGGGGATGGGATAAGCAAACTTTCCTCCTATTAGACAGTAAGGGTTTCAACTGCAGTACCTATCAAGACCTCAATTCTCTTCGTCTAATTCGGAAACATTTCTTGAGGATATGGTCAAAATATTAGTTCCTAATACCAAGCAACTCCAGCAGAATACCTTGTAATTCGAACAAAAAACGGAGGTGAGCATACAAGATATACGAAATCAGATGAGTTAGATGGCCTCTGCAATAAATTGTCTGGAGTCCCAAGAGCAAGGAAGACTTTCTTCTCAACCTGAGGTGAATCCAAAGAAGGTCAGTGCCATGACCCTCAGAAGTGGGATGGAGATTGAAGGGCCAAAATCCATAATTCCAAAGGATAAGAGTAACGATCAAATTGAAAAGGAGATGGAAGAAGAGGGATTCATCAAAGCAACTTCTGAGGTAACTCCCAGTCTTCTGATTCAATTAAATCTAATCCAAATCCCTTTCCTAGCAAGTTAGAGAAATCGAAGAAACAAGACCAAGAGAGAGAGAGAGAGAGACAGAGATTTTAAAAGTCTTTCAAAAGGTGGCAATCAATATTCTTTTAGTGAGAACCCGAAAATTTTCTTATTTTAATTTATTTTATTGGCTTAATTAATTATTTAATTCGACTATTTAAAATTCATTTATATGGAAAAATGCCTCTCTTATGTTTTTAAAGCATTTTGTTAGAAAAGTTACTTTTCGAAAACTCGTTTAGTTCAGAACAACGAGTACACATTTTTCAAAACTATATTTGAATTAAGGGTGTATTAATTTTGGAAAAGTAAGAATGATTAATAGTAAATTAAGAAAAGTCATGAGGACTCGCAAAATTTATTTATTTTAAACTCCTGTTACGAGTTTATTTAAATATTTAATTGCCTGTTTGCCCCGAATATTATTTTCTAACCTTTTTAGACCCAATTACATGGAACTATGACTTACACGTATTTTTAAAATGACTTGTTATGGAAATTAATTTTTGGAAGCTCGTTAAGTAAGAATAGTGAATACGCGTTTTCGAGACAGTGATCGATTTGAGAATACAATAAACTCGAAAAATTGGAGACTTATGCATTAGTCTTAAAAATAGGTATTTTTATGTTTAAGCACTTAAGTATTAGTTAGTGATACTATCGTTATACGAATTTCTTGAAAATTTCACTTTATCGCGCTTAAATCGGAAGTACGCGTTTTTACGCGCGCGATCAATTGAGGGACTTAAGACCTTTATTTTTAAACCATTAAGAGTGAATAATAATAATATGAATACAGGTGCATTAGAGGTTTAGTGCACAATTGAAACAAACTCGAGAGAAAACGAAGGTACGAAACGTGCGCGTACGCGTACCATTAAGAGTTGACTTTTGTGTAAAAGGCCACCAACCACCAAGCTTCTTTAGGAAGCCTCTTTTGTGACGGCCCCACCTCACCCTAGGGCGTACCAAAGAGTTCGGCGGGTCGCCTGCCCAACTCTCGCCAGGACTCACTCACTCGTATCATGTATATACATCCATAGACAATAGATGCTCAAGTAAAAGATAAGAAACTTCTACACACCAGAAGTCTTCAAAGTGTTTACCATTCAAGTACAAACATCGAATATACGAGGGTTCTCATTCCTCATACAACCAGCCCGTGCCAAGCACTAGGGCGAGAACCATTGCAAGGCCAAAGAACTAGATCAACTAGACTATACAGAACTCTCGTCCTTGCTCGCCTTCCCCTGCTAAGGAAAACAATTTACGTGGTATGAGCTAAAAAGCCCAGTGAGGTTCTATATATATAAACAAGTAATTAAACAAGGAACATTAGTCATGTAATAACATTTAATCCAGAAAACATGTCCAATATAAAGCAATGATAATACATTCATTAAAAGGATACAGGCTCACAAGGAGCTATTTGTTCGTTCGTTCGTTCCCTTGACATTTCCCCTTATTCCTCCAATGATTTGAGAATTTCCTTTTTGAGAAGTAAAACCCTCGTGCCTGCGTTCGTTCATTCATCCCTTTCCGGACGTTGACCGGACTCCACCCATCCGGACGTTAGCCGGACTACAAGGTAATACTCGAGTATACCAAATTCACCCAGGTCACCATATCGCCCGACCGAGTCCGCTTCTGGCTCGAGTCAATCGGTAACAAGGGCAAGGGCCCCGTTCAGCCAAAAAGGCTTACATTCATGCGCAACTAGTATTTCAACATTTAATCACCGAAAATTTCATATTTATTTAGGTCGAGTGCGATAAAGTACACACTCGCCTAGCAAAAGTTCATTTTAGAAATCATAGAAAACAATTAACATTTAATCAAATATTCACAAATAACCACATAGTCACAACAATCCACATAGTCATAGAAACAAAACGTATATAGAACACTCACCTATTTACGCACAACAACGTGCAAAATATCCTTCCGAATATTATCTTTAGTCACTGAGAAAACCTAAAATTAAATGAAAAGAATATTACCACTCATTTATCACAAACAATTAGGTGCAATCAAAGAAGCTCGACAAATGATGAGTAGAACGTATAAAAGACTTTAAAGTGGAACGAGGACATTTGGACCTGTGGACAAAAATAACTAGGGTTTCCTAGACCATACGTAAAACCAAACTCAAAAGGGTTATAAAATTTTCTAATGGAAACACTTGAACTAAAGACAAGTCAAAATCCAACTAGATAGACTAAGAAATACCGTTTTCGGAATCGTTTATATGGTTGAAACTTATCTCATTTTCAAGTAGATATTATAGACTAATTGTCTTAATGAAATTCATGAAAAAGAGAGGACAAAATACTCAAGAAAATCCTAAACCACTCCTCTTTATTTGGTAAGAGTAAGTAAACATTTGGAGTTTCCAATTGAAGAAGGATCATGTTTTTAAGATGGAAAAACGGTCATAGTATTATACAAGTTCAAATAGAACTTAGCTTTCGGGCGAAAATTTGGGCAGCATGCCCTTTGTGTTTACCTAATTTTCCAGCCATTTATGGCTTCATGATTTTTCTCAACCAATCCCAAAGTCATGTACACCACAAACTCATCATAATAGCCATTTCATAGGCTCAAGACAATATAAGAACAAAAATTAAAGTAATAACAAGTGCGGAAATGCAATTTGATAAAAGACAGTTTTGACGGGTTCATGCATAACGGTCACAACCGGAGTTACACTTATCAGATTGGGATGAAACTTATGCCGTTTCGAAGCTAAGACATAGGGATACAATGTTGAAGAAGGCCACTCAGTCCAGTTTATCCTGTATCTAGGTCGAATTTATCAAAATGATCCCAGATTTTCTAGTTCAAGGTTTACTGTGGTAGTCTTGATTCATCCACTCTGATCTCAGCACACATAACTCCAAATCCAGTAATTTCAAAGCCATATGAAAACTAAGACAAATGTATACAATTATCATGAAGATGACTCAGTCAGATTTATAATGCAATCTAGTCAAATTCCCACTTTACAGATTCAAAATCCAACTAGTCGGTTAATTAACCGCACTGCATTCAAATGACCATATCCCAGTCTACCGAGGTCCGTTTAAGACGTTCTTGGTGGTGTTGAAAAGCTAATACAGGGTAATAAAACTTTCATGTTTTGACAATTGGCTAAATCTGAACGGATTATAGTGATCAAACACAACCAAAGAGACTGAACTGTCCACGCGGAATTCTGGAAAGTAACCTAGATCAGTGAGGGTATTTTCGTCTTTTCACAAGCTACGTTGCTCCGATTGAGCTGAAATTTTGTGGACAACTATAAAATACCATTCTATACAACTTCCATGTTTTGATCTAAGGCCAATTCGGCCTCTAACATGAAGAAACAAAACCGGACAGAAAGGGAAAAGAAATTTCCAGAAATCTGGAATTTTTTATTGTTAAAGGAACCTTTCTTGATTTCTTGCTCCCATCATCACTACAACCACTTATCTAAGCTTAGATACAACATAGATCATCCATATAGCAAGTATAGACAGCACATACCTCAAAACAAAGCTTGCAAGAGTACCACTTCATTTCCTCTTGAAAATTTTAGCTTCCCTAGCTTCCCAAGATCACAATTCACACTTTAATCGGTTTAGAATTTGTTTCTTGCACTTGGATGGTGCAAATCAAGAAGAAATTTTGTTTTCTCTTGCTCTCCCTTTCCTCTCTCTCCTAGCCCAGCTATGCAGCAGAAAATTGGGGAAGAATGAAGCTTAATTGGTCTTATAAGAAGACAAGAAGATTAGAACAAATTGTGTCCACAAGTTTAGCCAACACTTGGCTTGATTTCCACCACAAAATTTTCTCTTTCCTTTCTTGCATTTTAGCCCTTTAATTTCGGCCAAGATGTCATCATGAGAGAGGAGATATTTTGCTCCATTAGTAATAAACTTGTATGGAAAGAAAGTGGTGGTTCAATCGGTAGTGCACGGTACACGTCGGTGTGACGCGTTTTCTCTTAAATCGCACGTACTAGGGTTTTTTTCTTCCAATTCACTAACTTTTTATCATTGCTTCTAATCACATATTATTTCTCACTTAAAAGTCACTCTTAAGCACCAAATTTGATCCTTACTCGGTATCGGATAATTATACTGCGGTTACACGAAAAAATCCGATTTCACCTTAAATTGAAAACGAATAGGAAAACCCTAATTTCCTATGGTCATTGGCACTTTTCTAGGGTGATTGAACTATGGATAACATGAAATAATAATTTCCAAATAATTTTCAAATAAAAGGGAATTTTTGAGAAATATGCAAGGAATTTGCGAGTCCTCACATCTTTTGATCAGCACCATCTCTCTCCTTTCTCCTTCAAGCTGGCCGAACACACTAAGCAAAGAAGAAGGAACAAAGTTCTTCTCATTTCACCTCCATTCATCCAACCATTTCACCTCAAAATTTGTACACAACTTCCATAATACTAGAAGAACAACTCTAGCCAGGTGAGGAGCATCATTTCCACGATTTCTTGGGGCTTTTTAGTAGCCAAAATTTCTGGTTTAATCTCAAAAACTAGGAGGCAATCATCTAATCTTCTAGTCTTGGTTTTAGTGGATGGATCTTTGATATGAAGCTTGTAGCTTCATGTGGGTGTTGTTATTTGGATGGAAATTTTGTTGTGTGGACTCTATGAACTCCCACTTTGATTGGATGGACTGTGTGAGAACCCGTAACTTTTCCATTTGTTAGGTATTATAATCTTTCTAGGTTTTCTTATTTTCAATGGCTTGTTTTCTACACTTTCTGTATCCGGAAAATTTTCTAGATTATTTTTACGAGTAAATATAGTTTTTAGATGATTTTTCTAGTATCGAATAGATTTTGAGAAATTAAGAACGTATATCGGACGTGGGACCCGCTAGTGCGAAAAGTTCGGAAAAATTCGGCCACTAAGGTTAAGTTTCGGATACTGTGTAAAATTTATCGGGTGTTAAGAGATAAGTAGAGAGTGAGATTTGATTGATGTGAGAGGAAAAGAAAAGATAAGATTGCATTTATGAGAGTGACAAGTGTCACTATATCATTGGTTTTGACTTAAGAACACTATTCACTTTTTTGACTTTTGACCAAACTTGATTAAATATCTTTAAAATTCAAAAAAAATTACCATTTCTTACCTCTATAGTGGCCGGCCATCTTGAGCAAGGAAGGAAGAAGAAACTCTTCAACTTTTAGCTTCCATTTGGTTCAATCTTCCAAAACCAAGTGTTTGATCTTGATTCTACTCCATAAAATCCTACCACTTGGTGCTAGTGAGTGCTTTAGTGAAGTTTTCTTGGAGAGTTAAGGTGGTCTACAACTTCCTCTCTCTTGTTTACTTGGTAAGTGATGCTAAACTTCCTCCTACACCTAATGATGCTTAAGTTATGCTTAGTAGTGGCTAAAGTGATGTTAGTTGTGATTTATTTCTTGATTTGAAGTGATTTAGTGAAATTTTTATTTTTTTGAGGAATTTTCTGGTTTAATATGAATGTGATGTTGTGGTCATCTATGATGGTTGATAATGAGGGGTAATGACTCATGTGGGTGTGAATTGGTGATAATAGCAACTAATTTTGGGTTTGGAGTGAATTGTGAAAAGTGAGGGTTTGATAACCCCTAATTCTGTCCGGTTTTGGATCCTAGGGTTAAAGGCCGAATTGGACTTTGCTCAAACATATGAAAGTTGTAGGTATTGATGTGTTTGAGGTGCCTGCAAAATTTCAGGTCATTTGGATTAGTGTAGAGTGAGATATGGTGTTATTACTATTGCTGTTCTGGTTTTACCCGAATGTAAGAATTGCGCCTGTAATTGGTTGTTTTGGTCAGGATTGCTTCCGAATTAGTTGTTGAGGCCTTCTGATTAACTTTAGCCCTGTTTCTTAGCTATCAGTTGGTTTTGGAATTTCTGGATTTGGACTTGGAGAGCCTGAGTTATGATGTTTCCGCTAGAATGCGTTCTGTGAAGCTGTTTTTGTGATTCTGGTGTAGTTTCTTGTGTTTTTGACCTGGTTACACTAAAATTGGGTTGAGTGACCTTCTACAATATTGTAGCCCTATCTCTTAGCTTCGAAACGGTGGGTCTTGCACCTTCATCCGATAATCGTAGTGCCTTTGGTACCATTACCGCAAAATGGCGTCAAAACCTGTTTTTCTGGTTTTGAGCTTAACTTTCATTTCCAGACTTTTTCCTAGCTTGACTTGTCTTTGTACTACTTGGAGCTTGCTGAATGACTATTGGATGAACTTGTTGTTGTGTGTGTACCTTTGGGACTGGCTGAGGAAATAATGAAGCCATGATGGCTGGAAAAGTAAGCAAATTCAGGGGAAGTGCTGTCCGAACTTTGAAGGGACTTGTTTGCATTGAGTTTGTGATCTAAGACGTGGATTTGAGCAAGGCAATGTTACATGATGGATGATTTCTGAGCCATGGAGGTGAGTGACCCTAAACTATTTCAAAAGTACTTGTGAAATGCTTCTTGCATTATTTATTCGATTGCATATCATGCGTGCTTGCATGTGGATTCATGACATGATTTGGCTTCAATGAGTTCTGGGAAAGTCTAGTGCTGGACACCAACGTCTCCACCTTGTTTATGGTTCATGTTCATGTTTATCTGGAGCTCAAAAATGGGCTCCCTCTCAATGTTAATGTTAAATGATCTATTTGAGCGTTGGGTGTTCAAGTGCAATGATTTCACCGGCTCATGAGAGCAATAAACGTACATTTGATCTCTGAATCATGACATCATCGAAATGATCGAAATGCATTATTGTGAAATATATTTGATTTCTGATTTTACTGGTTACTCGCTGAGCTTTTAGCTCACCCCAAAACTATTTTATTCCCCTCCACAGGGCTCAAGGCGAAGGAAGGACTTGTTGTGCTTGTTCACGTGAATGGATGGCCTATATCTTGTACAGTTTGGATTTGGAATCATTTTATGTATAGTTGGGAATTGTTTCCGCTTCGCTTTTGATATGTAATTATTGGAGAATTTGATGAAATATTTGAGATTTATATTGTAATTCATTTGAGGATTGTAGTGAACGACTGAGTCCCGGCGAGAGCTGGGCAGGTGACCTGCCGAACCCTCTGGTTCGCCTTATGGGGAGGTGGGGCCGTCACAGTTGGTATCAGAGCCACTTCGCGTGGTCTCTGCGCGGAGTGAGACTGGGCCAAGTGGTGTTGTGGTCCTAATTTCATGAATATGTCTAAGTGCTCGTTTGAGCGTAAGTTATGAACTGGGAATGTGATAAGTGTACGAATCATTATCATGGGACTCGAGGAAGCTAGGTATGTATGTCGGGTAGGAATCCTTAATAAAGATGGTTTACTCTTGGGACCGGCCGGCTCGAGTTGCGAATTATCTTAGATGGGATTCTTGCGCTCGGATACGAAAGATATGAGGGCCTAGGTTAGAAAGGATTTGATGAACTAGAAAGGCCATTCCTCGGTGGATCGTCTATGTTTGTACTTGACTTAACTGGCTGTATGTATGTGTGTGGCTTAATTTTGACCGGCTTGTATATATATGTTTGATCTTGTTTGGAATGTATAAATGTGTGTTATCATAAAAGTTTTGAGTGTTACTCACATGCATCGTGCTTATTTTGGTTTAGTATTATTGCCTAGACCAAGTAAAACTCATGGAAGGTACACGGAGTGGACGGGGCCGTGGGCGTGGAAATAGGCAACCTATACTTGAAAGGGGTACTGGAGAAACCTCATCTGAACCAAACCCTGAACTTAGGGTTGACCCCAATGTTCAAATAGCTGCTGCTATGCAGCAAATGACAGACTTGCTAGCACAAGTGGTGCAGCAACAGGGCCAAAACCCAAACCCTAACCCTGGAAACCCTGGTAACCATATCGAGAGCGAAGACCGAGCTCTCGAACGATTCCAAAAGTTTGCTCCGCCAAAGTTTGTTGGGGGACCTGACCCAGACGTTGCCGAAAGATGGCTTGAAAAGATGGTGGATATATTTGCAGCCCTACACTACCCTGACGAACGGCAGGTGACTTTTGCCGTGTTCCAGCTTGAGGGGGCAGCCCGTTCCTGGTGGAACGTAATTCGGCAGAAGTGGGAACGAGAACAGACACCTAGGACTTGGGTGAACTTCATCAGAGAGTTCAATGCGAAGTTTTTCCCTCCTCTAGTTCAGGAGAGGAAGGAAGACGAGTTCATTCGACTCCGCCAAGGAGCTCAAAATGTGGCGGAATATGAGAGCCAATTCACCCGCCTATCCAAATTTGCGCCCGAACTCATCATGACCGAGCAGCGGCGAATAAGGCGTTTTATCCAGGGCTTGAACGTAGAAATTCAAAAAGATCTGGCGGTAGCCCAACTTAATGCCTTTAGTGATGCGGTGGAAAAAGCCCAGCGCGTTGAAACTGCAGGGTTACAAGTTAGAAACTTCCAAACAAGGAAAAGGGGTTTTCCGAGGAGCAGCTCAGAACAAGCGAATAATAGTACAATCTCTAAAGTTCGCAAGGGAAACGGGGGAGTACGGCAACCAGGGGTGTCGCGTGATGTCCCTCAGGGAGGACTGGTCTCTGCTACTCGTGGTCCCTGTGGATATTGCGGAGGGCCAAGTCATACGGAAACAAATTGCTGGAAGAAAGAAGGAAAATGCTTGCGCTGTGGAAGCGCTGAACATCGGATTGCTAACTGTCCAGCTCGCCTGCGCGAGCGGAGAGGGACTCTGCCACCAACCAAGCCCAATTCTCAGCAACCCGCCAAGAGCAACCCTGGACAGACGAAAGGAGAAGGGACGGGATCGAAGGCACCAACTCGAGTATATTCTCTAGAGCAGCATCAGGTCCCTGACTCGTTTGAGGATGGAGAAGGTATGGTCCGTTGGGTACTTTAGATTTGATAGATTCCGTTGATAAGAAAATTTCGAGGGCGAAATTTCTTTAAGGGGGAGAGAGTGTGAGAACCCGTAACTTTTCCATTTGTTAGGTATTATAATCTTTCTAGGTTTTCTTATTTTCAATGGCTTGTTTTCTACACTTTCTGTATCCGAAAAATTTTCTAGATTATTTTTACGAGTAAATATAGTTTTTAGATGATTTTTCTAGTATCGAATAGATTTTGAGAAATTAAGAACGTATATCGGACGTGGGACCCGCTAGTGCGAAAAGTTCGGAAAAATTCGGCCACTAAAGTTAAGTTTCGGATACTGTGTAAAATTTATCGGGTGTTAAGAGATAAGTAGAGAGTGAGATTTGATTGATGTGAGAGGAAAGAAAAGATAAGATTGCATTTATGAGAGTGACAAGTGTCACTATATCATTGGTTTTGACTTAAGAACACTATTCACTTTTTTGACTTTTGACCAAACTTGATTAAATATCTTTAAAATTCACAAAAAATTACCATTTCTTACCTCTATAGTGGCCGGCCATCTTGAGCAAGGAAGGAAGAAGAAACTCTTCAAGTTTTAGCTTCCATTTGGTTCAATCTTCCAAAACCAAGTGTTTGATCTTGATTCTACTCCATAAAATCCTACCACTTGGTGCTAGTGAGTGCTTTAGTGAAGTTTTCTTGGAGAGTTAAGGTGGTCTACAACTTCCTCTCTCTTGTTTACTTGGTAAGTGATGCTAAACTTCCTCCTACACCTAATGATGCTTAAGTTATGCTTAGTAGTGGCTAAAGTGATGTTAGTTGTGATTTATTTCTTGATTTGAAGTGATTTAGTGAAGTTTTTATTTTTTTGAGGAATTTTCTGGTTTAATATGAATGTGATGTTGTGGTCATCTATGATGGTTGATAATGAGGGGTAATGACTCATGTGGGTGTGAATTGGTGATAATAGCAACTAATTTTGGGTTTGGAGTGAATTGTGAAAAGTGAGGGTTTGATAACCCCTAATTCTGTCCGGTTTTGGATCCTAGGGTTAGAGGCCTAATTGGACTTTGCTCAAACACATGAAAGTTGTAGGTATTGATGTGTTTGAGGTGCCTGCAAAATTTCAGGTCATTTGGATTAGTGTAGAGTGAGATATGGTGTTATTACTATTGCTGTTCTGGTTTTACCCGAATGTAAGAATTGCGCCTGTAATTGGTTGTTTTGGTTAGGATTGCTTCCGAATTAGTTGTTGAGGCCTTCTGATGAACTTTAGCCCTGTTTCTTAGCTATCAGTTGGTTTTGGAATTTCTGGATTTGGACTTGGAGAGCCTGAGTTATGATGTTTCCGCTAGAATGCGTTCTGTGAAGCTGTTTTTGTGATTCTGGTGTAGTTTCTTGTGTTTTTGACCTGGTTACACTAAAATTGGGTTGAGTGACCTTCTACAATATTGTAGCCCTATCTCTTAGCTTCGAAACGGTGGGTCTTGCACCTTCATCCGATAATCGTAGTGCCTTTGGTACCATTACCGCAAAATGGCGTCAAAACCTGTTTTTCTGGTTTTGAGCTTAACTTTCATTTCCAGACTTTTTCCTAGCTTGACTTGTCTTTGTACTACTTGGAGCTTGCTGAATGACTATTGGATGAACTTGTTGTTGTGTGTGTACCTTTGGGACTGGCTGAGGAAATAATGAAGCCATGATGGCTGGAAAAGTAAGCAAATTCAGGGGAAGTGCTGTCCGAACTTTGAAGGGACTTGTTTGCATTGAGTTTGTGATCTAAGACTTGGATTTGAGCAAGGCAATGTTATATGATGGATGATTTCTGAGCCATGGAGGTGAGTGACCCTAAACTATTTCCAAAGTACTTGTGAAATGCTTCTTGCATTATTTATTCGATTGCATATCATGCGTGCTTGCATGTGGATTCATGACATGATTTGGCTTCAATGAGTTCTGGGAAAGTCTAGTGCTGGACACCAACGTCTCCACCTTGTTTATGGTTCATGTTCATGTTTATCTGGAGCTCAAAAATGGGCTCCCTCTCAATGTTAATGTTAAATGATCTATTTGAGCGTTGGGTGTTCAAGTGCAATGATTTCACCGGCTCATGAGAGCAATAAACGTACATTTGATCTCTGAATCATGACATCATCGAAATGATCGAAATGCATTATTGTGAAATATATTTGATTTCTGATTTTACTGGTTACTCGCTGAGCTTTTAGCTCACCCCAAAACTATTTTATTCCCCTCCACAGGGCTCAAGGCGAAGGAAGGACTTGTTGTGCTTGTTCACGTGAATGGATGGCCTATATCTTGTACAGTTTGGATTTGGAATCATTTTATGTATAGTTGGGAATTGTTTCCGCTTCGCTTTTGATATGTAATTATTGGAGAATTTGATGAAATATTTGAGATTTATATTGTAATTCATTTGAGGATTGTAGTGAACGACTGAGTCCCGGCGAGAGCTGGGCAGGCGACCTGCCGAACCCTCTGGTTCGCCTTATGGGGAGGTGGGGCCGTCACAGACTGATTTGGTGATTGATGGTGAAATTAATGTTGATTTAGTGCTTATATTAGTGGAATAATGTTGGGTTGTTGATAGAAACTCAAGGATGGTGCAATGAGCAAAAGTGACCATTTTACCCCTGTCGTGTTCGTGCACTTTGGTGCAAATTTTGAGGTTCTAATGACTTGTTGTGAGGACCCGAAAAATTTCTTATTTTTATCGAATATTAATGGTTTAATTAAGTATTTATCCACCTGTTTTTCCCAAATAATTTATTACGACCATTTTAAATCCATTCGTATGGAATAATGTCTTCATTATGCTTTTAAAACGTCCCGTTAACAACTTCAATTTTCGGAGGATTGTTTAAGTGGGAAATAATGAACACGAGTGTTTCAAGGTGATATTGTATTCGAGAGTATGATTATCCTGGGGAAATTAAGAACGGACAATAGTAGATTAAGAAAAGTTAATCGAGAATTAAAGGTGAATAAGTTCTAAGTGAGCATATACTACTCACGCGTGGATAGTTTCCAAAAGACGCATGGATACAAATTTATTGGAGATTTGAGGAGTTAATACTCGACTCATGTGAGGACTCGTAAAACTCCTATTAAAACCCTAATTTGAGCTTATTTAATTATTTACTTGTTCATTTATTCCGAGTATTATTTTCTAGACCTATTGAACCTAATTACGTGGAAATATAGCTTCGTTATATTTTTTTAAAGTGACTTGTTTCAAGAATTAATTTCCGGGAGCGTGTTTAGTGAGAACAGTGAATAGTGCTTGGAGATTTTATCCGCGTAGGAGCACAATAAGCTTGGAATATTGGAGACTTGTACTATGGTCCTAAAATAGGTAATCTTATGAATAAATACTTAAGTGATAGTTAGTAGTGCAGTCGTTATAAGAATTTCTCGGAAGTTTCGCGTTATAGCGTTAAAATTGACGGTACGCGTTTTCACACGCGCGACTTTATTTGAGGGACTTTAGACCCTTATTTCGAGACAATTGAGAGTGAATAATATTTACATGAATATAAATGCATTGGAGGTTTAGTGCACTAGTGAACCAAACGCGCGAGAAAATCGAGCCGTAATCGCGCCAAACGGCCCCTAATGAGAGTTGACTTTTGGGTGAATTTACACCACTCATTTCACCTTCTCTTGGAAGCTAACTTGGATCAAATCACACTCTCTCTTCTCTCTCCTCATTGCCGACCAGCCCTCCCCTCTCTCTAACTCCATTGCTTCAAAATTTCACCTCACAAATCTCACTCAAATCACCGCAAATCATCTCCAAATTCAACCAAACTTGCACCACACTTAGCTTAATACTTGAGGATCATTTTGAGGTGCAAACAAGGGCTGAAATCACGGTTTTTCTGGAGTGAAAGAGGGCTGAAAATTCTGCTTGAACATCAAACCAAAGTAAGTGATGATACACTCTTGGAAACTTGAAGTTTGGAAGCTATCTTACCTTGTTAAGTTCATGCATGCATTTGGTTAGCTTGATATGGTTGTAAAATGTGAAAGTGGGCTCTTTGTATTCCCACACTTGGGTTGTTGTTGCTGATTAGAGGATTAATGTTGGATTTAATGGTAGTTTAATGGTTATAATGATGGATTCATGGAGTATTATTGTTGGAAACTCAAAGTAGAGGTCATGACAAGAAATTTCCGAAACTGCCCCTGTTTTGTTCGGCCATGATAAGGCCCATTTTTGGTGATTTATTGGCATGAACCTGATGTTTATATGTTATATTAAATGTGTAAAAATTTTCGTTGGAAAACATTAACGTTTGGATGGGCAAATGAATTTATTCGTGAACTAGGCAAGCTGGAAAATTATTTTCGGGTAACTCTGTCCAGCGGTAGCATTTTGACCATAACTCTGTCCTCGGGTGTCGAAATCAAGTGACGTTGGTGGCGTTTGAAACTAGACATTCCTGGCTTTAATTTGAGATAAAATGCACATTCTGATTCGTTGTGAGTGAGCCGAACCAAACATTTTAAGACGGCTGTCCTGTCTCTCGGATTTGCTGGAATGGTTTGTAGAGGCAGCAACTTGAGACTCAATTTCGAGCTGATTGCTTGCCAAATTTCAGAACGTTTTCTTCTGTGAACTTTTAGTCCTATGAATGTATTTTCTAACGCCATAAACCATGCCTCATTCCGAGTTAAATTGACTGAGTTGTGACTAAAATAAGTGGACTGCCCTGTTTTGGAAAAAACGTAATATTTGGATTGATTTGGGACAAAAACTTGGGAGTGATCTTATTAATTGAAATTTTGATGCTAAACCATTATCAAAGGTATCATGGATGTATCTTAGACCTTTATTTCACCAATGAACCATGGTTGGATAGCTTTCTTGGTTAAACGATTTGAAATTGGGAAATGAAAGTCAAAAGGCAGATTGCCTTAGAAATTTTCCTGAACTTTGGTTGACTAATTATCTATCTTTCCGAAGGTATTTTTCCATGAAATTTGATAGGGCGGTACCTCTCATATAGGAGTAAAGTACTGCCAATTTTGGTACCAATCCAAATTCGTTTCGATACCCAATTAAATTTCTAGTGTTGGAGGTTCAAATCTGGAAATTCTTCTCCAGTCTTGAATTTCCCCAACTTTGAGCTACCGTATCTCGGTACTCGAAACTCCGATTCTTGATCCGCTTGTTTTGTTATAAACCTCACTTGCAACACTACTTGAGTTACAAATTTCAGAGGCCGGTTTGCAATGTGTGAATCGTGCCGAATTTTCAAAATTGGCCGAAATCCAACTTAATTCTGTCTTGTACGCCGAATCTGTACTTTCAAGCTCATTTTTGAGTACTTTCCACTTAAATTCATGGAAAGGTGTCTTCTAAGAACTTTTATCACTTTCCAAAAGGTTTCCAACGGTATAAAGTTTTCCAGTTTTGGACTTATATCGAGAGAGATACGAATTTTCAAAGATTTAAGATAAAACTGAAATTTCTTAATTTCCAAGGCAAAGGAGTTTTTCCAAAACTCTTAATTTTCTTAGTATTATTCAAACGTTTTGCCGTCGATTTTCATGATAAAAACTCAAATAATATTGTACATAATAAAAGGCAAGCTGAACCTCGATTTACGAGTAATTGAGGTTCCTTTTGTGAAATAATCTTTAGATTGTACTAGAGTACAATCTTCCTTGATAAGTGGGTTAATTGTGTCATTATCCGCTATTAATTGCCAGGCGCGCAAGGAGACCTTCAAGAGGATCTCACCGTGGACACTTGAACTCCCAGAAAATAATTCTTATTGAATTGCTCGGTGAGTGTCAAGTGTGTGAATCTTTGATACTTGCTTGTTTGTGGTAATTGTTGGAAGTTTTAAAAATAAGGGCGGGTGCGTACTTTATCGCACTCGTCCTAATTTCAAATGAATGATTGAAATGTATTGAATGAATGAAATGTATTGAATGAATGAATGAAATGCAATGTTATGTTATGATTACATATGTCGTTGGAGTGAACCTCCTCGACTTTCAAATGAATGGGGGACGCCCAAACTCATAGGCCGACCTTGGACTCGAGCCGGCAATGGGCTTGGTCGGGAACTTGGGCGAGCCATGAGATATATAAGTTCGACCTAATGAGAGGTCTTGCTTGGCATACTCGTGGAGTATCGCCTTATAAATGACTTGTGGGCCCTTGAGGTGTACGGTGGACGGAGGGAAGTAAGTGGTGATCTACGGAAATGGAAATACCGACCCGGTTGACAGGAGGGTCAACGCGGGAAGGTATACGAATGACATCGGCAGATCGAGTGGAACTTAGCTCCTGAGAGCTACTATATCCTTGAATTGTTTCTGATTATTTTTCCTGTTCGAATGATTGATTATTGAAAGGACATGGTTTTATTTATTAAATTCGGGATTGCTATTTGAACAAAGTGCTTGCATGTGTGTTCTTGGCCTCACGAGCGTTCAGCTCACCCTATAGATTTGTTTTCCTTAACAGGATTGGACTTGGAGAAATGTTGGAGAAACCCCTCTTGGCGTACTCTTGTTTTAGGGTTTCCGTTGCACTTTGGGGCTAGACTTGTGATTGATGTATATTTTGAATATTGATGTATTTCGAGATTTCAATGTAATGATTGGGCAGATGTTGAATATTGATAAGCTTGAATGCTTACGCACTGATTGTATTTATGATATTTAATCGTAACGTCTAGTATTGTATTAAGCTTGGACAGAAATTGCTTGAGTCCTGGCGAGAGCTGGGCAGGCGTCCCGCGGATACCCTTTGGTTCGCCTTAGGGAGAAGTGGGGGCGCCACACTTGTTTATGATGTATACATGTTATATGGATAGTGTAGAAAGTTTCGTTGAAAAATAACATGATTTGGTCGGTCAAATGTGTTGATTTCCAAAGTATGGCAGAACTGGAAAATTTTCCCGGATTGCCCAGGCAGTCTTGTTGTTTCGGCTATAACGTTTTACTCCGATATCGAAATCGAGTGTCGTTTATGGCACTGGAAACTAGATATTCCCAGCTTTCTATTTGTATAAAATTCACATCCTGGTTCCACTTGTGAGCCAAACCATTCATTTGAAGTTTGCTGTCCTGTTTCATTGGTTCACTACAGGGCAGAACATGAACTACAAATTGATGCTCAAATGTGAGCTAGTTGTGGACGGATTTTGAAAATGATTTCTTCTGAGAACTTGTATCTTTATGAATCTACTTCTCAACGCCACCAACTACGCTCAATTCCAAGTTAAATTGAGTGAGATATGGCCAAATTACAGACCTGGATTTTTGCTTGAAAATCCTCTTTTGGCTAGTTAAATGGCCTAACTTGATTTGGAACTTGTTGTTTTGGAAAATTTGATGTCCAACATCTACCAAACTTTATATTAGATTTTCCTTGGACTTTGTTTCACAAATAAACCAGATTTGGGTTGGTTGCATTGGACAAAATGTTTAAAAAGGAAAGAAGAGCTAGAAGACAGTTTTGCCTTGGGAAACTTCTTGAACTTTGATGGTTTAGTTAACTACCTTCCCGTGTGAATTTTCCAATGAAATTTGATAGAGGAGTAGTCCTTATATGGAGGTTTAATTGTACAAAATTTGGTGATATTCTAAAACCATTTTCATATGCAAATGATGTCCCGAAATTGCTCTTCGAATCTGGAAAATTTTTCCTTTTCTCTTAGCCGAATGACCAATCTTGACTTGGGACTTGTTATTTCGAAATTCTTGGTGTTAATCACCTAAGAAAATATATCTTGAATGTTACTTAGACATTGTCTACACAAATGAACCATGTTTGAAAATATTTCATTAGCCAACTGATTTAGAAAAGGGAAATGGTAGCACAAGGCAGCTTTGCCTTGAAAATTTAGAAACTTTCGTGACTTTGTTAACCGACTTCCCGCACGTATTTTCCATGAAATTCAACAGAAGAATAGCCCTTATATGGTAGTGTAATACTGCCAAATTCGGTGCCATTCTGAGTCCATTTCAATGCTTAACCAAAGTCCCAAAATTTGTGATTTGAACCTGGAAATTGCCTAAAAGTTTCGATTTTTCAGCAACTTTGAGATACTATATCTTGGTGCTCAAAACTCCATTTCTTGTTCCACTTGTTGTGTTTTAAACTTTTTTTACAACTCTAATTAATTTCCAAATTTCAGAGGCTGGTTCACATTGTGTGAATTTTGCCAAATTTCCGAACTTTGCCGAAAACCAACTCCGAAACTGCCTCGCAAGCCAAAACATCAACTTTGAGACAAATTTTGAATATCTTCTATTTGGAATCATGGAAAAGTATCTTCTAGAAACTTTTAGTACTTTGAAAGTATTTTCCAACGGTACCAAATTTTTCAATTTTGGACTCATAGGGAGTGAGATCTGATTTTTCAAAATTTGCTTGCCGAATCTGAAATTTTCGAACTTAAAGGAAATTAAGGGTTTCGAACTCTCCATTTTCCTCCGATATTGCTAGACCGTTTTACGCTTGATTTCAAAGGCGAAAATTAGATTTCTCTTGTGTTTTGGAAACCCACTTCCGAGCCCCGATTATAAATAATTAAGGCTCAATTCTTGAATTCTCCTTAGATTGTACACTAGTACAACTTTCTTTGATAAGAAGGGGTTCTAAGTGATAGTGTATAATAATTGATGATTATTTGTTCAGGCGTCAAGGGGACCTTCAAGAGGGACTCGGAACGGACGCCTAAATACTTGTTTGAGCGCTTACTCACTTGTTTTGACTAGGTGAGTGTTCCATATAGGAGTACGTAATTTGAATAAATCTATGACACGCTTATTCCATGATCATTAAGTGTTAAGTGCTACATGTTAAGTATTTACCACACTCATGCATATTTAAGTAATGTATATTTGAATTACCCGACATGAAATACTAGAATTGCATATTTATGTGATGTATTTAAATAATTAATTATGCTATGGCTGCATAAGTCGGTTGGAGTGAATCTCCTCGACTCTTAAGTGGTAAAATTGGGAAACGGCCAATGGCGGCCTATCAAAATGATTAATGTCTACCAATTAACCGTGATTACCACCGTTAATCGTCAACTGTTAACCATTAACCGTCAACCGTCAACTGTTTACCGTAATTACTTACCGTTTTCCTATCTACTTGATTACCTGGTACTTGATTACTTGATTACCATAAATTACATGTTCACATGAAATTATCAAATATTGCTTACGTGTTTATGTGTTAATTGTTGCTAGTAATTGCTCATATGAAATTGTCCACCATTTTAAGGCGAGTGTGTACTTTATCTCACTCGACCTACAAAAAGAGTAAATTTTTACTGTTCACCAAGTTATTTGATTACTTGTGCATGTTGTAAGCTCTAAGCTGAACTTGGGCCCTGCCCATGGTTACTGATCTACTCGAGCCAGGACTGGGCTCGGTCGGGTAGGTTGGAATGCTGGGCCACCGTTTCGGTATACTTGAATATTACCACTGGAGGGATAAGGCGATGGCCAAACAGTACCATAGAGACCGGAAGTTATAAGGTGCAGTTGACTGAAATAGTTCCAATGGAACACCGTATCCTTTAATGTGTGTTTATTTTACATAATGATAACCGTTTCATGCAAATATGCTATACCTGTGATATGCTCAAATTACTCGTAGAATGATAAATGTTTCATGTTCATATATCAACGTGCAACCTTGAACCATACATGCGGTATGCTCAATTATTTGATTTATTAGAACTGCTAGAGTGTCTTGGAACTTCACTGGGTTGTGTAGCTCATTCCATGATTTTGTTTTCCTTAACAGGGTTTGAGACCAAGAATGCTGGTGAATAATACTAGATTGCTTTCTTTTGAAGACTTTAAGTTGTATTACAGCAGATGGCTGTAGTAAATATTCTTTTGGGGTTGTATTAAGTTTGAGAGCTGATTAATTGTAAGTGTGAGATATTTTGAAGTACTTTTATTATGTATTAAAGTTATTTGAAGTATTATTGAAGTATTCCAAGCTTTTGAATTGTGGATTGTAGTGAGTCTTGGCAAGAACTGGACAGGTGTCCTGCGGATACCCTTTGGTTTGCCTTAGAGAGAAGTGGGGGCGTCACACCTTTGTTGGACGCAATCAAACAAGTGCCAAAATATGCTAAATTTTTTGAAGAACTTGTGCGTCAACAAGAAGAAATTGAGAGGTGATGAGAGAGTTTTGATGGGGGAGAATGTTTCAGCAATGCTACAAAGGAAATTCTGCCCAAGTATGGAGATCTAGGTATGTTCTCCATTCCCTGTTGAATAGGAAATACTAAGATCAGAAGGTCATGCTAGATTTAGGAGATTCCATTAATGTGCTGCCAAAAAGTATTTATATCTCTTTAAATTTGGGACCATTAAAGGAAACAAGTATTATAATTTAATTAGCTGATCAGACTAATGCATATTCTGATGGGTTAGTATTTATGTCTCTTTAAATTTGGGACCACTAAAGGAAACAAGTATTATAATTCAATTAGCCGATCGGACTAATGCATATTCTAATAGGTTAATTGAAGATGTGTTGGTCTACATTAATGAATTAATGTTTTCTGCTAACTTTTATGTTCTTGACATGAATGATGAACGCTCTCCTAATCCATCACCTATTATACTAGGGAAACCCTTTTTGAGTACAACTCGAACAAAAAATTGATGTTAATTAGGGTACATTGATGATGAAACTTGATGGAGAAATAGCTCACTTTAATATTTTTGATGAAATGAAACATCATGTTAACTCTCATTCTATATTTGCTATTCATGTTGTTAATCCTACTGTGCAAGAATTTTCTGAGTTTAATTGCAGGGGTAAGTTGAAAGTTGTTGCGAACAAACATCATGAGTTGAAAGCAACTTATGATGTAAAAGTGGGTAGAAAGTTAAAGAGGATGGTTGCACTCAATGGCGATTTGGATCATGGAGGAATGCCACTGATTGGAAGAAAGTTCGAATTACAACCGGATTGAGAAATGATGCTTCAAATCTAACCAAAGACGTTAAAGAAAGGCGCCTATTGGGAGGCAACCCAATTCAATTTTAAGTTCACTTTTATTATTTTTAGTATTTTTATCTTAGGTTTCTTGTATTTTATGTGTTCAATTTTCATTTTGTTGTTTTAATGGTCAGAAGATTTTGATCTGACAAAGCATGTCCACGCCTAACTGACTAGAGAGCTCATGCTTCAATTTCAGAAATTCTAGAGAATGACTAGGCGACAAGACGTACACATGTCTTGAGAGCACGCTGAAACTCGCGTTGATTTCAAATCCACCATCAGAAAACTACAGACCAACAAGATGTGCCCACGTCTTGTTCCAACAACGGAGAAGTAAAAAAAATGACAAAAACAATCTTTTTATTTTTCCCTTTCTTTTTCCTTTTCTCTTGCTTTTTCTTTCTTCTTTCTTTCTTCCTTTCTTTCTTCTTTCTCTCTCCTCTTTCTTTCTTTCTTTTCCTCCTTTTCTTTCTCTGGTGAAATGATAGATGGCTCCCTAATCGTGACTAGAGTCTTCTCCGTTGCTCCCCACCACTACGAAGACGCTGGTCTCCATCATCGATTGTCACCCATCTGCACATCCCCTACCATAGTTTTTTGATGCTGAGTTGTAGCACCTACGTGCATGAGATCTCTAAATGGATTTCCGGTTAGCCAATATTGAGCTCCACATGTCCAAGATGACTTCAAATTTGGTGGTATATTTTCACCATGTAAGTTTCATGCATTCCTTTGCCCCTCATCTGTAGCTGTCTGCTTCGTCTTCAGGGAAGTTCATTATCCCCTTCCTCTTCTTTTAATTTTTTTTTAATTTCTTACATTAGGGACAATGTAAGGTTTATTGCACTTTTTGTTAAAATTTTTGAAGTTCCTTTTAGTTTTGTCATTTTTATGCATGTTTGGTGGCTATCTATGATCAAGAATGGCTAAATATCTCAAATTTTTTTCATTGCTAAGGTTTTATAGTCTAAAAGGTCAAGTATGACATGGTTGGGTCTAAGGCTAACTTTTTGGTAAATATTGAAAATTTTGTGACATTTGTAATTTTTGGTCAACTTTTCTAAATATTGTAAATAACATTTTTCATATAAAGTGGTTCAACTATTAATCTTAGTTCTTCATGTTTGGAAAATGAAGTAGATTGGTGTAGTTTTTAATTGTATTTTGTGCTTAATTGTAAATCAGGTTTAGCTATACTTCATTAGTTATCGCTGCCTAGTAACCGGGAGTTTCACCAAAAGTGTCGCCTTTTGTGTCAAGCAATGGTGATAGCTATGAGCATGTGATCCTAAAACAATAAGAGCTGAGCAACCGAGTTCTTTCATTTGATAGATGTCAGAGTTCACGTCAAAAGGTTTGAATGGCTAAGAACTAAGCATTTCCCCTGAAAAAAATTAATTACGAAAAAAAACTCAAGTGTAGGGAGTATCTTAGAAAAAGGTTGTGCTAATAGTAAAAAATGAAAAGTGTGTATGAAAGTGAAAATACGTGGATGGTTACATTAGCCTGCTGATTCATGAGTTTTAATATTGAGATTTTACTTAATAGTCGAACCATTTGCCAATTGATTGTTGGGTGAATATGTTTTCTTCTTAGATTAGTTAGTCAGGAATTGGAAAAGTCCTTGGCTTTAAAAACTAACCGGAGAGATATTTCCTGGAGTCTAGCTACTAATCTTTGCCATGTGTTTTAATTGTACCCGACTAATAGATAATTTGAATAATAGCTATTATTTGAATTCAATTATTTAGTATTGCTTGATTGTTGTTCTTATGCTTGAGGACAAACATGGCTTAGGTTTATGAAAAATTGATAGGGTGCATAATTGCTGTTAATTTTATGAATATTTTCCCTCAATTTATTCACCAAATATTGTATTATTGAATGGATTCTACTTATTCGGTGCTAATTGTAGGGAGTGGAGCAAAAAGTGATAAAAGAGGTGATTTTCCAAGAGTTGCTGTCAAGTCCAAAAACGTGGGATTTGCGTGTAAAAGTTTCCTAATCCGAGTTGGATTTCGAGCAAGGTAGTTGGCTGAATATTAAGAGACTTTCTCTTTTCTGTCGCGCCCCACTTTTGATAATAATGTGTGGTGTAGTGTGTGAAATGTGAATGTGTGTGAAAGTGACAAAATAAAAGGCCGTGGGATTGTGAAATGCGACCGTTTGGCCAAATAAAGTTCAAAAAGGGTTTTTGAGATAAAAATGGAGTCGCCACTTGATATAGAGTTAGGGTGTACCAAGTCACCCAAAAATGATTTTTTGTTTTTGAACGAAAAAGTAAACAAACCCTTTTTAAAGAACTTTTGAGTCTACGTAACCAAAGAAAGGGATCGGGGGTCACATTTGATAAGAGAGAAGGCAAAGGCAAAGCCTAAGGCACTCCCTCACCCTAGCCAAAGCTAGTTGTGTGACTTAACCCCACTTTTCCTAATTATTCTACCCAAGGTATGTATCGCATGTTGGATATGACTAATGGATGCGAAAAGGAAAAAAAATGCAATCCTAAATCTAAAATGTTTCTTATGAGGTTTTTTGGTCCTAACCACATGAATTGTAGTGGCCAATAAGGAAAGCTGTCATAGAAGTCGTGATTAATGCAAATGAGGACTCAAATATGTGCAAGTGTGAAAATGTATGAAGGATGCAAAATGCAAATAAAAAGGTAAGTGCAAGTGTGCGAATGTAAGAAAAATGCATGTGTGCACATGTAAAGAAAATGTATGTGTGCCAATTGAGAAAGTAAGGGTGGTTGTGTGCAGGTGGATGAAAATAGGATAGTAGATATATAAGTGCAATTTGAGGGCCATTTGTGAGGTAGAAAAATGAATAAGTGATAGGAAGAAAGTGGTGAGAAAGTATAGATTGAGAAAAGTCTAAGTAGTGAGAAAATGTGACTAAAATAGTGAGGAGGTGATAAAAAGAATGCAAGTGTATGACCCTAAGGGAATGCATCAAGTCGGGCACGGGAAGGACTCCTAACTTTACGACTTTGATTTTCCCTTGGATTAGAAGGAAGAACTAGCGTGCTAAGGCTATTTTGTAGCCACACTCGCTCGTTTCCCTTTTCGAAAGGGGATTCTCAAGCAAATGTACCCTATAACTAGCATGAGATGTAAAAACCTAAAATGTGGGAAAAAGGATTGGAGGAACATGCCAAATGATAAAAACTAAGAAAAATGCATGAAATGTAGTGAACATGCAGGTATGCACTAACGAAAAGGAAATCCCTAAGGGTCTAGCGTTGGACTAGCCCTTTCTATGAATTCCTAACAGAATAATGAGCCACAACTAGCATTGAACTAGTGTGGTGACGTACATTCATCCATCACATTCATCTACGACTATAGAAAGCAAGTAGACGTGCCAAACACTCATAAACACATAGCACATAACACTTAGCATGATCGACTAGATGCAAGAACCTAATAAAGCAAGTAACACAAAGCAATAAAAGCAAGCAATCAAGCTAATGAACCTATTACATTTGCTAGCTAGGCACACGTCTTCAATAGGTCTTCATCAAGTGCTTTCCAAGCCCTATCTATTACAAGCCAAGAGGTGTACACATACCCCATAAATAAATAAAAGAATGACTTAATAAAAGCAAAAGTAAATGAAATAAATGAAAGGAATCAAGGAAGGGCAAGGAAAGCAAAGTAGACATGCAATTCTCACTTAGCACGTTGGATCACATAGGAGAGACAGAAGGATTAAAAGAGATTATACCTCCCCCTTTTGTGGTGCTAATAAAGTGGACAAGACTTAAATTGGGCTAAAGTCACCAAATAACGGGATAAATTGGGCTAAAACCATTCAAAGCAAAGGGTTAATGCACCAATTTAATGATAAAATGTAAATAAGACAATCGGAATCCATCAAACAGCGAATCCTTCCTCACTTGCAACTTAAAAATAATCAAGTAATGCATAATTTCCAAGCAAAAGTGAAACCTTGACCAAATTTCTAAAATAGCCAAAAGGCTAAAGACCCAATAGCAACCATTAATCAATCAACCCAAGGCCAATTGAAACGTTTTAAGAACTTTAAAGGTCAAGTAACCAATTTATTTAGGGAAATTAAAGAAAATAGGAAAAACACAAGCTCATTTAGACTCAAAGTTCACCAATTCATGCATTAAATACAACCTAACAAAACATGGTAATTAATGAAAGCAAACAAACAATCAAGCAACCAAAATTGAAGCTTCCAAGGACTCAATTGCGAACATTAGACAAGCACTCAAGCCTAATTAAACATTTTTAAGAGCTTCAAGGGTCCAAGGGCAAAGAAAAAGTCAAGTAAAGGTTAAAATGCAACTACTTTAGGACCCGATTGGAAGAATTTAAAACATTATTGGGCCTTTATAGAACAAAGGGGGACTTGAGGGGTCAAAGTGCAAATTTCAAAAGCATTTTCATGCATGCAGCGAGAGCTGAAGCTTTCATTACTTCTGCAATTTTCCTGCTGCAATTTTGCAACTCTACTCACGCGACTTCTCACAACAAATGCAACAAGCTCACGGGTTTATCAACTCAAAACCAATAAATGTCTCAAATCGTTTAGTTAGCATAATCTGGACAAAGCTCTTGATTTTGCATGCAAGTTACGAATGAATGAATTTCTACAAAAACCAAGGAACAAACTTCTTCAACCGAAAGAGAAGGCTGTTGCAGATGCATTTTCCAAATGCAGAATTAAGCCCAAAAACACGGCTTTGTTCAAAACAGAAAATGTTAACCAAAATCATAATGTGAAACTAAACCACAAGGCCAAAACTTTTAACATCAAACAAGCAAAAAACATAACAGGAACTGATGCAATCTTCTTGGTTCATGCAAATGGTTCGGCTACCTTCAGTAGAGCAAAGACGGCAACTTCATTTAGCCATTTTTCATTCAAACTCCAGCGTTTCAGATTCAGATAATGAAATATATCAAGGACCCACACAAACACTAACTAATCAGATTCGATCATGCACCATTAGATGACAGAAAGACACAGGCTAGGAACCAGATTTCCGCTCGTTTAATACCAGGGCCCATCTAAACTTGGACATTCTGCCATGAGCAGAATCGTTGCAACAAAACAAAGCTAAACTGGGTTTGACAAAAATATTTTAAGTTCAAACAAATTGCACCCAAAAATCTTCAACAGGTTGCTGGATGAATCACGCAAACAAAAGGAAATCAGCAGGACAGAATGAATGCATCTGTCCGACATGATCAAAGAAACGACAAAGGACTTTTCTTTTAAAAGAAAAATACAAAAACCAACTACACCAAAGGTGAGCTTAGCCGTGAAAGTTTCCAACTTTTCATCTCCTTTTCCTTTTTTTTTTTACAACAATCAAATAGGGAACTTGTCAAACCACAGTTATGATCATTTAACAAACGCAGCCTGCCAAGCCGATAGCAATCATGTTAACAAGTAAGGAACCCATGTTCTAGTTGAGAAGAAACAAACGAGAGAAGGGTCTAGGATTACCTCCTTTGCTGTCTTTTGGAATCAAACCACCGTGGATATACTGGGATGAGTAAAAATTCGCCGGATCCAGCTCGCAAACTCTGATGGAAGGCTGTGAAGCTCCAATCTTCAGGTCCGCAGCCTCCTCCTTTTCTCCCGTAGCCTTCATTTTGTATTCTTTCTCTAACTCAGCCGCCACTAGCTTCTCCTGCTTTCACAGCCCAGAACCCGCTCGTGGGTTTCCTTCTTTTTCCTTTCGGTGGATTTCTCTCCCAGTTCAGCCCGTCTGGCTTTCCCTTTTTCTTCTGCCCAGAAAACCTCTTTATTCCAGCCGTTAGATCCTCCTTACCATCCCTCTCTTCTCTCGGTTTCTACCTCTCCTCCAAATTCTTAGCAGCTATTCGGTTTTCCTTCTCTTTCTCAAACTCTCTCTCGATACCCTTAGCCGTATCTTTCTCTTGGCCTTTCCAGATTTTTCTAGCCGTCTCTCCCTGTATGTTCTCTCTCTTTTCCTTTAATCAGCCGCCAGCTCCCTCTCTGTCTCTTCCCACTCTTGCATCCCTTTCTTTTTATACGGGAATCACAACCCTAAACCTTCAGTCCTTTCTTCTATATTTGCAGCCAAGGGCTGCCCGAGCCCTTCTTTGCAAGCTTGCAGCCAAGGGCTGCCCGAGCCCTTCTTTGCAAGCTGCGAAAAAACGCAGCTTGCTGTCGCGTATTCCCTTTATTTATTTTTTTTGAGATTAATTAAAACAAAATTGATAATAAAAATAAATAACAAAAATAATTTAATTAACATTGGATAAAAATAAATAAACTAGAAACAACAAAGTTCAAATTCCATTTTCCATTTTTCTTTTTTCATTTTTCATCATTTTTCTTCTTTTCCCTTTTTTTTTCAAAATAACTTAATAAATAAAAATGCCAAAAGATTGAATTTAAAAAGAAATAAACAATTTTGTGAACAATTTGTCTTTTTTTTTTCTCTTTTTTTCATGATTTTTCTCTTTTTCCTCTTTTTTTTTTCCTTTTTTTCCTTTTTGAATTAGTAGATAAAATAAATGTTCGTAAACTAATTAAAATAAGAGACACGAAACAGGAATCAACTAAAATAAACCTAAAATTGAAACAAATAAATCTCAAATTAAACTAATTAAATAAATAAATAAAATTCAAAACCAAAATTTTGGTGTCTACAGTTTGCCCCTCTTTGTCTGAGTTTTGGAAAAACTTGAGACAAAGAAATAGACACCAAATACTTACCTGTGTTATTTGGCTGCAAAATGATTCCAACGAACAGGAATTCTAAAACGGGACTGACCTGAACAAGCTTTAATAATCATGGGACTGACCCGAATAAAATTTAAATAATGGGACTGGCCCAAATAAAGTGAAAATCATGGGACTGGCCCGAATAAAACGAAAATCACGGAACTGACCCGAATAAAATGAAAATCATGGGATTGACCCGAATGAAATGAAAATCATGGGACTGGCCCGAATAAAACGAAAATCATGGGACTGACCCGAATGAAATGAAAATCATGGGGCTGGCCCGAATAAAACAAAAATCATGGGACTGACCCGAATGAAATGAAAATCATGGGACTGACCCGAATAAAACGAAAATCATGGGACTGACCCGAATAAAATAAAAATCATGGGACTGACCCGAACAGGAATTTAAATGGGATAGACCCACGGGATAGACCCCGACAGAAATGTAAATGGGATAGACCCACGGGATAGATCCGGACAGAAATTTAAATGGGATAGACCCAAACAGAAATGTAAATGGGATAGACCCACGGGATAGACCCGAATTGAAATGTAAATGGGATAGATCCAGACAGAAATGTAAATGGGATAGACCCACGGGATAGACCCGGACAGAAATTTAAGTGGGATAGACCCAGACAGAAATTTAAATGGGATAGACCCAAACAGAAATGTAAATTGGATAGACCCACGGGATAGACCCGGACAGAAATGTAAATGGGATAGACCCAAACAGAAATATAAATGGGATAGACCCACGGGATAGACCTGGACAGAAATTTAAATGGGATAGACCCAAACAGAAATGTAAATGGGATAGACCCACGGGATAGACCTGAATAGAAATTTAAGTGGGATAGACCCACGTTCCAGCAACGGTGAAAAATGAAATGCTTACTGGCGGGACTAACCCACGCTCCAGTGGCTGTGAAAATGAAATGCTTACTGGCGGGACTAACCCTACGCTCCAGTAGCGATATAAATGAAATGCTCACTGGCGGGACTAACCCACGCTCCAGTGGCTGTGAAAATGAAATGCTTACTGGCGGAACTAACCCTACGCTCCAGTAGCGATATAAATGAAATGCTCTCTGGCGGGACTAACCCATGCTCCAGTGGCTGTGAAAATGAAATGCTTACTGGCGGGACTAACCCTACGCTCCAGTAGCGATATAAATGAAATGCTCACTGGCGGGACTAACCCTACGCTCCAGTAGCGATATAAATGAAATGCAAAATGAAGAACTGTATAAGACTTGTTTGAAAAATTATCTAAAAATTTGCCTCAGTGTGATGAATTGGTTAGTGGGATTAAACCTAAGCCTGCCCAATGGGATGTTGGCGGCTCGAAATCCAAGCCCAACGGGATGTTTGGAATGTTGGCGGCACGAAATCCAGGCCCAACGGGATGTTTGGAATGTTGGCGGCACGAAATCCAAGCCCAACAGGATCTTGGATCTTGTGAAGTTGGCGGCACGAAATCCAGGCCCAACGTGATCTTGTGAACAAGAAATTGAATTTGATTTGCCAAGAAACAAGAAATTAAACTTTGATTTTTTTATTTTTGACCTTTCTGAGTTTTTTTTTGAGAGAATCTTTTCAAAATAATTTGCCCCAATTTCCACCAATTATTAAACTGATCAATTGATTTGCCTTACGGCGTGGTTGCTCCTCCTTGAGGCCTTGATTCGTAAGATTTTGACTTACGCTCTTTCGTCGATTTCAACCATGGATACCTGCACAGGGGCTTACCAAAGTATGACATGCACTTGAATTTCAAAATGTTGCAACTACTATTTGTGACAGCCCCACTTTCCCCTAAGGCGAAGCAAAGGGGTTAGCGGACTGCCTGCCCAGCTCTCGCCAGGACTAACGGTTCAATTTACGTCGATATATTACGCTCCGGAACATAGCAATGCGCGCAAACAAGTCAAAATCACAAAATAAAAAAAAACGAAAATTCGAAACCGAAATGAACAGTAAAATCCACGTCAGAATCCGGCCGGATACAAGGCCGAGAGCAAACCCCAAAATTTCATTTTTCCATTGCAATCCAGCCGGCAATCCGGCCAAGATTCCGGCCGGATTGTCTGGCCGGATACTGGCCAGAGAGCAACTGGCCAGATTTCATTTTTTTCCCAGGCAATCCGGCCTGCAATCCGGCCAGTTTCTGGCCGGATTCCTGGCCGAATTCGGCACTGTTCATCTTCGCCAAAATTTTCCTTTTCCGTTTGAAAGTCGTGGTGATCCGAAATCCATCCAAACATTTACCAAACATATATATACATTGAAAACCAACCTTTACAAGCCAAACGGCCTACCAAAGTATCCATTTAGTTCATACATATACAAGTAGCCATTTACACACCAAACATTGGTGGAATCAAAGCACTTAGGGTTTTCACCCTCAAGGAGCTTATTCAAAAATACATATACATGAGCTCAACTTGCATCCAACTATCATAACCTTTCCAAAAGTGTTCATTTTCCTGTAAGAAAAACAAATAACACGGAATGAGCTAAAGCCCAGTGGTATACCACTACATAAGCAACCAAAGTCACATAAGCATAGCCAATCACTTAAAGTACACGATAAGCAATGAAGTACAACGGTAAAAGGATACAGTCGGCTCTCAAGAGCCCATTTCCACGCTTGCAATCTTGATCCAACCTCATTGACCCTCCGTCAATGTTAAAAGTACCAAACCGTAGACCGCACTTTACTTCCATTCCTTCCACCCAACATACCCCAACCGGGCCCGCACTCCAATTCAGTAGCTTTTGGTAATACTCGAGTATACCGGAACCAAGGGTCTCATTACCACAAGGTTCCCCAGTACAGTCCCCGTGGCATGACAATTTTCACGACCAAACCCTCGCCGGCTCGATCCAATTGACTACCAAACGGGGTTGAGCTCAGTGATACAGTAAAGCCGTTGGATACTCGTCCAAACGACACCAAATCAGTTTCCATGAATGGAATGCAGTATCTCATATAACCAGTGCAGTATTTCAGTAAAACAATTAATAGCCATGAATGGAATCACAAGGGGTGAGGGCGGTCAAGTACACCCTCACCTCAACCACTTCCAATAACCAATTAAGCCTTCAAGGCATCAAATACACATAGAACAAAGCCACATTATAACAAGTAAGTGAGTAGTATACTCACCAAGTGAGAAAGTGGTGTTTCATGCACCAAGATCACCAAGACGTCGTGAGCTACCGTCACGCCCTAAAACATGTAACACATACAATGAGACTCGAGAACGAGTCACGAAACAATGCTAAACACAACCCCAATAGGGTTTCATATGCATAAATAAGCATGATAGCAAACCAGAAATTAGAATTAGTAATGGTCTTGGCCCCGAATAGGAAAACTGTTTTGCCCTTATTATGCGGTAATGGCGTCAAATTCACTACGGTTATCGGATGGGGGTGTAAGACCCACCGTTTCGAAGCTATGAAACAGGGCTACCAAAATGTAGAAGGTCACTCAATCCAGTTCCTAGCTTAACTAGGTTAAAAATGCCAAATACTAAACCAAAATGACCAAAAAAGGTTTGCAAATCACACAAAACTGTAATCCGTATAACTCAGTCCATACAAGTCCAAATGCCGAAATTCCAAAGGGATATGGTAGCTAAGACATCCAGCTACAGTTCATCAGAAGACACCAACAACAAAATCCAAACCAAAACCAGTCAAAATGGCCAATTACCAGTACAGTTTTCGCATTCTGCCCAAAGCAGAACAGCTACAGTAATTTCATCATAACTCATTCTACAATAATCCAAATGACCTGAAATTTTACAGGCACCTCAAAAACAGCAATACCTACAACTTTCATGTTTTGATCAAAGTCAAATTCGGCCTCTAACCCTATGATCCAAAACCGGACAGAATTAGGGGTTTATGAACCCTAACTTTTCAATTTTCACACCAAATCCAAAATTGGTTGCATTTGGCAACAATTCACACCTACAAGAGTCATTATAGTCCATTGCCAATCATCCAAGATAGCCACAACATCCCATTCATATTAAACCAGAAAATTCATCATAAAATGGAAAACTTCACCAAATCACTTCAAACCAAGATAAAAACCAGAAATTTCAGCACTTTAATCACTAATAAGCATAACTTAAGCTTCATAAGGTGTAAGAGGGTGTTCAAGCTTCACTTACCAAGAAACAAGAGAGAGGAGGGTATTGGACACCTTAAACCTTCAAACAAGCTTCACTAAAGCACTCACTATCACTAAAAGGAAAGATTTTATGGAGTGGAATTGGATGTAACAAATGTTTTTGGGTGATTTGCACCAAGTAGAAGCTTGAAAGTTGAAGAAATTTCCTTCCTTCCTTGCTCAAGGTGGCCGGCCAACAAGAGGTAAGAAAATGGTGAATTCTGGTGAATTTTTGGATATTTAATCTTTTGGTCAAAAAAGTCAAAAATGTGAATAGTGTTTCTTAAAGTCCATCCAATGAGGAGGTGACACTTGTCACCTCCATAAATGCATTCTTATCTTTCTTTCTTCTCTCACATCAATCATTTCACACACTCTACTTATCTCTTAACACCCGATAAATTTTACACAGTATGCGAAACTTAACCTTATTGGCCGAATTTTTCCGAACTTTTCGCACTAGTGGGTCCCACATCCAATATATAATCTTAATTTTCTAAAAACTCACCAATACTAGAAAAATCATCTAAAAACTTTAATTGCTCATAAAATCCACCCAAAAAATATTTCTAAGCCAGAAATACAAAAATTATGCAATTAAAGGAACTAAAACCCTAGGAAAATAATTAGGGTTTTACGGGTTCTCACACTCTCTCCCCCTTAAAAGAATTTCGTTCTCGAAATTTCTCACCTTAATTCCCGAAAAGGTTTGGGTATTTCTTTCGCATTTCCTCTTCCATCTCCCAGGTAGCTTCCTCAACTCCGTGGTTCCTCCACAGCACTTTCACTAGCGGAATCCGCTTATTTCTGAGTTCTTTGACTTTTCGATCGAGTATTTCGACTGGTTTCTCTTCATAGGCCAGTGATTCATCCACTTCGATATCCTCCGGTTGCAATACATGGGATGGGTTAGGATGGTACTTCTTTAGCATCGAGACGTGAAACACATCGTGGATTCGAGAGAAACTGGACGGTAGCTCCAATCGATACGCGACCACTCCAATCCTCTGAAGGATCTTGTAGGGTCCGACGTACCGCGGTTGAAGCTTCTTACCTTTACCCGTTGTAAGACTTCGTAAGGGTGTGATCTTGAGAAATACGTAGTCTCCAACTTCAAACTCCAAGTCTTTTCTTCGGTTATCCGCGTAGCTCTTTTGGCGACTTTGGGCAGTTTGGATTCGTTGCCGTATCAACTTGACCTTCTCGTGAGCCTCTTCCATCCATGGAATAGTTGTCGGGTCCAGTGCTTTCTTTTCGCCCACTTCGTCCCAGTAAATCGGTGAGCGGCACTTGCGTCCGTAGAGAGTTTCGTACGGAGCCATTTGAATTGACGAATGGAAGCTATTGTTATATGCAAATTCGACTAAGGTCATGTGCTGACCCCAGTTGCCTCCAAAGTCCAGAATGCACGTTCGTAGCATGTCTTCGAGAGTTTGAATTGTCCGTTCTGACTGGCCATCCGTCTGAGGATGACAGGTAGTGCTCAAATTGAGTTTAGTCCCCAAGGTTTCTTGAAACTTCTGCCAAAACCGAGATACAAATCGTGGGTCCCGGTCAGAGACAATGCTCACAGGCACTCCGTGTAGCCTTACAATTTCATCCATGTACAATCGGGTCAATTTGTCCATTGAGTACTTCATGTTCACCGGCAAGAAATGGGCCGACTTGGTTAATCGGTCAACGATCACCCAAACGGCATCGTGCCCTCTTTGCGTCCTTGGTAAACCGGAAACGAAATCCATTGTGATGTTTTCCCACTTCCACTCGGGTATCTCCAAGGGTTGTAACAGACCTGACGGTTTTTGATGCTCTGCCTTCACTTGCTGGCAAATGAGACATTTCTGCACGTATTGAGCGATTTCCCTCTTCATATTGTCCCACCAATAAGTTCCCTTCAGGTCTTGATACATTTTGCTGCTACCCGGATGGATTGTATACTTGGACCTATGAGCTTCCTCCAGAATTTCCTCTTTCAACAACTCTTCCTTCGGTACTCCGATTCGGTTCCGATACTTCAAAAGACCCTCAGGACTCAAATTGAAGTCCATTGTTTCTCCCTTTTCCAACTTCTCTCTCCACTTCCGTACCATCAAATCCTCGCCTTGCGCCTCTTTTATACGTTCCAGTAGAGTGGAGGTCACCCTTACATTGCTAAATATCACCTTATGACTCCCAAGACAGGGCTTCCACTCACACACGGATTCTAGCAAATCCCACTCCTTAATCATTAGCCCTGCCACTTGCACTTTACGACTCAAGGCATCTGCTACCACATTTGCCTTTCCCGGATGGTAATTGATCGTACAGTCGTAATCTTCCAAGAATTCCATCCACCTTCGTTGCCTCATGTTTAATTCCTTCTGGGAGAAAAGATATCTAAGACTCTTGTGATCCGAATACACTTCGAAGGTCACCCCATATAGGTAATGCCTCCACTTTTTCAGTGCAAAGACCACTGCGGCTAATTCCAGGTCGTGAGTCGGATAGTTCTGCTCGTGAAGCTTCAATTTCCTAGAGGCAAATGAAATCACATTTCGGTTCTGCATCAAAACACACCCTAAGCCTTCTCGCGATGCGTCCGCATAAACCGCAAACCCGTCCACTCCATTTGGCAACACTAGGACCGGAGCCATGGTCAATCTTTTCTTTAGTTCCTGAAAACTTGTTTCGCATCGGCCGTTCCAGATAAACTGGCCATGCTTCTTCGTCAGATCAGTTAGAGGTCCTGCCAGTTTGGAAAAATCCTTAATGAACCTTCGGTAGTACCCAACTAGCCCTAGAAAGCTACGAATTTCCGTGGGGGTTTCTGGCCTTTTCCAATTTGTCACGGCCTCAACCTTCGCCGGGTCCACCGAAATACCTTCATGAGAGATCACGTGCCCTATAAATGCCACTTTCTCCAACCAGAACTCGCATTTACTAAACTTGGCGTATAGCTGATGTTCCCTTAATGTCTGCAACACCACTCTCAAATGCTCCTCATGCTCCTTGCGTGACTTAGAGTAGACCAAAATATCGTCAATGAACACCACGACAAATCGGTCCAGGTAGGGTTTAAAAACCCTATGCATTAAGTCCATGAAAGCGGCGGGAGCATTAGTCAGTCCAAAGGGCATAACGGCGAACTCGTAATGCCCGTATCTTGAGTTGAAGGCAGTTTTCGGAATGTCCTCCTTCCTAATCAACAACTGATAGTACCCTTGTCGGAGGTCCAACTTCGAGAAGACCACTGCTCCTTGCAGCTGGTCAAACAACTCATCGATGTGGGGTAGTGGATACTTATTCTTGATGGTCACGTTGTTCAGCCCCCGGTAATCAATGCACATCCTCAACGTTCCATCCTTTTTCTTCACAAATAGGACCGGAGCTCCCCAAGGAGACTCACTCTCGTGAATGAATCCCCGCTCCAAAAGGTCTTGCAATTGCAACTTAAGCTCTTTAAGTTCTGCAGGCGCCATTCGGTAAGGGGTTTTCGAGATAGGTGCGGTTCCAGGTAAAAGATCTATTTCGGAATTCTATATCTCTTTCCGGAGGTAAAGCCACTAACTCATCAGGAAACACATCCGGAAATTCCCTCACTACGGCCACGTCTTTCACTTTTAACTTATCCGTAGGGGTATTAATTAGAAAGGCCAAAAATCCTTGCGCCCCTCTACTTATCAGTTTCCTAGCTCGAATGCCCGAAATTAGAGCAGATGAGGCTAACCTACCCCTTATATCTAATCTTAAGGTTGCCTCGCCAGGAATGCGAAATTCTACTACTTTCGTTTTACAATCCAGTTGGGCGTTATATTTGGCTAGCCAGTCCATACCCAGAATCACATCATACCCCTTAATGGACAAGCTAATCAGGTCTCCTAAAAATCTCCTTTCACCTACCCAAACATCGCAATCCCTATAAACCATACTAGTCACCAAACGTTGATTCCCCGTAGGTGTACTAACTTCTAGGTCATATGATAAACTAGTAGGTTTTATATCGATGCCACACATGAAATCAGGGTTAACAAACGAATGAGTGGCACCAGGATCAATTAAAACTTTGGCAAAGCGGTGGAAAATAGGGATCGTACCTTCCACCACCTCGGAAGACTCTGGGACCTGATGGGGCTCTAAGGAATACACCCTAGCTGGCACCTTAGGTTTGGATCCGTCTCCCTTGGCTGGTCCAGTATTGGTCCTCGGCGGTAGTTGACTCCCCTTTCCGTCTTGTTTTAGGACCGGACAAGTAACTAGTTGATGGTCCGCACTTCCACACCGCAGGCACTTACCCTGTTTCCTCCAGCAATTATCCTCGGTGTGGTTTCTTTTCCACAATGCCCGCAGGGACCACGAGGTGCCAAAGCCGAGCCACTCTGAACGTTTCCCCTCGGTCCTCGCCCAGCTTGACTACCCTTGAACGGAGTCCCTCTGGCTGATCCGGACTGTCGACCACCACCCATGCCTCGTCCAAATTTGGAGGGAGTGCTCTTCTCACCCTGTCCAGAAGTACTCCCAGGAAAGCCACGCTTCTTGGCCTGGAAGTTTCGGACCTGTAGCCGTGCACTTTCCACTCGTTGGGCTTTCTCCATTGCCTCGCTAAAAGTAGTGATTTGAGCCGCCGCGAGGTCTTTCTGAATCTCAACGTTCAAGCCCTGAATAAAGCGCCTCACCCGTCGTTGCTCAATCATGATTAGTTCAGGCACGAATTTGGACAGGCGGGTAAACTGGCTCTCGTACTCCGCCACCGTTTGAGCCCCTTGCCGGAGCCGGATAAACTCGTCCTACTTCCTTTCCTGGACTAGAGGAGGGAAAAACTTTGCATTAAATTCTCGGATGAAGTTCACCCAAGTCCTCTATGTCTGCTCCCGTTCCCATTTCTGCCTAATTACGTTCCACCAGGAACGGGCAGCCCCCTCGAGTTGAAACACGACAAAAGTCACCTGCCGTTCGTCAGGGTAATGTAAAGCTGCAAAAATGTCTACCATCTTCTCAAGCCATTTCTCAGCAACATCAGGGTCGGGTCCCCCAACAAACTTTGGCGGGGAAAACTTTTGAAAACGTTCTAGAGCTCTATCTTCGCTCTCAATATGATGGCCAGGGTTTCCGGGGTTAGGGTTTGGGTTCTGACCCTGTTGTTGTACTTGTGCGAGTAGGTTTGTCATTTGCTGCATAGCGGCAGCTATTTGCACATTGGGGTCTATTTGGGGTTCAGGATTTGGTCCAGTAGAAGCTTCCCCCGTTTCCCTAACCGGTGCGGGTTGTCTAATACCGCGCCCGCGTCCCCGACCACTTCGAGTACCTTCCATAAGTCTCACTCGGTCTAGGCAAGAATACTAAACCAAAGGAATAACAAGACATATAAGTAACACGTAAACTTTGCACAATAACACATTTATACAGTCCAAACATAAGCACAAACACACATATATACAAGTCAAACACATATATACAATCAGTCAGTCAAGTACGGCCAAGGCACGTACGTACATAAACGATCCTCCCGAGGATAGGCCTACCACCACTATCCAAAAAGGTGCCTAGATATCATGGCTTAGTCGGTTGCCGGGGTCTGAGACCCAGGCGGTGGGGTAGACTCCTCCCCAGCCTCGGCCCCAACATACGAGGCCTCATCACTAGACTCCTCAAGCCCGTCGTCGCACAGGTTAAGGATTGCCTCAGCACGACCCCTGACCTTGCGAGCTCGCTTAACCTTGCGCTCGGATGCATCCCTCAGTTGGTCACATAGGTCATCAACTCTCTCCTCGACCTCATGCACGTCATACTCTAGCTCCATGATACGTGCGGCTTGCTTCTCATTGGTGGCCTTAACTTGAGTCACCTCAGCCTCCAAAGTAGCAACCGCAGCTTCCAGCTTAGTATTATCCTTGGCAAGTTCCTCGCGCTCCTTAGCCACCGACAAAACTAAAGCGTTCGGGTAAGCATAGGTCTCACGGCACTCACACCGTCGAAGGCGATTGGCCGGGCTCCAACGCACCACGGCCCCCTTCTGCCTGATCTGATACGGGATCACGGGGAGTGCTCTGGGAGGTCTCACTCCCGAAGGACTAGCACTAGGGTCACCACTCGCATCCATCCTATAGCAAAGGAAGAAATAACATGAATACACTTAATAGGCATAAACAATAGAATCCTCAAGTCAAGCATTCCTATAACACCCAGGCTAATTCAAACCTAGGCTCTGATACCACCTGTGACAGCCCCACTTTCCCCTAAGGGGAACCAAAGGGGTTAGCGGACTGCCTGCCCAGCTCTCGCCAGGACTAACGGTTCAATTTACGTCGATATATTACGCTCCGGAACATAGCAATGCGCGCAAACAAGTCAAAATCACAAAATAAAAAAAAACGAAAATTCGAAACCGAAATGAACAGTAAAATCCACGTCAGAATCCGGCCGGATACAAGGCCGAGAGCAAACCCCAAAATTTCATTTTTCCATCGCAATCCGGCTGGCAATCCGGCCAAGATTCCGGCCGGATTGTCTGGCCGGATACTGGCCAGAGAGCAACTGACCGGATTTCATTTTTTTCCCAGGCAATCCGGCCAGTTTCTGGCCGGATTCCTGGCCGGATTCGGCACTGTTCATCTTCGCCAAAATTTTCCTTTTCCGTTTGAAAGTCGTGGTGATCCGAAATCCATCCAAACATTTACCAAACATATATATACATTGAAAACCAACCTTTACAAGCCAAACGGCCTACCAAAGTATCCATTTAGTTCATACATATACAAGTAGCCATTTACACACCAAACATTGGTGGAATCAAAGCACTTAGGGTTTTCACCCTCAAGGAGCTTATTCAAAAATACATATACATGAGCTCAACTTGCATCCAACTATCATAACCTTTCCAAAAGTGTTCATTTTCCTGTAAGAAAAACAAATAACACGGAATGAGCTAAAGCCCAGTGGTATACCACTACATAAGCAACCAAAGTCACATAAGCATAGCCAATCACTTAAAGTACACGATAAGCAATGAAGTACAACGGTAAAAGGATACAGTCGGCTCTCAAGAGCCCATTTCCACGCTTGCAATCTTGATCCAACCTCATTGACCCTCCGTCAATGTTAAAAGTACCAAACCGTAGACCACACTTTACTTCCATTCCTTCCACCCAACATACCCCAACCGGGCCCGCACTCCAATTCAGTAGCTTTTGGTAATACTCGAGTATACCGGAACCAAGGGTCTCATTACCACAAGGTTCCCCAGTACAGTCCCCGTGGCATGACAATTTTCACGACCAAGCCCTCGCCGGCTCGATCCAATTGACTACCACACGGGGTTGAGCTCAGTGATACAGTAAAGCCGTTGGATACTCGTCCAAACGACACCAAATCAGTTTCCATGAATGGAATGCAGTATCTCATATAACCAGTGCAGTATTTCAGTTAAACAATTAATAGCCATGAATGGAATCACAAGGGGTGAGGGCGGTCAAGTACACCCTCACCTCAACCACTTCCAATAACCAATTAAGCCTTCAAGGCATCAAATACACATAGAACAAAGCCACATTATAACAAGTAAGTGAGTAGTATACTCACCAAGTGAGAAAGTGGTGTTTCATGCACCAAGATCACCAAGACGTCGTGAGCTACCGTCACGGCCTAAAACATGTAACACATACAATGAGACTCGAGAAAGAGTCACCAAACAATGCTAAACACAACCCCAATAGGGTTTCATATGCATAAATAAGCATGATAGCAAACCAGAAATTAGAATTAGTAATGGTCTTGGCCCCGAATAGGAAAACTGTTTTGCCCTTATATGCAGTAATGGCGTAAAATTCACTACGGTTATCGGATGGGGGTGTAAGACCCACCGTTTCGAAGCTATGAAACAGGGCTACCACAATGTAGAAGGTCACTCAATCCAGTTCCTAGCTTAACTAGGTTAAAAATGCCAAATACTAAACCAAAATGACCAAAAAAGGTTTGCAAATCACACAAAACTGTAATCCGTATAACTCAGTCCATACAAGTCCAAATGCCGAAATTCCAAAGGGATATGGTAGCTAAGACATCCAGCTACATTTCATCAGAAGACACCAACAACAAAATCCAAACCAAAACTAGTCAAAATGGCCAATTACCAGTACAGTTTTCGCATTCTGCCCAAAGCAGAACAGCTACAGTAATTTCGTCATAACTCATTCTACAATAATCCAAATGACCTGAAATTTTACAGGCACCTCAAACACATCAATACCTACAACTTTCATGTTTTGAGCAAAGTCGAATTCGGCCTCTAACCCTATGATCCAAAACCGGACAGAATTAGGGGTTTATGAACCCTAACTTTTCAATTTTCACACCAAATCCAAAATTGGTTGCATTTAGCAACAATTCACACCTACAAGAGTCATTATAGTCCATTGCCAATCATCCAAGATAGCCACAACATCCCATTCATATTAAACCAGAAAATTCATCATAAAATGGAAAACTTCACCAAATCACTTCAAACCAAGATAAAAACCAGAAATTTCATCACTTTAATCACTAATAAGCATAACTTAAGCTTCATAAGGTGTAAGAGGGTGTTCAAGCTTCACTTACCAAGAAACAAGAGAGAGGAGGATATTGGACACCTTAAACCTTCAAACAAGCTTCACTAAAGCACTCACTATCACTAAAAGGAAAGATTTTATGGAGTGGAATTGGATGTAACAAATGTTTTTGGGTGATTTGCACCAAGTAGAAGCTTGAAAGTTGAAGAAATTTCCTTCCTTCCTTGCTCAAGGTGGCCGGCCAACAAGAGGTAAGAAAATGGTGAATTTTGGTGAATTTTTGGATATTTAATCTTTTGGTCAAAAAAGTCAAAAATGTGAATAGTATTTCTTAAAGTCCATCCAATGAGGAGGTGACACTTGTCACCTCCATAAATGCATTCTTATCTTTCTTTCTTCTCTCACATCAATCATTTCACACACTCTACTTATCTCTTAACACCCGATAAATTTTACACAGTATGCGAAACTTAACCTTATTGGCCGAATTTTTCCGAACTTTTCGCACTAGTGGGTCCCACATCCAATATATAATCTTAATTTTCTAAAAACTCACCAATACTAGAAAAATCATCTAAAAACTTTAATTGCTCATAAAATCCACCCAGAAAATATTTCTAAACCAGAAATACAAAAATTATGCAATTAAAGGAACTAAAACCCTAGGAAAATAATTAGGGTTTTACGGGTTCTCACACTATTCATAGAAAGAGCAGTGTGATTGATTTGAAAGTATATTACTTGGATCTTTAACGAAATCCTCAAATGGACTATATAAAAAATTTGCCCCAGTGTGGGTTTATTTTGCGAAATCTTACAAATAAAAATTTTGCCCCAGTGTGGGCCCATTTGATTGCAAAAATTGATTTGGATGCCTTTCCATTTATTTGAACAAAGTAAGAAACTGTGTTTCCTATATAATGTGAAGAAAATTGAACGTCTTGCTTAACTCATACAGGACATTTCATGATGAATTTCTCAAAATAATGCCAAATTAAAAGATTTTTCCTCACTTTAGCATCGATGTTTTGGGTAATGGGTCACCATTTCCTGTTGGCTCTCGTTAGAAGTGGCTAAAGAAAATGAGAAGTCGGGACTTGTTTTTATTCTTGTGCCCAAATTGTATGTAATTCCTTCAATACCACATCTTAGTGAAAGCAAAGAGTTTGTCACTCTTATTTCTTAAGAAAACTTAGTCAACGTATAAGCTTTATAGGCTTGCAACAAAATGGGTAGAAACGATAACTAAACATGTGAAAACTGGTTATACCCCTATGATCACAAATAATTGATGGATTTCTTACGAGCATAATTCTCACTTTGGATTGTCATGAAGGAATAAGTCAACGATGGACTTTGTTAGCTTGTAATGTAGCTTGAAAACGATAGTTAAAGAATAAAACTTTCAAGGACATTGCACCGAAGATCGCATTTTTCAAAATTGCCCTATTTTGAACTCAAAAAAAAATCTCAGACTTTGTTTGCATTTTTTCTCATCATTCACCAGGGACTTCAGCGTCGAATTTTTTTTTTTTTACATTTTCCTTGCATTTACTTTTCTTGCTTTGCTTTTTGCCTTCTTTTTTTTTTCTTTCCCTCAACTTGGTGGATTTTCACATGGTGAGTAGCGTCAACCCCATACCCAGGCAATTTAGAAATATAGCTAAAATTTTCCAGCATCAGAAATTTTCTTGACAGGGTCATTGCAAAGAACAAAAGTCAGGACGTTCGGCTTTTGTAATGGGGTCTGGTGGGGTGTTTAGAAAAGTTAAGACTTGAAGGCAGATTTCAAGAGTGGTTTGAATGACCTGAGATCGTATTATTGCGCCAACCCTATTTTAGGGCTAAATCAGAATTTTACCCCAATTTATGCTCAATTGAGGCTTTTTCTCTTTCATTTTCTTTCTTCTTTTGATTTTTCGGCCTTCTGCCATTCTTTTGAAATTTGACAAAATTTGCTCCAGTTTATTTGTGAATTAAGGTTCTCTTTTCTTCTTTTGTCTTTTGATTTTGTGGCTTTTCACTTTTTCACTTCTTGAAATATTCCTTTTCAACTCAAGCTTGCCCCAGTGTGGGGTTTGCGATTCTCAGGAGTTGCCAAACGAAATAATTTATTCTGATAGCTCAAAAGGGATAACTAGGGATAGAATGTTTGATTGGAAAAGAAGAGGGTCTGACCTTTGTTCCGTCCCTTACAATAACTCTGAAAATAAACTGATGTGAGACGGATCTAGACGAACACCAAGTTGAGTGGATTTGCAGAACTTTGACCCTTCTATAATCACGAGCCACAAACTAAGGAGAATCCTTAACCCAAGACTAGCCAGTTTAGTGAACCAAAGTATATTTAGAAGAACGCCACAATCAAGGAGACTACTTGATTGATAAGTTCGATGAACAACTTGAGATTAATTCTCAAGTATTCAAAGGAAATTCTCTTGAGACAAGAGAGAGTGAATAAACTCACATATATTTTATAAAATCTGAAACTGTCCCCTAATGAATGAAAACCTAGGCTATATATAGCCTTACAAGACAAAACCCTAACTCGGCTAGGCTAGGCCCTTGGCCCAATTCCACTACTCAAATCCACTATCTAATGGTCAGCTTATAATTGATCCAATGAAGGCTTTAAGCTGGCCCAACATAACCCAATAAAAGCTAATTAACCAACTTAAGTTATAGTGAGCCTAGACTCTATAAATCGGATCCAACTCAACATGAGGTCTCGGACCGAATTTATTCCTAGCAAATAAAATAGAAATCTAGAAAATAAACTACTAACTATTACTAAAAGATTCAATCTCTTGCAGCCCAAAACATGGCCCATAAGCGGCCCATATTTCGTATCAGAAACTTTCGTTAATGCGAAATTTTTTGCATGTATCTGAATTAACTGACTGAGGAAGACCCTTGTTCATCCATATTTGTTAACATAGACGGTCCGTGCGGACAAATCTCTTCCCCTTTTTTTTTTCAAAATTGGAACCCAAATGGAATCAAATTTTCCCAATTTGCGGTTCCCTTTTCCCTTTTCTTTTTTTCTTTTTCAAAATTCCCTAATCTCCTTCCCCAATGTGGGGTGCGATCATATGTGCACTCGAAAAAAACCTACCGATTTTTTGGCTCAAACGAGGATGCAAGGAATAAATGGTATTTAGGTCGTAGAAACGATGGCCAAAGCATCATCCTTACGCTTCATGACAACCAAAGTAGCGAAATGGTCATTGAAAATTCATTCCCCTTTTTGATATTTGAAAATTTTCCAATATAGGGTAGTGATCATTAGGGCTCTTATTTGAAACGAAATATGGGCCGCTTATGGGCCATGTTTTGGGCTGCAAGAGATTGAATCTTTTAGTAATAGTTAGTAGTTTATTTTCTAGATTTCTATTTTATTTGCTAGGAATAAATTCGGTCCGAGACCTCATGTTGAGTTGGATCCGATTTATAGAGTCTAGGCTCACTATAACTTAAGTTGGTTAATTAGCTTTTATTGGGTTATGTTGGGCCAGCTTAAAGCCTTCATTGGATCAATTATAAGCTGACCATTAGATAGTGGATTTGAGTAGTGGAATTGGGCCAAGGGCCTAGCCTAGCCGAGTTAGGGTTTTGTCTTGTAAGGCTATATATAGCCTAGGTTTTCATTCATTAGGGGACAGTTTCAGATTTTATAAAATATATGTGAGTTTATTCACTCTCTCTTGTCTCAAGAGAATTTCCTTTGAATACTTGAGAATTAATCTCAAGTTGTTCATCGAACTTATCAATCAAGTAGTCTCCTTGATTGTGGCGTTCTTCTAAATATACTTTGGTTCACTAAACTGGCTAGTCTTGGGTTAAGGATTCTCCTTAGTTTGTGGCTCGTGATTATAGAAGGGTCAAAGTTCCGCAAATCCACTCAACTTGGTGTTCGTCTAGATCCGTCTCACATCAGCACTCTTATTGTGTAGCTCGGATCACCAATCTAGTGTACACAAGGATTTTAGAAAGCATACACTTGCGAATTTTCAGGCTGGAGGTTGAAAAAACTCTCAATTCGGTCTTATTTCTTAAAATTCATCATGAAATCTCCAATGAATAAGAATAAAGAATGAAATGTACATAAATATACACAAAACAATGATTGTCCAAAAATTTTATTGCTGAAAAAGTTTGAAACAAAATTTTTCATTCAATTACGATACAAATGAGAAGAGAGAAACTTGTAAAGAGCTCCACATATACACTTTTTGTCTCCTTTTCTTTTGGAACAAAATGTATTAACAAATCAAATATACAAAATTTTCCTTTGGAAAACAATTACAACATCTCTCAGAGGCTTTAGCGTAGAGCTTCCAGATAAATCATTTATGTTTTCATTGTAGGATTTGCCCAAGAATCAAATAATACTTGCAATTTTGACACTTTATTAGATCCAAATTATCATCAGATACAGAAAAATATTTTCGCCTTATTAAAACATTTTTATGAATGCAAGGGAAGGGGAAAAACAAAAGAAAGAAAAAATCGTGAGTTAGTAAGGAATACTATAAAATCGGTATGCATGTCCTATGGGGGAACCTTTTTTGTGCCAAGGGTAGGCCTAGCATGAAAATGCAATCCTCTAGGATAGGCACTATACCATACCTGATGGATCTGATCAACTTATTGAGTGAAAAAATAATTTTGAAAAATTTGGTCAATTGGAGTGACGAGAGAGATTTGTCAAAATGAGGACAACGTCCGAATGGATTGATCACTTTTGATTGATACAAGGATTTGTAAAAACGCACGTGTTTGACCTTGACAAACTTCCTATCGAAGAGATTGGAGTTCGTTGACAAAAATTTTTTCAGTGAAACACGGGTCAAAACCTCAACTAATCAAATGACTGGATGCAATGGATGGTTTTCTCAAAAATCGACTAAGTTTTCCAATTTGAAATTGACATTGAAACCCTGATTGGTCAAACGGGTTGAATGAAATTTATTTAAAATCGACCGCATTACCCTAAAAAGGGAAACGGGTCAAATGAATTGAGTAAAATTTAAAAACTTACTCAAAATTGACCGAATCATCCTAAAAAAGGAACTTGATTGACTGAAATTGAGAATTTTATTCAAACGGACCGGATCATCCTAAAAAATGAGATTGGTCAAATGAATTGAATGAAATCGAGAATTTATTCAAAATTGACCAAATCGCCTTAAAAGGGTAAATTGGTCAAATGAATCGGACAAAATTGATGATTTATCAAAAATCGACAAAATTGCCCTAACTAATCAAATGAATTGAATGACATTGGTGATTTATTCAAAAATCGACTAGATTGCCCTAAAAATGAACAAATTGATAAAATAGACCGGATGAAATTGATGAATGAAATGGTCCAATGGATTGAATGGAATTGGGAGCTTATTTAAAAATCAAGCTATCCACTGATAGTTTCAAAAATTTATTGCGATGCATTAGTCTATGAGCCTTCTAAAATCAAATTTTGGCCTTAATTCATTTATTGTCTCAATAGGAGGAATTATTTGTGAATTTCTTCAAATTAATGTCCTTTGCGCAATGGATTTTTACCAACTTTGATAAAATGGCCAAAAAGTAATTATTAGACGCTCATATTCCAAAAATCGCTCTTATGAAGACGATCGGATCCTACCTTACCTTGTGCACTACCCCTTTGGATGGTACAAAATGTAAACGTGCAAGTCTCTTTGGATTAATTATCCGAGACACAAGGTGGTTTATTCCTGATACGGGATCCCCTAAATGGCATTCCCTTTCTAGGGTTATGCATGATGCCATTTATTAAAGCAGTAAAATATGCAATTTGAAATGAAACATGGCCTAAGGGACCCTTTATTTGCCAGGGTAAGCCTAAAATGATATGACATTACACGATCACACGTCCAAGTGGGTCGCCTAAAATCCTAATAGGGTGGAGTGGCGTGACAAGCTACTAAAGAAAAATAAAAGAGGGATAAATTAATAAAGCCTATGCACGTATGCTAGTGCTCGTTTGGAGGGGAGGGATCGAGAACCAACGCGAGACTCTAGGGTATGTCCCCCACCCAAATGCAATGCAAAGCGCGAGATAAAACAAGTACAACATACATCCAATTAACCAATCATACATACGTGAGTGAGGGAATAGTTTGATACGCGCGCGCGTGGTAAAAAGTCCAAAAATGGAAAATGCGACCCTAATATCCAAATGCTATGCATAAGAAGGGTAGAAAAAAGGAAAAGAATAGCTAAATCAAATGCTTTGACCCACTTAAAAAGTCCCCAGTGGAGTCGCCAAGTTGTCGCGCCCCACTTTTGATAATAATGTGTGGTGTAGTGTGTGAAATGTGAATGTGTGTGAAAGTGACAAAATAAAAGGCCGTGGGATTGTGAAATGCGACGGTTTGGCCAAATAAAGTTCAAAAAGGGTTTTTGGGATAAAAATGGAGTCGCTACTTGGTATAGAGTTAGGGTGTACCAAATCATCCAAAAATGATTTTTTGTTTTTGAATGAAAAAGTGTGAGAACCCGTAAATACCCTAAAAATTTTCCTAAGGTTTTAGTTCCCTTAATTGCTTAATTTTTGCATTTTCTGGCTTAGAAACATGAGCAATTATAGTTTTTAGATGATTTTTCTAGTATTGGTGAGTTTTTAGAAAATTAAGAATATATACTGGACGTGGGACCCACTAGTGCGAAAAGTTCGAAAAAATTCGGCCAATTAGGTTAAATTCCGGATACTGTGTAAATTTTATCGGGTGTTAAGAGATAAGTAGAGTGTGTGAAGTGATTGATGTGAGAGAGAAAAGAAGTGATAAGAATGCATTAAATAGAGTGACAAGTGTCACCATGTTATTGGTTTTCCTTTAAGATTTACTATTCACAATTTTGACTTTTTTGACCAAAGGATTAAATATCCAAAAATTGCATAAAATTCACAATTTTCTTCTCTTGTTGGCCGGCTCTCTCTCTCAAGTTCAAGGAAGGAAGAAAACCTCTTCAAGTCTTGATTTCTTCTTGCTTCAATCCATAACTCAACCAACTAAACTAGTTTCTACTCCATAAAATCTTTCTAGTTGGTGTTAGTGGTTGATTTGGTGAAGTTTTTGGAAGAGCTAAGGTGTCCAACACCTCTACCTCTCTTGTTACTAGGTGAGTGGTGTGTGTATCTTCCTCCTACATCTAATGATGCTTAAGTTATGCTTATTAGTGATTAAAGTGCTGAAATTTCTGGTTTTTATCTTGACTTGAAGTGATTTGGTGAAGTTTTCCATTTATTGATGATTTTTCTGGTTTAATTGGATTATGATGGTGTGGTTGTTTGTGATGATTGGCAATGGCCTATAATAACTCTAGTGGGTGTGAAATGTGGATAAATGCAACCAATTTTGGATTTGGAATGAAAACTGAAAAGTTAGGGTTCTTAAATCCCCAATTCTGTCCGGTTTTGGATCATAGGGTTAGAGGCCGAATTTGACTTTTATCAAAACATGAAAGTTGTAGGTATTGATGTGTTTGAGGTGCCTGTAAAATTTCAGGTCATTTGGATTAATGTGGAATGAGTTATGATGAAATTACTGTAGCTGTTCTGCTTTGGACAGAATGCGAAAACTGTACTGGTTATTGGCCATTTTGACTGGAATTGGTTTGGATTTAGTTGTTGGTGCCTTCTGATGAAATGTAGCTGGATGTCTTAGCTAACATATGCCTTTGGAATTTCGGCATTTGGACTTGTATAGACTAAGTTATAGTAATTACAGTTTTGTGTGATTTGCAAACCTGTTTTGGTAATTCTGGTATAGTATTTGGCATTTTCGACCTAGTTAAGCTAGGAACTGGATTGAGTGACCTTCTTCATTGTTGTAGCCCTGTTCCATAGCTTCGAAGCGGTGGGTCTTACACCCCCATCCGATAATCGTAGTGAGAGTTGTGCCATTACCGCATTATGAGGTCGAATCCGGTTTTCTTTCCAAGGCCTAAGTTTAAGGCCTTTCTTAATTCCTGGTTTGCTATCATGCTTGTATATGTTTATAAAACCCTATTGGGGTTGTGATTGGCATTGCTATATGACTCGTTATCGAGTCTCATTGCATTTGTTCACTTGTTCTAGGGCGTGACGGTGGTTCACGACATTCCCCTGACGGAAGTGCATGAAATAGCACTTATTTGATTTGTGAGTATACTACTCACTTAAATGTTACAATGTGGCTTTGTTATATGTGTAATTGATGCCTTGAAGGCTTATTTGCTTATTGGAAGTGATTAAGGTGAGGGTGTACTTGACCGCCCTCACCTCTTGTGATTTTATTCATGGTTAATGACTGTTCACTGAAATACTGTACTGGTTATATGAAATACTGAATTCCACTCATGGAAACTGATTTGGTGTCGTTTGGATGAATGTCCAACGGCGTTACTGTATCACTGAGCTCAACCCCGTTTGGTAGTCAATTGGATCGAGCCGGCGAGGGCTTGGTCGTGAAAATTGTCTTGCCACGGGGACTGTACTGAGGAACCTTGTAGTAATGAGACTCTTGGTTCCGGTATACTCGAGTATTACCAAAAGTGACTGAATGGAGTGCGGGCCCGGTTGGGGTATGATTGGTGGAAGGAAAGGAAGTAAAGTGAGGTCTACGGTTTTGGTACTTTTAACATTGACGGAGGGTCAATGAGGTTGGATCAAGATTGCAAGTGTGGAAATGGGCTCTTGAGAGCCAACCGTATCCTTTCACTGGTTTGATTTATCTCTTAATTGCATATTTGAACTGAACGGTTATGATTATGTGATCTTGACTGCTTTTGTGTGATAGTTGCTCACTGGGCTTTAGCTCATACCGTGCCATTTGTTTTCCTTACAGGAAAATGACCACTTTTGGAAAGAATGTGCTAGTTGGTTCAAGTTGAGCTCATGTGAATGTATATTTTGAATAGCTCCTTGAGGGTGAAAACCCTAAGTGTTTTGTTGCAACCAATGGTTGGCTTGTAAATGGTTATTTGTACATGTATGAACTAGTTGAATATTTGATATGCCGTCTTGGCTTGCAAATGTTGGTTTCCAATGTATATATATGTTTGGTCGATGCTTGGTTGAATTTCGAACTGATACGCGTTTCAAACGGAAAAGAAAAAAAAATTTGGAAAAAGGAAAGGGCCAAATCCGGCCGGATTCTGACGTGTCCTCTACTGTTCATCGCGGCTTCGATTTTCGTTTTTTTTATTTTGTGATTTTGACCTATTTGCGCGCGTTGGTAAGCTCCGGAGCGCATTAGATCGACGTTAACTGATCCGTAGTCCTGGCGAGAGCTGGGCAGGCAGTCCGCTAACCCCTTTGGTTCGCCTTAGGGGAAAGTGGGGCTGTTACAAGTGGTATCAGAGCCACGTCGCGTGGTCTCTGCGCGGAGCGAGACTGGGCCAAGTGGTGTTGTGGTCCTAAATTCGTGAATATGTCTAAGTGCTCGTTTGAGCATAAGTTATGAACCGGGCATGTAATAAGTGTACGAATCATTATCCTGGGACTCGAGGAAGTTAGGTGTGTATGTCGGGTAGGAATCTTTAATAAGGATGGTTTACTCTTGGGACCGGCCGGCTCGAGATGTGAATTATCTTAGACAAGATTCTTGCGCCCGGATACGAAGGATATGAGGGCCTAGGTTAGAAAGGATTTGGTGAACTAGAAAGGCGATTCTATGGAACTTCGTGTGGTTTGTTCGGGTATGGTTAAGCGTGATCGACCTTGATTAAGATATAAATATTTGGACGAAGCCCTAGAAGGGGAAAAGCTTTTCGTGAGTTCTTTTGCACTTGTGACCTAGTTGTTCAAAGTACTTTTGAGGACCCTATTGTTTCATGCAATGACTTCGTATGTAATTGACTGACTGTTCCGTATGATTGTTTAACCTGGTTATGTGGGCTATGTGTACGTGTAATGTGTTTAAATGCATTTTCCGCCCACATACCTTCTAAAGAAATTCCGTTTTGGGATTTTGAAGAAAAACTAGGATGTACTAGTTTTATTTGTAAGCGATGAGTGGAAATAAGATATATATGCTTTAAATATGTATATTTTCCTGATTTTGGTAAAAAGGTGAATTTTACTTGAATTTCAAATTTGAAAATTAGTGAATAACTGATGAGTTGTTGAATTTTGTATATGATGGGTTAATACCAGGATAACAATTTCTAAACTAAGTTTTCCCCTTGATTGTATATTAGTGTAGTCTCACACTTGAAATTGTCCATGCTTTACACGAAGAAAATATATATATATATCCTGAATTTTTTAAAGAATGGCAAGCTTATGGTTAACATTGTGAATTTTGAACTTGATAAGATTTCTGATTACTTTAAATACTTTTCTTATGTTTTAAAATTCTTGACTTTCAAGAAGAGTGAACCAATTTTAAATGTACGGACTGAGGCAACTTTGAGATATAGAGTGACTGTATTCAAGAGTAAGAAGTTAGTGTGAATTGACTTGGGTTCCATTTGGCACGTTAGTTAGCGAGTTGTATTCATTTCTTGGGTTTGAACATGGAACTTGCGACTTTACTATAGAACCTAAGATTGGTTATTCTTGGAGATGATGGTGCTTTTGCTGGTCGCTTGTTTATTTCAGATTTTTAACTTCGAATGGATAATCTTGGTTTCAGCTGGCGTTATGGCTTTATTGGATCTAATTGCGTAAGGGTATAGGATTTGATTGAAATTACCAATAATTGGACCCTTTGGTTTAACTATAGACCTAGGAAGGGTGGTGCACGTCCTGAGACTTTGGTATCCTGCTTACATAAGCTTTTATCTGTTGTGACACTTAATTGCCTATATACAATATCTGACATTTTGGCCTTATTTTGTGACTTTTGGCTCGTGCTATAATTTTGATACCTGTAAAGAATCATGTCCTGATTCAAAAATTGTTATACCTTGTATTTGTATTAAGCTTTTTGATGCTTAATTATGCCTTGTCCTGTGATTATAGACTTCTATTAAGTAGGGTAGCAGGACTGGGAGTAAAGCATTATGACCGAGGGTTTAGCCAACTCCGTATTCATGGGAGAAATTGATGGATAGTTTCATGTAATTTATTAGGTCCCTAGTACTGAATATGAACCGAAAATAAATCCGAAGATCAGATCTACTGGTGTATAATGGATTAACCTAGTCGGGAACTTGGTGAGATTTTCTTGTGCGCAACATATATTATGATTGGTTTTGTGACCATATTCCAACTTTTATGGAAATTTGAACTCCGAAAGTATTGTATTGGGTTGGTAAGAGAACTCGAACTGTCTGGAACCGATTAGACTGAGCTTACTTGAGACTTGAACCTGTTTAGGCTAGTGTGGCCTTACATACCTAATGTGGATTTGAATTTGTGACTGCTTAAGAATGTGAATTGGCTGGACAGAGACTAGACCATTGTGTTCTTACTCGTACTCATGATCCTTGAGGTTGAACTTGAACTTGCACTTGAACTTGAACTTATACTTTTATTCGTGCTCATGCACCATGAACCTGAAGTATTTGGCTCTGCTTTGACCCTACTCTTGAACTTATTCGTACTGGTGTGACTGTAGACCGGCTACTACTCTTTTGTAGCGGTTGAACTGAACCTCTCTGGTGGGGCATTGCCTGTTGTGTTGTCCAGCACCACCAGGGATGACATTTTGCACTGAGGCTTTTGGTGAAGTTTAGCCGTTGAGCTAGCTTGTTGTGTTGTCCAGCACCACCAGGGCCAACTTACTGAACTGAAATTCTTTGGTAAAGCATAGCCGTTGTGCTAGCTTGTTATGTTGTCCAGCACCACCAGAGATGAATTTTGATCTAAAGCATCACTATACCCTGAATTTCTTCCAAATATCTGGGACCTTGCGTCCGATTTCAAGCCTTTTGCCTGTTTTATTTGGGTACGTGATTAACTCCCTATTGAACCATGACCATTTGATAGGTTGGATTGGCGTGATATGTAGTACTTGGATTATATAGGCCATGCTTTCCTGGATCATGAATTACGATAAGTGAGATTCGAATGATTTTTAGTATTTGGCCGACTTTGGGGAAAACAAATTGGACCTGGTGAATACAAGTTGGAATAGATTGAATCCCAATGCTTGATTGGTTTCTGAGCGATATCTTGACCGGATCTATATTAGTTAGAAGGCTCGAGTGACTCTTGAGGGATATTTGATCTGATTAGTACAGGTGGAATGTCGAGGACGACATTCTTTTAAGGAGGGGAGAGTGTGAGAACCCGTAAATACCCTAAAAATTTTCCTAGGGTTTTAGTTCCCTTAATTGCTTAATTTTTGCATTTTCTGGCTTAGAAACATGAGCAATTATAGTTTTTAGATGATTTTTCTAGTATTGGTGAGTTTTTAGAAAATTAAGAATATATACTGGACGTGGGACCCACTAGTGCGAAAAGTTCGAAAAAATTCGGCCAATTAGGTTAAATTCCGGATACTGTGTAAATTTTATCGGGTGTTAAGAGATAAGTAGAGTGTGTGAAGTGATTGATGTGAGAGAGAAAAGAAGTGATAAGAATGCATTAAATAGAGTGACAAGTGTCACCATGTTATTGGTTTTCCTTTAAGATTTACTATTCACAATTTTGACTTTTTTGACCAAAGGATTAAATATCCAAAAATTGCATAAAATTCACAATTTTCTTCTCTTGTTGGCCGGCTCTCTCTCTCAAGTTCAAGGAAGGAAGAAAACCTCTTCAAGTCTTGATTTCTTCTTGCTTCAATCCATAACTCAACCAACTAAACTAGTTTCTACTCCATAAAATCTTTCTAGTTGGTGTTAGTGGTTGATTTGGTGAAGTTTTTGGAAGAGCTAAGGTGTCCAACACCTCTACCTCTCTTGTTACTAGGTGAGTGGTGTGTGTATCTTCCTCCTACATCTAATGATGCTTAAGTTATGCTTATTAGTGATTAAAGTGCTGAAATTTCTGGTTTTTATCTTGACTTGAAGTGATTTGGTGAAGTTTTCCATTTATTGATGATTTTTCTGGTTTAATTGGATTATGATGGTGTGGTTGTTTGTGATGATTGGCAATGGCCTATAATAACTCTAGTGGGTGTGAAATGTGGATAAATGCAACCAATTTTGGATTTGGAATGAAAACTGAAAAGTTAGGGTTCTTAAATCCCCAATTCTGTCCGGTTTTGGATCATAGGGTTAGAGGCCGAATTTGACTTTTATCAAAACATGAAAGTTGTAGGTATTGATGTGTTTGAGGTGCCTGTAAAATTTCAGGTCATTTGGATTAATGTGGAATGAGTTATGACGAAATTACTGTAGCTGTTCTGCTTTGGACAGAATGCGAAAACTGTACTGGTTATTGGCCATTTTGACTGGAATTGGTTTGGATTTAGTTGTTGGTGCCTTCTGATGAAATGTAGCTGGATGTCTTAGCTAACATATGCCTTTGGAATTTCGGCATTTGGACTTGTATAGACTAAGTTATAGTAATTACAGTTTTGTGTGATTTGCAAACCTGTTTTGGTAATTCTGGTATAGTATTTGGCATTTTCGACCTAGTTAAGCTAGGAACTGGATTGAGTGACCTTCTTCATTGTTGTAGCCCTGTTCCATAGCTTCGAAGCGGTGGGTCTTACACCCCCATCCGATAATCGTAGTGAGAGTTGTGCCATTACCGCATTATGAGGTCGAATCCGGTTTTCTTTCCAAGGCCTAAGTTTAAGGCCTTTCTTAATTCCTGGTTTGCTATCATGCTTGTATATGTTTATAAAACCCTATTGGGGTTGTGATTGGCATTGCTATATGACTCGTTATCGAGTCTCATTGCATTTGTTTACTTGTTCTAGGGCGTGACGGTGGTTCACGACATTCCCCTGACGGAAGTGCATGAAATAGCACTTATTTGATTTGTGAGTATACTACTCACTTAAATGTTACAATGTGGCTTTGTTATATGTGTAATTGATGCCTTGAAGGCTTATTTGCTTATTGGAAGTGATTAAGGTGAGGGTGTACTTGACCGCCCTCACCTCTTGTGATTTTATTCATGGTTAATGACTGTTCACTGAAATACTGTACTGGTTATATGAAATACTGAATTCCACTCATGGAAACTGATTTGGTGTCGTTTGGATGAATGTCCAACGGCGTTACTGTATCACTGAGCTCAACCCCGTTTGGTAGTCAATTGGATCGAGCCGGCGAGGGCTTGGTCGTGAAAATTGTCTTGCCACGGGGACTGTACTGAGGAACCTTGTAGTAATGAGACTCTTGGTTCCGGTATACTCGAGTATTACCAAAAGTGACTGAATGGAGTGCGGGCCCGGTTGGGGTATGATTGGTGGAAGGAAAGGAAGTAAAGTGAGGTCTACGGTTTTGGTACTTTTAACATTGACGGAGGGTCAATGAGGTTGGATCAAGATTGCAAGTGTGGAAATGGGCTCTTGAGAGCCAACCGTATCCTTTCACTGGTTTGATTTATCTCTTAATTGCATATTTGAACTGAACGGTTATGATTATGTGATCTTGACTGCTTTTGTGTGATAGTTGCTCACTGGGCTTTAGCTCATACCGTGCCATTTGTTTTCCTTACAGGAAAATGACCACTTTTGGAAAGAATGTGCTAGTTGGTTCAAGTTGAGCTCATGTGAATGTATATTTTGAATAGCTCCTTGAGGGTGAAAACCCTAAGTGTTTTGTTGCAACCAATGGTTGGCTTGTAAATGGTTATTTGTACATGTATGAACTAGTTGAATATTTGATATGCCGTCTTGGCTTGCAAATGTTGGTTTCCAATGTATATATATGTTTGGTCGATGCTTGGTTGAATTTCGAACTGATACGCGTTTCAAACGGAAAAGAAAAAAAAATTTGGAAAAAGGAAAGGGCCAAATCCGGCCGGATTCTGACGTGTCCTCTACTGTTCATCGCGGCTTCGATTTTCGTTTTTTTTATTTTGTGATTTTGACCTATTTGCGCGCGTTGGTAAGCTCCGGAGCGCATTAGATCGACGTTAACTGATCCGTAGTCCTGGCGAGAGCTGGGCAGGCAGTCCGCTAACCCCTTTGGTTCGCCTTAGGGGAAAGTGGGGCTGTTACAAGTGGTATCAGAGCCACGTCGCGTGGTCTCTGCGCGGAGCGAGACTGGGCCAAGTGGTGTTGTGGTCCTAAATTCGTGAATATGTCTAAGTGCTCGTTTGAGCATAAGTTATGAACCGGGCATGTAATAAGTGTACGAATCATTATCCTGGGACTCGAGGAAGTTAGGTGTGTATGTCGGGTAGGAATCTTTAATAAGGATGGTTTACTCTTGGGACCGGCCGGCTCGAGATGTGAATTATCTTAGACAAGATTCTTGCGCCCGGATACGAAGGATATGAGGGCCTAGGTTAGAAAGGATTTGGTGAACTAGAAAGGCGATTCTATGGAACTTCGTGTGGTTTGTTCGGGTATGGTTAAGCGTGATCGACCTTGATTAAGATATAAATATTTGGACGAAGCCCTAGAAGGGGAAAAGCTTTTCGTGAGTTCTTTTGCACTTGTGACCTAGTTGTTCAAAGTACTTTTGAGGACCCTATTGTTTCATGCAATGACTTCGTATGTAATTGACTGACTGTTCCGTATGATTGTTTAACCTGGTTATGTGGGCTATGTGTACGTGTAATGTGTTTAAATGCATTTTCCGCCCACATACCTTCTAAAGAAATTCCGTTTTGGGATTTTGAAGAAAAACTAGGATGTACTAGTTTTATTTGTAAGCGATGAGTGGAAATAAGATATATATGCTTTAAATATGTATATTTTCCTGATTTTGGTAAAAAGGTGAATTTTACTTGAATTTCAAATTTGAAAATTAGTGAATAACTGATGAGTTGTTGAATTTTGTATATGATGGGTTAATACCAGGATAACAATTTCTAAACTAAGTTTTCCCCTTGATTGTATATTAGTGTAGTCTCACACTTGAAATTGTCCATGCTTTACACGAAGAAAATATATATATATATCCTGAATTTTTTAAAGAATGGCAAGCTTATGGTTAACATTGTGAATTTTGAACTTGATAAGATTTCTGATTACTTTAAATACTTTTCTTATGTTTTAAAATTCTTGACTTTCAAGAAGAGTGAACCAATTTTAAATGTACGGACTGAGGCAACTTTGAGATATAGAGTGACTGTATTCAAGAGTAAGAAGTTAGTGTGAATTGACTTGGGTTCCATTTGGCACGTTAGTTAGCGAGTTGTATTCATTTCTTGGGTTTGAACATGGAACTTGCGACTTTACTATAGAACCTAAGATTGGTTATTCTTGGAGATGATGGTGCTTTTGCTGGTCGCTTGTTTATTTCAGATTTTTAACTTCGAATGGATAATCTTGGTTTCAGCTGGCGTTATGGCTTTATTGGATCTAATTGCGTAAGGGTATAGGATTTGATTGAAATTACCAATAATTGGACCCTTTGGTTTAACTATAGACCTAGGAAGGGTGGTGCACGTCCTGAGACTTTGGTATCCTGCTTACATAAGCTTTTATCTGTTGTGACACTTAATTGCCTATATACAATATCTGACATTTTGGCCTTATTTTGTGACTTTTGGCTCGTGCTATAATTTTGATACCTGTAAAGAATCATGTCCTGATTCAAAAATTGTTATACCTTGTATTTGTATTAAGCTTTTTGATGCTTAATTATGCCTTGTCCTGTGATTATAGACTTCTATTAAGTAGGGTAGCAGGACTGGGAGTAAAGCATTATGACCGAGGGTTTAGCCAACTCCGTATTCATGGGAGAAATTGATGGATAGTTTCATGTAATTTATTAGGTCCCTAGTACTGAATATGAACCGAAAATAAATCCGAAGATCAGATCTACTGGTGTATAATGGATTAACCTAGTCGGGAACTTGGTGAGATTTTCTTGTGCGCAACATATATTATGATTGGTTTTGTGACCATATTCCAACTTTTATGGAAATTTGAACTCCGAAAGTATTGTATTGGGTTGGTAAGAGAACTCGAACTGTCTGGAACCGATTAGACTGAGCTTACTTGAGACTTGAACCTGTTTAGGCTAGTGTGGCCTTACATACCTAATGTGGATTTGAATTTGTGACTGCTTAAGAATGTGAATTGGCTGGACAGAGACTAGACCATTGTGTTCTTACTCGTACTCATGATCCTTGAGGTTGAACTTGAACTTGCACTTGAACTTGAACTTATACTTTTATTCGTGCTCATGCACCATGAACCTGAAGTATTTGGCTCTGCTTTGACCCTACTCTTGAACTTATTCGTACTGGTGTGACTGTAGACCGGCTACTACTCTTTTGTAGCGGTTGAACTGAACCTCTCTGGTGGGGCATTGCCTGTTGTGTTGTCCAGCACCACCAGGGATGACATTTTGCACTGAGGCTTTTGGTGAAGTTTAGCCGTTGAGCTAGCTTGTTGTGTTGTCCAGCACCACCAGGGCCAACTTACTGAACTGAAATTCTTTGGTAAAGCATAGCCGTTGTGCTAGCTTGTTATGTTGTCCAGCACCACCAGAGATGAATTTTGATCTAAAGCATCACTATACCCTGAATTTCTTCCAAATATCTGGGACCTTGCGTCCGATTTCAAGCCTTTTGCCTGTTTTATTTGGGTACGTGATTAACTCCCTATTGAACCATGACCATTTGATAGGTTGGATTGGCGTGATATGTAGTACTTGGATTATATAGGCCATGCTTTCCTGGATCATGAATTACGATAAGTGAGATTCGAATGATTTTTAGTATTTGGCCGACTTTGGGGAAAACAAATTGGACCTGGTGAATACAAGTTGGAATAGATTGAATCCCAATGCTTGATTGGTTTCTGAGCGATATCTTGACCGGATCTATATTAGTTAGAAGGCTCGAGTGACTCTTGAGGGATATTTGATCTGATTAGTACAGGTGGAATGTCGAGGACGACATTCTTTTAAGGAGGGGAGAGTGTGAGAACCCGTAAATACCCTAAAAATTTTCCTAGGGTTTTAGTTCCCTTAATTGCTTAATTTTTGCATTTTCTGGCTTAGAAACATGAGCAATTATAGTTTTTAGATGATTTTTCTAGTATTGGTGAGTTTTTAGAAAATTAAGAATATATACTGGACGTGGGACCCACTAGTGCGAAAAGTTCGAAAAAATTCGGCCAATTAGGTTAAATTCCGGATACTGTGTAAATTTTATCGGGTGTTAAGAGATAAGTAGAGTGTGTGAAGTGATTGATGTGAGAGAGAAAAGAAGTGATAAGAATGCATTAAATAGAGTGACAAGTGTCACCATGTTATTGGTTTTCCTTTAAGATTTACTATTCACAATTTTGACTTTTTTGACCAAAGGATTAAATATCCAAAAATTGCATAAAATTCACAATTTTCTTCTCTTGTTGGCCGGCTCTCTCTCTCAAGTTCAAGGAAGGAAGAAAACCTCTTCAAGTCTTGATTTCTTCTTGCTTCAATCCATAACTCAACCAACTAAACTAGTTTCTACTCCATAAAATCTTTCTAGTTGGTGTTAGTGGTTGATTTGGTGAAGTTTTTGGAAGAGCTAAGGTGTCCAACACCTCTACCTCTCTTGTTACTAGGTGAGTGGTGTGTGTATCTTCCTCCTACATCTAATGATGCTTAAGTTATGCTTATTAGTGATTAAAGTGCTGAAATTTCTGGTTTTTATCTTGACTTGAAGTGATTTGGTGAAGTTTTCCATTTATTGATGATTTTTCTGGTTTAATTGGATTATGATGGTGTGGTTGTTTGTGATGATTGGCAATGGCCTATAATAACTCTAGTGGGTGTGAAATGTGGATAAATGCAACCAATTTTGGATTTGGAATGAAAACTGAAAAGTTAGGGTTCTTAAATCCCCAATTCTGTCCGGTTTTGGATCATAGGGTTAGAGGCCGAATTTGACTTTTATCAAAACATGAAAGTTGTAGGTATTGATGTGTTTGAGGTGCCTGTAAAATTTCAGGTCATTTGGATTAATGTGGAATGAGTTATGATGAAATTACTGTAGCTGTTCTGCTTTGGACAGAATGCGAAAACTGTACTGGTTATTGGCCATTTTGACTGGAATTGGTTTGGATTTAGTTGTTGGTGCCTTCTGATGAAATGTAGCTGGATGTCTTAGCTAACATATGCCTTTGGAATTTCGGCATTTGGACTTGTATAGACTAAGTTATAGTAATTACAGTTTTGTGTGATTTGCAAACCTGTTTTGGTAATTCTGGTATAGTATTTGGCATTTTCGACCTAGTTAAGCTAGGAACTGGATTGAGTGACCTTCTTCATTGTTGTAGCCCTGTTCCATAGCTTCGAAGCGGTGGGTCTTACACCCCCATCCGATAATCGTAGTGAGAGTTGTGCCATTACCGCATTATGAGGTCGAATCCGGTTTTCTTTCCAAGGCCTAAGTTTAAGGCCTTTCTTAATTCCTGGTTTGCTATCATGCTTGTATATGTTTATAAAACCCTATTGGGGTTGTGATTGGCATTGCTATATGACTCGTTATCGAGTCTCATTGCATTTGTTCACTTGTTCTAGGGCGTGACGGTGGTTCACGACATTCCCCTGACGGAAGTGCATGAAATAGCACTTATTTGATTTGTGAGTATACTACTCACTTAAATGTTACAATGTGGCTTTGTTATATGTGTAATTGATGCCTTGAAGGCTTATTTGCTTATTGGAAGTGATTAAGGTGAGGGTGTACTTGACCGCCCTCACCTCTTGTGATTTTATTCATGGTTAATGACTGTTCACTGAAATACTGTACTGGTTATATGAAATACTGAATTTCACTCATGGAAACTGATTTGGTGTCGTTTGGATGAATGTCCAACGGCGTTACTGTATCACTGAGCTCAACCCCGTTTGGTAGTCAATTGGATCGAGCCGGCGAGGGCTTGGTCGTGAAAATTGTCTTGCCACGGGGACTGTACTGAGGAACCTTGTAGTAATGAGACTCTTGGTTCCGGTATACTCGAGTATTACCAAAAGTGACTGAATGGAGTGCGGGCCCGGTTGGGGTATGATTGGTGGAAGGAAAGGAAGTAAAGTGAGGTCTACGGTTTTGGTACTTTTAACATTGACGGAGGGTCAATGAGGTTGGATCAAGATTGCAAGTGTGGAAATGGGCTCTTGAGAGCCAACCGTATCCTTTCACTGGTTTGATTTATCTCTTAATTGCATATTTGAACTGAACGGTTATGATTATGTGATCTTGACTGCTTTTGTGTGATAGTTGCTCACTGGGCTTTAGCTCATACCGTGCCATTTGTTTTCCTTACAGGAAAATGACCACTTTTGGAAAGAATGTGCTAGTTGGTTCAAGTTGAGCTCATGTGAATGTATATTTTGAATAGCTCCTTGAGGGTGAAAACCCTAAGTGTTTTGTTGCAACCAATGGTTGGCTTGTAAATGGTTATTTGTACATGTATGAACTAGTTGAATATTTGATATGCCGTCTTGGCTTGCAAATGTTGGTTTCCAATGTATATATATGTTTGGTCGATGCTTGGTTGAATTTCGAACTGATACGCGTTTCAAACGGAAAAGAAAAAAAAATTTGGAAAAAGGAAAGGGCCAAATCCGGCCGGATTCTGACGTGTCCTCTACTGTTCATCGCGGCTTCGATTTTCGTTTTTTTTTATTTTGTGATTTTGACCTATTTGCGCGCGTTGGTAAGCTCCGGAGCGCATTAGATCGACGTTAACTGATCCGTAGTCCTGGCGAGAGCTGGGCAGGCAGTCCGCTAACCCCTTTGGTTCGCCTTAGGGGAAAGTGGGGCTGTTACAAAAAGTAAACAAACCCTTTTTAAAGAACTTTTGAGTCTACGTAACCAAAGAAAGGGATCGGGGGTCACATTTGATAAGGGAGAAGGCAAAGGCAAAGCCTAAGGCATTCCCTCACCCTAGCCAAAGCTAGTTGCGTGACTTAGCCCCACTTTTCCTAATTATTCTACCCAAGATATGTATCGCATGTTGGATATGACTAATGGATGCGAAAAGGAAAAAAAATGCAATCCTAAATCTAAAATGTTTCTTATGAGGCTTTTTGGTCCCAACCACATGAATTGTAGTGGCCAATAAGGAAAGCTCTCATAGAAGTCGTGATTAATGCAAATGAGGACTCAAATATGTGCAAGTGTGAAAATGTATGAAGGATGCAAAATGCAAATAAAAAGGTAAGTGCAAGTGTGCGAATGTAAGAAAAATGCATGTGTGCACATGTAAAGAAAATGTATGTGTGCCAATTGAGAAAGTAAGGGTGGTTGTGTGCAGGTGGATGAAAATAGGATAGTAGATATATAAGTGCAATTTGAGGGCCATTTGTGAGGAAGAAAAATGAATAAGTGATAGGAAGAAAGTGGTGAGAAAGTATAGATTGAGAAAAGTCTAAGTAGTGAGAAAATGTGGCTAAAATAGTGAGGAGGTGATAAAAAGAATGCAAGTGTATGACCCTAAGGGAATGCATCAAGTCGGGCACGGGAAGGACTCCTAACTTTACGACTTTGATTTTCCCTTGGATTAGAAGGAAGAACTAGCGTGCTAAGGCTATTTTGTAGCCACACTCGCTCGTTTCCCTTATCGAAAGGGGACTCTCAAGCAAATGTACCCTATAACTAGCATCAGATGCAAAAACCTAAAATGTGGGAAAAAGGATTGGAGGAACATGCCAAATGATAAAAACTAAGAAAAATGCATGAAATGTAGTGAACATGCAGGTATGCACTAACGAAAAGGAAATCCCTAAGGGTCTAGTGTTGGACTAGCCCTTTCTATGAATTCCTAACGGAATAATGAGCCACAACTAGTATTGAACGAGTGTGGTGACGTACATTCATCCATCACATTCATTTACGACTATAGAAAGCAAGTAGACATGCCAAACACTCATAAACACATAGCACATAACACTTAGCATGCTCGACTAGATGCAAGAACCTAATAAAGCAAGTAACACATAGCAATAAAAGCAAGCAATCAAGCTAATGAATCTATTACATTTGCTAGCTAGGCACACGTCTTCAATAGGTCTTCATCAAGTGCTTTCCAAGCCCTATCTATTACAAGCCAAGAGGTGTACACATACCCCATAAATAAATAAAAGAATGACTTAATAAAAGCAAAAGTAAATGAAATAAATGAAAGGAATCAAGGAAGGGCAAGGAAAGCAAAGTAGACATGCAATTCTCACTTAGCACGTTGGATCACATAGGAGAGACAGAAGGATTAAAAGAGATTATACCTCCCCCTTTTGTGGTGCTAATAAAGTGGACAAGACTTAAATTGGGCTAAAGTCACCAAATAACGGGATAAATTGGGCTAAAACCATTCAAAGCAAAGGGTTAATGCACCAATTTAATGATAAAATGTAAATAAGACAATCGGAATCCATCAAACATCGAATCCTTCCTCACTTGCAACTTAAAAATAATCAAGTAATGCATAATTTCCAAGCAAAAGTGAAACCTTGACCAAATTTCTAAAATAGCCAAAAGGCTAAAGACCCAATAGCAACCATTAATCAATCAACCCAAGGCCAATTGAAACATTTTAAGAACTTTAAAGGTCCAAGAGCAAGAAAAAGGTCAAGTAACCAATTTATTTAGGGAAATTAAAGAAAATAGGAAAAACACAAGCTCATTTAGACTCAAAGTTCACCAATTCATGCATTAAATACAGCCTAACAAAACATGGTAATTAATGAAAGCAAACAAACAATCAAGTTGAAAAATTGAAGCTTCCAAGGACTCAATTGCGAACATTAGCCAAGCACTCAAGCCTAATTAAACATTTTTAAGAGCTTCAAGGGTCCAAGGGCAAAGAAAAAGTCAAGTAAAGGTTAAAATGCAACTACTTTAGGACCCGATTGGAAGAATTTAAAACATTATTGGGCCTTTATAGAACAAAGGGGGACTTGAGGGGTCAAAGTGCAAATTTCAAAAGCATTTTCATGCATGCAGCGAGAGCTGAAGCTTTCATTACTTCTGCAATTTTCCTGCTGCAATTTTGCAACTCTACTCACGCAACTTCTCACAACAAATGCAACAAGCTCACGGGTTTATCAACTCAAAACCAATAAATGTCTCAAATCGTTTAGTTAGCATAATCTGGACAAAGCTCTTGATTTTGCATGCAAGTTACGAATGAACGAATTTCTACAACAACCAAGGAACAAACTTCTTCAACCGAAAGAGAAGGCTGTTGCAGATGTATTTTCCAAATGCAGAATTAAGCCCAAAAACACGGCTTTGTTCAAAACAGAAAATGTTAACCAAAATCATAATGTGAAACTAAACCACAAGGCCAAAACTTTTAACATCAAACAAGCAAAAAACATAACAGGAACTGATGCAATCTTCTTGGTTCATGCAAATGGTTCGGCTACCTTCAGTAGAGCAAAGACGGCAACTTCATTTAGCCATTTTTCATTCAAACTCCAGCGTTTCAGATTCAGATAATGAAATATATCAAGGACCCACACAAACACTAACTAATCAGATTCGATCATGCACCATTAGATGACAGAAAGACACAGGCTAGGAACCAGATTTCCGCTCGTTTAATACCAGGGCCCATCTAAACTTGGACATTCTGCCATGAGCATAATCGTTGCAACAAAACAAAGCTAAACTGGGTTTGACAAAAATATTTTAAGTTCAAACAAATTGCACCCAAAAATCTTCAACAGGTTGCTGGATGAATCACGCAAACAAAAGGAAATCAGCAGGACAGAATGAATGCATCTGTCCGACATGAACAAAGAAACGGCAAAGGACTTTTCTTTTAAAAGAAAAATACAAAAACCAACTGCACCAAAGGTGAGCTTAGCCGTGAAAGTTTCCAACTTTTCATCTCCTTTTCCTTTTTTTTTTACAACAATCAAATAGGGAACTTGTCAAACCACAGTTATGATCATTTAACAAACGCAGCCTGCCAAGCCGATAGCAATCATGTTAACAAGTAAGGAACTCATGTTCTAGTTGAGAAGAAACAAACGAGAGAAGGGTCTAGGATTACCTCCTTTGCTGTCTTTTGGAATCAAACCATCGTGGATATACTGGAATGAGCAAAAACTCACCGGATCCAGCTCGCAAACTCTGATGGAAGGCTGTGAAGCTCCAATCTTCAGGTCCGCAGCCTCCTCCTTTTCTCCCGTAGCCTTCCTTTTGTATTCTTTCTCTAACTCAGCCGCCACTAGCTTCTCCTGCTTTCACAGCCCAGAACCCGCTCGTGGGTTTCCTTCTTTTTCCTTTCGGTGGATTTCTCTCCCAGTTCAGCCCATCTGGCTTTCCCTTTTTCTTCTGCCCAGAAAACCTCCTTATTCCAGCCGTTAGATCCTCCTTACCATCCCTCTCTTCTCTCGGTTTCTACCTCTCCTCCAAATTCTTAGCAGCTATTCGGTTTTCCTTCTCTTTCTCAAACTCTCTCTCGATACCCTTAGCCGTATCTTTCTCTCGGCCTTTCCAGATTTTTCCAGCCGTCTCTCCCTGTATGTTCTCTCTCTTTTCCTTTAATCAGCCGCCAACTCCTTCTCTGTCTCTTCCCCCTCTTGCATCCCTTTCTTTTTATACGGGAATCACAACCCTAAACCTTCAGTCATTTCTTCTATATTTGCAGCCAAGGGCTGCCCGAGCCCTTCTTTGCAAGCTGCGAAAAAACGTAACTTGTTGTCGCGTATTCCCTTTAATTTTTTTTTGAGATTAATTAAAACAAAATTGATAATAAAAATAAATAACAAAAATAATTTAATTAACATTGGATAAAAATAAATAAACTAGAAACAACAAAGTGCAAATTCCATTTTCCTTTTTTCTTTTTTCATTTTTCATCCTTTTTCTTCTTTTCCTTTTTTTTCAAAATAACTTAATAAATAAAAATGCCAAAAGATTGAATTTAAAACGAAATAAACAATTTTGTGAACAATTTGTCTTTTTTTTTTCTCTTTTTTTTCATGATTTTTCTCTTTTTCCTCTTTTTTTCCTTTTTTTTCCTTTTTTTTTCTTTTTGAATCAGTAGATAAAAAAAATGTTCGTAAACTAATTAAAATAAGAGACACGAAACAGGAATCAACTAAAATAAACCTAAAATTGAAACAAATAAATATCAAATTAAACTAATTAAATAAATAAATAAAATTCAAAACCAAAATTTTGGTGTCTACATTTTCTTTTAGATATTTCATTTAATTAAAAAATTAAGTATTATCTCTTTAGAGTGTTTCCTTTTCCAATTGGGAGTTTGCTTTCTTTTCGAAAGCTACAAAATAGGAGAATTTGTCGGCTGGCTCTAGGGATAATTAGTACCTCCAAAATTCAATTGGAGTATTGTGACTAGTCTCGCGTCAAGCAAAAGTGCGGAGCTTTCTCTTCACCTTTTCTTCTATTTATTTTTCTATTGTGGAGATTCATGCAACTTTCATCAATGGAATTGCTTGGGTTATTCTTAATGGAGAGTAATTAATTCTCTTATCTAGTCGAGAAATAACAAAGGATTTGGTGCATCTACATCTGTGAGATCTAATTGCTTTATCTATTTCTTTTACTCTTTAGTATTCGTATGTTTTTTGATTTAATTTCTCATGGTTGTTTTGTTGTTTGATGTGACAGCCCCACCTCTCCCTAAGGCGAACCAAAGGGTTTGGCGGACCGCCTGCCCAACTCTCGCTAGGACTCACTCACTCACTACAGTCCTCAATTAAATACAATGTGAATCTCAAATATACATCAAATGTTCCACAAATTTACATATCATAAGTGAAGCGAATACTTCTCAATTGCACTACAAACTAAAACCTCAAGAGATAAAAACAATACTAATTTCCCGAATAAGACAAAGGTCCTCATTTCTCACATAATTACAAGTACAATCGCAGTCTCAAATATTACACAAGATAAAACGACATTCAAACTGTACAGGAGATATCCATCCAATCACATGAATAAGTACTACAAACACTTCCTTCGCCTCGAGCCCTGTAGAGGGGAAAATAAATATTTTTGGGGTGAGCTAGAAGCTCAGCAAGTAACCAGTAAAATCAGTTATCAAGTAAGCTTCACAATAGTGCATGTACATGATGCCATGAATCGGTGATCAAATGTATGTATGTTGCTCTTGTGAGCCAGTGAAATCATCGTACTTAGAACTCCAACGCTCAAACAGATCCAGTAAATCAAACAGTACCAGGGAGCCATTTGCTCCATATAACTAGTAGTGGAGACGTTGGTTCCAAGTACAAGATTTCCCAGGAACTCATTGGAGCCAAATCATGTCGTGGCACACACGCAAACACAAATGATATGCAATCGAGTAACCAATGCAAGAATTAGTTCGAAAAGTAACTTTGCAAATAGTTTGGGGATCACTCACCAACCACAGCTTAGGAACCATCCATCATATATCATTGCCTTACTCAAGTCCAAGCCCTAGATTACAATGATCATGTCAAGCAAAAGAAAGTCTAAAATCAGCAAGTTACTATCACCTTTTGGCATTTTAATCACAATTGAAGCTACACTTATCCGATTGAAACGAATATTATGGCGTTACGAAGCCAAGACATATACCAACATTTCTTATGAAGACCTCCAAAGTCAAACCATACATTTTCAGGGTCAAAAACTGAATCTTAAAGAAAATGGAAACTGTCCATGAAATAGGGCTTAAGGGCATTCAAGGGTATTTTGGTCATTTCATATGCTACAGTACTCCAATCGATCTGAAATTTTGCAGGTAGATAGCTAACTCATAGATCTACAACTTTCATGTTTTGGCCAAAAACTAGTTTAGTCTAAAACTTGGAGAAATATGTAGTCAAAGTTGAGTCCAAAAACAAGGTAAAACTGAAATTACACTTCTAACCTAACATTTATATCTAACCACAATTACACATACGAATCATAAGGTGTACTACATATCTAATTAGGCCACAATGCCCCTTCAATATGAGCCAATTGATAGCTCCAAAACCAAACATAATTAAGCCCCAATTCAAAACCCTAACATGGATATTGACCTACACAAGCTGGAATTTCCGAAGGCAAGTGAAACTAGCACATATAACATCAATATTTCACATAACACAACTATCAAATGCTCTCAAAGATTGGACAGCATTTTCCTTTAATTTCCTTATTTTTCATCCTATAAATAATACCAATATTCATCTCAATTCAATCATAATTACACGTACAGTCATAGTGTGACGCCCCCACTTCTCCCAAGGACGAACACGAGGGTATCGGCGGGACGCCTGCCTAGCTCGCGCCAGAACTCGAAAATGCAAAATAATAAAAGCTAGATAAACCAAAAGAGTACTATTTACAATATATACAACCCCTAAAAGTTCTATTTACATCCTCAAAAAGAGTTATCCAACTACTACATCACCTTATGATAATAACCAAAATCAGAAAATAGACCCAAAGAAGGGTTCTTGCACAGGTCACTAAAATAAGGATAACCATCTTAACTATCCAACTATTACAAGCAAACCTAACTATACTAGTGAATGTGCCAAGGAGTTCCCCGCGTCGACCCCTGCTAAGGAAAACAAAGGGAAAGGGGTAAACTATATGTTTAGTAAGTAAACAGGGGTAAAAACGTAAATTTGACATTAAAACGAACAAGTACGTCACAAAGATGTCAAATCACAAGTATAAAAGTAACAACACAGTGAAGGATACAGGTTGGCTCCAAAGCCAAGTCGTTTGCCATGTGTGACCTCCTGCCGACACTCCGTTGACTACATATAAGGGTCCGTAGAACTCCACTTGTACTCCCATCGTACACCTTATCACCCTCACTGGCCAGTCACCTCATAAACTTGCTCGAGCGAACGAAACGAAATTGAACTTGCTTTGCAAGCTCGGTTCACAAACTTGGTTCACAGAACCACAAACTTGGTAACCTTAAAACTAGGTTGGACTGACTTCGACCAAGCCCCAGCCGACTCGAATAGTCCGTCTAGATTTTAAGATCGGGCCCACAAATTCATCATATTTCACAAATTTCACAAAAGTCGCCCCGAGCTACAAGCTCAAGGGGTTCAGTCCCAAAGCAAGTCATATATATGTATCATGTACAATTATATGCACATATTAGGGTTTAGGTCGAGTGCGATAAAGTACACCCTCGCCTAAGTACCCTTACATTCATATCAAAACACATAAGCAACTTATACAAACAAACAACCTGAGTACTTACACAAAGATCAAGTATAGCAAAAATGGGAAGGTCAAGTCACGTATCCCAACTAGTAGGCCCCACTGGCACCGTCTAGCCCGTCACCATCTGAAATAAAAGATCGTATCACATTATTCCACAAACGGCTATTAGAATGCATAAATCAAGCAAAATGGCAAAATTGGCACATGCAAGTGTGGAAACGGCAAACGAAAACGTAAACGGCCGGCAACGGAAACGGCAGATTTGGTACCTATAACCATTTTGATCAAATTTCAGGCTACGGTTATCGGATCGAAGTGCATGAGGTACCGTTCCGAAGCTAAGAAGAAGGTCTACAACTTTTATGCAGACACTGCAAGCCAGATCTCAATGGAACTAGGACAAAAATGTACAAAACTGTTCCAGCCATTTCATTTCGGGTTACCAAACAGGCCCTGCTTGAAGGACCATAACTCAGGACTCAGAGATCGGAATCAAGAAATTCCAGAGGCATTAGAAAGCTTATTTATAAGCCTATAACTTTTGTGTTTTGACTAAAAGCTGAATCAGTACAGAGTATAGGGGAAAATGGGTCCAAAGTTCCTGTCAGAACTGTCCAAATTCAAAGGCAGTTCTGACAACCGTTCTTGTTTTGGTCATAATTGAAGCTACGGAACTTGGATTTTGATGCACTTTATACCATTTCAAAGCTAAGACCAAGATCTACATTTTTTATGAGGGATCAACACCCAGTTTGCACGTTATCAGGGTGAACCGAGCATGGTCAAAGGCCAAATTTGAAAACGTAACACAATCTAGTGTTCCAAACAGGAGAGATTGTTTTAGCCATAACTCAGATTACACTGATCCGTTTGACTTGATATTTTGCAGACACATTAAAGACTTAAGAAGCTACAACTTTCATGTTTTGAGAAACTTCTGAATCAGCACACAGCATAAAGAAAAATAGAACTCACGTTCGGATTTGTGGACTGCCCTGTTTCCAGTTTTGCCGGTTTCGTGCGCCGCAACCGCACAGTCCGTTTCTATGGTTCTCATACAAACTTTCTAGCCAAACTCATACCAAATAAACACACATAAACCACCTCCTATTTGCCCTACAAGAAAACTGAAATTCCTTTCCCAATTTAATCCCAACTTAACAAACACTAACCTTAGTCTAGGCACTAATCTTGCTAACTCCAACTAACTTCAACATCTTAACCAACTAAACCCTAGTCATCCGAACCCTAACTCAACCAAAATACCTTCCTATTAAACTAGGGTTTCTTGGTCAAATCTGATTTTACTAAAATCTAACCATACAAGAACAATTAATATATCACAAAGTCAATTTACAAGCCAACAACCAACCAAATCAACTTAATGAACCATGGAGCAAAAACCCTAACCTTTCATAGCCTTAACCGAAATTTGGTAGCAAGAAACCGCTACAATAAACCATTAAACTACACAATAATCACCACATAAACCATACAAATTCATAATTACAACAAAACCATCACTTCACATGGTTTCAAGACTTAATCACCAAGAGTTAACTTTCAAATCAAATGATTTACCTTCAATCCAACCTTGTTGATGATTAAACCACAACAATCAAGTAGCAAAGATGTTGTCTTAAACTCCAAGACCAAGATGGAAGTTAGAAGAAGTTGAAATTGGAAGAACTTTTCCTTTCTCTCTTGCTCTTGCTCTCAGCCCTCCCTCTCTCTCTCCCTTTGGTTTTATTTTGTTTTGCTTCTTATGATTATCTTGCAAATCCTATGATATATAAGCTTAGTCAAAGTCTTAGAAGATATTTTCTACTACCACCAATCACATAAAAGCTCCCAATTTGCTCTCAAGCCCTTACACTTTCAACTTTGCATTTGATCAACTCTTGCCCTTAAACATTTGAAAATCTTTCAATTAACTCCATAGGTTATAACTTAATCTAGTCCAAAACATGTAATCACACTTATTTGCTTCACTAATCACTTTCATTTCTTAATCACCTATACTTAATCATACTTTATCCTACATTAAAACAATTAAATAACAACCTTTTTGTCAAATGCAAAATTAGGGTTTTAACCCCAACTTAGGACTTCTAATCGATTATAACACTAGAGGTTTTGCTCATTTAGGGTTTTTTAACCTTCTTAAACCTACTTAACCTTCGTAAAAGAAATCTATTCCTATACTTACTTGTACCAAAACACACACTAAAATACCAAACATGCATTACAACTCAAGCTTATGAATAATACCGTTTCAATTCTAACCCAAATTAGGGTTTTCTCATTAGCCCTAAAGCCCAATTTTACCGCACAAATATTTCACTTCACCTACTATCAAATTTAAGAACTAATCGGAGTCTCACAACCTCCCCCTCTTAGAATAATTTCGTCCCCGAAATTGATACCTTTGTTCGTGAACCATAATTGCAGGGTTTACAAGAGTACAGGTCATCAGGGTCTATTAAACACTTGCGGTGCGCTGATAAGAGAGAGCGTACCTTCGATGACTACCGAAGGGTCAGTCACCTTTTGTTGACCCATTGCATATACTCTAGCTGGTCCTTTGGGTCGATTTTCCCCTGCAGTTGACGGTTTAGTTGTGGTCCCTTCAGTCGGTGGCTTAGGTCCCTCTTTGTGCATCTTAGGACACTGGGCAATCAGATGTTCTGGGCTACCACATTTAAAGCATTTCCGTACTGAACCATTCTTCCAACAATTATCGTTAGTGTGATTGCCCCCACAGAAACCACAGGTCGGTTTAGTACCCACACTTGACCCTCTACGCTGGACACTCCTTTGGGGCCCTTGCCCTACCTGACCTCTCCCAAAGTTACCCTGGTTTGGGGTCCCCACGGGTCGTGGACCATCTGTTCCTCTATTCATCTTAAAAGGTGACTCGTTTCTCGAGTTTTGTCCGATCGCAATGTTGCTTGAGCTAGGTTGTTTTTTGTTTCCGTCATGGAAGGCTTTTACTTGTCCCCTAACTGTCTTAATTCTTAGTGCCTTTTCTAGTGCCTGACTAAATGTGTCTAGCTGTGCGGCCACTAGTGCTTTCTGGATTTTCATATTTAAACTTTGAACGAAACGGCAGATTTGTTTTTACTCCGTTAGCACCAGATCTGGGGTAAAGCGACAGAGTTTTGTAAACTGGGTTTCATACTCTGCCACACTAGATGCCCTTTGACGTAGGGGAATAAAATCATCTTCCTGTTTCTCTTGCACAATGGGCGGCAGATATTTTTCATTAAATTCCCGTGTAAAATTAACCCACGTCCAGGGGGTCTGTTCTCGCTCCCATTTGGTTTTAATCACATTCCACCAAGTTCGAGCAGCTCCCTCAAATTGAAAAACAGCAAAAGATATCTGTCGTTCCTCCGAATACCCAAGTACGACAAATATATCCATCATACAGTCCATCCAACCCTCTGCTAGGTCAGGATTAGGTCCACCTATAAATTTTGGAGGTGTAAATTTTTGGAACCGTTCTAAGGCACGGTCCTCTCCCTCAGGATTACCCGGATTATGTCCAGGATTCGCAGTATTACTCCCCTGGCCCTGTTGATTTACCATTCGTTCTAGCAGATCAGCCATTCGCTGGATGGCTGTAGTTACCTGATCCGGTTCATGTTCATTTTCTCCTTCGGGGCCTCTTCCTCGCCCTCTACTTCTACCTCGACCACCGGACTCCATTTAGGTTCAAAAGTCTATAAATCCCAACAAAATGTATACTTATTATTCAAAATGTGAACAAGGTAGAGAATACCAAATGAAAATGCACATATACAAAAGTCACACAAAAGATGAACCCAGAAAGATTGTTTTCAACTATATACATATACGTACACAAAAGGTTATATACAGAAAGTGTACCCAAAAGTCGCATATATATCTACAAAGTCATACCAAAAGAGATACAAATCACCCGACCTCCAGTCGGTACAAAACCTAGTATACACATGAGCACTCCGGCTCCAAAAATCTAGTCGGTCAACCAAATAACAAAGAAACTAGCCATGCCAGTTCTAACAAAAGTAATCCGCCAGATAGTCATAAGAAAGTACAAACGCGACCCTAAACGCCTCCCCTAGGAGCCCAATCTCCAACATAGCCTAAGGTGTCAACCTCATCCATCGGCTCTGGACCGATAGCTCGTGGCGGTGCCTTTGCAGCCACATCCAATAGAACCTCACAGTCCAACATAATTCCCCGAGCCCTCTCCCTCAGCTGCCTCTTCAAAGCAAAGAGGTGCTGGTGTGTGTTATGAAACTGACGATGAAGAGTTTCCGTCCTCTCCACCTCAACTCGGAGGCTCTGCTCCAACTCCCTAATATACATAGCCTGCCCGTGGCCAATCTCTCTAGCCTCCTCCAACTGTCTAACCAAACGATCGGTCGCCTTCCCCAGATAACGCCGCTCGTCATCCATAGCCAGGACAACCTCGTCAGGGTAGCCATACGTATGGCGACACTCGCAGGATCGGTGCGGCATCCGACCAAAAAGTGAATACAAAGTGTAGGGCTCCCCAGACCTCCTCTGATATCGGATCTCCCGCCTACACAACACCCGATTCACCGGACTCCCCGCACTCGGAGGTCTCGGCCCCAGTCCAGATCCTACGCCGTTGGGTCCCGCACCACTAGAACTGCCCGGATCCAGACCTACAAAACATTAAATTGTCAGTTCACCGGCATTTCAGGTTAAAATATACTATTCATTTTAAAAGAATCCAATATGCCTAGTGCCTATCGCGTATGTCCCAATTGCCCAAGTTCTTTAACCTAGGCGCTCTGATACCACCTGTGACGCCCCTACTTCTCCCACGGACGAACCCGAGGGTATCGGCGGGACGCCTGCCTAACTCGCACCAAGACTCGAAAATGTAAAACAATAAAAGATAGATAAACCAAAAGAATACTATTTACAATATATACAACCCCCAAAAGTTCTATTTACATTCTCAAAAGGAGTTATCCAACTACTACATCACCTTATGATAATAACCAAAATCAGAAAATAGACCCGAAGAAGGGTCCTTACACAGGTCACTAAAATAAGGATGGCTATCTTAACTATCTAACTATTACAAGCAAACCTAACTATACTAGTGAATGTGCCAAGGAGTTCCCCCGCGTCGGCCCCTGCTAAGAAAAACAAAGGGAAATGGGAAAGCTATATGCTTAGTAAGTAAACAGGGGTAAAAACGTAAATTTGACATTAAAACGAACAAGTACGTCACAAAGATGTCAAATCACAAGTATAAAAGTAACAACACAGTGAAGGATACAGGTTGGCTCCAAAGCCAAGTCGTTTGCCATGTGTGACCTCCTGCCGACACTTCGTTGACTACATATAAGGGTCCGTAGAACTCTACTTGTACTCCCATCGTACACCTTATCACCCTCACTGGCCAGTCACCTCACAAACTTGCTCGAGCGAACGAAACAAAATTGAACTTGCTTCGCAAGATCGGTTCACAAACTTGGTTCATAGAACCACAAACTTGGTGACCTTAAAACTAGGTTGTACTGGCTTCGACCATGCCCCGACTGGCTCGAATAGTCCGTCTAAATCTTGAGATCAGGCCCACAACTTTATCATATTTCACAAATTTCACAAAAGTCGCCCCGAGCTACAAGCTCAGGGGGTTCAGTCCCAAAGCAAGTCATATACATATATCATGTACAATTATATGCACATATTAGGGTCCCCAATTAAATTACATCACTCACATCCAATAATATAGGGTACATTCTCAATAATAAACGAAATAACTTTTCCCAAGCTTAGAACGTATAAGCCAAAAGTAGTGGTACAATCCTAAGTATTACACAAGATAAATCCAAAACTCAAACTGTACAGAAGATAACCCATCCAGTCACACGAAGAGCTTAATACAAGCTTCCTTTGCCTCAAGCCCTGTGGGGAGAAAATATGTTCTGGGGTGGGTTAGAAGCTCAGCGAGTGTCAAAATAAAATCCAGAATAAAATACATTTCACAATAATGCATTTAGATGATGACATGACTCAGTGATCAAATTTACGTATATTGCTCTTGTGAGCCAGTGAAGTCATTGTACTTAGAACTTCAATGCTCAAACAGATCCAGTAAGTCAAACAAAACAAGGAGGCCTTTGGTGCTTCAGATAAACAGTGGAGAGACGTTGGTTCTAAGTACAAGATTCTCAAGAACTCAATGGAGCCAAATCATGTCATGGCACACTGTAAGGATCGAAGGCAGCTTAAGTGGGGGTGAATTAGGTTGATTAAAAGCCTAATTAAATTATGAGCACTTTTTGCTCAATGTGAAATTTACCCTCTTTTCTAAGTGATCATACAATGAATCAATTAATGAATGAACAAAATCACTTGAGAGAAGTAGAAGAGATAAGCAATGTAAAGATCACAAACGTAACAATAAGTAAATAAAAAGGAAAGAATTGCAAATCAATTAACTACCCAGCTCTCTTGAGCTTGTAGATTAATTCAAACAAGCTTCTTCAAGTTGATGAATTACAATCACTCTTGTGTACAAAGGAAGGTTCACCTCCTTCTTACCCCGAACTCCACTCGGTCAAATTAGGAAATTTTACTATCCCTTAGGACAACCGTCGCAGAGTTATACTCATGAAGTATTCACTCACAATTGAAAAGCTTATAATGAACCTCACACCACTAAGACTATAAATCTTCCTTGGAGAGTGCTTTTTTACTAAAATCACTCTAGATCTTTTGTATTTTCAGTGTGCAAAAGTTATTTGAAGATTCTGACCATATAGGAGACCAAGAAAGTGCTTCATTAATACTTCCAATGGATAGAAAGTAGCTGAACAGTCAACTAGCCGTTGGAGTATCGGACATCCGATACTACCTAAGCATGCGTTTGATAGCAGGCAGTGAGTTTACAAAATCTTATTCAATTCTATCGGACGTCCGGTATTGTCTTTGTGAGCGTCTGACAGGTTTCGTCGAATTTGAACGATCCTATCGGACGTCCGATGCTTGCGTCCGATCGAGGTCAGTGAGCCAGAGAAAATGTCTTATTTCCTTCGGACGTCCGGTGGTGGAGTTCTTTATGCGTCCGAAGTTGCGCAATGATTATCGGACGTCCGATACAAGCGTCCAACAGCTTTCAGCAACCTTTGTCTTCTTTCAATTGCATTTGTTCTTAGAATCAAATTGCTACATAACTGAAAGTATTTCTTGAAGAAATATTTGTATTATCTATTGTTTTATAAATATCAAAACCTAGGGACCAAGGTCAACACACACACACAAACACAAATGATATGCAATCAAGTAACCAATGCAAGAATTAGTTGGAAAAGTAACTTTGAAAATAGTTTAGGGATCACTCACCAACCACAGTTCATGAATCTTATCCATCATAACTTATTACCTTTATCAAATCCAAACCCTAGATCACAAATATCATATCAAGCAAAAGAAATTCCAAAATCACCAAGTTCCTATCATCTTTTGGCATTTTAATCATAATTGAAGCTACACTTATCGGATTGAAACGAATCTTATGGTGTTATGAAGCTAAGACATATACCAACATTTCTTATGAAAACCTCCAAAGCCAAATCATACATATTCATGGTCAAAAATTGAGATCTTAGAGAAAAATGGAAACTGTCCGTGAAACAGGGTTTAAGGGCAGTCAAGGGTATTTTGGTTATTTAATAGGTTTTCGGTTATTTCACAGGTTTCGTCCGACAAGTTTCGTCGAGTTTGAACGATCCTATCGGACGTCCGATATTTGCGTCCGATCAAGGTCAGTGAGCCAGGAAAAATGTCTTATTTCCATTGGACGTCCGGTGGTGGAGTTCTTTATGCGTCCAAAGTTGCGCAATGATTATCGGACGTTCGATCCAAACGTCCGACAGTTTTCAGCAACTTTTGTTTTCTTTCAATTGCACTTGTTCTTAGAATCAAATTGCTGCATAATTGAAAGCATTTCTTGAAGAAATATTAGTATTATCCATTGTTTTATAAACATCAAAAGTTAGGGATCAAGGTCAATATTCTCCCCCTTTTTTATGATGACAAAACAATGGATGGAAGAAAAAAAAATTGAGCATATGAGCATAAGCTCCCCCTCACTCGTTGCATCCAAACTTATAATTTCAGAATAACTCCCCCTTACACATAACATCCATTTCTCCCCCTTTTTGTCATCATAAGATGAAAGTAAAAATCTCATATCGTAATCCAACAACAATAACAGAGAATCCAATATTTCAAATAAAAATAGAAAAATGATACCAGAATTCAGTAATCATCAACATACCAACATATCACAGAGACTTGATACCAAAAGAAGTACCAACATATCACAGAGAGTTTAACAAAGCAAATCATCATTAGATCAGAATTGTTCTTTTCTCTCACTTTTTGACATCATACAAATTCAATAATATTCAAAAAAATCAACAAAAACTCAGTTCAAAACATTAGAAACATCAAAAGAGAATTACAAAAAAGGCATTATGAACAAGAATCTCACCAATCTTACTAATATCTCCTACTTTTTAAAGTTAGCATAATGTCTAATTATCCACATGCATTTCATTTCTCTTCTCATGTTCTTTCTCACATAACAATCACTTTTCATGTGACCTTTTTGACAACAAAAATTGCATATAACCAAAGAATTATTTGCATAAACAGGTTTAATAAATCTCACTTGTCTTCTCTTATAAACAGTAAAATCATTTACACCATAATTTAATTTCTTCTCATGAGTGCCAAGATGAGTCTTTGATTTATTACCTTGAAAACAGTCTTGTTTTTTATGTTGGAGCAATTCATTTAAATTATCCATTCTTCTTTTCAAATCACCTTGTTCTTTTTGAACATTTCACAAAGTCTTGTTTTTCTATCAAGCTCAAAGTGTAAAATATTCTCACTCTTTTTTAAAAAATTACTTTCAGTTCTTAGTTTTTTGTTTTCTTGAAAAAGGAGTCCTGAAGAAAAAAGCTAATTTTATGTTTTAATTCCTTGTTTCTAGTATAACATTTTTTCAAACTATCATGTAATTTTATAATGAAAGATTCAAAATCATCATCAATTTCATCATCACTTTCAAATTAAGAGTTAGAAGATGTTACCTCACCATCTCCAATGGCCATAAAAGCTAATTGATTAGATTCTTCTTCCTCTTCAATTTCACCATCGGAGTTGCACTCATTCCATGTGAATTGAAAGTTGTTGAATCTTGATTTTCTTCCTTCTTTCTTCTTCATCACTGGACACTCACCTACGTGGTGTCCAGATTGGTCACATTCAAAGCATTTATCAATTTGTTTTTTGTTGTACTCTTGCTTCCCTTTGTTTCTTGTGTTGCTGAACTAATTTGGGAATGAGTTGTTGTTTCCTCTTTTTCTGAACTTTCGTTTGTTGAGGATTCTCTTGAAATTTTTTGCGATGAGAGCTAGATCACTATCATCAGCTTCTGCATCTTCTTCATCTAGGGAGGCAGAATCATCTACATCTTGAGATGCCTTTAGAGCAATGCTCCTTCTTACTTTCGCATCCTCTTCCCCTTGCACTTTGGACTTAAGTTTCAACTCATAAAAGGTTAGAAAATTAATAAGAGATTCAATAGGCAAGAAATTTAGATCTCTAGTTTCTTCAATGGCAGTCATTTTACTCTCTCAATCCTTTGATAAAGCATTCAAAATTTTTCTATTTTTCTCATCTAGAAAATATTCCTTTTTCAGCACCTCTAAATCCTTAATGAGGTCGTTGAATTTACAGTACATCTTATCAATATTTTCATGAGGTTCCATTTTGAACGATTCATACTTGGTAACCAGAATAGACTTCTTTTGTTCTCTCACATTCTCACTTCCTTCATGAATTTCTCTAAGTTTGTCCCAAATTTCTTTAGCGGACTTACAACCCTTGACTCTAATAGATTTATTTGAGTCTAAAGCACAATATAACACATTCATGGCTTTTTGCATTTAAGGTGAGATGAACTCTATCCACAGCAGTCAGTTCACTTCTTATTTTTGGTCAGATCTATGAGTATTTTCATCTATAAGAGAGGCATCATATGGACCTTTACTAATAATAGACCACAATTCAATATCAATTGATCGTAAATAGATAACCATTCATTCTTTCCAACTTATATAATTTGACCCATTAAACATAGGTGGTCTAATGGCAGAATATCCTTCAAAAAACATGGTATTATTGGTTGTCATATTTACTCCTAAGCCGATTGAGTTTAATCTCAAGAAGACCAAGCTCTGATACCAATTGTAAGGATCGAAGCCAATCTAAGAGGGGGTGAATTAAGTTGATTAAAAATCTAATTAAGTTATGGGCACTTTTTACTCAATATGAAATTTACCCTCTTTTCTAAGTGATCACACAATAATCAATTAATGAATGAACAAAATCACTTGAGAGAAGTAGAAGAGATAAGCAATGTAAAGATCACAAACGTAGTAATAAGTAAATAAAATGGACAGAATTGCAAACCAATTAACTACCCAACTCCTCTTGAGCTTGTAGATTAATTCAAACAAGCTTCTTCAAGTTGATGAATTACAATCACTCTTGTGTACAAAGGAAGGTTCACCTCCTCCTTACCCCGAATTTCACTCGGTCAAGTTAGGAAGTTTTACTATCCCTCAGGACAACCCTTGCAGAGCTACACTGATGAAGTATTCACTCACAAATGAAAATCTTATAATGAACCTCACACCACTAAGACTACAAATCTTTCTTAGAAAGTATTTTCTCACTAAAATCACTCTAGATCTTTTGTATCTTCAGTGTGCAAAAATTATTTGAAAATTCTGACCATGCTCTATTTATAAGAGACCAAGAAAGTGCTTCATTAATACTTTCAACGGATAGAAAATAGCTGAACAGTCAACTGGCTATTGGAGTATCGGAAGTCCGGTACTACCCAAGCATGCGTCCGACAGCAGGTAGTGAGTTTGTAAAATCTTATTTAATTCTATCGGACGTCCGATATTGTCTTTGTGAGCGTCCGACAAGTTTCTTTGAGTTTGAACGATTCTATCGGACGTCCGATGCTTGCGTCTGATCGAGGTCTGTGAGCCAGGGAAAATGTCTTATTTCCTTTGGACGTCCGGTGGTGGAGTTCTTGATGCGTCCGAAGTTGCACAATGATTATCAGACGTCCGATCCAAGCGTCCGACAGCTTTCAGCAACCTTTGTCTTCTTTCAACTGCACTTGTTCTTAGAATCAAATTGCTGCATAACTGAAAGCATTTCTTGAAGAAATATTAGTATTATTCATTTTTTATAAATATCAAAAGCTAGGGACCAAGGTCAACACACATACACAAACACAAATGATATGCAATCGAGTAACCAATGCAAGAAATAGTTCGAAAAGTAACTTTGGAAATAGTTTGGGAATCACTCACCAACCACAGTTCATGAATCTTATCCATCATAACTCATTGCCTTGATAAAGTCCAAGCCCTAGATCACAAATATCATATCAAGCAAAAGAAATTCCAAAATCACCAAGTTCCTACCACCTTTTGGCATTTTAATTACAATTGAAGCTACATGTATCGGATTGAAACGAATCTTATGGCATTACGAAGTTAAGACATATACCAACATTTCTTATGAAGACCTCTAAAGACAAATTGTCGCGCCCCATTTTTTGATAAATAAATAAATGGTTTAAAAATGTATTTTTTGTGATTGGAAAATGAATTGTGATTTTAAAAGAAAAAATGGGTCTAAATGGGGGATTGAGAATGCAACGATTTGACCCAAAAATATAGTTTAAAAAGGGTTTTTGAAATAAAAATTGGAGTCGCCACTTGGTAATGAGTTAAGGTGTACCAAGTCACCAAAAAAATGAATTTTTAAAGAAAAAATAGGAAAAAATAGTAAGAAACCCCTTTTAAACGACTCCTAGTCCACGTAAACCAAAGAAAAAGGTTTGGGAGTCACATTTGACAAAGGGGAAGGCAAGGATAAAATCCAAGGCACCTCTTTGACCTAGCCAAGGCTAGTTGCATGATTTAATCAAAGATTTTCTTGTTTTAACCAAAGAATTTATTACATTTGGATGCACTACATGAATGCAAACCCTAGACCTAGGGGTATTGGGGGAAATTTCTCTTCAAAAGTTGAGTGGTGCCAATCACATTATTTATGAAGCCCAATAACGATCCTTTGAAGAAGTCACGAATAATGCGAGTGGGATGCAAATGAATGAAATGCATGTATGCAATGTGAGGACATGAGTTTGAAAAAGTAATAAAAAATAATAAATATGTAAATGAAAATGTGCACGTGAGTGGGCAAGTTACGGTATGTGAAATGATAATATGAAGTGCATGTGTGCAAGTGATGATAAAAGTGTTCGTGTGCAAGTGAAGAAACATAAAGGTGCACGTGTGCAAAATGGGAGGAAAAATGAAAGTGTGATGAGGGTATAAAATAGTAGAGTGGATTTAAAAATGCATGAGTCTAGGGAATTCATGCATATTGGGTACGGGGAGACCTAAATCGTGACTCAATTTGCCCTTTTATAGAGGGAATACAAGCGTGCTAAGGCTTAGAAAAAGCCACACTCGTCTATATCCCATATTTAAGGGGACTCTCAAGCAAATGAACCCTATAACTAGCATGAAATGCAAAAAATCCTAAAATGGAGGGAAAAGGGGTTCGAGGGGCATGCAAAATGATAAAACTAAAAAGAATGCATGACATGTAATGAATCATGCAAACATGTACTAACGAGGGGAACGGCCTATTGGGTCTAGCGTTGGACTAGCCCATTCTATGAATTCCTACTAGCGTTGGACTAGTGGAAACGTACATTCATCCATCACATTCATTCATGGCTATGGAAAGCGAGTAGACATGCCAAATACTCGTAAACACGTAGCACATAACACTTAGCATGCTCGACTAGATGCAAAAGCCTAATAAAGCAAGTAACACATAACAACAAAAACAAAGCAATCAAGTTAAAGGACCTATTACATTTGCTAGCTAGGCACACGTCTTCAATAGGTCTTCATCAAATGCTCCTCCAAGCCCTATCTATTACAAGCCAAGAGGTGTACACATACCCCATAAAGAATAACTTAAATAAAAAGCAAAAGTAAATGACATAAATAAAAGGAATTAAAGAAAGGCTAGGAAAGCAAAGTAGACATGCAATTCACTTAACACGTTGGATCACGTAGGAGAGAGACAAAAGGGATAAAAGAAATTATACCTCCCTTGGAATGGTGCCTTAAATGGAGTGAAATCACTTATTTATCTTCCAAAATAAAAGAAATGGTCAATGTACCAATTTATTTGAAGAAATTAAAGAAAATAGGCAAACATGAGCTCATTCGGTCATAAAAGCCCCTAAAGTCATAACTTAAGTGCAATTGACAAAGCATGGTAGTTAATTGAAACAAAGCAATCAATGAAATTGCAAAAACTAAAGCTGCCAGGGACCAAATTGAGAAAATCATTAAATTGGTTGGGTCATAGTAGTACCAAGGGAGACATGGGGGGTCAAAGAGCAATTGTTTTAGGACCTAATTGCAAGAAATTAAAACATAATTGGGCCATAGTAAGATAAAGGGGAACTTAGGGGAGCCAAATGCAATTTTCCTGGGACATTTTCATGCAAAGCATGCAACCACGAAGGAAAGTTGTTTTCTGCAACTAACATTCATTCTGCAACTTACTGCCGCAACTTTGCAGCTCAACTCACATAAGGGAAATGCCGAACTTTTGTACAAAACTTATTGCGGGAAACATAAGAAAGATGCAACAACAGATTGCGGGAAACACAGGAAAGATGCAATGCTGCAAGGGAAAAACAAAAATTCGAAAAAAACAAAACTCTTCCAGTTTTGAACAACAAATGCTTTCTGCAACCCTTATGCTGAAATCTCACATGAAAATTCAAACAAGACCAACGGGCCTACTATCCGAATATTCCTTGACAACATTGAGCACTTCAATTAACAAGTGAACTCAGAGTTATCGCCCAGAAACACAAGCTTCAACAAATCATACTTTGCAGCCAAACAAAGACAACCAAATAGAAACTGAAGTAAATAAAATTTCAAAACTGCAACTCTACAATTTTCTTGCTGCAATTCTCTTAGCAGCTCATCAAACACGCATGTTTCAGTAAACTTAAACGGATCCTAGGCAATTACCGATTAGAACCCAACAATAATCATCATCTCATAGAGAGATGCCAGGGAAAACAGAAAACTAAAGCTCAAAACCTTCCCTCCTACCCAATCAGCATGCATATGAAACATTTAAACATCCCAACGAACCTGTAGATGCATCAACTAGTGCCCCTAATTCAACCTCACTTATGTTTGAATCGAACAACCAAACAAACACAACTCCCGTTACTGTAATTTTTCCCTCAAAAAAAAAATAGAAACTTTCTGCAATTTTCCGTTGCTACTCTCTGCGAAGTCTGCACAGAACAAAATCCCAGCAAAGACAAAATCCTATACCCACGCACTAAAGAGACACAAAATGAAACATAAAATAGACTACACATCATGACTGGAGGTAAACGTAAAGATAGACAGAAGCGGTGGACTGGAACAGGAACACGGAATCGAAATAGCAAGATCGATGATCGAAAGAAAAGAAAGGGAGTACCTGGTCTAGAAAACTTTAGTCTTTCGGTGTCTTTCTTTCCTCCCAGCTTTCTCTCTTGGCCGAAGCTCGTTGTTTTACTTTCTAAAGCTCCTTCTTTTCTTCAAAACCATAGCACCTCTTTGCTCCCGCAAGCTCTCCAGTTTTCTCTTTTGTTCGGCCAAGTTCCTTCCTTTTTATCCAGTCATCCACCCTCTATGCTTTTTCTACCTCTCCTTTTCTTTTCGTCGTCGCCTTTCTCTGGTTTTCTTTCCTTTCTTCAGATTTGCAGCCGTCACTAGATGCCCCCTCTCTTTGTTTTCTTTCTTCCCTTGCCGTCCAGACTCTCCCAGATTCTTTTCCCTGCTCTTACTTCAGCCGTCGTTACCAAAACCTCCTCCCTCTGTTTCAGTTTTTCTCTCTTCTGTCAAACTCTCAGCCGCCACCCTCTCTACCCTTCTGTTTTCACTCGTCCCAACTCTCCGCCGTTATGCACAATCTATCCGTCCCCCTCTCAGCCGTCAACCTCTCTCGCTTGGCTCCTCCTTATTCCTTCCTTCCGTCGTTGTTTCTTTTTCTCTCAGCCCAAAACCCCCGTAGCCTTTTTCTTTCCCTTTGATGTTTTACTATCTCTCCGATCCTCCCTCTTGCGGCTGCTGTTTTCTTTTTCTATTTATATTGGACTCCTCAACCCTAAAACCCAGTCCTTTCTTCTATAATTTGCAGCCAAGGGGCTGCCCAGCCTTTCCTTGCAAGCTGCGACAAAACGCAGCTTGCATGCTGCAAAACATCTTTTTTTTTCAACTTAATAATTTAACAAAAATAATAGTAAAACTAAACAACAATTTTAAATACAAATACATCAAAATAAACAAACTAAAAATAACAAAGTTTCCATTTTCAATCTTTTCTTTCATTTTTCCATTTTTCATCATTTTTCTCCTTCATTTTCAAGAAAATATTGAATTTAAATCAAAAACAAATAAATCATATTTTTGAATGCTTTTCTTTTCTTTTTGAGAAATTCTATGCTTAAAAGCTAAAAAAACTAAAACTAACAAAGTGAATAAAACTTAAAATAGCAAATAAGAATTAAGAATAAAAAGTAAATGAAATTACACTAAAATTTGGTGTCTACAGTTTGCCCCTCTTTGTCTGAGTTTTGAAAAAACTTGAGACAAAGAAATAGACACCAAATACTTACCTGTTATTTGGCTGTGAATGACTCGAACGATGGGGACTGACCCCTTTTAACCAAAATTGTAAAATGAGACTGACTCAAATGAGAAATTTAAAATCATGGGGTTGACCCGAACAAAAAATTTGAAATCATGGGACTGGCCCGAATAAACTTAAACTCATGGGACTGACCCGAATAAAACTTAGAATCATGGGACTGACCCGAATAAAACTTAGACTCATGGGACTGACCCGAATAAAACTTAGAATCATGGAACTGACCCGAATAAAACTTAGAATCATGGGGTGCTCACTAGTGGGACTGACCCACGGCTAGTGGCGGTGCCAAAAAGGAAATGCTCACTAGTGGGACTGACCCACGGCTAGTGGCGATGTAAAAGGAAATGCTCACTGGCGGGACAAACCCAGCTTCAATAGCAATGAAAATAAAATGCTTACTGGCGGGACAAACCCACCTCCAATAGCAATGAAAATAAAATGTTTACTGGCGGGACAAACCCAACTCCAATAGCAATGAAAACGAAATGTCTTGACAATCGGACAGTGGGATCAAACCCGAGCCTGCCGTGATGAAGCGGTCAGTGGGATAAAACCTGAGCCTGCCGAGGATAAAAAGCGATCAGTGGGATAAAATCCGAGCCTACCGAGGATAAAAACGGTCAGTGGGATAAAACCCGAGCCTGCCGAGGATAAAAGCGGTCAGTGGGATAAAACCCGAGCCTGCCGAGGTCGGAGGGATAAAACCCGTGCCCAACGAAAGTAAAAGCGGTCAGTGGGATAAAACCCAAGCCTGCTGAGGTCGGAGGGATAAAACCTATGCCCAACGAAAATAAAAGCGGTCAGTGGGATAAAACCCGAGCCTGCCGAGGTCAGTGGGATAAAACCCATACCCAACGAAAATAAAAGCGGTCAGTGGGATAAAACCCGAGCCTGCCGAGGTCGGAGGGATAAAACCCGTGCCCAACGAAAATAAAAGCGGTCAGTGGGATAAAACCCATACCCAACGAAAATAAAAGCGGTCAGTGGGATAAAACCCGAGCCTGCCGAGGTCGGAGGGATAAAACCCGTGCCCAACGAAAATAAAAGCGGTCAGTGGGATAAAACCCGAGCCTACCGGGGTCGGAGGGATAAAACCCATGCCCTAACGGAAATAAAAGCGGTCAGTGGGATAAAACCCGAGCCTGCCGAGGTGAAACTTGATTTGATTTTTGATTTTTGATCGATGATTTTTCTTTTTGCTTTCTTTTTGACTTTTGAGAATCTTTCCAAAAAATTAATTTTGCCCCGAGTGTGATGAATTTTTGCAAATTGAGCCCATAGTTGATTATGTATCGCCATGTTGTTGCACCTTTTGATCAAATTCGCTTGCAACATTTTCAAATCTGCCCTTGTTCATCGGAGGACTCTTCCCGACACCAATTCCAGTGCGAGGTGTGATTACTTTCATTTGTGCATGCAATTTTTCCTGTGAAAGAGAAAAAACAAAGAAATTGCCACCACCATTTGATCCTTTTTCCTTCGAGAATCGTGTAACATGAGTCTTTCGACGCCCTTATCAACTTTTGCTGCGGCAGCTGATTGAGTTGGATTTCTCACCCTGAGGCTTTTCCGATTTTCAAACTGACCAGGTATGTGCTTTGCCATATTGTGAAGTCTGTGTAGCTGGCTTGGCTGAATTTCAACTGTTCCCAAAAGATGACTGAATCCAAGCATACTTTTTGCAATAAACCACGGGGATTGTCATTCACCACAATTCATTAAAGAATGAGGTATGCAAGAAATATTCATATGTCATGTAAAAATGAATATACACAAGAGTGCACACCTAACCATTTGTGCTTAAATTCTACAAAAATGCCATGAATGCAAGTAATTTGGAAAAAATGAGTTTCCTAAGAATGTATTTGCAAAAAAAATGTTTTACAAAATGACACAGCTTTGGCCAACAGATGTCATATTTGAATCTTTCGGGTATCCTTGTTCTGGAATTCAGTATTGGCAGAAGTATGACAAAAATGAGGAGAAATCCACATGAACCAGGTCGCCAGCCGTTCCTTCTCGTGCTCGCTTACTGCAAAACCTTACCTTGGCGCCCTTTCGGGTTTTTACCAAGGTTGCCCCACCCTTTTCTGTTTTGTTTTGTTTTTCTCTTTTTTTTTCTTTTTTTTTCTTTTTTTTCTTCTTTTGTTCGTGTTTTTCTCTTTTATTTCTTTTCTTTTGAGGCATCCTTTCGGGTTTTCACCTAAGGAAGCAAATGGAAGAGCTCAACCATGATCGACTCAGAAATGTAAGTTGAAAAATTGCTGACATCAGTAAAACGCGCTTCCCTTATAGACTTAAGCGAAGTTATCATGGACATCATTTGTCAGTTGACTAGCAAACTTCCCAATAGAAATACAACAAGTGACGAAAGCCAGGACTTTGGGTTTTTGTAATAAGGTCAGGTGGGGTGTTTTCAAGAAAAGTTGAGGCTTGAAAGCAAATTTTAATGAGAGGTGTGACATAACCTGAAATTGCATCATTTTGAAATTATCTCCAATTTTGAACGAAACCGAGGAAATTTGCCCCAGTCTGATTGGATTTTTCTTTCTTTGCATTTTCATTGCATATTTCTCACTTTTGCATTTTTCTTCAAAACTAAATTTGCCCTAGTGTGGGGTTCCTTCTTTTCCATTTTTTTCTTTTTTCTTTTTTTTCCAAAAATAAATTTGCCCCAGTGTAGGGCTTTCCCCTTCTAATCATCTCTTTTCAAAATGAATTTGCCCCAGTGTGGGGTTTGCAATCTTCAGGGGCTGCCAAACGAAAAAATTATTGTTCTGATAGCTCAAAAGGGACGACTAGGGATGAAATGTTTTGATTGGAAAGGAAGATGGCCTGATTTTTGCCTCGTCTCTTGCATGATTTCCTAGAAGGAATTTGCATAATCAAATAAAGAATTTCTTACACATGTCTAAGTTGATAGGTTGAGAGAATGTCTGTCTACCCATGAATGCCCCTCCAGGTAATACCTCTTGAACACCCACTGAGCTTTGCCAATTTGAAAGCAAATTTGCCTTCGACTTCATCTTTCATTACTTTAGCACTTTGTTCCCTTCTTCAGAAGATCAGTGGCGGCCCCTTTTATTATGAACTCAGGCCATGCGTTTTGACAACATTGGTCATGGCACATAGCATTCAACTGCTTTTCATCAATCAGAATCAATCGTTGATGACACTGCTTTAACCAATCAGCTTTCAACCTGGTCGGAAAGGGATTTTCTTAAATGAAGGAATTTCTCAAATGGAGGTATTTTCCAATGTATGGCTTCCTCAAAGAAAGGATTTCTCAATGAGGGGGTTCTTAATGAAGGGTTTTCTCAATGAAGACTTTCTCAAAGAAGGGATTTCTCGATGAAGAGATTTTTCAAATGAAGGGATTTTTCAATGAAGGAATTTTCAATGAAGGGATCATCGGATTCCCGAACAATGATATTCAAAGGGTCAAATAATATCATCTTTGGCCATCTCAAAGAATAATCAAATAAACAAATAAACAAATTATGCATTTCATGAAACTCCAAATCAAAGCAGAAACAAGACAAAACTCAATTGCAAAAGATGCTTTCGTTAAGCTATTTACATATGCAAGAAAAAGTTTTCGTGAATTTTAGTAAATGACAACCCCTAGATTCATCGAAATTTCCTTCGAGAGGGAGGATAATCAGCCATCCAAATTGTGCAGAGCTCCTTCAGGATTTTCAAATCTCGTCATTGGAGGTAGATGCCTCAAAGGTGTCCTTGTGTCTGGGAAAGGGGTTTGTACTTATACTTGGTCCTTGTTCTTCTCTCCCCCTCAAAATTATGTCTCCGGCCTCAATCATGTCTTGGATTTTGTGTTTAAGTACCCGACAATTGGCAGTAGAATGTCCAGGAGCTTCGGAATGATAGGCACAAAAAGATTGAGGATTATAATCAGGAGGAAATCCTTTAGCATAGGCTTTAGGAGGTATTGTACCAATTTTTCCTGCGGCCTTGAGCTGCTCATATAGTTGATCCAAGGGCCGACCTAAATTGGTAAAAGTTCTATATCGGACCGGGTCTTGGGTGCCAGCGGTTTGTTGATAGTTGTAATTATGGTTGACGGGTAATGTGGGTCTTGGATGATAAGGAGAGCGAGGTCTAGTTTGAAAACTATGTGGAGAAATATGAAATGGTGTTGTAGGTGTGTTTGGGTAATTTGGTCGAGGTCGAGGATGAGGGGCATTAATGTGATAAACAGGATGAGGGTTTGAATAGTAAGGGTAAGGGTTTGAGTAGGTAGGGTATTGTCGAGGTCTGGGTATTGGAACAGGGTTTCGATTCCAGACAAAAGCAGTTTCCCCCTCTTTCTTTTGGAATTGTTGCTTCTTCCCATTACTACCTTGGCTTTGCAAAGCATCCAACTGTGATTTGAGGGCAGACACATTAACAATCTTTCCAGCTTTCACGAAATCATCAAATTCCTCAAGCTTATTAACAATTGCGGCAAATGAGCATCCAGTCATGCGGAAAATTTCTTCAAAGTACGGCGGATCATGTGCCTTAATGAAAGCGCGTATGATTTCGTCCTCAGTCATTGGTGGCTCGACTTTTGCAGCTATTTTCCTCCACCTTTTGGCATATGTCTTGTGGTCCTCAGAGGGTTTTCTTTTTGTTCCTTCCAACGTGGTTCGCGTCGGAGCCAGCTCGCAATTATACTCGTACTGCCTTACAAAAGCGTTGGACAAGTCAAACCAGGTCTTCGCTTCTTTGGGTTTCAGCTTGGAATACCAGTCGAGTGCATCCCCCTCCAGACTTTCTGGGAATAGCCTCAAAGGCAGATTTTCATCATCTGTTGGCCTACCCAACTTGTTGGCGAACAATCTGAGGTGTGTCTTGGGATTGCCCGTCCCATCATACTTGTTAAACTTCGGAGTTTTGAACCCCTCAGGCAATTGCACATTCGGGAAAAGGCAAAGCTCATCGTAATCCAAGACTCCTTGTTTGTTCAACCCCTGACTTTTCTTTATAAACTCATCGAAACGGTCCAGGCGTTTGAGAAGCTTTATATCAACGGGAGCGGAAGATTCCCCAATTTCTGGCTTGGTTTGAATAGTATGGTCTGGTAGGAATGGCTCAGCAGTAGTGTGATAAAAGGTATGTGGCTCAGGTGGTATGTTTATAGTAACTTGGGGTTGTGGGCCTTGCATGTGAGCAAGGAAAAATGAAGGACCAGGAGGGTAAGTGTATGGCAAATGTATGGTGGGATATGTGAAAGTTTCTTCAGGTGGAATAGGGAAAAATGGAGTATCAGTGACTTGAGTTGAAGGGATGACAAATGGCTCTGGCTCTGGTTGCCTGTCAGGTACAGGTTCAGGTTGAACTCCGCTGCTGATTAACTCATCAATCAACTTCCTTTGGGTTGCCATTTCAGATGCCATTTCCCCAAATTTGGCGAGTAATTCAGTCAACTGAACCCCGGGACTTGTGGCTTCCAGCTGGGTAGTTGCAGCGGTCTTATCAGACGATCCTGGCCGAGTACTCATGTCTACACGATTCTTTTGGGCTTTACTACGGGATCGCGTTATGATGGGGTTTCGCCGAGAAGTTATGTTTAAATATTACCTGAGAATTTTTGAAAGATTACCCTTAGATTTAACCCTCGCTTAGTTATAATAAAGATAAAGAAAAGAAAAGAAAAAGAAAAAGGCAAGAGTTAGTAGATATCCAGAAAATTCGAATGCATGTCCTATGGGGGAACCCTTTTTGTGCCAAGGGTAGGCCTAGCATGAAAATGCAATCCTCCAGAGCAGGCACTATACCATACCTGATGGATCTGATCAACTCATTTAAGTGAAAAATAATTTTGAAAAATTTGGTCAATTGGAGTGACGAGAGACATTTGTCAAAATGATGTCAACGTCCAAATGGATTGATCACTTTTGATTGATACAAGAGTTTGCAAAAACGCACGGGTTTGACCTTGACGAACTTCCTATCGAAGAGATTGGAATTTGTTGACCAAATTTTTTCAGTGAAACACGGGTCAAAACCCCAACTAATCAAATGGCTGGATGCAATGGATGGTTTTCTCAAAAATCGACTAAGTTTCCCAATTTGAAATTGACATTGAAACCCTAATTGGTCAAATGGGTTGAATGAAATTGACAATTTATTTAAAAATCGACCGGATTACCCTAAAAAGGGAAACGGGTCAAATGAATTAAGTGAAGTTTAAAAACTTACTCAAAATTGACCGAATCATCCTAAAAAAGGAATTTGATCGATTGAAATTGAGAATTTTATTCAAAACAGACCGGATCGCCCTAAAAGGGTAAACTGGTCAAACAAATTGAATGGAAATTTGACAATTTACTCAAAATTGACCGGATCATCCTAAAAAAGAAATTGGTCAAATGAGTTGAATGAAATCGAAAATTTATTCAAAATTGACCAGATCGCCCTAAAAGGGTAAATTGGTCAAATGAAATGAGGATTTATTCAAAAATCGATCGGATGACCCTAAAAAGGGTAAATTGGTCAAATGAATTGATGATTTATTCAAAAATCGACCGGATAACCCTAAAAAGGGTAAATTGGTCAAATGAATTGAATGGAATTGATGTATTCAAATATGGGTTGAATTGTCCACCCATTGGTAGTTTCAAAATTCTATTGCGATGCATTAGCCTATGAGCCTTCTAAAATCAAATTTTGGGCTCGATTTATTTATCGTCTCAATAGGAGAAATCACTTGTAAATTTTCTTCAAATTAATGTCCTTTTACGCAAAGAAATTTTACCAATTTTGATAAAATGGCCAAAAAGTGATCATTAGACGCTCATATTCCTAAGATCGCTTTTATGAAGACGATCGGATCCTACCTTACCTTGTGCACTACCCTTTTGGATGGTACAAAATGTAAACGTGCAAGTCTCTTTGGATTAAATATCCGAGACATAAGGTGGTTTATTCCTGACACTGTGACAGCCCCACCTTCCCCTAAGGCGAACCAAAGGGGTTAGCGGACTGCCTGCCCAGCTCTCGCCAGGACTAACGGTACAGTTTACGTCAATCTAAAACGTTCCGGAACATAACATCGAGCGCAAACAAGTCAAAACACAAAATAAAATAAAATAAAATAAAACGAAAACCGAAGCCGAAATTTATCTAAACCATAGCCAAGCATATATGTACAACGGAAATCAACATTTACAACCATAATGGCATGCCAAAACTATTCATTAAGGAGTACACATTCGATTTGCCTATCAAAAGGAAATGAACCCGTTATACATTAGGGTTTCACTTCAAGAGCTATACAAAAGACATTTACAAGCTCAGTATGGCAATTGACTATCCAGTCCATTTTCAAAAGCAATTATATCCCTGTAAGGAAAACAAATAACACGGAATGAGCCAAAGCCCAGTGGTATACCACCCAATAAGCAATCAAAGTCATATAAGAATGAACCTTCATTTAAAGTGCACAAATAAGCAATGAAGCAAAACGGTAAAAGGATACGGTCGGCTCTCAAGAGCCCATTTCCACGCTTGCAATCTTGAACCAATCTCATTGACTCTCCGTCAATGTTAAAATACCAAACCGTAGACAACTCTTTACTTCCATTCCTTCCACCTATCATACCCCAACCGGGCCCGCACTCCATTCAGTAATATTTTTGGTAATACTCGAGTTTACCGGAACCAAGGGTATCATTACCACAAGGTTCCCCAGTACAGTCCCCGTGGCATGATAATTTTCACGACCAACCCCTCGCCGGCTCGATCCAATTAACTACCATACGGGGTTGAGCTCATAAATGTAGTAAAGCCATTGGATACTCGTCCAACGACACCAAATCAGTTTCCATGAATGGAATGCAGTATTTCATATATCCAGTGCAGTATTTCAGTAAAACAATCAATAGCCACGAATAAAGTCATGAGGGGTGAGGGCGATCAAGGACACCCTCACCTCAATCATTTCCAATAACCAAATAAGCCTTCAAGGCATCAAATACACATAGCACAAAGCCACATTATAACAAGTAAGTGAGTAGTATACTCACCAAGCAAGTAAGTGGTATTTCATGTACCACGATCACCAAGCCGTCGTGCACTACCTTCAAGCCCTAGAACATATAACACATACAATGAGACTCGATAACGAGTCATATAGCAATGCTAAACACAACCCCAATAGGGTTTCATATGCATAAATGAGCATAATAGCAAACCAGAAATTAGAAAATGGCCTTAGTCTTGGCCCCAAATAGAAAACTGTTTTACACTCATTATGCGGTAATGGTACAACTCTCACTACAAATATCGGTTGGGGGTGTAAGACCCACCGTTTCGAAGCTATGGAACAGGGCTACAATAATGTAGAAGACCACTCAATCCAGTTCCTAGCTTAACTAGGTCGAAAATGCTAAATACTAACCCAGAATTCCTAAAACAGGTTCGCAAAACACAAAAACTGTAATCAGTATATCTCAGTCCTTACAAGTCCAAATGCCGAAATTCCAAAGGAATATATTAGCTAAGACACTCAGCGACATTTCATCAGAAGACACCAACTCCAAAATCCAAACCAATTCCAGTCAAAATGGCCAATTACTATCGCAGTTTTCGCATTCTGCTCAAAGCAGAACAGCTACAGTAATTTCGTCATAACTCATTCTACATTAATCCAAATGACCTGAAATTTTACAGGCACATCAACCTCATCAATACCTACAACTTTCATGTTTTGAGCAAAGTCAAATTCGGCCTCTAACACAGTGATCTAAAACCGGACAGAATTGGGGCTTCGAGAACCCTAACTTTTCAAATTTCACACCAAATCCAAAATTGATTGCATTTAACCATAATTCACACTCACTAGAGTCATTTCCAACCATTACAATTCATCATACAAGCCCCCAACATCAAGATCATATTAAACCAGAAAAAATCCCAATAAAATAAAAACTTCACCATAACAAGCCAAATCAAGAAACAAATCACATATTACTCCTCTCATGCCTCCATTAAGCACCAAGTAAGCATCATTAGAGATAGTAGGGTGTTTCAAGCTTCACTTACCAAGAACCAAGAGAGAGGATGATGTGGAGCACCTTAGGCCTTCAAACAAATCTCACCAAACTACTTACTAACACTAGAAGGAAAGTTTTTATGGAGTGAAATCAACTCTAGGCTTTGGTTTGTGGTAGATTGGACCAAGTGGAAGCTTGAAAAATGGAGAAGTTCCCTTCCTTCTTGAGCTAAGGAGAGCCGGCCAACAAGAGAAGAAAAATGATGATTTTTGGTGAATTTTTGGATATTTACTTAGTTGGGTCAAAAGTCAAAAAAATGTCAAAAGGTGAATAGTGATTCATAAAAGATATCCAATAAGAAAGTGACATGTGTCACTCTATTAAATGCAATCTTATCATTCTTTTCTCTCTCACATCAATCACTTCACACACACTACTTATCACTTAACACCCGATAAATTTTACACAGTATCCGAAACTTAACCTTATTGGCCGAATTTTTCCGAACTTATCGCACTAGTGGGTCCCACGTCCACTATTTATCCTTAATTTTCTAAAAACTCTCCAATACTAGAAAAATCATCTTAAAACTATAATTGCTCATAAAATCCACTAAGAAAATATTTTTAAGCCAGAAAATGCAAAAATTACGCAATTAAAGGGGAAATAAACCCTAGGAAAATATTAGGGTTTTTTTTTTACGGGTTCTCACAGACACGGGATCCCCTAAATGGCATTCCCTTTCTAGGGTTATGCATGATGCCATTCTTATCAAAGCAGGGAAAAATGCAATTTGAAATGAGACGTGACCTAAAGAACCCTTTATTTGCCAGGGTAGGCCTAAAATGATATGACATTATTAACCTATGAATGAAATATACCAAAACTTTTAAACGTGCAATATCCTATCTACACGGGTAGGCCCTAAAAGAAGGTCATGCCAGACCTCTTATTTCCTAACGTTTGTGAATACAAAAGACAAAAGACAAGGAAAGTTAGTTCAACACATAATCACATAACACGTTGGTCAATAAACAATAAAAAGCAACAAAGATAGATAAGGAAAAAGGGTTAGGACCCCTCCCCTCGTGAATAGTGTCCCTAATAGGGTAAGGTCGACTCTACCCTAGGCAATTCTAAAATGGATGCATGAGGTTGGGGCTCACTAATGCATCTAGACTCGATAGGTCATAGGTCCCCGAGCCTTCAGACTTAGAAACCAAAGGTCATCAATCCCAAGGTTCTTTGTCGGTGGCTCGAGCGATTCCCCAGACATTGCTACACACACGTCGTGTCACGGCCACATGTCTGAGTGAATCTATCAAAAATCCTCAATCTTTGACTAAAAGCTAAAGGCTATTAACCCAAAGCTTAAAGCGGAAGATTAAGTGACCCCTCGGATCATGCTACGCACACGTCGTGTCACGATCACATGTCCAAGTGGGTCGCCTAAAATCCTAATAGGGTGGAGTGGCGTGACAAGCCACTAAAAGAAAATAAATGGGGTGAAAAATTAAAGCGTATGCACGTATGCTAGTGCTCGTTTGGAGGGGAGGGATCAAGAACCAACGCGAGGCTCTAGGGTGATGTCCCCCACCCAAATGCATTGCAGGCGCGAAGTGAACATACATCCAATCAATCAATCATACATTCGCGAACGAGGGAGTAGTTGGACACGTGTGAAATGCAAAAATCCTAAAAAGGAAAAATGCAACCCTAAAACACCCAAATGTGATATATGAAAGGGTTAAAAGAAGAAAAAGGTTGATTAAATCAAATTTGCTCGGACTCTCAAATGTCCCCAGTGGAGTCGCCAACTGTCGCGCCCCATTTTTTGATAAATAAATAAATGGTTTAAAGAATGTATTTTTTGTGATTGGAAAATGAATTGTGATTTTAAAAGAAAAAATGGGTCTAAATGGGGGGTTGAGAATGCGACGATTTGACCCAAAATTATAGTTTAAAAAGGGTTTTTGAAATAAAAATTGGAGTCGCCACTTGGTAATGAGTTAAGGTGTACCAAGTCACCAAAAAAATGAATTTTTAAAGAAAAAATAGGAAAAAATAGTAAGAAACCCCTTTTAAACGACTCCTAGTCCACGTAAACCAAAGAAAAAGGTTCGGGAGTCACATTTGACAAAGGGGAAGGCAAGGATAAAATCCAAGGCACCTCATTGACCTAGCCAAGGCTAGTTGCATGATTTAATCAAAGATTTTCTTGTTTTAACCAAAGAATTTATTACATTTGGATGCACTACATGAATGCAAACCCTAGACCTAGGGGTATTGGGGGAAATTTCTCTTCAAAGGTTGAGTGGTGCCAATCACATTAATTGTGAAGCCCAATAACGATCCTTTGAAGAAGTCACGAATAATGCGAGTGGGATGCAAATGAATGAAATGCATGTATGCAATGTGAGGACATGAGTTTGAAAAAGTAATAAAAAACAATAAATATGTAAATGAAAATGTGCACGTGAGTGGGCAAGGTACGGTATGTGAAATGATAATATGAAGTGCATGTGTGCAAGTGATGATAAAAGTGTTCGTGTGCAAGTGAAGAAACATAAAGGTGCACGTGTGCAAAATGGGAGGAAAAATGAAAGTGTGATGAGGGTATAAAATGGTAGAGTGGATTTAAAAATGCATGAGCCTAGGGAATTCATGCATATTGGGTACGAGGAGACCTAAATCGTGACTCAATTTGCCATTTTATAGAGGGAATACAAGCGTGCTAAGGCTTAGAAAAAGCCACACTCGTCTATATCCCATATTTAAGGGGACTCTCAAGCAAATGAACCCTATAACTAGCATGAAATGCAAAAAATCCTAAAATGGAGGGAAAAGGGGTTCGAGGGGCATGCAAAATGATAAAACTAAAAAGAATGCATGACATGTAATGAATCATGCAAACATGTACTAACGAGGGGAACGGCCTATTGGGTCTAGCGTTGGACTAGCCCATTCTATGAATTCCTACTAGCGTTGGACTAGTGAAAACGTACATTCATCCATCACATTCATTCATGGCTATGGAAAGCGAGTAGACATGCCAAATACTCGTAAACACGTAGCACATAACACTTAGCATGCTCGACTAGATGCAAAAGCCTAATAAAGCAAGTAACACATAACAACAAAAACAAGGCAATCAAGTTAAAGGACCTATTACATTTGCTAGCTAGGCACACGTCTTCAATAGGTCTTCATCAAATGCTCCTCCAAACCCTATCTATTACAAGCCAAGAGGTGTACACATACCCCATAAAGAATAACTTAAATAAAAAGCAAAAGTAAATGACATAAATAAAAGGAATTAAGGAAAGGCTAGGAAAGCAAAGTAGACATGCAATTCACTTAACACATTGGATCACGTAGGAGAGAGACAAAAGGGATAAAAGAAATTATACCTCCCTTGGAATGGTGCCTTAAATGGAGTGAAATCACTTATTTATCTTCCAAAATAAAAGAAATGGTCAATGTACCAATTTATTTGAAGAAATTAAAGAAAATAGGCAAACATGAGCTCATTCGGTCATAAAAGCCCCTAAAGTCATAACTTAAGTGCAATTGACAAAGCATGGTAGTTAATTGAAGCAAAGCAATCAATGAAATTGCAAAAACTAAAGCTGCCAGGGACCAAATTGAGAAAATCATTCAATTGGTTGGGTCATAGTAGTACCAAGGGAGACATGGGGGGTCAAAGAGCAATTGTTTTAGGACCTAATTGCAAGAAATTAAAACATAATTGGGCCATAGTAAGATAAAGGGGAACTTAGGGGAGCCAAATGCAATTTTCCTGGGACATTTTCATGCAAAGCATGCAACCACGAAGGAAAGTTGTTTTCTGCAACTAACATTCATTCTGCAACTTACTGCCGCAACTTTGCAGCTCAACTCACACAAGGGAAATGCCGAACTTTTGTACAAAACTTATTGCGGGAAACATAAGAAAGATGCAACAACAGATTGCGGGAAACACAGGAAAGATGCAATGCTGCAAGGGAAAAACAAAAATTCGAAAAAAACAAAACTCTTCCAGTTTTGAACAACAAATGCTTTCTGCAACCCTTATGCTGAAATCTCACATGAAAATTCAAACAAGACCAACGGGCCTACTATCCGAATATTCCTTGACAACATTGAGCACTTCAATTAACAAGTGAACTCAGAGTTATCGCCCAGAAACACAAGCTTCAACAAATCATACTTTGCAGCCAAACAAAGACAACCAAATAGAAACTGAAGTAAATAAAATTTCAAAACTGCAACTCTACAATTTTCTTGCTGCAATTCTCTTAGCAGCTCATCAAACACGCATGTTTCAGTAAACTTAAACGGATCCTAGGCAATTACCGATTAGAACCCAACAATAATCATCATCTCATAGAGAGATGCCAGGGAAAACAGAAAACTAAAGCTCAAAACCTTCCCTCCTACCCAATCAGCATGCATATGAAACATTTAAACATCCCAACGAACCTGTAGATGCATCAACTAGTGCCCCTAATTCAACCTCACTTATGTTTGAATCGAACAACCAAACAAACACAACTCCCGTTACTGTAATTTTTCCCTCAAAAAAAAAAAATAGAAACTTTCTGCAATTTTCCGTTGCTACTCTCTGCGAAGTCTGCACAGAACAAAATCCCAGCAAAGACAAAATCCTATACCCACGCACTAAAGAGACACAAAATGAAACATAAAATAGACTACACATCATGACTGGAGGTAAACGTAAAGATAGACAGAAGCGGTGGACTGGAACAGGAACACGGAATCGAAATAGCAAGATCGATGATCGAAAGAAAAGAAAGGGAGTACCTGGTCTAGAAAACTTTAGTCTTTCGGTGTCTTTCTTTCCTCCCAGCTTTCTCTCTTGGCCGAAGCTCGTTGTTTTACTCTCTAAAGCTCCTTCTTTTCTTCAAAACCGTAGCACCTCTTTGCTCCCGCAAGCTCTCCAGTTTTCTCTTTTGTTCGGCCAAGTTCCTTCCTTTTTATCCAGTCGTCCACCCTCTATGCTTTTTCTACCTCTCCTTTTCTTTTCGTCGTCGCCTTTCTCTGGTTTTCTTTCCTTTCTTCAGATTTGCAGCCGTCACTAGATGCCCCCTCTCTTTGTTTTCTTTCTTCCCTAGCCGTCCAGACTCTCCCAGATTCTTTTCCCTGCTCTTACTTCAGCCGTCGTTACCAAAACCTCCTCCCTCTGTTTCAGTTTTTCTCTCCTCTGTCAAACTCTAAAGCGCCACCCTCTCTACCCTTCTGTTTTCACTCGTCCCAACTCTTCGCCGTTATGCACAATCTATCCGTCCCCCTCTCAGCCGTCAACCTCTCTCGCTTGGCTCCTCCTTATTCCTTCCTTCCGTCGTTGTTTCTTTTTCTCTCAGCCCAAAACCCCCGTAGCCTTTTTCTTTCCCTTTGATGTTTTACTATCTCTCCGATCCTCCCTCTTGCGGCTGCTGTTTTCTTTTTCTATTTATATTGGACTCCTCAACCCTAAAACCCAGTCCTTTCTTCTATAATTTGCAGCCAAGGGGCTGCCCAACCTTTCCTTGCAAGCTGCGACAAAACGCAGCTTGCATGCCGCAAAACATCTTTTTTTTTTCAACTTAATAATTTAACAAAAATAATAGTAAAACTAAACAACAATTTTAAATACAAATACATCAAAATAAACAAACTAAAAATAACAAAGTTACCATTTTCAATCTTTTCTTTCATTTTTCCTTTTTTCATCATTTTTCTCCTTCATTTTCAAGAAAATATTGAATTTAAATCAAAAACAAATAAATCATATTTTTGAATGCTTTTCTTTTCTTTTTGAGAAATTCTATGCTTAAAAGCTAAAAAAACTAAAACTAACAAAGTGAATAAAACTTAAAATAGCAAATAAGAATTAAGAATAAAAAGTAAATGAAATTACACTAAAATTTGGTGTCTACAGTTTGCCCCTCTTTGTCTGAGTTTTGAAAAAATTTGAGACAAAGAAATAGACACCAAATATTTACCTGTTATTTGGCTGTGAATGACTCGAACGATGGGGACTGACCCCTTTTAACCAAAATTGTAAAATGAGACTGATTCAAATGAGAAATTTAAAATCATGGGGCTGACCCGAACAAAAAATTTGAAATCATGGGACTGGACCGAATAAACTTAAACTCATGGGACTGACCCGAATAAAACTTAGAATCATGGGACTGACCCGAATAAAACTTAGACTCGTGGGACTGACCCGAATAAAACTTAGAATCATGGAACTGACCCGAATAAAACTTAGAATCATGGGGTGCTCACTAGTGGGACTGACCCACGGCTAGTGGCGATGTAAAAGGAAATGCTCACTGGCGGGACAAACCCAGCTTCAATAGCAATGAAAATAAAATGCTTACTGGCGGGACAAATCCAGCTCCAATAGCAATGAAAATGAAATGTCTTGACAATCGGACAGTGGGATCAAACCCGAGCCTGCCGTGATGAAGCGGTCAGTGGGATAAAACCCGAGCCTGCCGAGGATAAAAAGCGGTCAGTGGGATAAAATCCGAGCCTACCGAAAATAAAAGCGGTCAGTGGGATAAAACCCGAGCCTGCCGAGGATAAAAGCGGTCAGTGGGATAAAACCCGAGCCTGCCGAGAATAAAAGCGGTCAGTGGGATAAAACCCGAGTCTGCCGAGGTCGAAGGGATAAAACCCGTGCCCAACGAAAGTAAAAGCGGTCAGTGGGATAAAACCCAAGCCTGCTGAGGTCGGAGGGATAAAACCTATGCCCAACGAAAATAAAAGCGGTCAGTGGGATAAAACCCGAGCTTGCCGAGGTCGGAGGGATAAAACCCGTGCCCAACGAAAATAAAAGCGGTCAGTGGGATAAAACCCGAGCCTACCGGGGTCGGAGGGATAAAACCCATGCCCTAACGGAAATAAAAGCGGTCAGTGGGATAAAACCCGAGCCTGCCGAGGTGAAACTTGATTTGATTTTTGATTTTTGATCGATGATTTTTCTTTTCTTTTTGCTTTCTTTTTGACTTTTGAGAATCTTTCCAAAAAATTAATTTTGCCCCGAGTGTGATGAATTTTTGCAAATTGAGCCCATAGTTGATTCTGTATCGCCATGTTGTTGCACCTTTTGATCAAATTCGCTTGCAACATTTTCAAATCTGCCCTTGTTCATCGGAGGACTCTTCCCGACACCAATTCCAGTGCGAGGTGTGATTACTTTCATTTGTGCATGCAATTTTTCCTGTGAAAGAGAAAAAACAAAGAAATTGCCACCACCATTTGATCCGTTTTCCTTCGAGAATCGTGTAAACATGAGTCTTTCGACGCAATTATCAACTTTTGCTGCGGCAGCTGATTGAGTTGGATTTCTCACCCTGAGGCTTTTCCGATTTTCAAACTGATCAGGTATGTGCTTTGCCATATTGTGAAGTCTGTGTAGCTGGCTTGGCTGAATTTCAACTGTTCCCAAAAGATGACTGAATCCAAGCATAACTTTTGCAATAAACCACGGGGATTGTCATTCACCACAATTCATTAAAGAATGAGGTATGCAAGAAATATTCATATGTCATGTAAAAATGAATATACACAAGAGTGCACACCTAACCATTTGTGCTTAAGTTCTACAAAAATGCCATGAATGCAAGTAATTTGGAAAAAATGAGTTTCCTAAGAATGTATTTGCAAAAAAAATGTTTTACAAAATGACACAGTTTTGGCCAACAGATGTCATATTTGAATCTTTCGGGTATCCTTGTTCTGGAATTCAGTATTGGCAGAAGTATGACAAAAATGAGGAGAAATCCACATGAACCAGGTCGCCAGCCGTTCCTTCTCGTGCTCGCTTACTGCAAAACCTTACCTTGGCGCCCTTTCGGGTTTTTACCAAGGTTGCCCCACCCTTTTCTGTTTTGTTTTGTTTTTCTCTTTTTTTTTCTTTTTTTTTTCTTTTTTTTCTTCTTTTGTTCGTGTTTTTCTCTTTTCTTTCTTTTCTTTTGAGGTATCCTTTCGGGTTTTCACCTAAGGAAGCAAATGGAAGAGCTCAACCATGATCGACTCAGAAATGTAAGTTGAAAAATTGCTGACATCAGTAAAACGCGCTTCCCTTATAGACTCAAGCGAAGGCATCATGGACATCATTTGTCAGTTGACTAGCAAACTTCCCAATAGAAATACAACAAGTGACGAAAGCCAGGACTTTGGGCTTTTGTAATGAGGTCAGGTGGGGTGTTTTCAAGAAAAGTTGAGGCTTGAAAGCAAATTTTAATGAGAGGTGTGAAATAACCTGAAATTGCATCATTTTGAAATTATCTCCAATTTTGAACGAAACCGAGGAAATTTGCCCCAGTCTGATTGGATTTTTCTTTCTTTGCATTTTCATTGCATATTTCTCACTTTTGCATTTTTCTTCAAAACTAAATTTGCCCCAGTGTGGGGTTCCTTCTTTTCCATTTTTTTCTTTTTTCTTTTTTTTCAAAAATAAATTTGCCCCAGTGTAGGGCTTTCCCCTTCTAATCATCTCTTTTCAAAATGAATTTGCCCCAATGTGGGGTTTACAATCTTCAGGGGCTGCCAAACGAAAAAATTATTGTTCTGATAGCTCAAAAGGGACGACTAGGGATGAAATGCTTTGATTGGAAAGGAAGATGGCCTGACTTTTGCCTCATCTCTTGCATGATTTCCTAGAAGGAATTTGCATAATCAAATAAAGAATTTCTTACACATGTCTGAGTTGATAGGTTGAGAGAATGTCTGTCTACCCATGAATGCCCCTCCAGGTAATACCTCTTGAACACCCACTGAGCTTTGCCAATTTGAAAGCAAATTTGCCTTCGACTTCATCTTTCATTACTTTAGCACTTTGTTCCCTTCTTCAGAAGATCAGTGGCGGCCCCTTTTATTATGAACTCAGGCCATGCGTTTTGACAACATTGGTCATGGCACATAGCATTCAACTGCTTTTCATCAATCAGAATCAATCGTTGATGACACTGCTTTAACCAATCAGCTTTCAACCTGGTCGGAAAGGAATTTTCTTAAATGAAGGAATTTCTCAAATGGAGGTATTTTCCAATGTATGGCTTCCTCAAAGAAAGGATTTCTCAATGAGGGGGTTCTTAATGAAGGATTTTCTCAATGAAGGCTTTCTCAAAGAAGGGATTTCTCGATGAAGAGATTTTTCAAATGAAGGGATTTTTCAATGAAGGAATTTTCAATGAAGGGATCATCGGATTCCCGAACAATGATATTCAAAGGGTCAAATAATTTCATCTTTGGCCATCTCAAAGAATAATCAAATAAACAAATAAACAAATTATGCATTTCATGAAACTCCAAATCAAAGCAGAAACAAGACAAAACTCAATTGCAAAAGATGCTTTCGTTAAGCTATTTACATATGCAAGAAAAAGTTTTCGTGAATTTTAGTAAATGACAACCCCTAGATTCATCGAAATTTCCTTCGAGAGGGAGGATAATCAGCCATCCAAATTGTGCAGAGCTCCTTCAGGATTTTCAAATCTCGTCATTGGAGGTAGATGCCTCAAAGGTGTCCTTGTGTCTGGGAAAGGGGTTTGTACTTATACTTGGTCCTTGTTCTTCTCTCCCCCTCAAAATTATGTCTCCGGCCTCAATCATGTCTTGGATTTTGTGTTTAAGTACCCGACAATTGGCAATAGAATGTCCAGGAGCTCCGGAATGATAGGCACAAAAAGATTGAGGATTATAATCAGGAGGAAATCCTTTAGCATAGGCTTTAGGAGGTATTGTACCAATTTTCCCTGCGGCCTTGAGCTGCTCATATAGTTGATCCAAGGGCCGACCTAAATTGGTAAAAGTTCTATATCGGACCGGGTCTTGGGTGCCAGCGGTTTGTTGATAGTTGTAATTATGGTTGACGGGTAATGTGGGTCTTGGATGATAAGGAGAGCGAGGTCTAGTTTGAAAACTATGTGGAGAAATATGAAATGGTGTTGTAGGTGTGTTTGGGTAATTTGGTCGAGGTCGAGGATGAGGGGTATTAATGTGATAAACAGGATGAGGGTTTGAATAGTAAGGGTAAGGGTTTGAGTAGGTAGGGTATTGTCGAGGTCTGGGTATTGGAACAGGGTTTCGATTCCAGACAAAAGCAGTTTCCCCCTCTTTCTTTTGGAATTGTTGCTTCTTCCCATTACTACATTGGCTTTGCAAAGCATCCAACTGTGATTTGAGGGCAGACACATTAACAATCTTTCCAGCTTTCACGAAATCATCAAATTCCTCAAGCTTATTAACAATTGCGGCAAATGAGCATCCAGTCATGCGGAAAATTTCTTCAAAGTACGGCGGATCATGTGCCTTAATGAAAGCGCGTATGATTTCGTCCTCAGTCATTGGTGGCTCGACTTTTGCAGCTATTTTCCTCCACCTTTTGGCATATGTCTTGTGGTCCTCAGAGGGTTTTCTTTTTGTTCCTTCCAACGTGGTTCGCGTCGGAGCCAGCTCGCAATTATACTCGTACTGCCTTACAAAAGCGTTGGACAAGTCAAACCAGGTCTTCGCTTCTTTGGGTTTCAGCTTGGAATACCAGTCGAGTGCATCCCCCTCCAGACTTTCTGGGAATAGCCTCAAAGGCAGATTTTCATCATCTGTTGGCCTACCCAACTTGTTGGCGAACAATCTGAGGTGTGTCTTGGGATTGCCCGTCCCATCATACTTGTTAAACTTCGGAGTTTTGAACCCCTCAGGCAATTGCACATTCGGGAAAAGGCAAAGCTCATCGTAATCCAAGACTCCTTGTTTGTTCAACCCCTGACTTTTCTTTATAAACTCATCGAAACGGTCCAGGCGTTTGAGAAGCTTTATATCAACGGGAGCGGAAGATTCCCCAATTTCTGGCTTGGTTTGAATAGTATGGTCTGGTAGGAATGGCTCAGCAGTAGTGTGATAAAAGGTATGTGGCTCAGGTGGTATGTTTATAGTAACTTGGGGTTGTGGGCCTTGCATGTGAGCAAGGAAAAATGAAGGACCAGGAGGGTAAGTGTATGGCAAATGTATGGTGGGATATGTGAAAGTTCCTTCGGGTGAAATAGGGAAAAATGGAGTATCAGTGACTTGAGTTGAAGGGATGACAAATGGCTCTGGCTCTGGTTGCCTGTCAGGTACAGGTTCAGGTTGAACTCCGCTGCTGATTAACTCATCAATCAACTTCCTTTGGGTTGCCATTTCAGATGCCATTTCCCCAAATTTGGCGAGTAATTCAGTCAACTGAACCCCGGGACTTGTGGCTTCCGGCTGGGTAGTTGCAGCGGTCTTATCAGACGATCCTGGTCGAGTACTCATGTCTACACGATTCTTTTGGGCTTTACTACGGGATCGCGTTATGATGGGGTTTCGCCGAGAAGTTATGTTTAAATATTACCTGAGAATTTTTGAAAGATTACCCTTAGATTTAACCCTCGCTTAGTTATAATAAAGATAAAGAAAAGAAAAGAAAAAGAAAAAGGCAAGAGTTAGTAGATATCCAGAAAATTCGAATGCATGTCCTATGGGGGAACCCTTTTTGTGCCAAGGGTAGGCCTAGCATGAAAATGCAATCCTCCAGAGCAGGCACTATACCATACCTGATGGATCTGATCAACTCATTTAAGTGAAAAATAATTTTGAAAAATTTGGTCAATTGGAGTGACGAGAGACATTTGTCAAAATGATGTCAACGTCCAAATGGATTGATCACTTTTGATCGATACAAGAGTTTGCAAAAACGCACGGGTTTGACCTTGACGAACTTCCTATCGAAGAGATTGGAATTTGTTGACCAAATTTTTTCAGTGAAACACGGGTCAAAACCCCAACTAATCAAATGGCTGGATGCAATGGATGGTTTTCTCAAAAATCGACTAAGTTTCCCAATTTGAAATTGACATTGAAACCCTAATTGGTCAAATGGGTTGAATGAAATTGACAATTTATTTAAAAATCGACCGGATTACCCTAAAAAGGGAAACGGGTCAAATGAATTAAGTGAAGTTTAAAAACTTACTCAAAATTGACCGAATCATCCTAAAAAAGGAATTTGATCGATTGAAATTGAGAATTTTATTCAAAACAGACCGGATCGCCCTAAAAGGGTAAACTGGTCAAACAAATTGAATGGAAATTTGACAATTTACTCAAAATTGACCGGATCATCCTAAAAAAGAAATTGGTCAAATGAGTTGAATGAAATCGAAAATTTATTCAAAATTGACCAGATCGCCCTAAAAGGGTAATGTGACGCCCCACATCTCCCTAAGGCGGACCAAAGGGTATCCGCGGACGCCTGCCCAGCTCTCGCCAGGACTCAAGCGATTTCATTCAATTTAAAATCAAACTAAACACTTCGATGAGAGCAACACGAATACAATAATGCGGAAGCGTTCAAGCTTAATAAGTCACTTAATGTATAACCAGTACATCGGGTAATCATGAACGACTAGAATTCAAAGTACACATCAGGGCCCAAACTTTTCAAGTTTACAATTCCAAAAGTACAACCCGAACCAGGGCCTAGTCAAAATTTATAACAGGAGTCTTAACAAAATTACAACGGATGGTTTCTCCATATATCCCCAAGAGTCGGTCCTGTTAAGGAAAACAAAACTATAGGGTGAGCTAACGCTCGTGAGGCCAAGAACACACATGCAAGCACTTAGCCAAATAACAAACCCAAGTTTAATAAATAAAATCACGTCTCTTCAACAATCAATTATTCAAACAGGAAAAGTAATCAGAAACAATTCAAGGATATAGTAGCTCTCAGGAGCTAAGTTCCACTTGATCTGCCGTTGTCATTCGTATACCTTCCCGCATTGACCCTCCTGTCAACCGGGTCGGTATTTCCATTTCCGTAGATCACCACTTACTTTCCTCCGTCCACCGTACACCCCAAGGGCCCACAAGTCTATTATTAGGCGATACTCTACAAGTATGCCAAGCAAGACCTCTTATTAGGTCGAGCTTATGTGTATCTCATGGCTCGTCCGAATCCCAGACCAAGCCCATTGCTGGCTCGAGTCTAAGGACGGCCTATGAGTTTGGGCGTCCCCCATTCATTTGAAAGTCGAGGAGATTCACTCCAACGACACAAGCATTCATGACATAACGTTGCATTTCATTCATTCATTCAATACATTTCATTCATTCATTTGAAAGTAGAACAGGTACGATAAAGTACGCACCCGTCCCCATTTTCTTAAAATTCCAACAATTACACAAGCAAGCAAGTAACAAATTCCACACACTTGACACTCACCGAGCAATTCAAAAAGAATTATTTTCTGGGAGTTCAGGTGTCCGCGGTGAGATCCTCTTGAAGGTCTCCTTGCGCGCCTGGCAATATAATAGTGGATAATCACACTTATCAAGAAAGATTGTACACTAGTACAATCTAAGAATTATTTTGCAAAAAGGAACCTCAATTACACGTAAATCGAGGTTTAACTTGCCTTTTATTAGGTACAATATTATTTGAGTTTTTATCATGAAAATCGTAAGCAAAACGTTTTAAGAATATAAAAAGAATAAAGAGTTTTTGAAAAACTCTATTTTCTTGGAATTGGAATATTTTTCAGTTTTATGATGAATCTTTGAAAAATCATAACTCGCACGGTATAAGTCGAGAATTGGAAAACTTTATACCGTTGGAAACCTCTTAGAGAGTACTATAAGTTCCTAGAAGACACTTTTCCATGAATCAAAGCGAAAAGTGGTCAAAAATGAGCTTGAAGATGCAGGGTTGGTTCACAAGGCAGAACGAAGTTGGTTTTTGGCCAACTTTGAAAATTCGGCACGATTCGTACGTTGTAAACCGGCCTCTGAATTTTGCAGCTCAATTAGTGTTGCAAGTGAAGTGTATGACAAAATAAGCGGATCAAGAATCGGAGTTTCGAGCACCGAGATACGGTAGCCCGAAGTTGAGCAAATTCAAGACTGGAGAAGAATTTCCAGATTTGAACCCCCAACTTTAGAATTTTAATTAGGCATCGAAACGAACTTGAATTGGCACCAAAATTGGCAGTATTTCAATACTATATGGAAGGTATCTCTCTATCGAATTTCGGGGAAAAATACCTTTGGCAAGGTAGTTAATTAGCCCACCAAAGTTCAAGAAATATCCTAAGGCAAATCTGCCTTTGACTTGCATTTCCCAAATTCCAATCGTCTAACCAAGAAAGTTATCCAACCATGGTTCATTTGTGAAATAAGGGTCTAAGATACACCCATAATATCTTTGGTAAGTGTTTAATATCAAAAACATCAACTAACAAGTTCATTCCAAGATTTGGTCCCAAACCAGTCCAAGGATTAGGGTTTTCCAAAACAGAGCAGTCCACTTGATTCAATCACAAATCAGTCAATATAGCTCGAAATTGAGCATGGCTTACGCCGTTGGAAAATACATTCATAGTACTAAAACATCACAGAAGAAATCATTCCCAAATTCGGCACCCAATTGGTTCAAATTCGGGCATCAAGTTGCTGCCTGAACACTTCATTCCAGAAGAACAGAGTAACAGGACAGCGAACTTAAAACATTTGGTTCGGCTTGCTCACAAAGAATCAGAACGTGCATTATATACCAAATTAAATCTAGGAATGTCTAGTTTCAAACGCCACCGACGGCATATGATTTCGACATCCGAGGACAGAGTTATAGCCAAAATACTACTGCTGGTCAGAGGCATACGCGAGACAGTTTCCAGATTTGCTGGTTTCGAACAAAAATCCATTTGCCCATTCAAACCTCATTATTTTTCAATGAAATTTTTCACACATCTAATACATCCTACAAACATCCAATTCAAGCAATTAAACCATTAAAAATGGGCCTGGAAATGGCCGAACATGGCAGGGGCATTTTCGGAAATTCTAGCCTCTTACACCAATGAAGTTCCTACCAATTACCCACCACTAATGCATCATTAATATCACTAAACCAACAATATAATCACCAACCATCATCACATCAGCAACAACAACCCAAGTGTGGGAATTCCAAGAGCCCACAATCACATTTTTCACCATAAACAAGCTAACTAAGTGCATGTATGAGCTTAATCTTGCTATATAACCTCCAAAAGACAAGAATTCATGGGTTGATCATTACCTCTTCCTTGGGTGTGCAAGACCAGAAAATTTCGGCCCTCTTGAAGCTCCAAGAAACCGTGAAGATGCACCCTTTTGTTAGCTAAATGTAGTCTCCAAGTAGTTTGCTAAGAGATCTCCAAGTTTGGTGTGATTTGGGTGGATTTTGGTGCATGGATTGAAGATGAAAAATGAAGACAATGGAGAGCTCTTCTCCTTCTTGTTGTTCGGCCAAGTGAGGTGAAGAGAGAGAGAGTGCTGATGCAATTGGCTTCCAAAGGAAGATTCTTTGTGTGGTGCAAAATGCACCTCAAAGTCAACTCGAAATAGTGTAATTTAGGGTGCGTTTGGACTCGATTTTTCTCGCGCGTTTGGTTCACTAGTGCACGGAACCTCCAAGGCATATATATTCATGTAAATATTATTCACTCTTAATTGTCCCGAAATAAGGGTCTAAAGTCCCTCAAATGAAGTCGCGCGTGTGAAAACGCGTACCATCAATTTTACCGCTATAACGCGAAACTTTCGAAAAATTCTTATAACGATTGCACTACTAACTATCACTTGAATATTTATTCATAAAATTACCTATTTTAGGACCATGGTACAAGTCTCCAATATTCCAAGCTTGTTGTGCTACTACGCGGATAAAATCTCCAAGTACTATTCACTATTTCCGCTAGACGCGCTCTAGGAAATTAATTTTCGAAACGAATCATTTTAAAAATATAACGAAGTTATATTACCATGTATTTAGGTCTAATAAGACTAGAAAATATTCCTTGGAAATAAAATCCAATTAAATAATTTATTAAGCCATAAATTAGGCATAAAATAATAGTTTTTTGCGAGTCCTCACATCCTCTCCCCCTTAAGAAAATTTCGTCCTCGAAATTTACCTTGGTTGATGAACAAGTCTGGATACTTCTCTCTGATTGACTCTTCAACTTCCCATGTTGCCTCCTCTACTTCATGGTTCTTCCATAGAACTTTCACTAGTGGTATCTGCTTGTTCCTCAATTCCTTCACCTTTCGATCCAAAAGTTTTACCGGTCTCTCCTCATAGGTCAGGGTTTCATCAATCTCAATATTCTCCGGTTGTAAAACATGAGAGGGGTCTGGATGATACTTCTTAAGCATGGACACATGAAACACGTTATGAATACGAGATAAACTCGGTGGTAATTCCAGCTTATAGGCTACATTCCCAACTCGCTGAATAATCTTATAAGGCCCTACAAACCTTGGTTGTAGTTTCTTCCCTTTTCCGGACATCAAACTTGCTTTTAAAGGCGTAATCTTGAGAAATACCATATCTCCAACAGTGAACTCCAAATCCTTCCTCCGATTGTCGGCATAACTTTTTTGTCTACTCTGAGCGGTTTGAATTCTTTGCCGTACCAATTTCACCTTTTCATTAGCCTCCTCAATCCAAGATACAGTAGTCGTGTCTAAGATTTTCCGTTCACCTACTTCATCCCAACAAATTGGGGATCTACACTTCCGACCATAAAGTGCCTCATACGGAGCCATTTGAATAGAAGAGTGGAAACTATTGTTATAAGCAAATTCCACTAAAGTCAAGAACTTACTCCAATTCTCTCCAAAATCTAGTACACAAGTCCTCAACATGTCCTCGAGAGTTTGAATTGTTCTTTCAGATTGTCCATCAGTCTGGGGATGATAGGTGGTACTAAAGTTCAACTTAGTCCCCAACACTTCTTGCATCTTTTGCCAAAACCTCGAAACAAATCTTGGATCCCTATCCGACACAATACTCACAGGTATACCATGTAATCTGATGATCTCATCCAAGTACAATCTGGCCAACTTCTCCAATGGATATTTCATATTAATCGGCAGAAAATGAGCCGATTTAGTCAATCTATCTACTATCACCCAAATGGCATCATGGCCTCTCTGTGTCCTTGGTAAGCCTGATACAAAATCCATGGTAATATTTTCCCATTTCCACTCAGGTATTTCTAGAGGTTGCAAAAGCCCAGATGGTTTCTGATGTTCGGCTTTAACCTGTTGACAAACCAAGCATGTCTGAACAAATTGGGCAATTTCCTTCTTCATATTCTTCCACCAATATAGACTCTTCAAGTCTTGGTACATTTTATTCCCTCCTGGATGTACTGTAAACTTTGATCGGTGTGCCTCTTCCAAAATTTCTTTTCTAAGCCCTTCATCCTTTGGCATAACCACCCGATTTCGAAATCTCAATATTCCATCTGATCCCAAAGTGAAATCGGTCTGGTCTCCCATCTTGACTTTCTCCACCAACTTTTGCATTTCAGGGTCCTTTTCCTGAGATTCTTTAATACGTTCCAATAAAGTGGAGGTTATCACAATATTCCCCAAAATCACTTTCCTTGGTTCTAATCGAGGATTCCAATAACTGACTTCCTCCAACAATCGAAATTCCTTAACCATCAATCCTGCCATTTGTACCTGACGGCTCAAAGCGTCGGCCACTACATTGGCCTTTCCAGGGTGGTACTTAATAATGCAGTCATAATCTTCCAAAAATTCCATCCATCTACGTTGCCTCAAATTCAGTTCCTTCTGAGAAAATAAGTACTTAAGGCTTTTGTGATCTGTAAAAACCTCAAAGGTCACTCCGTATAAATAGTGTCTCCATTTCTTCAAAGCAAAGACCACAGCCGCTAACTCCAAATCATGGGTCGGATAGTTTCCTTCATGCGGCTTCAATTTTCTAGAGGCATAAGCTATCACTTTATCATTTTGCATCAAAACACATCCCAAACCTTCCTTAGATGCATCTGTGTAAACCACAAAACTATCATGTCCATTTGGTAGAGCTAGAATAGGCGCTCTAGTCAACCGTCTTTTCAACTCCTGAAAACTCCCTTCACACTTTGGACTCCAAATAAATTTTCCATTTTTCTTGGTCAACTCAGTCATAGGTCCAGCAATTTTCGAGAAATCCTGGATGAATCTCCGGTAATACCCTGCCAATCCTATAAAACTCCGGACTTCCGTTGGGTTTTCCGGTCGTTTCCATTTCGAAACAGCTTCCACTTTAGCTGGATCCACTTTGATCCCATCCTTAGAAATTATATGCCCTAGGAAGGTCACCTCCTTTAGCCAGAATTCACATTTGCTAAACTTAGCATATAACTGATGTTCCCTCAAGACTTGTAAAACAATTCTCAAATGTTTCTCATGATCTTTCACATTCTTGGAATACACCAAAATGTCATCAATGAAGATCACTACAAATTGATCCAAGTAAGGCTTAAAAACCCTATGCATTAAATCCATAAAAGCGGCAGGTGCATTGGTTAACCCAAAAGGCATCACTGCAAATTCGAAGTGCCCATACCTCGAGTTAAAAGCAGTCTTAGGTATGTCCTTCTCCAAAATCCTCAATTGATAGTAACCTTGCCTTAGATCCAACTTTGAAAATACTACCGCCCCTTGCAGTTGGTCAAACAGTTCATCAATGTGGGGTAGTGGATATTTATTCTTAATCGTGGCATCATTTAAGCCTCGATAATCTATACATAACCTCAAACTCCCATCTTTCTTCTTTACAAACAAAACTGGGGCTCCCCACGGAGAATCACTCTCTCGTATAAAACCTCGTTCCAACAAATCCTGTAATTGTAACTTCAACTCCTTCAACTCAGCCGGAGCCATCCTGTATGGTGTCCTTGATATAGGTGCTGTTCCCGGAGCTAAATCAATTTTAAAAGCTATTTCCCGTTCCGGAGGTAGAGACTCCAATTCTTCAGGAAAAACATCAGAAAATTCTTTCACTACTGGTGTGTCCTCCAGATTCACCTTATCGCTAGGGGTATTAATAAGAAAAGCCAAATACCCTTGAGCTCCTTTACTTAACAGTTTTCTAGCCCGAATTCCCGAAATAAGTGCAGACGAGGCTAACTTACCCCTCACATCCAATTTCAGGGTTGCCTCCCCTGGAATACACAATTCTACAATTTTCGTCCTACAATTTAACTGAGCATTATATCGGGCTAACCAATCCATCCCTAGGATCACATCATAGCCTTTAATTGCTAAGCCTATCAAATCGGCCAGCAATTTTCTTTCCTTCACGCAAATTTCACTATTCTTATACACCATATTAGCAATTAGACTTTTGTCCCCAGTGGGTGTTTTAACCTCCAAGTCATATGGTAACTTAATTGGCTTCAAGTCTATTCCACTCATGAAATCAGGGTTTACAAAAGAGTGCGTTGCACCCGGATCAATTAAAACCCTAGCTAGTCGGTGAAAGATTGGAATTGTACCTTCGACCACTTCGGTCGCCTCTGGAACTTGTGGATAGTCCATCGCGTAGACCCTAGCCGGTACTTTCGGTCGACTCCCTCCGGCACTGGTCTGCTTAGACGTCGATTTCTCAGGCCTCTGCAGGCTTCCCCCTGTCTTTGGCGATTTCGGACAATTTGCAATTTGATGCTCAGTGCTCCCACACAGCAAGCATTTTCCCAGCTTTCTCCAGCAGTCATTTTCAGAGTGGTTGGGTTTACCACAATACCCACATGTAACTTGAGGGGTCACAGTCGATCCAACAGATGGTGCCCCCCTAACCTGAGTCGTCCCACGACGACCTCCCCTCGATAGAGCTCCCCTAGAAGCTCCAGCAGTCCTCGTTCCTCCTTCTCCTCTTCCCTTTTTAGAAGGGTGTACGAACTTACTGGTCTGCCCAGTAGCGTGACTAGGGAAATTCCTTTTCCTATTGTGGAAATCCCTCACTTGAGATCTTGCATTCTCAACCCTTTGCGCTTTCTCTAAAGCCTCAGTAAAAGTAGAGATTTGGGCCGCAGCCAGGCCCTCCTGAAGTTCCACATTAAGTCCCTGTATGAACCTTCTAATCCTCCTCCGTTCATCGGCTACTAACTCAGGAGCGTATTTAGAAAGTTTGGTGAACTTCCCTTCATACTCTGCTACGGTAAGGATTCCTTGTTTCAACTTAATAAATTCGTCCTCCCTTTTCTCTTGGATCAAGGGCGGAAGAAACTTTTCATTAAACTCCCGGGTGAAATTCTCCCAAGTCCAAGGGGTTCGAGCTCTTTCCCATTTTCCTTTTATTAAATCCCACCAAGAACGGGCTATTCCCTCAAATTGAAAGGCAGCAAAGTTCACTCGCCTATCCTCAGTGTAGTCTAGTGCGGCGAATATGTTGGTCATCCTCTCTAACCAATTCTCCGCTACTTCGGGGTCAGGTTCACCCATAAACTTAGGCGGGTTAAACTTTAGGAATCTTTCCAAGGCTCTATCCTCTCCTCTATCCTGGCCCCCAGGCTGGTTAAATGGTCCAGGACCCTGTCTCTCCGCTAGACGTTCTAGGATATCAGTCATCCTATTGATGGCAGTAGCCACTTGGTTACCCTCAACGTTTCCCTGTCCCTGGGTCGGTCCAGTTGCCGATCCCTGGTCATCTCCCTGAGGTTGGGCCTGTCTAGACGCTCGCCCACGACCTCGACCACTTCTTAGTCCTTCCATTAGTCTAGACGTGCCTAGTGCAAGAAATAAATTAATTTAAGCAGAAAACAAGAATTATATCGAATTTAGGACTAACCAGGAAAGCATTGAAATTAACAATAATTTACATTCATAAGCATGTCATGTTTGTACAATTAGCAAGTTAGGGACAATTCACAAAATATAGCACACAGGTGCTCAAAAGTATACTTTTAGTCACAGAAGACTAAAGTAAGAACAAGTGCCCAAAAGTAGGCCACACAAGCATGCAAAATACAATGGCCTCAGCACTCGCGTCACCCTAACTAGTCCTAACTGTACCAGTCAAAAGTCAAAAAAGTCAACGACCAAGATCCTAGTCCATAGCGGGGCTATCAGGAGGAACCTCCTCCTCGGGATCCTCCTCCGGATCCTCCTCCTCATCATCAGGAAGCACTGCAGTAGCGTCCTCAACCAGACTAGTAGCATCAACCATCATCTCGAAAGCCCGGGTACGGACATCTCGTGCTAACCTAGTGAGTCGAGCCCTAGTATCCCGAAGCTCCTGGTTAACCACTGCAGACGTGGCTACCTCACCCTCTAGCACCTCCTCAAGCTCGGCGATCCGCTCACCCTGAGCGCCCACCATCTGCCTAAGCGCGTCTACCTCATCCTGTAGATCGCGGTTGGCATCCACCAACTGACGACGCTCGTCGTCCAACGCAAGCACCAAATAGTCCGGGTAGGCGAAAGTCAACCTACACGAACATCGAGGGTATCTATCATACGGTGAGTAGCGTACTCGATCTCCTCCCGCTAGAGGTCGGTAGTAAATAGTCCTAAGAGGCACATAATGACCATTCGCATGACCATTCCCATTAGCTGCCGGGGCTCCGTTTCCATCAGCCATCCCTGCAAAATAATAACATTAATAATATTTTTCAGGTTAGAAACTTAAATCACTACTCAGTTCCAATATCCTGCAATGCATGTCTATCTTAATCGTTGGTTCATCCCATTCGTCACCTGAGGTGGGACTAACTTAGTTGCTAGCTCGCCTCAAGTATCACTTAGGGTAGGATTAAGTTATCCCATATCGAGTCTTAAAGGTAGAGTATCTAATATGTCTCCCATATAGACCTCTAACCTAGCGCTCTGATACCAACTGTGACGCCCCACATCTCCCTAAGGCGGACCAAAGGGTATCCGCGGACGCCTGCCCAGCTCTCGCCAGGACTCAAGCGATTTCATTCAATTTAAAATCAAACTAAACACTTCGATGAGAGCAACACGAATACAATAATGCGGAAGCGTTCAAGCTTAATAAGTCACTTAATGTATAACCAGTACATCGGGTAATCATGAACGACTAGAATTCAAAGTACACATCAGGGCCCAAACTTTTCAAGTTTACAATTCCAAAAGTACAACCCGAACCAGGGCCTAGTCAAAATTTATAACAGGAGTCTTAACAAAATTACAACGGATGGTTTCTCCATATATCCCCAAGAGTCGGTCCTGTTAAGGAAAACAAAACTATAGGGTGAGCTAACGCTCGTGAGGCCAAGAACACACATGCAAGCACTTAGCCAAATAACAAACCCAAGTTTAATAAATAAAATCACGTCTCTTCAACAATCAATTATTCAAACAGGAAAAGTAATCAGAAACAATTCAAGGATATAGTAGCTCTCAGGAGCTAAGTTCCACTTGATCTGCCGTTGTCATTCGTATACCTTCCCGCATTGACCCTCCTGTCAACCGGGTCGGTATTTCCATTTCCGTAGATCACCACTTACTTTCCTCCGTCCACCGTACACCCCAAGGGCCCACAAGTCTATTATTAGGCGATACTCTACAAGTATGCCAAGCAAGACCTCTTATTAGGTCGAGCTTATGTGTATCTCATGGCTCGTCCGAATCCCAGACCAAGCCCATTGCTGGCTCGAGTCTAAGGACGGCCTATGAGTTTGGGCGTCCCCCATTCATTTGAAAGTCGAGGAGATTCACTCCAACGACACAAGCATTCATGACATAACGTTGCATTTCATTCATTCATTCAATACATTTCATTCATTCATTTGAAAGTAGAACAGGTACGATAAAGTACGCACCCGTCCCCATTTTCTTAAAATTCCAACAATTACACAAGCAAGCAAGTAACAAATTCCACACACTTGACACTCACCGAGCAATTCAAAAAGAATTATTTTCTGGGAGTTCAGGTGTCCGCGGTGAGATCCTCTTGAAGGTCTCCTTGCGCGCCTGGCAATATAATAGTGGATAATCACACTTATCAAGAAAGATTGTACACTAGTACAATCTAAGAATTATTTTGCAAAAAGGAACCTCAATTACACGTAAATCGAGGTTTAACTTGCCTTTTATTAGGTACAATATTATTTGAGTTTTTATCATGAAAATCGTAAGCAAAACGTTTTAAGAATATAAAAAGAATAAAGAGTTTTTGAAAAACTCTATTTTCTTGGAATTGGAATATTTTTCAGTTTTATGATGAATCTTTGAAAAATCATAACTCGCACGGTATAAGTCGAGAATTGGAAAACTTTATACCGTTGGAAACCTCTTAGAGAGTACTATAAGTTCCTAGAAGACACTTTTCCATGAATCAAAGCGAAAAGTGGTCAAAAATGAGCTTGAAGATGCAGGGTTGGTTCACAAGGCAGAACGAAGTTGGTTTTTGGCCAACTTTGAAAATTCGGCACGATTCGTACGTTGTAAACCGGCCTCTGAATTTTGCAGCTCAATTAGTGTTGCAAGTGAAGTGTATGACAAAATAAGCGGATCAAGAATCGGAGTTTCGAGCACCGAGATACGGTAGCCCGAAGTTGAGCAAATTCAAGACTGGAGAAGAATTTCCAGATTTGAACCCCCAACTTTAGAATTTTAATTAGGTATCGAAACGAACTTGAATTGGCACCAAAATTGGCAGTATTTCAATACTATATGGAAGGTATCTCTCTATCGAATTTCGGGGAAAAATACCTTTGGCAAGGTAGTTAATTAGCCCACCAAAGTTCAAGAAATATCCTAAGGCAAATCTGCCTTTGACTTGCATTTCCCAAATTCCAATCGTCTAACCAAGAAAGTTATCCAACCATGGTTCATTTGTGAAATAAGGGTCTAAGATACACCCATAATATCTTTGGTAAGTGTTTAATATCAAAAACATCAACTAACAAGTTCATTCCAAGATTTGGTCCCAAACCAGTCCAAGGATTAGGGTTTTCCAAAACAGAGCAGTCCACTTGATTCAATCACAAATCAGTCAATATAGCTCGAAATTGAGCATGGCTTACGCCGTTGGAAAATACATTCATAGTACTAAAACATCACAGAAGAAATCATTTCCAAATTCGGCACCCAATTGGTTCAAATTCGGGCATCAAGTTGCTGCCTGAACACTTCATTCCAGAAGAACAGAGTAACAGGACAGCGAACTTAAAACATTTGGTTCGGCTTGCTCACAAAGAATCAGAACGTGCATTATATACCAAATTAAAGCTAGGAATGTCTAGTTTCAAACGCCACCGACGGCATATGATTTCGACATCCGAGGACAGAGTTATAGCCAAAATACTACTGCTGGTCAGAGGCATACGCGAGACAGTTTCCAGATTTGCTGGTTTCGAACAAAAATCCATTTGCCCATTCAAACCTCATTATTTTTCAATGAAATTTTTCACACATCTAATACATCCTACAAACATCCAATTCAAGCAATTAAACCATTAAAAATGGGCCTGGAAATGGCCGAACATGGCAGGGGCATTTTCGGAAATTCTAGCCTCTTACACCAATGAAGTTCCTACCAATTACCCACCACTAATGCATCATTAATATCACTAAACCAACAATATAATCACCAACCATCATCACATCAGCAACAACAACCCAAGTGTGGGAATTCCAAGAGCCCACAATCACATTTTTCACCATAAACAAGCTAACTAAGTGCATGTATGAGCTTAATCTTGCTATATAACCTCCAAAAGACAAGAATTCATGGGTTGATCATTACCTCTTCCTTGGGTGTGCAAGACCAGAAAATTTCGGCCCTCTTGAAGCTCCAAGAAACCGTGAAGATGCACCCTTTTGTTAGCTAAATGTAGTCTCCAAGTAGTTTGCTAAGAGATCTCCAAGTTTGGTGTGATTTGGGTGGATTTTGGTGCATGGATTGAAGATGAAAAATGAAGACAATGGAGAGCTCTTCTCCTTCTTGTTGTTCGGCCAAGTGAGGTGAAGAGAGAGAGAGTGCTGATGCAATTGGCTTCCAAAGGAAGATTCTTTGTGTGGTGCAAAATGCACCTCAAAGTCAACTCGAAATAGTGTAATTTAGGGTGCGTTTGGACTCGATTTTTCTCGCGCGTTTGGTTCACTAGTGCACGGAACCTCCAAGGCATATATATTCATGTAAATATTATTCACTCTTAATTGTCCCGAAATAAGGGTCTAAAGTCCCTCAAATGAAGTCGCGCGTGTGAAAACGCGTACCATCAATTTTACCGCTATAACGCGAAACTTTCGAAAAATTCTTATAACGATTGCACTACTAACTATCACTTGAATATTTATTCATAAAATTACCTATTTTAGGACCATGGTACAAGTCTCCAATATTCCAAGCTTGTTGTGCTACTACGCGGATAAAATCTCCAAGTACTATTCACTATTTCCGCTAGACGCGCTCTAGGAAATTAATTTTCGAAACGAATCATTTTAAAAATATAACGAAGTTATATTACCATGTATTTAGGTCTAATAAGACTAGAAAATATTCCTTGGAAATAAAATCCAATTAAATAATTTATTAAGCCATAAATTAGGCATAAAATAATAGTTTTTTGCGAGTCCTCACATCCTCTCCCCCTTAAGAAAATTTCGTCCTCGAAATTTACCTTGGTTGATGAACAAGTCTGGATACTTCTCTCTGATTGACTCTTCAACTTCCCATGTTGCCTCCTCTACTTCATGGTTCTTCCATAGAACTTTCACTAGTGGTATCTGCTTGTTCCTCAATTCCTTCACCTTTCGATCCAAAAGTTTTACCGGTCTCTCCTCATAGGTCAGGGTTTCATCAATCTCAATATTCTCCGGTTGTAAAACATGAGAGGGGTCTGGATGATACTTCTTAAGCATGGACACATGAAACACGTTATGAATACGAGATAAACTCGGTGGTAATTCCAGCTTATAGGCTACATTCCCAACTCGCTGAATAATCTTATAAGGCCCTACAAACCTTGGTTGTAGTTTCTTCCCTTTTCCGGACATCAAACTTGCTTTTAAAGGCGTAATCTTGAGAAATACCATATCTCCAACAGTGAACTCCAAATCCTTCCTCCGATTGTCGGCATAACTTTTTTGTCTACTCTGAGCGGTTTGAATTCTTTGCCGTACCAATTTCACCTTTTCATTAGCCTCCTCAATCCAAGATACAGTAGTCGTGTCTAAGATTTTCCGTTCACCTACTTCATCCCAACAAATTGGGGATCTACACTTCCGACCATAAAGTGCCTCATACGGAGCCATTTGAATAGAAGAGTGGAAACTATTGTTATAAGCAAATTCCACTAAAGTCAAGAACTTACTCCAATTCTCTCCAAAATCTAGTACACAAGTCCTCAACATGTCCTCGAGAGTTTGAATTGTTCTTTCAGATTGTCCATCAGTCTGGGGATGATAGGTGGTACTAAAGTTCAACTTAGTCCCCAACACTTCTTGCATCTTTTGCCAAAACCTCGAAACAAATCTTGGATCCCTATCCGACACAATACTCACAGGTATACCATGTAATCTGATGATCTCATCCAAGTACAATCTGGCCAACTTCTCCAATGGATATTTCATATTAATCGGCAGAAAATGAGCCGATTTAGTCAATCTATCTACTATCACCCAAATGGCATCATGGCCTCTCTGTGTCCTTGGTAAGCCTGATACAAAATCCATGGTAATATTTTCCCATTTCCACTCAGGTATTTCTAGAGGTTGCAAAAGCCCAGATGGTTTCTGATGTTCGGCTTTAACCTGTTGACAAACCAAGCATGTCTGAACAAATTGGGCAATTTCCTTCTTCATATTCTTCCACCAATATAGACTCTTCAAGTCTTGGTACATTTTATTCCCTCCTGGATGTACTGTAAACTTTGATCGGTGTGCCTCTTCCAAAATTTCTTTTCTAAGCCCTTCATCCTTTGGCATAACCACCCGATTTCGAAATCTCAATATTCCATCTGATCCCAAAGTGAAATCGGTCTGGTCTCCCATCTTGACTTTCTCCACCAACTTTTGCATTTCAGGGTCCTTTTCCTGAGATTCTTTAATACGTTCCAATAAAGTGGAGGTTATCACAATATTCCCCAAAATCACTTTCCTTGGTTCTAATCGAGGATTCCAATAACTGACTTCCTCCAACAATCGAAATTCCTTAACCATCAATCCTGCCATTTGTACCTGACGGCTCAAAGCGTCGGCCACTACATTGGCCTTTCCAGGGTGGTACTTAATAATGCAGTCATAATCTTCCAAAAATTCCATCCATCTACGTTGCCTCAAATTCAGTTCCTTCTGAGAAAATAAGTACTTAAGGCTTTTGTGATCTGTAAAAACCTCAAAGGTCACTCCGTATAAATAGTGTCTCCATTTCTTCAAAGCAAAGACCACAGCCGCTAACTCCAAATCATGGGTCGGATAGTTTCCTTCATGCGGCTTCAATTTTCTAGAGGCATAAGCTATCACTTTATCATTTTGCATCAAAACACATCCCAAACCTTCCTTAGATGCATCTGTGTAAACCACAAAACTATCATGTCCATTTGGTAGAGCTAGAATAGGCGCTCTAGTCAACCGTCTTTTCAACTCCTGAAAACTCCCTTCACACTTTGGACTCCAAATAAATTTTCCATTTTTCTTGGTCAACTCAGTCATAGGTCCAGCAATTTTCGAGAAATCCTGGATGAATCTCCGGTAATACCCTGCCAATCCTATAAAACTCCGGACTTCCGTTGGGTTTTCCGGTCGTTTCCATTTCGAAACAGCTTCCACTTTAGCTGGATCCACTTTGATCCCATCCTTAGAAATTATATGCCCTAGGAAGGTCACCTCCTTTAGCCAGAATTCACATTTGCTAAACTTAGCATATAACTGATGTTCCCTCAAGACTTGTAAAACAATTCTCAAATGTTTCTCATGATCTTTCACATTCTTGGAATACACCAAAATGTCATCAATGAAGATCACTACAAATTGATCCAAGTAAGGCTTAAAAACCCTATGCATTAAATCCATAAAAGCGGCAGGTGCATTGGTTAACCCAAAAGGCATCACTGCAAATTCGAAAGTGCCCATACCTCGAGTTAAAAGCAGTCTTAGGTATGTCCTTCTCCAAAATCCTCAATTGATAGTAACCTTGCCTTAGATCCAACTTTGAAAATACTACCGCCCCTTGCAGTTGGTCAAACAGTTCATCAATGTGGGGTAGTGGATATTTATTCTTAATCGTGGCATCATTTAAGCCTCGATAATCTATACATAACCTCAAACTCCCATCTTTCTTCTTTACAAACAAAACTGGGGCTCCCCACGGAGAATCACTCTCTCGTATAAAACCTCGTTCCAACAAATCCTGTAATTGTAACTTCAACTCCTTCAACTCAGCCGGAGCCATCCTGTATGGTGTCCTTGATATAGGTGCTGTTCCCGGAGCTAAATCAATTTTAAAAGCTATTTCCCGTTCCGGAGGTAGAGACTCCAATTCTTCAGGAAAAACATCAGAAAATTCTTTCACTACTGGTGTGTCCTCCAGATTCACCTTATCGCTAGGGGTATTAATAAGAAAAGCCAAATACCCTTGAGCTCCTTTACTTAACAGTTTTCTAGCCCGAATTCCCGAAATAAGTGCAGACGAGGCTAACTTACCCCTCACATCCAATTTCAGGGTTGCCTCCCCTGGAATACACAATTCTACAATTTTCGTCCTACAATTTAACTGAGCATTATATCGGGCTAACCAATCCATCCCTAGGATCACATCATAGCCTTTAATTGCTAAGCCTATCAAATCGGCCAGCAATTTTCTTTCCTTCACGCAAATTTCACTATTCTTATACACCATATTAGCAATTAGACTTTTGTCCCCAGTGGGTGTTTTAACCTCCAAGTCATATGGTAACTTAATTGGCTTCAAGTCTATTCCACTCATGAAATCAGGGTTTACAAAAGAGTGCGTTGCACCCGGATCAATTAAAACCCTAGCTAGTCGGTGAAAGATTGGAATTGTACCTTCGACCACTTCGGTCGCCTCTGGAACTTGTGGATAGTCCATCGCGTAGACCCTAGCCGGTACTTTCGGTCGACTCCCTCCGGCACTGGTCTGCTTAGACGTCGATTTCTCAGGCCTCTGCAGGCTTCCCCCTGTCTTTGGCGATTTCGGACAATTTGCAATTTGATGCTCAGTGCTCCCACACAGCAAGCATTTTCCCAGCTTTCTCCAGCAGTCATTTTCAGAGTGGTTGGGTTTACCACAATACCCACATGTAACTTGAGGGGTCACAGTCGATCCAACAGATGGTGCCCCCCTAACCTGAGTCGTCCCACGACGACCTCCCCTCGATAGAGCTCCCCTAGAAGCTCCAGCAGTCCTCGTTCCTCCTTCTCCTCTTCCCTTTTTAGAAGGGTGTACGAACTTACTGGTCTGCCCAGTAGCGTGACTAGGGAAATTCCTTTTCCTATTGTGGAAATCCCTCACTTGAGATCTTGCATTCTCAACCCTTTGCGCTTTCTCTAAAGCCTCAGTAAAAGTAGAGATTTGGGCCGCAGCCAGGCCCTCCTGAAGTTCCACATTAAGTCCCTGTATGAACCTTCTAATCCTCCTCCGTTCATCGGCTACTAACTCAGGAGCGTATTTAGAAAGTTTGGTGAACTTCCCTTCATACTCTGCTACGGTAAGGATTCCTTGTTTCAACTTAATAAATTCGTCCTCCCTTTTCTCTTGGATCAAGGGCGGAAGAAACTTTTCATTAAACTCCCGGGTGAAATTCTCCCAAGTCCAAGGGGTTCGAGCTCTTTCCCATTTTCCTTTTATTAAATCCCACCAAGAACGGGCTATTCCCTCAAATTGAAAGGCAGCAAAGTTCACTCGCCTATCCTCAGTGTAGTCTAGTGCGGCGAATATGTTGGTCATCCTCTCTAACCAATTCTCCGCTACTTCGGGGTCAGGTTCACCCATAAACTTAGGCGGGTTAAACTTTAGGAATCTTTCCAAGGCTCTATCCTCTCCTCTATCCTGGCCCCCAGGCTGGTTAAATGGTCCAGGACCCTGTCTCTCCGCTAGACGTTCTAGGATATCAGTCATCCTATTGATGGCAGTAGCCACTTGGTTACCCTCAACGTTTCCCTGTCCCTGGGTCGGTCCAGTTGCCGATCCCTGGTCATCTCCCTGAGGTTGGGCCTGTCTAGACGCTCGCCCACGACCTCGACCACTTCTTAGTCCTTCCATTAGTCTAGACGTGCCTAGTGCAAGAAATAAATTAATTTAAGCAGAAAACAAGAATTATATCGAATTTAGGACTAACCAGGAAAGCATTGAAATTAACAATAATTTACATTCATAAGCATGTCATGTTTGTACAATTAGCAAGTTAGGGACAATTCACAAAATATAGCACACAGGTGCTCAAAAGTATACTTTTAGTCACAGAAGACTAAAGTAAGAACAAGTGCCCAAAAGTAGGCCACACAAGCATGCAAAATACAATGGCCTCAGCACTCGCGTCACCCTAACTAGTCCTAACTGTACCAGTCAAAAGTCAAAAAAGTCAACGACCAAGATCCTAGTCCATAGCGGGGCTATCAGGAGGAACCTCCTCCTCGGGATCCTCCTCCGGATCCTCCTCCTCATCATCAGGAAGCACTGCAGTAGCGTCCTCAACCAGACTAGTAGCATCAACCATCATCTCGAAAGCCCGGGTACGGACATCTCGTGCTAACCTAGTGAGTCGAGCCCTAGTATCCCGAAGCTCCTGGTTAACCACTGCAGACGTGGCTACCTCACCCTCTAGCACCTCCTCAAGCTCGGCGATCCGCTCACCCTGAGCGCCCACCATCTGCCTAAGCGCGTCTACCTCATCCTGTAGATCGCGGTTGGCATCCACCAACTGACGACGCTCGTCGTCCAACGCAAGCACCAAATAGTCCGGGTAGGCGAAAGTCAACCTACACGAACATCGAGGGTATCTATCATACGGTGAGTAGCGTACTCGATCTCCTCCCGCTAGAGGTCGGTAGTAAATAGTCCTAAGAGGCACATAATGACCATTCGCATGACCATTCCCATTAGCTGCCGGGGCTCCGTTTCCATCAGCCATCCCTGCAAAATAATAACATTAATAATATTTTTCAGGTTAGAAACTTAAATCACTACTCAGTTCCAATATCCTGCAATGCATGTCTATCTTAATCGTTGGTTCATCCCATTCGTCACCTGAGGTGGGACTAACTTAGTTGCTAGCTCGCCTCAAGTATCACTTAGGGTAGGATTAAGTTATCCCATATCGAGTCTTAAAGGTAGAGTATCTAATATGTCTCCCATATAGACCTCTAACCTAGCGCTCTGATACCAACTGTGACGCCCCACATCTCCCTAAGGCGGACCAAAGGGTATCCGCGGACGCCTGCCCAGCTCTCGCCAGGACTCAAGCGATTTCATTCAATTTAAAATCAAACTAAACACTTCGATGAGAGCAACACGAATACAATAATGCGGAAGCGTTCAAGCTTAATAAGTCACTTAATGTATAACCAGTACATCGGGTAATCATGAACGACTAGAATTCAAAGTACACATCAGGGCCCAAACTTTTCAAGTTTACAATTCCAAAAGTACAACCCGAACCAGGGCCTAGTCAAAATTTATAACAGGAGTCTTAACAAAATTACAACGGATGGTTTCTCCATATATCCCCAAGAGTCGGTCCTGTTAAGGAAAACAAAACTATAGGGTGAGCTAACGCTCGTGAGGCCAAGAACACACATGCAAGCACTTAGCCAAATAACAAACCCAAGTTTAATAAATAAAATCACGTCTCTTCAACAATCAATTATTCAAACAGGAAAAGTAATCAGAAACAATTCAAGGATATAGTAGCTCTCAGGAGCTAAGTTCCACTTGATCTGCCGTTGTCATTCGTATACCTTCCCGCATTGACCCTCCTGTCAACCGGGTCGGTATTTCCATTTCCGTAGATCACCACTTACTTTCCTCCGTCCACCGTACACCCCAAGGGCCCACAAGTCTATTATTAGGCGATACTCTACAAGTATGCCAAGCAAGACCTCTTATTAGGTCGAGCTTATGTGTATCTCATGGCTCGTCCGAATCCCAGACCAAGCCCATTGCTGGCTCGAGTCTAAGGACGGCCTATGAGTTTGGGCGTCCCCCATTCATTTGAAAGTCGAGGAGATTCACTCCAACGACACAAGCATTCATGACATAACGTTGCATTTCATTCATTCATTCAATACATTTCATTCATTCATTTGAAAGTAGAACAGGTACGATAAAGTACGCACCCGTCCCCATTTTCTTAAAATTCCAACAATTACACAAGCAAGCAAGTAACAAATTCCACACACTTGACACTCACCGAGCAATTCAAAAAGAATTATTTTCTGGGAGTTCAGGTGTCCGCGGTGAGATCCTCTTGAAGGTCTCCTTGCGCGCCTGGCAATATAATAGTGGATAATCACACTTATCAAGAAAGATTGTACACTAGTACAATCTAAGAATTATTTTGCAAAAAGGAACCTCAATTACACGTAAATCGAGGTTTAACTTGCCTTTTATTAGGTACAATATTATTTGAGTTTTTATCATGAAAATCGTAAGCAAAACGTTTTAAGAATATAAAAAGAATAAAGAGTTTTTGAAAAACTCTATTTTCTTGGAATTGGAATATTTTTCAGTTTTATGATGAATCTTTGAAAAATCATAACTCGCACGGTATAAGTCGAGAATTGGAAAACTTTATACCGTTGGAAACCTCTTAGAGAGTACTATAAGTTCCTAGAAGACACTTTTCCATGAATCAAAGCGAAAAGTGGTCAAAAATGAGCTTGAAGATGCAGGGTTGGTTCACAAGGCAGAACGAAGTTGGTTTTTGGCCAACTTTGAAAATTCGGCACGATTCGTACGTTGTAAACCGGCCTCTGAATTTTGCAGCTCAATTAGTGTTGCAAGTGAAGTGTATGACAAAATAAGCGGATCAAGAATCGGAGTTTCGAGCACCGAGATACGGTAGCCCGAAGTTGAGCAAATTCAAGACTGGAGAAGAATTTCCAGATTTGAACCCCCAACTTTAGAATTTTAATTAGGTATCGAAACGAACTTGAATTGGCACCAAAATTGGCAGTATTTCAATACTATATGGAAGGTATCTCTCTATCGAATTTCGGGGAAAAATACCTTTGGCAAGGTAGTTAATTAGCCCACCAAAGTTCAAGAAATATCCTAAGGCAAATCTGCCTTTGACTTGCATTTCCCAAATTCCAATCGTCTAACCAAGAAAGTTATCCAACCATGGTTCATTTGTGAAATAAGGGTCTAAGATACACCCATAATATCTTTGGTAAGTGTTTAATATCAAAAACATCAACTAACAAGTTCATTCCAAGATTTGGTCCCAAACCAGTCCAAGGATTAGGGTTTTCCAAAACAGAGCAGTCCACTTGATTCAATCACAAATCAGTCAATATAGCTCGAAATTGAGCATGGCTTACGCCGTTGGAAAATACATTCATAGTACTAAAACATCACAGAAGAAATCATTCCCAAATTCGGCACCCAATTGGTTCAAATTCGGGCATCAAGTTGCTGCCTGAACACTTCATTCCAGAAGAACAGAGTAACAGGACAGCGAACTTAAAACATTTGGTTCGGCTTGCTCACAAAGAATCAGAACGTGCATTATATACCAAATTAAAGCTAGGAATGTCTAGTTTCAAACGCCACCGACGGCATATGATTTCGACATCCGCGGACAGAGTTATAGCCAAAATACTACTGCTGGTCAGAGGCATACGCGAGACAGTTTCCAGATTTGCTGGTTTCGAACAAAAATCCATTTGCCCATTCAAACCTCATTATTTTTCAATGAAATTTTTCACACATCTAATACATCCTACAAACATCCAATTCAAGCAATTAAACCATTAAAAATGGGCCTGGAAATGGCCGAACATGGCAGGGGCATTTTCGGAAATTCTAGCCTCTTACACCAATGAAGTTCCTACCAATTACCCACCACTAATGCATCATTAATATCACTAAACCAACAATATAATCACCAACCATCATCACATCAGCAACAACAACCCAAGTGTGGGAATTCCAAGAGCCCACAATCACATTTTTCACCATAAACAAGCTAACTAAGTGCATGTATGAGCTTAATCTTGCTATATAACCTCCAAAAGACAAGAATTCATGGGTTGATCATTACCTCTTCCTTGGGTGTGCAAGACCAGAAAATTTCGGCCCTCTTGAAGCTCCAAGAAACCGTGAAGATGCACCCTTTTGTTAGCTAAATGTAGTCTCCAAGTAGTTTGCTAAGAGATCTCCAAGTTTGGTGTGATTTGGGTGGATTTTGGTGCATGGATTGAAGATGAAAAATGAAGACAATGGAGAGCTCTTCTCCTTCTTGTTGTTCGGCCAAGTGAGGTGAAGAGAGAGAGAGTGCTGATGCAATTGGCTTCCAAAGGAAGATTCTTTGTGTGGTGCAAAATGCACCTCAAAGTCAACTCGAAATAGTGTAATTTAGGGTGCGTTTGGACTCGATTTTTCTCGCGCGTTTGGTTCACTAGTGCACGGAACCTCCAAGGCATATATATTCATGTAAATATTATTCACTCTTAATTGTCCCGAAATAAGGGTCTAAAGTCCCTCAAATGAAGTCGCGCGTGTGAAAACGCGTACCATCAATTTTACCGCTATAACGCGAAACTTTCGAAAAATTCTTAGAACGATTGCACTACTAACTATCACTTGAATATTTATTCATAAAATTACCTATTTTAGGACCATGGCTCGTTTGGAAGGGAGGGATCAAGAACCAACGCGAGGCTCTAGGGTGATGTCCCCCACCCAAATGCAATGCAGGCGCGAAGTGAACATACATCCAATCAATCAATCATACATTCGCGAACGAGGGAGTAGTTGGACACGTGTGAAATGCAAAAATCCTAAAATGGAAAAATGCAACCCTAAAACACCCAAATGTGATATATGAAAGGGTTAAAAGAAGAAAAAGGTTGATTAAATCAAATTTGCTCGGACTCTCAAATGTCCCCAGTGGAGTCGCCAACTGTCGCGCCCCATTTTTTGATAAATAAATAAATGGTTTAAAAAATGTATTTTTTGTGATTGGAAAATGAATTGTGATTTTAAAAGAAAAAATGGGTCGAAATGGGGGGTTGAGAATGCGACGATTTGACCCAAAATTATAGTTTAAAAAGGGTTTTTGAAATAAAAATTGGAGTCGCCACTTGGTAATGAGTTAAGGTGTACCAAGTCACCAAAAAAAATGAATTTTTAAAGAAAAAATAGGAAAAAATAGTAAGAAACCCCTTTTAAACGACTCCTAGTCCACGTAAACCAAAGAAAAAGGTTCGGGAGTCACATTTGACAAAGGGGAAGGCAAGGATAAAATCCAAGGCACCTCATTGACCTAGCCAAGGCTAGTTGCATGATTTAATCAAAGATTTTCTTGTTTTAACCAAAGAATTTATTACATTTAGATGCACTACATGAATGCAAACCCTAGACCTAGGGGTATTGGGGGAAATTTCTCTTCAAAGGTTGAGTGGTGCCAATCACATTAATTGTGAAGCCCAATAACGATCCTTTGAAGAAGTCACGAATAATGCGAGTGGGATGCAAATGAATGAAATGCATGTATGCAATGTGAGGACATGAGTTTGAAAAAGTAATAAAAAACAATAAATATGTAAATGAAAATGTGCACGTGAGTGGGCAAGGTACGGTATGTGAAATGATAATATGAAGTGCATGTGTGCAAGTGATGATAAAAGTGTTCGTGTGCAAGTGAAGAAACATAAAGGTGCACGTGTGCAAAATGGGAGGAAAAATGAAAGTGTGATGAGGGTATAAAATGGTAGAGTGGATTTAAAAATGCATGAGCCTAGGGAATTCATGCATATTGGGTACGAGGAGACCTAAATCGTGACTCAATTTGCCATTTTATAGAGGGAATACAAGCGTGCTAAGGCTTAGAAAAAGCCACACTCATCTATATCCCATATTTAAGGGGACTCTCAAGCAAATGAACCCTATAACTAGTATGAAATGCAAAAAATCCTAAAATGGAGGGAAAAGGGGTTCGAGGGGCATGCAAAATGATAAAACTAAAAAGAATGCATGACATGTAATGAATCATGCAAACATGTACTAACGAGGGGAACGGCCTATTGGGTCTAGCGTTGGACTAGCCCATTCTATGAATTCCTACTAGCGTTGGACTAGTGAAAACGTACATTCATCCATCACATTCATTCATGGCTATGGAAAGCGAGTAGACATGCCAAATACTCGTAAACACGTAGCACATAACACTTAGCATGCTCGACTAGATGCAAAAGCCTAATAAAGCAAGTAACACATAACAACAAAAACAAGGCAATCAAGTTAAAGGACCTATTACATTTGCTAGCTAGGCACACGTCTTCAATAGGTCTTCATCAAATGCTCCTCCAAACCCTATCTATTACAAGCCAAGAGGTGTACACATACCCCATAAAGAATAACTTAAATAAAAAGCAAAAGTAAATGACATAAATAAAAGGAATTAAGGAAAGGCTAGGAAAGCAAAGTAGACATGCAATTCACTTAACACGTTGGATCACGTAGGAGAGAGACAAAAGGGATAAAAGAAATTATACCTCCCTTGGAATGGTGCCTTAAATGGAGTGAAATCACTTATTTATCTTCCAAAATAAAAGAAATGGTCAATGTACCAATTTATTTGAAGAAATTAAAGAAAATAGGCAAACATGAGCTCATTCGGTCATAAAAGCCCCTAAAGTCATAACTTAAGTGCAATTGACAAAGCATGGTAGTTAATTGAAGCAAAGCAATCAATGAAATTGCAAAAACTAAAGCTGCCAGGGACCAAATTGAGAAAATCATTCAATTGGTTGGGTCATAGTAGTACCAAGGGAGACATGGGGGGTCAAAGAGCAATTGTTTTAGGACCTAATTGCAAGAAATTAAAACATAATTGGGCCATAGTAAGATAAAGGGGAACTTAGGGGAGCCAAATGCAATTTTCCTGGGACATTTTCATGCAAAGCATGCAACCACGAAGGAAAGTTGTTTTCTGCAACTAACATTCATTCTGCTACTTACTGCCGCAACTTTGCAGCTCAACTCACACAAGGGAAATGCCGAACTTTTGTACAAAACTTATTGCGGGAAACATAAGAAAGATGCAACAACAGATTGCGGGAAACACAGGAAAGATGCAATGCTGCAAGGGAAAAACAAAAATTCGAAAAAAACAAAACTCTTCCAGTTTTGAACAACAAATGCTTTCTGCAACCCTTATGCTGAAATCTCACATGAAAATTCAAACAAGACCAACGGGCCTACTATCCGAATATTCCTTGACAACATTGAGCACTTCAATTAACAAGTGAACTCAGAGTTATCGCCCAGAAACACAAGCTTCAACAAATCATACTTTGCAGCCAAACAAAGACAACCAAATAGAAACTGAAGTAAATAAAATTTCAAAACTGCAACTCTACAATTTTCTTGCTGCAATTCTCTTAGCAGCTCATCAAACACGCATGTTTCAGTAAACTTAAACGGATCCTAGGCAATTACCGATTAGAACCCAACAATAATCATCATCTCATAGAGAGATGCCAGGGAAAACAGAAAACTAAAGCTCAAAACCTTCCCTCCTACCCAATCAGCATGCATATGAAACATTTAAACATCCCAACGAACCTGTAGATGCATCAACTAGTGCCCCTAATTCAACCTCACTTATGTTTGAATCGAACAACCAAACAAACACAACTCCCGTTACTGTAATTTTTCCCTCAAAAAAAAAATAGAAACTTTCTGCAATTTTCCGTTGCTACTCTCTGCGAAGTCTGCACAGAACAAAATCCCAGCAAAGACAAAATCCTATACCCACGCACTAAAGAGACACAAAATGAAACATAAAATAGACTACACATCATGACTGGAGGTAAACGTAAAGATAGACAGAAGCGGTGGACTGGAACAGGAACACGGAATCGAAATAGCAAGATCGATGATCGAAAGAAAAGAAAGGGAGTACCTGGTCTAGAAAACTTTAGTCTTTCGGTGTCTTTCTTTCCTCCCAGCTTTCTCTCTTGGCCGAAGCTCGTTGTTTTACTTTCTAAAGCTCCTTCTTTTCTTCAAAACCGTAGCACCTCTTTGCTCCCGCAAGCTCTCCAGTTTTCTCTTTTGTTCGGCCAAGTTCCTTCCTTTTTATCCAGTCGTCCACCCTCTATGCTTTTTCTACCTCTCCTTTTCTTTTCGTCGTCGCCTTTCTCTGGTTTTCTTTCCTTTCTTCAGATTTGCAGCCGTCACTAGATGCCCCCTCTCTTTGTTTTCTTTCTTCCCTAGCCGTCCAGACTCTCCCAGATTCTTTTCCCTGCTCTTACTTCAGCCGTCGTTACCAAAACCTCCTCCCTCTGTTTCAGTTTTTCTCTCCTCTGTCAAACTCTCAGTCGCCACCCTCTCTACCCTTCTGTTTTCACTCGTCCCAACTCTCCGCCGTTATGCACAATCTATCCGTCCCCCTCTCAGCCATCAACCTCTCTCGCTTGGCTCCTCCTTATTCCTTCCTTCCGTCGTTGTTTCTTTTTCTCTCAGCCCAAAACCCCCGTAGCCTTTTTCTTTCCCTTTGATGTTTTACTATCTCTCCGATCCTCCCTCTTGCGGCTGCTGTTTTCTTTTTCTATTTATATTGGACTCCTCAACCCTAAAACCCAGTCCTTTCTTCTATAATTTGCAGCCAAGGGGCTGCCCAGCCTTTCCTTGCAAGCTGCGACAAAACGCAGCTTGCATGCCGCAAAACATCTTTTTTTTTTTCAACTTAATAATTTAACAAAAATAATAGTAAAACTAAACAACAATTTTAAATACAAATAGATCAAAATAAACAAACTAAAAATAACAAAGTTACCATTTTCAGTCTTTTCTTTCATTTTTCCATTTTTCATCATTTTTCTCCTTCATTTTCAAGAAAATATTGAATTTAAATAAAAAACAAATAAATCATATTTTTGAATGCTTTTCTTTTCTTTTTGAGAAATTCTATGCTTAAAAGCTAAAAAAACTAAAACTAACAAAGTGAATAAAACTTAAAATAGCAAATAAGAATTAAGAATAAAAAGTAAATGAAATTACACTAAAATTTGGTGTCTACACAAATCATACATATTCATGGTCAAAAACCGAGATCTTAGAGAAAAATGGAAACTGTCCATGAAACAGGGATTAAGGGCAGTCAAGGGTATTTCGGTCATTTTACAGGTTACAGCACTCCAATCAATCTGAAAATTTGTAGGTAGGTAGCTAACTCATATGTCTACAACTTTCATGTTTTGTCCAATAGCTGATTCGGTCTAAAACATGGAGAATTGTGCAGTCCTAGTTGAGGCCGGAAATAAGGTAAAAACTGAAATTACACTTCTAAACTAACCTTTGAATATAACCACAAGTACACATACGAATCATAAGATATACCACATATCTAATTAGACCACAATGCCCCTTCAATATGAGCCAATTGATAGCTCTAAAACCAATCACATTTAAGCCCTAATTCGATACCCTAAAACTGAAATTTTCCGCAAATAACTACAACTAACACACAAAGGCTCCATTTCATACCATATCAAGCTATCATTCTATGGCCAACCAACAATTATCATATAAAATCAAAATATTCACTAATAAATTCAAAATTGGTTAAGCTTTACCCTAAACCATGAAATCATCCACAAAATAGCATATTTAACCTCTACAAACCACTAATTAACAATTAATTGAAGTAGATGAGAAGTTCTTAGCAATATACCTTCAAACCTCTTGACAATAAGCAAAGCAAAGCCCTTTCTCCTCAAAACTCTCCACCCTTAGCTTGCTATCACCTTAAACGTGAAGTTAATCGGAGTAGATTGCAAATCTGACGGTGAAATCTCAAATTTGGGACAAGGAATTGAAGTAGAAAATGAAGTTTCCTCTCTTTATTTGGCTTCTCAAGAAGGTCGGTCAGTTTAGAAATGAAGAAAAGTGGGTTTTTGAACCCCAAATATGGTAAAAAAAGTGAAGACTTAACCATTAAGGAAAACTGTCCACGACAGAATCCGGCTAGAATCTGGCCAGATATCTAGCCAGATAGGAGGCCGGATTCAAGGCAGTAGCTAGGTAACTTTTTTTTCAAATAGCCAAGCCAATCCGGCCAAGAACTGGTCGAATTTGCTAACACTGTTCACCAGAATTTTTTTTCCTTTTCTTTCTTCTTTCGGGCATCACAATTTTACGTGAATAGTTACAGGAAATCAATAATCGTTTGGCTAAGATGACACAATAATTAAGAGAGAGAGGTGGAAAAAATCATGGCCAGAGGATCCTAGTGTTAGGGAACGGGAATCATCTAGTTCCAATTATTCTAGTGAAACACTATTTTTGATCTTTTATAATGGGACTATGGGAATAGGACTTAAGAGTTTGTGCTTTGGAGATGCATATACTTTTGTTAATCACCTGTTTACTTTTGTTTATTGACCTTGACTTGGTATGTGCTTTACTTGACTGTAATTTATGTTATGATCTGATGAACTCTAGTTTGTGTTTGACTTGTACGGTGATAATGTTATTTGTGCAAATGATTTCATTTTTCTTTAGAATTGTTACTGGTATGTGCGTGTAGTTCAATTATGATTTAGCATGGGGGTTATGTATGTGCATCTAGATTAGCTGTGAACATGGAAACTAGAGGACAACGAAAAGGCCGTCAACCCAGATAACCCAAAAATCAAAGAGTAAATAATGAGTCTGCTATTGATCAAAACACCGTGCCAAGGGTTGGGGAAGGAGATGACCAAATAGGATTAGTTTTAACTCGCATGACGGATGTACTAGAGCTCTTAGTAGCTCAATAGGGTCAGGGGGTTGAACAAGGAAACCAACATGAAAACCAAGAGATAGGGGAGGATCGAGTTTTGGAACGGTTTTAGAAATTCTTTCCACCCAAATTTTCTAGAGGACCTGACCCAGAAGTGGCTGAAAATTGGCTAGAAAATATAAGAAATATATTCGATACCTTGAACTACACAGAAGAAAGACAAGTCACTTTTGCTGTATTTCAACTTGAAGGAGCAGCTAGAGCTTGGTGGAATATTATAAGAAACAAGTGGGAAAGAGATCAAAAGAGAGAGGACGATTTTATAAAGTTTCATCAAGGAATTTTGAGTGTGGCTGAGTATGAAACACAATTCACGAAATTATCTACATATACTCCAGAATTGGTGGCAACGGAATGGAAAAGAATAAGATGATTTATCCAAGGATTAAATTTAGAGATCCAAGATGCCCTTGTCGTAGCACAGATTGAAACATTTAGTGACGCTCTTGAGAAAGTACAAAATCCTAACTGAGAACCTTTCAAGCGAGGAAAAGAGATATATCCGATAGTAGACCAAAAGAAATTGAACTATCACCTAAAGTAAGAAAAGGAGTGGATGGAGTAAAACTACCATTTTCTTCATCACTCATGATAAAGAAATCAGAAGGGACTATGTCACGAGGAGCTCCAGTATGACAGATACAATTAAGGAAAACTTCGCAGGCAAGTCAAGTCACAATTCCTCGTCTGACCTGTCGATATTGTGGAAGGACAAATCATATTGAAGAAGACTGCTGGGTGAAAGGGCAAAAGTGTATGGAATGGGTGAACACCAACCATAAAGTTCACGACTGTCCAAAGAGGTATCCACGAGAAACTACTATCCAATAAAAGCAAGACAAATCAATGGAGGAGGAAACCGACCAGTGGCACCTGCAAGAACATATGAAATGATCACACAACAAGATTTAGGCTTATATGAGATTATGAAATGTATGAATTTCGAGAACGAAATTCTTTTAAGGAGGGGAGGTTGTGAGGACCCGAATTTTTCTTATTCTTATGGTTTATTTAATTATTTATTCACTCGTTACCCCAAATAATTTATTTCATCTGTTTCAAGTTCATTTGTGTGCAAAAATGTTCTTTTTATAATTTAAAACGTTTCGTTAGTAAATTTTATTTTTTCTACCGCTCGTTTAGAAAGAAATAGTGAATACACATTTTTCGAGGTAAATTCGATCCGAGAGTACATTAGTCTTGGAGAACTAAGGATGATTAAGAATAGATTAAGAAAAGTTAATTGAGGGATTAGATGTGAGTGAGTTAAAAATTAAGTTTTTACCGCGCGCGCGCGTCAATAGTTTCCCGAAAGTCGCGTCGGTACGACTAATTAGAGATTTGAAAAATTAATATTAGACTACTAAGGGTGAGTAATTACCATATTAAAGGAAGTACCTTGGAGAATTAGTGCATGAGTGTATCAAACCCGAGAGAAAGTGGTAGTATAAAACCCTATTTGGGCACTACTAAGAGTTGACTTTTTGCCCAACACTTATGGCTACTATTTCATTCTTTCTCTCCAAGTTTCCATCACACAAAAACCCTCATCTCTCTCTCCTCATTCCCTCAATTTTCGGCCAGACCAAAAGACAAGAAAAGGAAGAAAAAACTCCCTTGTTAGCTTCAAATCACTCACCAAACCTCCACCAAATCACTCACAACTTGGAGTACCTCTCTAACTTGAAGGGAAGAGAGGGCCGGCTGGTTAGGGGCTATTTTAAGGAGTTTCTCACAACAAAAATATAGAGTTTCTTCTTGAGTTTTGAAGGTATAAACATCTCCACCAAAGCTTTTACTTTCTTGTTTCATTTCTTGGTTTTGAAGCTTGTAGCTTCATTATTGTTGTTATTGCTTGGATTTGGTTGGTTGAAGTAGGCTCTATGAACTCCCACCTTGGTTATATAAGGGCTGCCATGATGTTTATGTGTATGTTAGTGTGTTTGTGATAAGTTTTACTAGAAGAGACTAGAAGAGGAAAAAGAAAGAGAGAAAACCGTGAGAGTAAGTAAACTGGCCGAATCTGTCCTGCTTTTATCTTGCTTGAATTTGAATTTTTGTTGGTTGCTTGGCTATAAAATTGGTTGATATATGTTTTATATTGTGTGTAGAAAGTGTCTATCAAAAATCATTCAATTTGGTTGATCAAAACTAGAATTTTTTAAACTGCAAGAAATCTGGAAATGGTCATCCGAAGACGAACAGGGTATCTTTGATTGAGCATAACTCATTGTACAAAAGTCAAAATCGAGTGCCATTTGCGGCATTTGAAATTAGACATTCTTAGCTTTAAAACAGTATAAAAATAACTGTCTAGTTCATATTTTGTGAACTGCAGTGAACTGATAAAATCGGCTGTTCTGTTCAGCCTGTTCAGTCGAATGGAAATGAGAAGCTGTAAGTTGTGGCTTGAATTTGAACTACTTGTGAACTGATTTTGGAAACAATTTCTTCAGATGATATGTATCTTTCAGAACCTAGTTTCCAACGCCACCAACCATTCTCAATTTCAAGTTGTATTGAGTGAGATATGGTTCAATTTCCAAACTATGACAAAGCTAGAAATCTAAAAATCTTTCTCTTCTTGCTGGCCGAATGGTCAAACTTGTTTTGGAATGTTTTGTTTCGAAAACTTTGATGTTAATTACCTCTAAATTGCTCATTGGATGTTTATTAGAGATATAGTTCACGTATGGAAGATTTATTGTACCAATTTTGGTGTATTTTCAATGCCATTTCGATGGCTTAATGATACTTCAAAGACAGCTTTTCAAATCTGGAAAATGACTAAACAGTTTGCAAAACGCGACCAAATTTGAACTGATGTATCTCGATACTTGAAATTCCGAATTTAGTTCTGTTTGTTGCAGTTGAAACCTTGTTTAGAAATCTTATTGTGTTATGAATTTCAAAGGCTGATTCACTTTCTGTGAATTATGCCGAATTTCCAAATTTCGCTGAAAAACCAAGACTGGTTCAAACCTGTCTTCTTGGAACTGAAACTTTGAGCTGAATTATCAATGCTTTCTAGTTGGAATCATGAAAAGGTGTCTTCTAAGAACTTTTAGTACTCTGAATTTAGTTTCCAACGGTATAAATGTTTCCATTTTTGGACTTACGGAGCTCGAGATATGATTTTTCAAAGTAATGTCACTCTAAACTGGAAAATTTCTGCTTTCAACCAAATTACTCCTTGAAGAACTTTCCACCTTCCTTTGTGATTGTTGGACTATTTTAAATTTGATTTCATGGTCTAATACAAGGTCTCTTTGGAACTAAGAACTTTCATTTCAAATCTTGGTCTCCGAAGGTTAAACCTCTCTTGATGCAATTACTTGGTCATATAACTCTCTTAGTTAATGGTACTTCTCTTCATACTTAAATTAGGGACTTCAACCCCTATTCTTATGGCCTTGATAATTGTACTAAAGTTGACAATTATACAAGTATTTTAAAAGAATGATTTGAAAGGTTTCTTGTGAACTTAATTAGTAATGCCTGGAATGCTTTGACCAAGCTTCCAAGTAAATATATCCATCTTTCTCGATTTTCGTGCCAAAACTTAGAGATCTATTTAATCTTCAATTTGGAGAATTTTGGACGTGATTTGACTCGGATAATGTATTCTTAGATATTTTGAAATGCTACTCTCATGGATTAAGTTATTAAGTGATATCTGTATTCGATTTGAATGCGTTATCTCTTAAGTGAGAGTAGCGGGAATACTACTAGACCTTGCTTGAATACCTAGGTGAATTGTACTTGTACATGTCTCAAGTGATCAAGAGGATCCCGAGGCACTCATTTGATCTGTCTCGCTCTTGCTTTACACTTTTGATTTGGTGAGTGTTCCTTATAGGTTTACGTGACTTGAAAAGTTTTGCTACATGCTTACTCATAGTTATTGTGTGCTTAAGTGTTAAGTGCACCCTATAATTGCTCCTATGTAACTGTCCACCGTTTTAAGGCGAGTGTGTACTTTATCTCATTCAACTTACTAAAATGACAAATTTCTACCGTTTAACCGTAAATTTCTACTGTTAACCGTGAACTACTACTGTTTACCGATTTACTTGATTACTTGTGCATGTTGTAAGTTTTAAGCTGAACTGGATCCTACTCTTGGTTACTAACCTGCTCGAGTTTGGACTGGGCTCGGTTGGGTAGGTTAGAACCCTGGGCCACCGTATTGGTATACTCGAGTATTACCACTGGAGGAATAAGGTGATGGCTAGATAAACCGAGGGGATCACTGGAGTTATAAGCTGAAGTGGACCGAAATCGTTCCAAGTAAACACCGTATCCTTTCAATGTGTGTTTATTTCTGTATAATGATAACTGTTTCATTCTAATGTGCCAATGTGCAACCTTGAACCGTATGTACGTTATGCTCAATTTACTTGATTTATTAGAACTGCTAGTGTATTTTGGAACCTCATTGGGCTGTTTAGCTCATTCCACACTTTTGTCTTCTTTAACAGGATTCAAGACCAAGAGTGCCCACGAATAGTACTAGGTTGTTTTCTTTTGCAAACTTTAAGTTGTATTGTAGCATATGACTGTAGTACATATTCTTTTGAGTTATATTTAAACTTGAAGATTAACTAATATTAAGTATGAAATGTTTTGGAATACTTTAATTATATATTAAAAATATTTGAAGTATTTCTAACTTTTGAATTTCGGATTGTAGCGAGTCCCGGCGAGAGTTGGGCAGGCGTTCCGCGGATACCCTTGGGATCGCCCTTGGGAGAAGTGGGGGCGTCACATCATGTACAAGTGCAAGTTACATATATTCATCTAACAAATATCATGTAATCAGGAGAGAGAGTGTGAGAGAGGGAGAAGACGAGAGCGGTAAAGTACACCCTCGTCTCGACAAATTCACGTATCATATAGCAGTTATACAAATATCAATTTAATCATATTTACATTGAACATGCACTTGACACTCACCAAAAGTCAAGGCAAAACAAGAGCAAAGCGAGAGTCAGATGAGCTCTTCAGCGTCCTTATGGCCACCTGAGACATGCACAATCATGATTACCTAGGTACTCGACCAAGATTATAAAAGAAAAACATTTTCTTGCTACCCACTCTCAAGGTCACAAGTCGAGTCGAGTTAAAAGAGCTTTTCTCGCAAAATCATTGAAATAATGCTCAAAGAGAACTCGAAGGTCGTTTTTGATTCAAGTCGTTGTAAGAAATATTAATTCCAAAAGAAAGTATCATTTTCATTTTCAGCATGAAAATCAAGAAAAAGGGTAAATGGTTTTCATCTTCCAAAACTTCAAGTCTCATGTTCAAACTTTAGGATATAAAAAACGTTCATAGTTCCCAAACTATTGGAGGCAAATTCATCCAAAACTCCACTCATTTCATAATAATGGTCGAGGCTAAAGGTTCCAAGGTTCAAGCATAAAACTAGTGAAATTCTCTAAAAATTACTCTAGTTAAAACGCTCCTTTTTTCAAAATTCAAACTCATGGGAATCGAGGACTTAAGAATAGGGGTTGATGTTCATAACTCAAGTATGAAAATGAGGTGCTATTGTCCAAGAAAGTTAAACAACCAAGAAACGCATCAAGAGAGGTTTAACCTTTGGAAACCAAGGTTTAAAATGAAAGTTTAAAGCACAAAGGAACCTGGTATCCAACCAAGAAATTAAACTTAAAACGGACTACAATCTCAAAGGGAGGTTGAAAGTGTTTAAAAGAGTACTTTGGTTGAAATCAGAAAATTTCTAGTTTGGTGCGACACTATTTAGAAAAATCATATCTTGAGTTTCATAAGTCTAAAATTTTAAAACTTTGTACCGTTGGAAACTAGACTCAATGCACTAAAACTCACTAGAAGACACTTTACTTAGAATCCAATTCAAAATCATTCAAATTTTAGCTCAAAGTCACTGTTCCAGATAGGACAGAGCAAAACAGGCTTGATAATTCAGTAAAGTTTGGAAATTTGGCAAAATTCGTAGAAATGGAATCAACCCTTGAAATTTATACTGAAATTAGAATTCTAAATCTTGTTTCAAATACAATAAATGAAACTCAAGTTGGACCTTGTTACATCAAGATACAACAGTTTTAAGAAAACGGATCTTTGGGACCTGTTTCACGAAATTTCCAGTTCTGACACCCTTGATAGAGTTCAAAATCTGATCATAACTACAACTACACAACTCGAACTTTAGCATGTTATGACTTTGAAAACTAGATTTAAAATGCTACAAATCACTAGAAGGAACTGTCTTAAAATTAATTTTGCAAGATAGGTAAAATTGAGTTACAAACTGCAGCTATGACTGTTTCTCGGATGAAAGCAGTGATGAAATTTAGTCATCTTTTCCGGTTGACTACGGCTCATAGGAAACGAATTTGGAGGTGCATTTTATACTAACGGAAGTTCTCGGAGTCTAGTTTTAGATGCCACAAACGACACTCGATTTCAACTCCCAGACAAAAAGTTATGACCCAAAATATGAACACTGGTCGGTCTCCTGGTTAGAAAAGTTTCTAGATTTTTTCCTCACTTAAACCCTACTTTAACTCAACCAATTGTAAAGCTTTTTGGGAGATATTAAACATACATAAATGCCATCAAATATCAAGCATTATTGAACCAAAAAACATAAAAAATTTAAAATTAACAAGAGAGGAACAATCAGCAAATTTCGCCCAGCAAGCATCTCTCATTCCTCTAGTTTTTTTTTCCAACTTTCCAATTAGAACTAAACCATATCTTCTCAAAATAAGCATCAAACAAGCACATAAACACACAATAATACTCAAAGCCTCTACCTGTAAAGCCACTTCAAGTCCACTACCTAATGTCATGGTTCTTGTGAACCCATCAACAACCCAACAACTAAACTAACTAGACTAACTTACTACTAAGATTTGAGAGGAAAAAGTTGAGGTTTATTTGGATACTTACCTTGCTGCCAAGATGAAGACTAAACATTAGTGTTTGAGCTGTTAAATCACCAAAGTTTCTTCCTTGATCAAGCCACCTTCCAAGCTTGTATGAAGAACCAAGAAAATAGCAAATTTGGAGAACTTTCTTAGAGGAAAATGGAGGACAAGAGAGCTGAAATTTTGAGGGGAAATGGGGAAGGGGGAGTCGGCCAAGAGGAGTGGAGAGAAAGAAAGGTTTTGGGTGGTAGTTGGGTGATTTGATGGTGTGACAAGATGAATGACATAAAGGTGTCTTGATACCCCAAAAGTCAACAACCGATTAGTGAGCAATTAGTGCTCCTACTTGAGTTTAACTTAACTCACTCACATCTAATCCCTCAATTAACTTTCATAGTCTACTAATGGTCATTCTTAATTCTCCAAGATTAATATACTCTCGATCGAATTTGTCTCAAAAAATGTGCATTCGCTATTTCTCACCAAACGAGCCACAGAAAAATTAAATTCGCTAACGAAACATTTTAAAAATATAAAAGAGACATTGTTCCATGCAAATGGATTTAAAATAGATGAAATAAATTATTCAAAGTAAACGGGTAAATAAATAATTAAATAAGTCAGTAAAATAAAATAAAAGTAAGTAAAATAAAAATTCTGGTCCTCACACATTGTAATGGGCAGGAAAATTGCTATGACAATGCAATGGAGATTGATGAAGGTAATGATACTGATTATGATCATGAATTGGATAGAAATTGTAGTGGTAGCAATGTTAGTAGAACCAATTTTATTTAGCTTGATAAATTGGTATTTTGTAAAGTTATGACGAAATTGTTTTATGGTACACATTTCATGAACATGGTGTAAAATTTGAGTGTGACTAATATCCACATGGGAAAGGAGTTATGCTCCATTTGTTCAGTATGTTTGTCTGATTGTACACATTATTACCCAGGAAAGACAGCATGTTCATTTGTATGTACAAGTGGGAAAATCATTTTTATCATAATAGTTAATATATAGGTGTTGTCAATAGGATTATGTCCTGGATATGTAAATATAGGATCAAAAATAGCAAATATATACATGTGGTGTCTATACGCAATGTTAGAAAATATTCACAATGTGTTTCATGAGTATTACATTGAGTTTTGGTATATATACAAATATGTCTTGTTGAAGTGCTATTCAGTCATCGTGTTGCTATATGATAATCTTAAGAATGTCACACGTGATTAGAATTATTGTAGTGATGGTTATGTTATATATACTAGGGTATTTTGTTGCATAATCGAATTCAGAAACACCATAATTTGTACATTATAGTTGCCTTTTCTCTTACCTATTTTTTTCATGAAAATTATACAATAGTTCTTTTGTGATTCTATTATCTTTTTGTTCCTATATATGTCACATGTTTGGATGTTCTTTATTAGATAGTTTCTTTTGTAATGCATAACAATCATCTTTAGTTGCCTTTATGCGAGTTTGCTTGTCTTTTGGAAAGATTCTTCCAATTATATATATTTTATATTACAAGCACATAATTAAACTCTAATTGTAAGAATTTTCCCTTGGATAATTTGGCATATTAATTAGGTACGAGAAGAATGGATATAAACAGAAAGCAATAGTTTTTTTTTTTGCTTATTCTTCTTGATGGCTGAAAGAGGCAACATGCACTAGCAACTCTAGAGTAAAGCAATCTTTAAAGAATGAATTATAGTCCTCAGTTCTTCTGCATCTTATTTTGATTTATCGAGGCATATCTCTTTTCATTCTGGTCAGATTTGGGCTCTTAGGATGTCTAATTTCTTAATTGATAACTTGGTTCAGTTGTAATGAGTTCTTAACTACAACGTACTATAACTTATTTTAGAGTTTTGATTCCGCATGGTCTAATATAGCATGCACAAGATATGCATGCAATTGTACACTTTATTATGGAATGTTTACATGATATTGATGAATTTATGCACTCTAAGAAAATGAAAATCATGTAATGGAATGTTTGAAATGGACAAAAGACGAGCCTTCACAAATCGGAATGGAGTTTGATACAAAAGACAAAGAGTATAATTCTACAATAAATATGGATTCGCCGTGGAATTAGTGTTCGATAGGGTTATTTAAACAAAGACAAGGTTGGAGTCACTTAAACAAAGACAAGGATAAGGCAAATGGAAAGCTCCCAAATGGTTTCCTGTGACAGTCCAACCTCACCCTAAGGCGAACCAAAGGGGTCGGCGGACCGCCTGCCCAACTCTCGCCAGGACTACGGAGTTGAATTTCACAACCTGTATAGTACGCGTGATAGGACCCAAAGAAAACGAATAAATAAAACCACCAAGCTCCAATATCACTTACCAAATCAAGTGGTGAAATAGGACATCGATAAAACACTCACCACAGCCATAGAAGCATAACATCTCACGGAATACACTTCATAGACAAGATTAAATACTTATACATGTATTTACATCGGAGTCTTCAGTATTTTAACTTGAATTACAAGCCAAAGTGTTCATACTAGTCAAAATACAGTTAGGGTTTCGGTTACAAAGGAGCTTAACAAAATAACGTATACATTAGCTCGACCCCTTTCTTCCAAAACCATGGTTTCAAAGTTTGTCCCCTGTAAGGAAAACAAAGATAACGGGAAGGGGTGAGCTTACACTCAATGAGGTACCAAAATAATAGCAGGTAAGAATCGTGGAACTTCATATTCAAGTAATCACATATACAAATCATAAAGGAAATGAACAAACACCATAGATAGAAAGGATACGGGTGGCTCTCAGGAGCCAAATTTCTATTGCAGAACTTGATCCCAACCCGTTGACTCTCCGTCAACGTATATAGAACCAATATGTCTGTAGATCCCACTTTACACCAGATTCTGTCCACCAAACATACCCCTTACCGGGCCCGAACACCTCCACAAAAATAGAAATGGTAATACTCGAGTATACCGGAATCAATGGTCTCAATACCCAAAGATTCCTAGAACAGAATACTGTGGTTCGTTATCTAATCGACCTGGCCCTTGCCGGCTCGACTCGAGTAACTAACCACAGGTATTGAGCTCAGAGGTCACAAACTTATACAGAGAACAGATACAGATGACAGATACAGAGAGCAGATACAGACATATACAGTATGCAAGAAACAAGTAACAGATGAGAGAAACGAGAGCAATAAAGTACACCCTCTGTAACATCCCGAATATTAGGAGGTTGTTTGTGAAGAAAATATTAAAGTGTATATCTTTGGGGTTTGATTTAAAACCTTATTTTGTTTTAAAAGACTAGAAACCCTAATTTTTTTTTAGTCAAAAACCCTAGTTTACTTGTGACTAACCGGTTTTCCTAAATCTCTCCTATTTTAATTGAAACCCTAATTTTAATTACTGGAATTGGAAAAATTCCTCACGTTTTCTTAAAAAATTCCTTTTAGTTGAAAATTATCATTTATTAAAGCCCTACTATCCAATTATTCCATAATAAGTGCAAATGAATCTAGAAAGTAGGGTTTTATTCTTCGGTTTCAAGTTTGGAGCAAAATTAGGGTTTTCGCGATTTTCCGCCGGATGAATTTTCGGTACGGAGCAAGGACCAAATTGGGTGATTAAAAGTGACTTTTAAGTGAGAAATAATATGTGAGTAGTAGCAATGATATAAGGTTAGTGAATGGGAAGTAAAAACCCTAGTACGTGAGTTTTAAGAAAAACGGCGCGAACCGGCGGGTCCCGCGCACTACCGTTTGAACGCACCACTTGACCACCATTTTTGCTTACCAAACAAATTTATTGAACTTGAGCAAAATATCTTCTCTCTTGGCAGCAAGCTTGACCGAAATTGTGGTTCATATGCAAGGGGAAAGAAAGAGAAAATTTTGTGGCCAAGATTAGTCCAAGTGTTTGCCCAATTTGTGGACACCATTAGTCCTAATCCTCTTGCTTTATTATAAGGCAACTAAGCTCCATTTCTCTTCATATTTCTGCCAAGGAGCCGAGAGAGAGAGAGGGGAAGAACAAGAGAGAAATTTCTTCATTTCATCTTCAAATTCAACAACTTAGTGAGAAAATAAACAAAGTAAACCGATTAAACTTGTTCTTGAGTGACTAGGTGGTGATTTGTGGTAAGTTTTTGGAAGGAGGAAGCTTGGGCTACTCTTTGTGACCTCTATTCAAGGTAAGAGAGCTTATCTCTCTAAGTTTTGCTTTCAATTTTGTTAAATTAAGTTTAGTAGTTTGATTATAGTGGTGGAATCATGGATGATTAGCATGTTTTAGATGTTTTTCCCCAATTTATTTGATGAACTAGGGCTTGTGGAAATTCTGCCCAAATTGTTGTATAATGCTTATATGTTGCAATTGAGGTTGTATAAGGTGTTTTGGTAGTGATTGGACCAAGAAATTAAGGAAAGTTGCATTAGAAACTCAAAATTTCAGAATCTGGAATTTTTGCTCAACATTCTGTCCAAATTTGTATCTGTATGATAGAGGCCGAATTGGCCTTAGGTCAAAGAATAACAGTTGTAGAGAATGGCATTTTATAGGTGCCTACAAAATTTCAGCTCAATCGGAGCAACGTAGGATGTGAAAAGTCCAAAATACCCTTACTGTTTTAAGTATTTCCTAAGCAGTCCGTGTGATCAGTTAAGTCCAGTTTATCACGTTTTTTGACTATGATCCCTTCTGATTTAGCTTTTTGCCAAAACATGAAAGTTGTAGTATTCTGAATTGGCTTTAAAATGCATCTAAGAACACCTAATTCGGACTTGTGTACACTGAGTTATGTTCATTACAGTGTTCTGCATTTAAACAGCCGACGAATTGGTTTAGGGTTTAGTAATTCGAGAATTTGACTAAGTTACATTAGGAACTGGACTAAGTGACCTTCATGAATATTGTAGCTCTGTGTCTTAGCTTCGAAACGGCATAGGTTTCGTTTAAATCCGATAAGCGTAGCCTCGGATATGTTATTTCCGCATTTGTACGTCAAATCTGTTTTGAACTAAATTGAATTTCTGCACTTGTACTTAATACGATTCTTGTTATTATGATATTGTGAGCCTATGGAACGGCTCTTGACATGAATTGCTGATATGTATAGTGTTGGGTTGTGTTTGAGAAAAACAATGAAGCCTAAAAGGCTGGAAAATTAGGTAAACACAAAGGGCATGCTACCCGAATTTTTACTCGAGGACTAGAAAACTATATTAGTGACTTGAGTGAAGGTTAAGTACTTATTACTTGAACTAGCGAGAACCTTGGCCACTATGTTTCTTGATTGTTATACGTTAGGACTTGGACGAACTTGTACCCTTGAGAAATGAAATAATGATTGCTCGAAATATGTTTTCCTTGTACTTTCAACTAGCAAGACAATTTCAAGTATAAATATTACAAAGTTTTATTGTTTAAAAAGGCGAGCAAGTGTTTCACGACTACTGTCCGAGTGAATTTCAATTTCTTGATTCTTATTGAACGAAACGTCTAAGTTTCGAACTCTAGTCATGTTTCAAAGTTCTCAAATTGAGTTTTATCGCAGATTTGGACTCCGAACTCGGAGTATAACCTGAAAGTGACCAGTAAAAGCACTATATCTTTTGGTGAGTGCTTTCAAATACTGAATTGAACTTGATACTTGTACTTGATAGGTGCCAATATGATTACATGCCACATGTGTGAATTGTTAGGGCAAGAGTGTACTTTATCGCACTTGCCCTTACATGATATATACTTGTTTATTGTTGTAATTGACTTGACATACTTGTTATGATGCGCGCACTTCCTGGAATTCCAGAAACCCTGTGGCAAGTTACTCTAGTCGAGCCGGCAGGGGCTTGGTCGGTTGGGTAACGAGCCCTGGGTCTTGCTTTGTCGAGTGGAGTGATATCTCCTCGACTAATTGGTATACTGGAGTATTACCACCCGTGTTTATTGAGGATTTTGGGCCCAGTAGGGGGTGTGAATGGTGGACGGAGAGTAGTGTAAGTGGTGTTCTACTGGATTGGCTCCTTTACTTGAAAGTTGACGGAGTGTCAACTACTATGTGATCAAGCCCTGATGATGAATGGAAGTTGGCTCCTGAGAGCCATCCGTATCCTTATGCTTTGGAATGATTATTGTTTATTGGATTATTGTTTCTTCTGAAAACTTTTACACTCGCTCATTTTGAGATTGCTCACTTTTATGAACTCTTCATGCTCGTTACTTTGCTATATCGAAAACTAGTACTTATAAATAATGGTCAATTTGCTATTTGGAACCTCACTGGGCTTTAGCTCACACAACGCTATTTGTTTTCCTTACAGGGGGTACGAGTGACGCGTGAGACTTGTAAAAGACTAGCGTAGCCTTTTGTTTTGACTTTTGACTTTTGGTCTTGTACTCGCGCTATTCCTCGAATGGAACATGTTGTACTTGGATTGTATACGTTTTGAACTAGTTTGGTGTATTGAGGCTTTGTACCTCGATTTCTATCAATGTAAATTATAAGCTTGAATTGCGGATATTATTTATGGTTCATGGATGTGTGTACATGACTCGATCGAGATAGTGAGTGAGTTCTGGCGAGAGCTGGGCAGGCGGTCCGCCGAACCCTTTGGTACGCCTTAGGGGGAGGTGGGGTCGTCACAGATGGTATCAGAGCTCCTATTGAGCTCGTGCCGGGAGAGGGTTCTCGGGCTGTGGGGATTGACTTGTTAAGTATGGAACAATTTTCTATTGTTGGGAACCTTAGATATGTATGTTGGGTAGGAATCTCTAATACGGGTGATTTGCTCTTGAGCCTGGCCAGCTTGAGTGGTGAATTATCATATTTTCGGATTCTTGTCCCCGAATACCAAAGAGTGACATCTTTACAATCAGTTGAGATCTCGTGTAATATTCGGATAAGTTTGGATGGTGAAAACAAAGGCACAGGGAATGCGAGTAGTCTGGACTTGAAAAATATTGAAAATATTCATGGGATTTGGGATCCTTCTTATTCACGTGTTTCGAGCCTTGATTAAGTGTAGTGCCTGAGCGATACCTAGGGTTAATGCTCTATAAGCTATGTGACTTGTTTTGATCGAATGTGTTGTATTGCCTTGTTTTATGATTTAGAGGGGTTTATGATTTGCATTATTCTGTTTTGTGCTGTTGATATTTATATAGTTACTTAGTGGCTATATTCTATTATTGATTAGTTGGTTATATTGTTATAGTTGATTCGCTACGAACCATGGAGGGTAGAAAAAGTCAAGCTAGGGGAACTAATCGAGGACGCGGTCCTAGTCGTAGCCGTGGGGGTAGACAAGCCCAGGAACCGGTAGGAGAATCGAGAGAGGAAAGAGAGGCAACGGTTGAGCCACAACCTGAACCCCAAGCTACAGGGGGAGATCAAGTGGCAACTGCTATCCAGCAAATGACTAATATTCTGGCCCGTTTAGTGGAACAACAAGGTCAAGCCCCTGTAAACCAACCTCGGGACCCCGATATGGGGCAGGATAGAGCTTTGGAGAGATTCCAAAAGTTTTCCCCACCCAAGTTTTTAGGAGGGCCAGACCCGTATGAGGCTGAGAAATGGCTGGAGGCCATGATAAATATTTTTGCTGCCCTAAACTATACGGAGGAGAGACAAGTCCAATTCGCTGTATTTCAGTTCGAGGGGCCAGATAGGGCCTGGTGGAATGTAGTGAGGGCCAAGTGGGAGAGAGAACGAACTGCATGGACTTGGCTAAACTTTGTACGGGACTTCAACGAAAAATACCTTCCACCCATCGTCCAGGAGAAGAGAGAGGACGAATTCATTAAACTCCGTCAGGGGATGTTGAGTGTAACTGAGTATGAGACTCAGTTTACAAAGTTGTCCAAATTTGCTCCCGAACTGATAGCTACGGAACAAAGAAAAGTACGGAGGTTCATACAAGGACTGAACGTGGAGTTACAAGAAACCTTAGCGGCGGTCCAAATTAATACATTCACAGAGGTTCTGGAGAAAGCCTTGAGGATAGAGACTGCTAGGGCACAAGTGAGAGCTTTCCATGCAAAAAGGAGAGGTGCGCCTGGTGGAAGTCAAAGGCAAGGACAAAGTGATTTAGATATGCCACCTTCTAAGTTAGGTCGAGAAGATGGTAGTGAGAAAATTTCAAGGACGGTTAAGGAAAGTACTCCAAGAGGAGCTTCGCGTGGCTGGGGCCAAGCAAGAGGTACCTCACAAGGAGGTCAGACCTCAGCCCCTCAAGTATCTTGTGGGTACTGTGGGAAAGCCAATCATGTGGAGAGTGATTGTTGGCGAAAAGCGGGAAAATATTTATGGTGTGGTAGCACCGAGCACCAGCTTGCAACCTGTCCCCGTAGATCACGCCTAAACCCTGAACAAGCAAGTGTAGGAGGAACTAAGCCAAGAGTGCCGGCTAGAGCGTATGCCTTGAACCAACAGGCAGTACCTGAACCAACAGAGATAGTAGAAGGTACGATTCGTAATTTCTATTGTTTAACTAAGTTTTGGCTATAGTGCGACCTGAGAGCCGGAAACGAATATATAAGGAAAATACCCTACGTTATTCGAAGTGCATGTATGAATTTCGAGGACGAAATTCTTTTAAGGAGGGGAGATTGTAACATCCCGAATATTAGGAGGTTGTTTGTGAAGAAAATATTAAAGTGTATATCTTTGGGGTTTGATTTAAAACCTTATTTTGTTTTAAAAGACTAGAAACCCTAATTTTTTTTTAGTCAAAAACCCTAGTTTACTTGTGACTAACCGGTTTTCCTAAATCTCTCCTATTTTAATTGAAACCCTAATTTTAATTACTGGAATTGGAAAAATTCCTCACGTTTTCTTAAAAAATTCCTTTTAGTTGAAAATTATCATTTATTAAAGCCCTACTATCCAATTATTCCATAATAAGTGCAAATGAATCTAGAAAGTAGGGTTTTATTCTTCGGTTTCAAGTTTGGAGCAAAATTAGGGTTTTCGCGATTTTCCGCCGGATGAATTTTCGGTACGGAGCAAGGACCAAATTGGGTGATTAAAAGTGACTTTTAAGTGAGAAATAATATGTGAGTAGTAGCAATGATATAAGGTTAGTGAATGGGAAGTAAAAACCCTAGTACGTGAGTTTTAAGAAAAACGGCGCGAACCGGCGGGTCCCGCGCACTACCGTTTGAACGCACCACTTGACCACCATTTTTGCTTACCAAACAAATTTATTGAACTTGAGCAAAATATCTTCTCTCTTGGCAGCAAGCTTGACCGAAATTGTGGTTCATATGCAAGGGGAAAGAAAGAGAAAATTTTGTGGCCAAGATTAGTCCAAGTGTTTGCCCAATTTGTGGACACCATTAGTCCTAATCCTCTTGCTTTATTATAAGGCAACTAAGCTCCATTTCTCTTCATATTTCTGCCAAGGAGCCGAGAGAGAGAGAGGGGAAGAACAAGAGAGAAATTTCTTCATTTCATCTTCAAATTCAACAACTTAGTGAGAAAATAAACAAAGTAAACCGATTAAACTTGTTCTTGAGTGACTAGGTGGTGATTTGTGGTAAGTTTTTGGAAGGAGGAAGCTTGGGCTACTCTTTGTGACCTCTATTCAAGGTAAGAGAGCTTATCTCTCTAAGTTTTGCTTTCAATTTTGTTAAATTAAGTTTAGTAGTTTGATTATAGTGGTGGAATCATGGATGATTAGCATGTTTTAGATGTTTTTCCCCAATTTATTTGATGAACTAGGGCTTGTGGAAATTCTGCCCAAATTGTTGTATAATGCTTATATGTTGCAATTGAGGTTGTATAAGGTGTTTTGGTAGTGATTGGACCAAGAAATTAAGGAAAGTTGCATTAGAAACTCAAAATTTCAGAATCTGGAATTTTTGCTCAACATTCTGTCCGAATTTGTATCTGTATGATAGAGGCCGAATTGGCCTTAGGTCAAAGAATAACAGTTGTAGAGAATAGCAGTTTATAGGTGCCTACAAAATTTCAGCTCAATCGGAGCAACGTAGGATGTGAAAAGTCCAAAATACCCTTACTGTTTTAAGTATTTCCTAAGCAGTCCGTGTGATCAGTTAAGTCCAGTTTATCACGTTTTTTGACTAGGATCCCTTCTGATTTAGCTTTTTGCCAAAACATGAAAGTTGTAGTATTCTGAATTGTCTTTAAAATGCATCTAAGAACACCTAATTCGGACTTGTGTACACTGAGTTATGTTCATTACAGTGTTCTGCGTTTAAACAGCCGACGAATTGGTTTCTGGTTTAGTAATTCGAGAATTTGACTAAGTTACATTAGGAACTGGACTAAGTGACCTTCATGAATATTGTAGCTCTGTGTCTTAGCTTCGAAACGGCGTAGGTTTCGTTTAAATCCGATAAGCGTAGCCTCGGATATGTTATTTCCACATTTGTACGTCAAATCTGTTTTGAACTAAATTGAATTTCTGCACTTGTACTTAATACGATTCTTGTTATTATGATATTGTGGGCCTATGGAACGGCTCTTGACATGAATTGCTGATATGTATAATGTTGGGTTGTGTTTGAGAAAAACAATGAAGCCTAAAAGGCTGGAAAATTAGGTAAACACAAAGGGCATGCTGCCCGAATTTTTACTCGAGGACTAGAAAACTATATTAGTGACTTGAGTGAAGGTTAAGTACTTATTACTTGAACTAGCGAGAACCTTGGCCACTATGTTTCTTGATTGTTATACGTTAGGACTTGGACGAACTTGTACCCTTGAGAAATGAAATAATGATTGCTCGAAATATGTTTTCCTTGTACTTTCAACTAGCAAGACAATTTCAAGTATAAATATTACAAAGTTTTATTGTTTAAAAAGGCGAGCAAGTGTTTCACGACTACTGTCCGAGTGAATTTCAATTTCTTGATTCTTATTGAACGAAACGTCTAAGTTTCGAACTCTAGTCATGTTTCAAAGTTCTCAAATTGAGTTTTATCGCAGATTTGGACTCCGAACTCGGAGTATAACCTGAAAGTGACCAGTAAAAGCACTATATCTTTTGGTGAGTGCTTTCAAATACTGAATTGAACTTGATACTTGTACTTGATAGGTGCCAATATGATTACATGCCACATGCGTGAATTGTTAGGGCAAGAGTGTACTTTATCGCACTTGCCCTTACATGATATATACTTGTTTATTGTTGTAATTGACTTGACATACTTGTTATGATGCGCGCACTTCCTGGAATTCCAGAAACCCTGTGGCAAGTTACTCTAGTCGAGCCGGCAGGGGCTTGGTCGGTTGGGTAACGAGCCCTGGGTCTTGCTTTGTCGAGTGGAGTGATATCTTCTCGACTAATTGGTATACTCGAGTATTACCACCCGTGTTTATTGAGGATTTTGGGCCCAGTAGGGGGTGTGAATGGTGGACGGAGAGTAGTGTAAGTGGTGTTCTACTGGATTGGCTCCTTTACTTGAAAGTTGACGGAGTGTCAACTACTATGTGATCAAGCCCTGATGATGAATGGAAGTTGGCTCCTGAGAGCCATCCGTATCCTTATGCTTTGGAATGATTATTGTTTATTGGATTATTGTTTCTTCTGAAAACTTTTACACTCGCTCATTTTGAGATTGCTCACTTTTATGAACTCTTCATGCTCGTTACTTTGCTATATCGAAAACTAGTACTTATAAATAATGGTCAATTTGCTATTTGGAACCTCACTGGGCTTTAGCTCACACCACGCTATTTGTTTTCCTTACAGGGGGTACGAGTGACGCGTGAGACTTGTAAAAGACTAGCGTAGCCTTTTGTTTTGACTTTTGACTTTTGGTCTTGTACTCGCGCTATTCCTCGAATGGAACATGTTGTACTTGGATTGTATACGTTTTGAACTAGTTTGGTGTATTGAGGCTTTGTACCTCGATTTCTATCAATGTAAATTATAAGCTTGAATTGCGGATATTATTTATGGTTCATGGATGTGTGTACATGACTCGATCGAGATAGTGAGTGAGTCCTGGCGAGAGCTGGGCAGGCGGTCCGCCGAACCCTTTGGTACGCCTTAGGGGGAGGTGGGGTCGTCACACCCTCATTTCATACAGAGTATACAGAAGTCACAGATAGCCGGATAGTAACAAATTAGGGAAGTGGTACAATCACTAGTTCCAGTACTACTGAGGCTACGCTTATCGGATTGGGATGAAATTTATACCGTTCCGAAGCTAAGACAAAGGTCTACAACTTTGATGAAGACCACCCGGTCCAGTTCGTAGTGTAGCTAGGTCAAAATTGCAATATACAAAACCAGAATCTCACAAACAGGTTAGCTAACCGCACTATGGTTAAACGACAATAATAATCAGGCTACCGAAGTCCGATTGAGGCATTTTTGGGGGCGTTGGAAAGCTAAGATATAGCACTACAACTTCTATGTTTTGTCCAAATGCCAATTTAGTATGGATTAGGGTGAACAGATACGATCAGATTGGTGAAATGTCCAAACTGTCCATGAAACTCTACCTATGGCAGTCTCAGGGGTATTTTCATCTTTTCACTAGCTATAGTGCTCAGATTGGGCTGAAATTTTTCATACGTCTATAAAACATCATTCTCTACAACTTTCATGTTTTAGGTTAAGCCTAATTCAGCCCCTAACATGGTGAACTAGAGCCGACCGGAACAGGGTATACCTTAACTTCAATTCTGGAAATTTGCTACAATCAAGGTATAAATCTCATTTTTAGCTTGAAACCATCACTACTGTGAGAACCTTGAATTTTGCAGAAATACCAATGCTTACTTCGACTTCACTTTTATTTAGCCTTCGTATTCTTTAAATCTTTTCTAGTATTACTTTCACTCGCTTTTAGATACTAGTGCATAATCCCTTCGTAATTCTTGTTCTAATCTACCACGTTAGTTCATTTGTTGTAAACAAGTATATAAAAATAATTTTTGTGTGCAAAATAACATAACGGTGCTAACTATTAAAGCACTTAGCTTTGCTACACTAAGTTAATAATTCTTGAGTTATATTATGTTTTCTTGTTTTCAAATAAGTAGTTAAACACACGTTATAAATGAAGAATGATATAATTTCCCTAGACTATGAATTTCTTAGTTTTACTATACTAAATTAATATCTTAGAGTTAAGAATTAATTCTTCGTACTAACATATTAAAATTAGGATATTAATTTCCTTGACTCAAACAATTTAAAGGACAATCAATCGATAACCTTAATTTCCTTAAAATAAATTCCAATTAGTACTAACGTTAAATGTTAGATTTTTATAACAAGGTCAAACTTGATTTTAATAAGTTAATAAAGTACAAATGTTAGGAACCTTAATATTAATTCGTAACCGATTATATTCGATAAAACGGTTTCGGTATATTAGTGTAGAATTAGGCCTTCAAATTTCAATTGGTGATAAGTATTGGATTTAAGATAGAATTGAGGATTGAGAAGAGGTTAGGGGGCAAAGTGAAAGGACCAAAATGCCCTCCACAATTCCACAAAACCTCCACTATACCACAACCTCACCATGCTCGGCCAAACATTCCCTTGTTCAGCCTTCCATTGCCGCCCACTTAACCAATCAGAAACTCTCCAATTCCATACGTAAAACCATCTTCACACTCTACCAAATTCTAGCCACAAAACACATACATAACCACGGCACATCTCAGTCAGTCCCATTCCATAACTCAGACCACAAAACACATCCCTCTTCTGCTTAGTTATTATCGACAAAGAGGAGCTGAAGGAGGAAGCCGCGAGCTGCATTCCATTTTGTCCCTAACCTGTCCGTGAGCTGAAGGAAGAGGCAGGAAGGAACAGTGAGCAAGCTCCACTCATCCTGCACCTCCATTTGCAACTCACTTCCCGACTGCAACACCACCAGCTCCATCGACAACCACAACCACTGCAGCGTGCGTGAAGCCGAGAGGAGGAAGAAAAAAATTGCAGATTTCTGTGCGTAGGATTAGCGAGTGTCTGAGGTAAAAAAAAATTCTGGGCTGATTAAGTTAATTTATAGCAGAGGAAGTCCTATTTGAGGTTGCATGTGATGTTTGAGCAGGTGGTTGATGGATTTAAGTCCCTAGAAAAATTTCTGTTCGGTTAAATGGTGAAGCCGAGAAGCTGATTTGATACCTCAGCTTTAATGTGTTTTCCTGAAGTGATTTGAGCATGCAATGGTGATTAATTAACTGAATCTTGGATGATTGTTATGATTAGGGCCATGCATGATAATTTTGTGTATACGGATGATGAACTAAGGAGCTTAGAAAATTCTGTTTTGTTGAGAATGATTCTGCCGAAAGAATGGTTTGGAGATGCAACTGAAATTCTGTTTTCTTGTGATAACCTGAGCACTCAAGTGTAATTAGCCGAGTAGAACTTAATGTTTAGGATGTCTAGGACCCTACATGTTAATTCGATGAAGTTGATTGATGAATTAAGGAACCTAAGAAATTCTGGTTTGATGAAAACCTTCTGCCGAGACTAACTAAGAAATGACTTGCTTAATTTGCTTAAGTATGACAAGCTGTGGTTACAATCTTAACTATCCAAGTGAAGACGAAATGCTTAAGGGCCTGCATGTTGAGTTACATGATTGGACAATGAAACTAGGAACTTGGAAAATAAAATGAAAGCCGAAAAATTGGTTCACGAATGATCATTCGAGAATAGTTGGTAAAATTTCTGGATTTGTGTTAGTTGAGTATAATAGTAGCTTGAACCTGGATTTGATTTGAAAACCTCTACTAGCTAGCTACGTGTTTACATGTCCTAATAGAGTACCAAAAAAATTCTGCTTTAACCAAAGAAAATTCTGTTTTAGAACCATTGTTATTTCTGGAAATCTTGAGAGAAGCCGTGAGGTTTAAACCTGGAAATTTTGGGGTTTGTAACCATGGTTTAAATTCAACTCTTAAACTGGAAATGTTCATTATCTTGCTATGTGTTTAAATACTGAATTTGAGGAACTAACACCATGATTAAACCAAGGGAAAATTCGAACTAAAGTAGATTGGTTGCTGGAAATTTTGGGTGATAGCCGAAGGGGTATGAACCAGAATTTCAATATCGTTGGAAAAATTCAATTTGTTTCTGGAAATTTATTTTATTTCCTTGGATTATGGTGGCTCAGAATTTCATAAGAGATACAAATTTTAAGATATACAATTTGTTCAGCAATGAACCAATTAGTACATGTAAAGCTGAAACCAAAAACGCTAGTATACAATTGCTGGAATTTTCGTTGAGACAGCCGAGAATTGAGTTGAAAATTTGCTTGGTTCTTGGAAATTTTTCTTGAAAAATGATGCTTGGAATATGTTGTTTTGGAGCCCTATAAGAAATGTACGATGGTTTGAATAAAAACTTTTGGTGTGAAAAGAAAAGAAAAAGGAGTTTTTCATAAGTGAAAAATGAAACTCCAGATTTTCGGAAGTCCCTGACCAGTCTCGATAAAACGTTTATACCTTGGTGTAGGAAAATCCGTTTAAGGCGCCGTCAGCGGCATTTGAAACTAGAATCATAGATCTTCGCCCTGTAGAAATTTCGTATTTTTACTCCATGTGTACTACTGTCGGTGAATTTTCAAAGTAAACTGTTTGGCATGAATGACCTGTTTCATTTTAAATCTCCACTTGAATTCGGATTGGGACCTTATATTACTAGTGGTTCAAACTCTTGACTGAATTGTGGTTTGACCCTAGGGTGTTCCTGAAATTTTCAAAGGATTAGAGGGTAAGAAGGTACTTGCTAAACGTATGCTTAAGCCTGGCTAGTGAAACAGTTTCTATTCGTATTCCAATGTCCGCAAAGCTAATGGTCGACATTATTTTTCATTGGAGCATAATGTGTCGAAATTGTTGATGGTGGGCTCTATGAATTCCCACTTTTGAATTGACGGTTGATTTATTGGAAATTGTTGACGGTGGGCTCTATGAATTCCCATCCTGAATGGATAACTGAATTTCTGAAATTGTTTAGAAATCTGTGCTACTATTTTGTGAAACTGTGAGTTGATATAAGTACTGATTACCAAGTGCTAAGTATAGACGCAGCCTTGGTAAATTTTCCTGTTTATGCTTAGATATAAAATTGTTGGAACACAGGGCTAAGAATTGAAGAGCTCTAGTGTTATTACCGTTTAAATTCTAATGGTACAATATTGAGGAAATGTGATTTTGGTTTGGAATCGAAAATGTGAGAAGTTGTACCGACCTTGTGACTCCAAGTAAACGCTTGACTAAGTAAATGAAAAATATTTTGCTTTAAGTCTCGAACGGTACAGATTTAGCATCATATTGCTAAACATAGTGTCTACTATTTTTGCCTTAGAAACTTGGGCAACATGACTTTTATTCCTTAAGTTAGACTAGCCTTATCAATTTGGGAAAAAGATCCTTCCAGACTCAAAACCTTAGTTTTGTTCCGAATTCCCTCCTTCTTTATAAATCGTTTAAGGCTAGTCGGAACTAAGGAAAATTTGAAAGGTGAAACTCGATCACTTTGGTTTTAAACGTAGCAACCTGCTTGGCAAGAAGAAAAGAAAAACCTTATTCTAGCAACATTTTTCAATAGACCTTACCCTAAAGCCTTAGCAAAGATTTTGCAAGCACCGCCACTCAAAGGAACTTTTTCTCAAGGTATACTTCTAGCCTTGATATTAAATATCTTGCCGACTTATTTTAAGAAAATAATAATAGTATTTTCTTCGAGGAAAAGTATTCCAGGAATATTATAAGAAATATTGTACGGTTCTCACAAGCTTGATTCCAAGTAAAATATTTTGAGAAAAAGTAAACTAGCAACATGCTAGAAAACTCTACATGTGCAAGCCAAAAGTTCCAATAGAAGACTTATGGCTTAAATTCTGATATTCTAGGATTTTACGAGGACGCGGAACTCGATCCTCAATCCAATATCTGAACTTCACTCTTGGTGAGTGTCCCTGCTTGTTCTATGATTATGTGGTTAAGCGCTTTATCAATTCGCTATGTGATAATTGTCAAAATGCAATAAATGATTTTGATCCATCGAAGTGAGCAGTGTGTACTTTATCGCACTAGCCGTTCGAGTGGTGACATGTGTGAAACATTTTCTAATGAATCTGTGAATCTAAATGTAGTTGCGTCGCTGGGTGAATCCCTCGACATCTGAATCCAACTACCATAACATCTGAATCTGTAGTTGCGTCGTTGGGTGAATCCCTCGACATCTGAATCCAACTACCATAACATCTGAATCTGTAGTTGCGTCGTTGGGTGAATCCCTCGGCATCTGAATCCAACTACCAAAACGTCGTTGGGTGAATCCCTCGACAAATTTATTACGGGTATATCTCGAGTATACTGCGTCGGTAGATGAAGTTTGGGCCCAAAGCAGAGGTATGAATGGTGACGGGTTAAGATTAAAATAAGTGGATCTACATGGACTATAAGTAGTGAAAGTTGACGGAGGGTCAACTACGATGGTATCTGATCAAGCGTGGAAAATGGCTCCTGAGAGCCCCTGTATCCTACCTTGTGCTGTTACACGCTTTCCTAACTGTTTCAATTTGATTTAAATTATTAACCGCTGTTGATTTATGTGATTGCATGTTTTGGGGCACCACTGAGCTTTAGCTCACCCCACGTTTATTGTTTTCCTTAACAGGTTCTGGAAACTGAAAGCTGGATGCTTACTCATGTTTTCCTTTTGAATTGTATTTGAATATTACAACTTATTATGTGGACTGTAATGTGAGATAATGCACTTTTCCTTTGGATTGCCACTTGAAGCTGGAAAATGTGTAACCTTAATTTGATCACTTAACTTGTAAGCTGTATTATGGAATTATGCATTTTATCTATACAGATTGCGATGACTTTGTACTTTGGTAAGTAGCACGTAGGACGTTTAAGGGCCTCGACTGGCGGTTTTATCATCGCTATCTTTGAAGATAATGTGGCTTTAAGGATGACTCCATTCGAGAAAACTTGTTTGTGGTAATAGATTAAGTTATCCTTTGAAAGGATTTGGGCTAGAATGCTTGCGTGAGTCCTGGCGAGAGCTGGGCAGACGGCCCGCCAACCCTTTGGTTCGCCTTAGGGGGAAGTGGGGTCGCCACAGGTGGTATCAGAGCCTAGGTTAGAAAAGCTATTCAAGAGACTTAATAGATGTGTTAGAAACCCTAATCCTCTCTAGAAATAGGAATGGAGACCTTAGTTATACGTTAAGTGATATCCGATCCAATTAGCTATTTAAGTTCTAACCTTTAAGTTTTGATCACTTTGTAGGTATGGAAAATGGAAACGGACATGCTAACGGGGGTAGTGCGGCTAATGGACATGCGGAGCCGCTTAGATCCATCTCCTACAGGCCACGAGGTGGAGGAGCTCATATACGTTACTCACCTGCTGACAGGCACCCTAGGTGCCAGTGCCGAGCCATGTACGCGTATCCCAATGAGCTAGTGTTATCCTTAGACGATGAGCGCCACCACTTGAGGGACGCTAACTCCATCCTGATCCAGGACGTGGAGGAGCTGGGTATAATGGTGGATACTCAGTTTGACCGCATAGCTGATTTAGAGGTTAGGCTCACTGCTGAGCATCATCTACTGGAGGCTGCCCGCCTGGAGATAGAGCGGCAAAAGGCTAGGGCGACTCGATTAGCAGAGCGGATGCGTGATAGGAGCGCAGGCATCAGGGCTGATGCTGCGATGATGATGGATGAGGCCACTAGCTTTATTCAGGGTGGTGAGCAGGCAGGGATAGAGGAGGATCCGGAGGAGGATCCAGAGGAGGACCCGGAGGAGGATCCGGAGGAGGACGTTGCTCCAGATAGCCCTGCTCAGGGTTAGATTAGGACTTACCTGGTTACACTAGACATAGAAAGTTAGGCAAGGGACATTAGTTAAATCATCAAGTTTTGTCTAGGTGGATGACTTACCTTTGAGGCACCATATCCCTAATTTTGTATAAGGGATTACCTGTATGTATTTGTGTTAGTCGATGTGCCTTACTTTTGGAAACGTCCCAACTTGTTATTTGTATGACTTCTCTGTGGAATTATATGTTAAGCGTTTTAGTTATCTTTTCTCTATTTCCATATTGATTTTATTTACCAAAAAGAATGGTAATAATCATAAATAAATAATACTTTTGCCTAATTGACCTATCCTTCCGTAATAGGCATATTTAGAATATGGATCGCCAAGTGATAGGAAGGAGCCGGGGAAGACCCACTAGACAACACCCGGAAGCGGGTGGTGATAGGGAACCCGAGGTCGATCAAGACCAAGGGCAGGAAGGTGTGGCCGGAGACCGGGTGGCCACCGCAATTGACCGTATTACTGAAGTTCTCGAGCGATTGACTGATCGCCAAACCACTGAACCAGTGCATCAACCAGGAGGCCCAGTTGACTCCGATGATCGGGCACTGGAAAGGTTTCTGAAATTTGGACCTCCCAAATTTTATGGAGGACCCGAGCCGGAAGTGGCCGAAGGCTGGTGGGAGAGAATCACTGAGATTTTCGCCGCCTTGAACTATACCGAGGAGCGAAAAGTGACTTTTGCTACCTTTCAGTTTGAGGGAGCTGCTCGCTCCTGGTGGAATCTAGTAAGGGTTACATGGGAGACTAACCATACGCCAAGGACTTGGGCGAACTTCACAAGGGAGTTCAATGCCAAATTCCTTCCACCTCTCATTCAGGAGAAGAGAGAGGATGATTTTATTAGATGCAAACAAGGGGCGATGAGTGTCGCCGAGTATGAAGTCCAGTTCACAAAGCTGTCACGCTTTGCACCTGAGTTGATAGCCACCGAGCAAAGGCGTGTTCGGAGGTTTGTGCAGGGTTTGAATGTGGAACTACAGGAAAGTTTAGCTGTTGTAAGGATAGATACCTTCGCTGAGGCTGTTGAAAGAGCGCAGCGAGTTGAAGTAGCCAGAGCTCAAGTGAAGTCTTTTCAGTCCAAGAAAAGATTTGCTCCTAGCAGTAGTCGGGAGCCGACTTTTGGAAATGCTCCACCGGCCAAAGTGGGCCGAGGAACTAGTGGAGTGAATAGTTCTGGAGCACCCCGAGGCGCCCAAGCAAGAGGACATGGGGCCAGGAATGCAGGAGGACGAAATATTGGAGCTAGAGGGGGACCAATTGGAAGAGGACAACCTAGGAATCGGCCGCAAGGGGGTAGAGCAATAGTTCCTCAAGTGACATGTGCTTATTGCAAGAAACCTGGTCATTCTATGGATAGTTGCTGGAAGAAGCAAGGAAGGTGCTTGAGATGTGGAAGTAGTGAGCACCAAATCTCAGGATGTCCAAAGGTTCAGGAAGGAACTCCTCAGAAAGCTAGACCAAACACTTCTGGAGGGAGCCGGCCAACAGTTCCTGCCAGAGTGTATGCTATAGATGATCAACCCGTACCTGATTCCTCGGAAGTTGTGGAAGGTACACTTCCAATTTTTCATAGATTAGCTAAAGTGTTAATTGACCCTGGTGCGACGCATTCATTTGTAAATCCATCTTTTATGTCTGGAATAGATGTGCAACCCGTTAGATTACCTTTTGATCTTGAAATTATGACACCCATGGGTAATAGAAAGGTAATCACTAGCTTGGCCTATAAGAATTTTGAATTCTATATCGGAGAACAGAAAATGCTAGTGGATCTGATCGGTCTGGATATAAAAGGTTACGATGTTATCATAGGAATGGATTTCCTAGGCCATCATCATGCTAAGCTTGATTGCCGAGCGAAAGTGGTAGAATTTTGTATACCTGGAGAAGCAACTTTGAGGTTAGATGTTAAAGGTAGGTTAGCATCTTCTGCCATGATCTCGGGAATACGAGCAAGGAAAATGTTATCTAACGGAGCTCAAGGTTTTCTAGCCTTTTTGATTAATACTCCCAGTGAACAGGTAAAGTTAGAGGATGTGCCAGTAGTGCGGGAATTTCCGGATGTTTTTCCTGAAGAATTAAAGGCTTTACCGCCAGAGAGAGAAGTGGAGTTTAAGATCGACATGGTGCCTGGAACGGCTCCGATCTCTAGGACCCCATATCGAATGGCTCCTGCTGAGCTTAAGGAGTTGAAGGTCCAATTACAAGACCTGTTGGAAAAAGGTTTTGTGAAGGAAAGTGACTCACCATGGGGAGCACCCGTTCTATTTGTTAAGAAAAAGGACGGGAGTTTGAGGCTATGTATCGATTACCGAGGGTTAAATGAGGTTACTATTAAGAATAAATACCCTCTACCGTTGATTGATAGTTTGTTCGACCAACTGCAAGGATCAGTGGTCTTCTCTAAGTTGGATTTAAGGCAAGGGTATTACCAGCTGAAGATTAAGAAGGAAGACATACCCAAGACTGCTTTTAGTACAAGATATGGACATTTTGAGTTCGCAGTCATGCCTTTTGGTTTAACTAATGCACCAGCTGCATTTATGGATTTGATGCAGAGAATTTTTAAGAAATACCTGGACCAATTTGTAGTAGTTTTCATAGATGATATTTTGATATACTCCAAGACTCAGGAGGAACACGTTAAACACTTGGAGATAGTATTGCAGATACTAAGAGAGCATAAGTTGTATGCAAAATTCAGCAAGTGCGAGTTTTGGTTAGAAGAGATTTCCTTTTTAGGGCATAAGGTTTCCAAAGATGGAATTGCCGTGGATCCGGCAAAAGTTGAAGCTGTTATGAATTGGAAGCGGCCAGAAACTCCAATTGAAATCAGAAGTTTCTTGGGTTTAGCAGGTTATTATAGGCGATTTATCCAGGATTTTTCGAAGATTGCAGGACCTATGACCGAGTTAACCAAGAAAGGAAATAAGTTTATCTGGACTCCAAAATGCGAGTCAAGTTTTCAGGAGTTAAAGAGGCGTTTAACATCCGCTCCTGTTTTGGTGTTACCTGACGGAGACGAAGGTTATGCCGTGTACTCCGATGCCTCTGGAGAAGGTCTCGGATGTGTTTTAATGCAAAAGGGTAAAGTAATTGCTTATGCTTCCAGGAGATTGAAGCCTCATGAACAGAACTACCCAACTCATGACCTAGAGTTAGCAGCAGTGATTTTCGCCTTAAAGAAATGGAGACACTACTTGTATGGCGTGACTTTTGAGGTTTTTACAGATCATAAGAGGCTCAAGTATTTGTTCTCCCAAAAGGAACTGAATTTGAGACAAAGGCGATGGGTAGAATTTTTGGAAGATTATGATTGTTCGATCAACTACCATCCAGGAAAAGCAAATGTGGTAGCTGATGCTTTAAGTAGAAAGGCCCAAATAGCGGGGTTGATGGTTAAAGAATGGGACATGCTAGAAGAAATAAGTAATTGGAATCCTCGCTTGGAGAAATCGAAGATATTATTTGGGAATCTATCTCTGAAATCACCATTACTAGAACATATTAAGGAGGCTCAGAAATCGGACCCTGTGATTCAGAAGAATTTGGAAAAAGTGCAAAAAGGAGAAATCGTAGATTTTAAATTGGGATCTGAAGGTGTATTGAGGTTCCGAGATCGTATTGTGATTCCGGCAGATGAAGAGATCAGAAAAGAAATCTTGGAAGAATCACATCGATCAAAGTATACTATACATCCAGGAGTGACCAAGATGTATCATGATGTGAAGAGTTTATATTTGTGGGAAGGTTTGAAAAAGGATGTGGCGGAGTATGTGCAGAAATGTTTGACTTGCCAACAAGTGAAAGCTGAGCATCAGAAGCCCTCTGGTTTATTGCAACCGTTAGAAATCCCTGAATGGAAATGGGAACACATCGCCATGGATTTTGTAACGGGACTGCCTAAAAGTCAAAAAGGATTTGATGCAATTTGGGTAATAGTCGATCGACTCACTAAGTCTGCACATTTCCTACCTGTGAGCATGAGTTTTTCATTGGAGAAATTGGTCAAGTTGTACACAGAAGAGATCCTAAGGCTACATGGTATTCCAGTGAGTATCGTGTCCGACCGAGATCCAAGGTTTGTCTCGCGTTTTTGGCAGAAATTCCAAGAGTCTTTGGGGACCAAGTTGAAATTTAGTACTGCGTACCATCCCCAAACCGACGGGCAATCGGAAAGGACAATCCAAACTTTGGAGGACCTGCTGAGATCGTGTATATTGGATTTTGGAGGTAAATGGAGTAAATATGTGACCTTGGTAGAATTTGCATATAATAATAGCTATCAGGCTTCGATTCAAATGGCACCTTATGAAGCTTTGTACGGGAGAAGGTGTCGATCTCCGATTCATTGGGATGAAGTTGGAGAAAAGAAGATTATAGACCCTACAGCCATACCTTGGATAGAAGAAGCCCAGGAGAAGGTGAAACTAATTAGAGAAAGGCTTCAAATTGCCCAAAGTAGACAAAAGAGCTACGCCGACACAAGGAGGAAAGATTTGGAGTTTGAAATAGGGGACAAGGTTTTCTTAAGAGTTAAACCCTTGAAGAGCGGAGTAGTATCTAAGAAAGGTAAGAAACTGAAGCCAAGGTATATCGGACCTTTTGAAATTTTGAGGAAAGTTGGGAATGTAGCATACCAGCTGAAATTGCCTGCAAGCATGGCTAGGATTCACGATGTATTTCATGTATCCATGCTTAGGAAATATTACCCTGACCCAAGCCATGTGCTGCAACTAGAAGGAATTGAGGTGGATGAGACGTTAAGCTATGAAGAAGGACCAGTCAAGATTTTGGAAAGAGAAGTGAAGGAGCTAAGGAACAAGAAAATTCCTCTGGTAAAAATGTTATGGAGAAATCATGGACTTGAGGAAGCAACCTGGGAATTAGAAGAGGAAATGCGAAGGAAGCACCCCAATTTATTTCCTTAGAAAGAATGAATTTTGAGGGCAAAATTCTTGTAAGGAGGGGAGGATGTGAGAACCTTGAATTTTGCAGAAATACCAATGCTTACTTCGACTTCACTTTTATTTAGCCTTCGTATTCTTTAAATCTTTTCTAGTATTACTTTCACTCGCTTTTAGATACTAGTGCATAATCCCTTCGTAATTCTTGTTCTAATCTACCACGTTAGTTCATTTGTTGTAAACAAGTATATAAAAATAAATTTTGTGTGCAAAATAACATAACGGTGCTAACTATTAAAGCACTTAGCTTTGCTACACTAAGTTAATAATTCTTGAGTTATATTATGTTTTCTTGTTTTCAAATAAGTAGTTAAACACACGTTATAAATGAAGAATGATATAATTTCCCTAGACTATGAATTTCTTAGTTTTACTATACTAAATTAATATCTTAGAGTTAAGAATTAATTCTTCGTACTAACATATTAAAATTAGGATCTTAATTTCCTTGACTCAAACAATTTAAAGGACAATCAATCGATAACCTTAATTTCCTTAAAATAAATTCCAATTAGTACTAACGTTAAATGTTAGATTTTTATAACAAGGTCAAACTTGATTTTAATAAGTTAATAAAGTACAAATGTTAGGAACCTTAATATTAATTCGTAACCGATTATATTCGATAAAACGGTTTCGGTATATTAGTGTAGAATTAGGCCTTCAAATTTCAATTGGTGATAAGTATTGGATTTAAGATAGAATTGAGGATTGAGAAGAGGTTAGGGGGCAAAGTGAAAGGACCAAAATGCCCTCCACAATTCCACAAAACCTCCACTATACCACAACCTCACCATGCTCGGCCAAACATTCCCTTGTTCAGCCTTCCATTGCCGCCCACTTAACCAATCAGAAACTCTCCAATTCCATACGTAAAACCATCTTCACACTCTACCAAATTCTAGCCACAAAACACATACATAACCACGGCACATCTCAGTCAGTCCCATTCCATAACTCAGACCACAAAACACATCCCTCTTCTGCTTAGTTATTATCGACAAAGAGGAGCTGAAGGAGGAAGCCGCGAGCTGCATTCCATTTTGTCCCTAACCTGTCCGTGAGCTGAAGGAAGAGGCAGGAAGGAACAGTGAGCAAGCTCCACTCATCCTGCACCTCCATTTGCAACTCACTTCCCGACTGCAACACCACCAGCTCCATCGACAACCACAACCACTGCAGCGTGCGTGAAGCCGAGAGGAGGAAGAAAAAAATTGCAGATTTCTGTGCGTAGGATTAGCGAGTGTCTAAGGTAAAAAAAAATTCTGGGCTGATTAAGTTAAGTTATAGCAGAGGAAGTCCTATTTGAGGTTGCATGTGATGTTTGAGCAGGTGGTTGATGGATTTAAGTCCCTAGAAAAATTTCTGTTCGGTTAAATGGTGAAGCCGAGAAGCTGATTTGATACCTCAGCTTTAATGTGTTTTCCTGAAGTGATTTGAGCATGCAATGGTGATTAATTAACTGAATCTTGGATGATTGTTATGATTAGGGCCATGCATGATAATTTTGTGTATACGGATGATGAACTAAGGAGCTTAGAAAATTCTGTTTTGTTGAGAATGATTCTGCCGAAAGAATGGTTTGGAGATGCAACTGAAATTCTGTTTTCTTGTGATAACCTGAGCACTCAAGTGTAATTAGCCGAGTAGAACTTAATGTTTAGGATGTCTAGGACCCTACATGTTAATTCGATGAAGTTGATTGATGAATTAAGGAACCTAAGAAATTCTGGTTTGATGAAAACCTTCTGCCGAGACTAACTAAGAAATGACTTGCTTAATTTGCTTAAGTATGACAAGCTGTGGTTACAATCTTACCTATCCAAGTGAAGACGAAATGCTTAAGGGCCTGCATGTTGAGTTACATGATTGGACAATGAAACTAGGAACTTGGAAAATAAAATGAAAGCCGAAAAATTGGTTCATGAATGATCATTCGAGAATAGTTGGTAAAATTTCTGGATTTGTGTTAGTTGAGTATAATAGTAGCTTGAACCTGGATTTGATTTGAAAACCTCTACTAGCTAGCTACGTGTTTACATGTAGAACCATAGTTATTTCTGGAAATCTTGAGAGAAGCCGTGAGGTTTAAACCTGGAAATTTTGGGGTTTGTAACCATGGTTTAAATTCAACTCTTAAACTGGAAATGTTCATTATCTTGCTATGTGTTTAAATACTGAATTTGAGGAACTAACACCATGATTAAACCAAGGGAAAATTCGAACTAAAGTAGATTGGTTGCTGGAAATTTTGGGTGATAGCCGAAGGGGTATGAACCAGAATTTCAATATCGTTGGAAAAATTCAATTTGTTTCTGGAAATTTATTTTATTTCCTTGGATTATGGTGGCTCAGAATTTCATAAGAGATACAAATTTTAAGATATACAATTTGTTCAGCAATGAACCAATTAGTACATGTAAAGCTGAAACCAAAAACGCTAGTATACAATTGCTGGAATTTTCGTTGAGACAGCCGAGAATTGAGTTGAAAATTTGCTTGGTTCTTGGAAATTTTTCTTGAAAAATGATGCTTGGAATATGTTGTTTTGGAGCCCTATAAGAAATGTACGATGGTTTGAATAAAAACTTTTGGTGTGAAAAGAAAAGAAAAAGGAGTTTTTCATAAGTGAAAAATGAAACTCCAGATTTTCAGAAGTCCCTGACCAGTCTCGATAAAACGTTTATACCTTGGTGTAGGAAAATCCGTTTAAGGCGCCGTCAGCGGCATTTGAAACTAGAATCATAGATCTTCGCCCTGTAGAAATTTCGTATTTTTACTCCATGTGTACTACTGTCGGTGAATTTTCAAAGTAAACTGTTTGGCATGAATGACCTGTTTCATTTTAAATCTCCACTTGAATTCGGATTGGGACCTTATATTACTAGTGGTTCAAACTCTTGACTGAATTGTGGTTTGACCCTAGGGTGTTCCTGAAATTTTCAAAGGATTAGAGGGTAAGAAGGTACTTGCTAAACGTATGCTTAAGCCTGGCTAGTGAAACAGTTTCTATTCGTATTCCAATGTCCGCAAAGCTAATGGTCGACATTATTTTTCATTGGAGCATAATGTGTCGAAATTGTTGATGGTGGGCTCTATGAATTCCCACTTTTGAATTGACGGTTGATTTATTGGAAATTGTTGACGGTGGGCTCTATGAATTCCCATCCTGAATGGATAACTGAATTTCTGAAATTGTTTAGAAATCTGTGCTACTATTTTGTGAAACTGTGAGTTGATATAAGTACTGATTACCAAGTGCTAAGTATTGACGCAGCCTTGGTAAATTTTCCTGTTTATGCTTAGATATAAAATTGTTGGAACACAGGGCTAAGAATTGAAGAGCTCTAGTGTTATTACCGTTTAAATTCTAATGGTGCAATATTGAGGAAATGTGATTTTGGTTTGGAATCGAAAATGTGAGAAGTTGTACCGACCTTGTGACTCCAAGTAAACGCTTGACTAAGTAAATGAAAAATATTTTGCTTTAAGTCTCGAACGGTACAGATTTAGCATCATATTGCTAAACATAGTGTCTACTATTTTTGCCTTAGAAACTTGGGCAACATGACTTTTATTCCTTAAGTTAGACTAGCCTTATCAATTTGGGAAAAAGATCCTTCCAGACTCAAAACCTTAGTTTTGTTCCGAATTCCCTCCTTCTTTATAAATCGTTTAAGGCTAGTCGGAACTAAGGAAAATTTGAAAGGTGAAACTCGATCACTTTGGTTTTAAACGTAGCAACCTGCTTGGCAAGAAGAAAAGAAAAACCTTATTCTAGCAACATTTTTCAATAGACCTTACCCTAAAGCCTTAGCAAAGATTTTGCAAGCACCGCCACTCAAAGGAACTTTTTCTCAAGGTATACTTCTAGCCTTGATATTAAATATCTTGCCGACTTATTTTAAGAAAATAATAATAGTATTTTCTTCGAGGAAAAGTATTCCAGGAATATTATAAGAAATATTGTACGGTTCTCACAAGCTTGATTCCAAGTAAAATATTTTGAGAAAAAGTAAACTAGCAACATGCTAGAAAACTCTACATGTGCAAGCCAAAAGTTCCAATAGAAGACTTATGGCTTAAATTCTGATATTCTAGGATTTTACGAGGACGCGGAACTCGATCCTCAATCCAATATCTGAACTTCACTCTTGGTGAGTGTCCCTGCTTGTTCTATGATTATGTGGTTAAGCGCTTTATCAATTCGCTATGTGATAATTGTCAAAATGCAAAAAATGATTTTGATCCATCGAAGTGAGCAGTGTGTACTTTATCGCACTAGCCGTTCGAGTGGTGACATGTGTGAAACATTTTCTAATGAATCTGTGAATCTAAATGTAGTTGCGTCGCTGGGTGAATCCCTCGACATCTGAATCCAACTACCATAACATCTGAATCTGTAGTTGCGTCGTTGGGTGAATCCCTCGACATCTGAATCCAACTACCATAACATCTGAATCTATAGTTGCGTCGTTGGGTGAATCCCTCGACATCTGAATCCAACTACCATAACATCTGAATCTGTAGTTGCGTCGTTGGGTGAATCCCTCGGCATCTGAATCCAACTACCAAAACGTCGTTGGGTGAATCCCTCGACAAATTTATTACGGGTATATCTCGAGTATACTGCGTCGGTAGATGAAGTTTGGGCCCAAAGCAGAGGTATGAATGGTGACGGGTTAAGATTAAAATAAGTGGATCTACATGGACTATAAGTAGTGAAAGTTGACGGAGGGTCAACTACGATGGTATCTGATCAAGCGTGGAAAATGGATCCTGAGAGCCCCTGTATCCTACCTTGTGCTGTTACACGCTTTCCTAACTGTTTCAATTTGATTTAAATTATTAACCGCTGTTGATTTATGTGATTGCATGTTTTGGGGCACCACTGAGCTTTAGCTCACCCCACGTTTATTGTTTTCCTTAACAGGTTCTGGAAACTGAAAGCTGGATGCTTACTCATGTTTTCCTTTTGAATTGTATTTGAATATTACAACTTATTATGTGGACTGTAATGTGAGATAATGCACTTTTCCTTTGGATTGCCACTTGAAGCTGGAAAATGTGTAACCTAAATTTGATCACTTAACTTGTAAGCTGTATTATGGAATTATGCATTTTATCTATACAGATTGCGATGACTTTGTACTTTGGTAAGTAGCACGTAGGACGTTTAAGGGCCTCGACTGGCGGTTTTATCATCGCTATCTTTGAAGATAATGTGGCTTTAAGGATGACTCCATTCGAGAAAACTTGTTTGTGGTAATAGATTAAGTTATCCTTTGAAAGGATTTGGGCTAGAATGCTTGCGTGAGTCCTGGCGAGAGCTGGGCAGACGGCCCGCCAACCCTTTGGTTCGCCTTAGGGGGAAGTGGGGTCGCCACAACTACCACCTCTTATACCAACTGATATACATCATATACCACCCATACAACAAGTATGATAAGTGAATCATTCAAACCCTAAATCAAATTCATCACCCCAACCATCCAAAATCTCTTGATTTAAGCATCACAATCACAAATACAAGTTACTAAGCAACTCCAACATGATTAAGGAACCAGAAAAGAGTGGTCAGCCATATTACCTCAAAAACAAAGGTTGGTAGAGTTACCCTCCACTTCTCCTTGAAATTTGTGGTTCCTTGAGCTTCCCAAACTCCCAAACTAGTGTTTAATCGATTTAGTTTTTCTTGTTTTCACTCAAATGGTGCAAATCAATATGAAGTGAAGTTGTTTTTCTCTTGCACTCTCTCTCTCTCTCTCTCGCTCTTATTCACGGCTAGGAGGAAGAAAATGAGGGCAATTTGTGTGTTTTTTGATGATAAATATGAAGGAAAATTGGTTGGTCAACACTTAAGGGATGGTTGCCACTTGTCGCAACCAAAATCCATCTCAAATTTTTTTCTTTTCCTTGCATTTTTTGGTCAAATATTTATGCTAAGAGGGCTGAGAATGAGGGAGATATTTTGCACCAATAGCAATGATATTTTATGGTGAGGAATTGGTAGTGAAGTGGTGTGGTCAATCGGTAGCGAGCGATACCCGTCGGTTCGAGCCGATTTTCCTTAAATCGCGTATACTAGGGTTTTAGCTTAAAATTCATTAACTTATTATTATCACTTCTAATCACACACTTAATATGATCTAAAATTCACTTTTAATCACCAAATTTGATCCTCACTTCGTACCGGATAGCCGCACTACGGATAGGAGTAAAACCCTAATTCGCACTATCTTGAAAACAAAAGGGAAAACCCTGAATTCTATATTCATTTACACTTATTGTGGGGTGATTGAGTAGTAAGGCTACTATAAAGTAATATTCTTTATACAAAACTTAAATTAATTGGCAAAAATTTATCGCATTTAGCGCACTAGCGGGCCCCACATCAATAATACGCTTCAGACTGAATATGAACTAATTTAAACTAGGAAAATGATTTAAAAACTCTACCCACTTATAAGATGTCTGAAAAAATCAATATAATAAGGTTTAATGAAGAAAATGCATACGAGAAAATAAAATAAAATAATATAAAAATAAGAAAAATTTACGAGTCCTCACACTCTCTCCCCCTTAAAGAAATTTCGTCCTCGAAATTTCCTTGCCACTAGGATCTCCTAAAGTCTTAGTTAAACGGTGGATCGTACCTTCTGCATCCTCAGACGAGTCAGGGACCTGATGTTGCTCTAGGGAATACACCCGAGCCGGTACTTTTGATCCAGTCCCTTCCCCTTTTTGACTGTCCAGGGTTAGTCTCAGTTGGTTGCTGGATCCCTTTTCCTTTTCGCAATCGAACTGGGCAGTCGACAATCCGATGATCGGCGCTTCCACAGCGCAGACATTTTCCCTCTAGGGTTCTATCCATACCCTATGAGAATAACACAATTCATATCTTAGACAGAGTTACTCATACTTAATGACATCCGAACAAATCACACGAAATTCCATAGAATCACATATCTAGCTCGCCCAAGTCCTTTCTAACCTAGGCTCTCATCTCTTTAGTAGCCGGGTACAAGAATCCCAAAGAAGATAATTCACAACTCGAGCCGGCCGGTTCCAAGCGTAAATCATCCCTACTAAAGATTCTTACTCAACATACATATCTATTTTTCGCAAGTACCCAAAGATTCCAATAACAGACTACTGTGGTTCGTTATCTAATCGATGTGGCCCTTGCCGGCTCGACTCGAGTAACTAACCACACGTATTGAGTTCAGAGGTCACAGACTTATATAGAGAACAGATACAGATGACAGATACAGAGAGCAGAGACAGACATATACAGTATGCAAGAAACAAGTAACAGATGAGAGAAACGAAGGCGATAAAGTACACCCTCATTTCATACAGAGTATACAGAAGTCACAGATAGTCAGATAGTAACAAATTAGGGAAGTGGTACACTTGCCAGTTCCAGTACAGATACTTCAAAAGTTTTTACCTAAAGTGGCTTTAATCGCCAAAAAACCCTAAAATAACTAAGATAAAACAATTATAGTTCGCACATCCACAAACCCAGTAAATGGAATGCATCAATGAGGCTCGACTACAAGTCGTATGCCTTCCCAAGTTAAGTACTAGTAGAAAAGAATAAAATATGACTTTTGAACAAAAGATAACAGTTGGTCCTAGGGTTACAAACAACTCCCAAATCCCATCATTTTTACCAAGATCAACTCAACTTGAAGGAATCGTGTAGCCCTGAAATTTTGGGCAGCATGCCCTTTGTATTTACCTATTTTTCAGCCAATTATGGTTTCATTGTTTTCCTCAATCAATCCCAAAGTCACACACAAAATAATCTTATTTCAATAGCCGTTAAATAGGCTCAAAGTCGCACAAGTACAAATTCAAGCCAGGAAAATGTCCAGAAATGAAGTTTAAGTCAAAAAACAAAAGATAGATTTGACGTTGTTTTGCGTAACGGACACAATTGAGGCTACGCTTATCAGATTGGGATGCAATTTACACCGTTCCGAAGCTAAGACAAAGGTCTACAACTTTGATGAAGACCACCCAGTCCAGTACGTAGTGTAGCTAGGTCAAAATTGCAATATACAAAACCAGAATCTCACAAACAGGTTAGCTAACCGCACTATGGTTAAACGACAATAATAACTCAGGCTACCGAAGTCCGATTGAGGCGTTTTTGGGGGCATGGAAAGTTAAGATATAGCACTACAACTTCTGTGTTTTGTCCAAATGCCAATTTAGTATGGATCAGGGTGAACAGATGCGATCAGATTGGTGAAATGTCCAAACTGTCCATGAAGCTCTACCTATGGCAGTCTCAGGGGTATTTTTATCTTTTCACTACCTATAGTGCTCAGATTGGGCTGACATTTTTCATACGTCTATAAAACATCATTCTCTACAACTTTCATGTTTTAGGTTAAGCCTAATTCGGCCCCTAACATGGTGAACTAGAGCCGACCAGAACAGGGTATACCTTAACTTCAATTCTGGAAATTTGCTACAATCAAGGTATAAATCTCATTTTTAGCTTGAAACCATCACTACCACCTCTTATACCAACTGATATACATCATATACCACCCATACAACAAGTATGATAAGTGAATCATTCAAACCCTATATCAAATTTATCATCCCAACCATCCAAAATCTCTTGATTTAAGCATCACAATCACAAATACAAGTTACTAAGCAACTCCAGCATGATTAAGGAACAAGAAAAGAGTGGTCAGCCATATTACCTCAAAAACAAAGCTTGGTAGAGTTACCCTCCACTTCTCCTTGAAATTTTTGGTTCCTTAAGCTTCCCAAGCTCCCAAACTAGTGTTTAATCGGTTTAGTTTTTCTTGTTTTCACTCAAATGGTGCAAATCAAGATGAAGTGAAGTTGTTTTTCTCATGCTCTCTCTCTCTCTCTCTCTCTCTCTCGCTCTTATTCACGGCTAGGAGGAAGAAAATGAGGGCAATTTTGTTTTTTTTGATGATAAATATGAAGGAAAATTGGTTGGTCAACACTTAAGGGATGGTTGCCACTTGTTGCAACCAAAATCCATCTCAAATTTTTTTCTTTTCCTTGCATTTTTTGGTCAAATATTTTGGGTAAGAGGGCTGAGGATGAGGGAGATATTTTGCACCAATAACAATGATATTTTATGGTGAGGAAGTGGTAGTCAAGTGGTGTAGTCAAGTGCAGACATTTTCCCTCTAGGGTTCGGTCCATACTCTATGAGAATAACACAATTCATATCTTAGACAGAGTTACTCATACTTAATGACATTCGAACAAATCACACAAAGTTCCATAGAATCACATTTCCAGCTCGCCCAAGTTCTTTCTAACCTAGGCTCTCATTTCTTTAGTAGCCGGGTATAAGAATCCCAAAGAAGATAACTCACAACTCGAGCTGGCCAGTTCCAAGCGTAAATTATCCCTACTAAAGATTCCTACCCGACATACATATCTATCTTTCGCAAGTACCATAATAAGGGATTTACACTTATAACGGACACGATTCATAGCTTACGCCCAAAAAATAGCACAAATTCCTTTACACTTATTCACACAATCGGGACCATAACACCACTTGACCCAAGCTCACTCCGCGCAGAGACCACGTGAAATGGCTTTGATACCACCTGTGACAGCCCCACCTCACCCTAAGGCGAACAAAAGGGTCGGCGGACCACTTTCCCAGCTCACGCCAGGACTACAGAGTCCAATTTCACAACCCGTATTGTACGCGTGATAGGACCCAAAGAAAATGAACAAATAAAACCACCAAGCTCCAATATCACTTACCAAATTAAGTGGTGAAACAGGACATCGATAAAACACTCACCAAAGCCATAGAAGCGTAATATCTCACTGAATACACTTCATAGACAAGATTAAATACTTATCCATGTATTTACATCGGAGTCTTCAGTATTTTAACTTGAATTACAAGCCAAAGTGTTCATACTAGTCAAAATACAATTAGGGTTTCGGTTACAAAGGAGTTTAATAAAATAACATATATATTAGCTCAACCCCTTTCTACCAAAATCGTGGTTTCAAAGTTTGTCCCTTGTAAGGAAAACAAAGATAACGGGAAGGGGGTGAGCTTACGCTCAGCGAGGTACCAAAATAATAGCAGGTAAGAATCATGGAACTTCATATTCAAGTAGTCACATATGCAAATCAAATAAGGAAATGAACAAACACCATATATAGAAAGGATACGGGTGGCTCTCAGGAGCCAAATTTCCGTTGTAGAACTTGATCCCAACCCGTTGACTCTCCGTCAACGTATATAGAACCAATATGTCTGTAGACCCCACTTTACACCAGATTCCGTCCACCAAACATACCCCCTACCGGGACCAAACACCTCAACAGAAACAGAAATGGTAATACTCGAGTATACCGGAATCAAGGGTCTCAATACCTAAAGATTCCTAGAATAGACTACTGTGATTCGTTATCTAATCGACCTGGCCCTTGCCGGGTCGACTCGAGTAACGAGCCACAGGTATTGAGTTCAGAGGTCACAGACTTATACAGAGAACATATATAGATGACAGATACGGAGAGCAGATACAGACATATATAGTAAGCAAGAAACAAGTAATAGATGAGAGAAACGAGAGCGATAAAGTACACCCTCGTTTTATACAGAGTATACAGAAGTCACAGATAGCCAGATAGTAACAAATTAGGAAGTGGTACACTCACCAGTTCCAGTACAGATATTTCAAAAGTTTTTACCTAAAGTGGCTTCAATCGCCCAGAAACCCGAAAATAACCAAAATAAAACAATTATAGTTCGCACATCCACAAACCCAGTAAATGGAATGCATCAATGAGGCTTGACTACACGTCGTATGCCTTCCCACTTTAAGTACGAGTACAAAAGAATAAAATATGACTTTTGAGCAAAAAGATAACAGTTAGTGCTTGGGTTACAAACAACTCCCAAAACCCATCATTTTTACCACGATCAACTCAACTTGATGGAATCGTGTAGCCCTAAAATTTTGGGCAGCATGCCCTTTGTATTTACCTATTTTTCAGCTAATTATGGCTTCATTGTTTTCCTCAATCAATACCAAAGTCACACACAAAATAATCTTATTTCAATAGCAGTTCAATAGGCTCAAAGTCGTGCAAGTACAAATTCAAGCCAGGAAAATGTTCAGAAATGAAGTTTAAGTCAGAAAACAAAAGACAGATTTGACGTTGTTTAACGTAACGGACACAACTAAGGCTACGCTTATCGGATTGGGATTGAATTTATACCGTTCTGAAACTAAGACAAAGACCTACAACTTTTATGAAGACCACTTAGTCCAGTTCATAGTTTAGATAGGTCAAAATTGCAATATACAAAACCAAAATCTCACAAATAGGTTAGCTAACTGCACTATGGTTAAAAGACAATAACTCAGACTACCGAAGTCCGATTGAGTCATTTTCAGGGTCGTTGGAAAGCTAAGACATAGTACTAAAACTTCTATGTTTTGTCCAAATGCCAATTTAGTACGAATCAGGGTGAACAGATGCGATCAGGTTGGTGAAATGTCCAAACTGTCCATGAAGCTCTACCTATGGCAATCTCAGGGGTATTTTTGTCGTTTCATGAGATAAAGTGAACAGATTGGGCTGAAAGTTTTCAGACATCTATAAAAATCATTCTCTACAACTTTCATGTTTTAGGCTAAGCCTAATTCAGCCTCTAACATGGTGAACTAGACCCAGCCAGAAAAACGTATACCTTAACTTCAATTCTGGAAATTTGCTACAATCAAGGTATAAATCTCATTTTTAACTTGAAACCATCACTACGACCTTTTATACCAACTGATATACATCATATACCACCCATACAACAAGTATGATAAGTGAATCATTCAAACCCTAACTCAAATTCATCATCCCAACCATCCAAAATCTCTTGATTTAAGAATCACAATCACAAATACAAGTTACTAAGCAACTCCAACATGAAGAAAAGAGTGATCAAACATATTACCTAAAAAACAAATCTTGGTAGAGTTACCCTCCACTTCTTCTTGAAATTTTTGGTTCCTTAAGCTTCCCAAGCTCCTAAACTAGTGTTTAATCGGTTTAGTTTTTCTTGTTTTCACTCAAATGGTGCAAATCAAGATGAAGTGAAGTTGTTTTTCTCTTGCTCTCTCTCTCTCTCTCTTATTCACGGCTAGGAGGAAGAAAATGAGGGCAATTTGTATGTTTTTCGATGATAAATATGAAGGAAAATTGGTTGGTCAACACTTAAGGGATGGTTGCCACTTGTCGAATCCAAAATCCATCTCAAATTTTTTTCTTTTCCTTGCATTTTTTGGTCAAATATTTCGGCTAAGAGGGCTGAGGATGAGGGAGATATTTTTCACCAATAGCAATGATATTTTATGGTGAGGAATTGGTAGTGAAGTGGTGTGGTCAATCGGTAGCGAGCGATACCCGTCGGTTCGAGCCGATTTTCCTTAAATCGCGTATGCTAGGGTTTTAGCTTATAATTCATTAACTTATTATTATCACTTCTAATCAAACACTTAATATGATCTAAAATTCACTTTTAATCACCAAATTTGATCCACACTTCGTACCGGATAGCCGCACTACGGATAGGTTTAAAACCCTAATTCGTACAATCTTGAAAACAAAAGGGAAAACCCTGAATTCTATGTTCATTTACACTTATTGTGGGGTGATTGTTTAGTAAGGCTATTATAAAGTAATATTTCTTTATACAAAACTTAAATTAATTGGCAAAACTTTATTGCACTTAGCGCACTAGCTGGCCCCACATCCATAACACGCTTCAGACTGATTATGAACTAAATTAAACAAGGAAAATGATTTAAAAACTCTACTCACTTATTAAATGTCTGAAAAAATCAATATAATAAGGTTTAATGAAGAAAATACATACGAGAAAATAAAATAAAATAAAATAAAAATAAGGAAAATTTACAGGTCCTCACACTCTCTCCCCCTTAAACAAATTTCGTCCTCGAAATTTCCTTACCACTAGGATCTCCTAAAGTCTTAGTTAAACGGTGGATCGTATGTGACGCCCCGAAAAAAAATTAGTTTGAGAACTCGGAAATTTTCTAATTTTCTAGGGTTTATTTTTTTTAATCGCCCGCCTTTTCTACATTTTCTTGATTAGAAAAATTCCCCAGATAAAGTTTATGAGCAAAGATAGTTTTAAAATAATTTTTCTAGTATCGGTTAGTTTTTGAGGAATTAAAAGCGTATTTTGGACGTGGGACCCGCTAGTGCGGTAAATGCATTATATTTTTGACAACTTGTTGGAATTTTGTATTAAGTGATATTATTTTACAAGGTGCTAAGAGATAATTAGAGGTTACTTAGATGGTTTAATCTTAGAGAGACAAAAGGATAAGATTAAAATCCTAGAGGACCATTTGTCACCTAACTATTGGACCTTGACTTTGACTTGGACTTGTCTTAACCTTTACTAAACCAAATTTTGACCCAATTTCTTCCATTTTTATTGTCTTGGCCGAAATTTTTGGTGAGGAAAGAACAAGAGAGAGTTTCTTCAACTTCAACTTCAATTCTTGCTCAAATCTTGAGTTCCAACCGATTAAATTGCAAATCACTCCATAAAACTTGCTAGCTAAGGAAGATTGAAGCTCTTGGTGGTGTTATTTGGAAGGTTAAGGTGCCTAGTTGTTCTCTCTCTTCTATTGCTAAGGTGAGTGGTGATTGAACTTCCTCCTACACTTAATGAAGCTTAAGTTATGCCTAGTGGGAGCTAAAGTGCTGAAATTTGTGGTTTATTTCTTGGTTTGAGATGAATTGGTGAAGTTTTCAATTTATTGATGATTTTTCTGGTTTAATTTGATCATGATGTTGTGGCTGTCCATGATGGCTGGAAATGATGTTTAATAACTCTAGTAGGTATAAATGATTGGTAATTGCAACCAATTTTGGGGTTGGAAGGAATTTGAGAAAGTTAGGGTTTTATATCCCCAATTCTGTCTGATTTTGTATCTCATGGTTAGAGGCCGAATTGGCCTTAGCTTAAAACATGAAAGTTGTAGGGTATGACATTTTAGAGGTGCCTACAAAATTTCAGGTCAATCGGAATAGCGTAGAGTGAGAAAAGTCAAAATTACTATTGCTGTTCTGGTTTACCCGAAATTGGGATTTGCGACTGTAATTGGCCATTTTGACTGGAATTGCTTTGGATTTGGATGTTAGTGTCTTCTGATGAAATTTAGAGGGATGTCTTAGCTACCATATTCCTTTGGAATCAATGCATTTGGACTTGTATAGACTGAGTTGTGCTGATTACAGCATTGTGTGATTTGTGAATCTGTTTTTGTGATTCTGGTATGGTATCTTGCATTTTTGACCTGGTTACACTCGAAACTGGGTTGAGTGACCTTCTGTAATATTGTAACCCTATCTCTTAGCTTCGAAACAGTGTATCTTTTACCTTCATCCGACAATCGTAGCGCCGTTGGTACCATTACCGCAAAATGACGTCAAAACCTGTTTTTCTGGTTTTGAGCTTAATTTCATTTCCAGACTTTTTCCTAGCTTGACTTGTCTTTGTACTACTTGGAGCTTGCTGAATGGCTATTGGACGAACTTGTTGTTGTGTGTGTACCTTTGGGTTGGAATAAGGAAATCATGAAGCCATGACGGCTGGAAAAGTAAGCAAATTTAGGGGAAGTGCTGTCCGAACTTTTAAAGGATTTGTTTGCATTGAGTTTGTGATCTAAGACTTGGATTTGAGCAAGGCAGTGATATTTGATGGATGATTTCTGAGCCATGGAGGTGAGTGACCTCAAACTACTTCTAAAGTTATTTATGAACCGTTTCTTACATTATTTACTTTTGAACTGTTTCCAAAGTTACTTTTGAAATGTTTTCTTGCATATCATGTGTGCTGGCATTTGAGTGTGCCTTGTTTGCTATATTTCTTGACTTCATGACTTGTATTTTGGTTGATAACGTGTTAAGCGCTTATAATGATTTCCAAAACGAGTTTTCGAGGCGTGTGTGTACTTTATCGCACTTGGCCTAAATGATTGTGAAATTTTCAATGATTGAATGATTGAAATGTTACTTGCGCATGAATGTAAGCCTTTTGGGCTGAACTGGCCATTGCCCCTTGTTACCGGTCGTCTTGAGCCAGAAGCGGACTCGGTCAGGCGATTAGGAACTTGGGTGAACGTTTGGTATACTCGAGTATTACCTTTGTAGGTTGGTGGAGGTTGGTGGAGCCTGGACGATGTCCGGGAAAGGTTGAATGAAAAATGCAATTTCAAATGGAAAAAAAAAGAAGAAATGTTAGGAGAACGAGCGCGCGCGGGAACATTTGGCTCCTTGTGGGCCGTATCCTTTTAATGTATATGTTATTATTGTTTTCCATTGTACATGTTTCTTGAAGTATTGATACTCCATATTTAATGTTTTGAAAATGTTGAAAATTGTCTCTGGACTTATCATTTGATTTATGACATCATTGATTTATGACCTCATTGAAAAGAAATATTGCTAAACCGATTTGCTTACTGATTTTTCTGGTTACTTGCTGAGCTTTTAGCTCACCCCAAAAATATTTTATCCCCTCCACAGGGCTCAAGGCGAAGGCAGGACTTGTTGTGCTTATTCACGTGAATGGATGGCCTATATCTTATACAGTTTTGGATTTGGAATCATTTGATGTATAGTTGGGAATTAGTTTCCGCTGCATTTGTGACATGTAATTATTGGAGACTTGGATGTATATTTATGGATCATGTGATGTATATTTGAGGTTTATTCTTGTAATTATTGGAGAATTTGATGTGTAATTTGAGATTTTTATTGTAATATATTTGAGGATTGTAGTGATCGACTGAGTCCCGGTGAGAGCCGGGCAGGCGGCCCGCCGAACCCTCTGGTTCGCCCTAGGGGGAGGTGGGGCCGTCACATCGTACCTTCTACATCCTCAGACGAGTCAGAGACCTGATGTTGCTCTAGCGAATACACCCGAGCCGGTACTTTCGATCCACTCACTTCCCATTTTGACTGTCCAGGGTTAGTCTCAGTTGGTTGCTGGATCCCTTTTCCTTTTCGCAATCGAACTGGGCAATCGACAATCCGATGATCTGCGCTTCCACAGCGCAGACATTTTCCCTCTAGGGTTCCGTCCAAACTCTATGAGAATAACACAATTCATATCTTAGACAGAGTTACTCATACTTAATGACATCCGAACAAATCACACGAAGTTCCATAGAATCACATTTCTAGCTCGCCCAAGTCCTTTCTAACCTAGGCTCTCATCTCTTTTGTAGCCGGGGACAAGAATCCCAAAAAAGATAATTCACGACTCGAGCCGCCCGGTCCTAAGCGTAAATCATCCCTACTAAAGGTTACTACCCGACATATATATCTATCTTTTGCAAGTACGACAATAAGGGATTTACACTTATAACGGATACGATTCATAGCTTACGCCCAAAAAACAGCACTAATTCCTTTACACTTATTCACACAATCGGGATCATAACACCACTTGGCCCAAGCTCACTCTGCGCAGAGACCACGCGAAATGGCTTTGATACCACCAGTGACAGCCCCACCTTACCCTAAGGCGAACCAAAGGGGTCGGTGGAAAGCCTGCCCAGCTCTCGCCAGGACTACGGAGTCGAATTTCACAACCCGTATAGTACGTGTGATAGGACCCAAAGAAAACAAACAAATAAAACCACCAAACTCCAATATCACTTACCAAATCAAGTGGTGAAACAGGACATCGAAAAAACACTCACTGAAGCGTAACATCTCACTGAATACACTTCATAGACAAGATTAAATATTTATACATGTATTTACATCGGAGTCTTCAGTATTTTAACTTGAATTACAAGCCAAAGTGTTCATACTAGTCAAAATGCAGTTAGGACTACGGTTACAAAGGAGCTTAACAAAATAACATATACATTAGCTCGACCCTTTTCTTCCAAAACCGTGGTTTCAAAGTTTGTCCCCTGTAAGGAAAACAAAGATAACGAGAAGGGGAGCATACACTAAATGAGGTACTAAAATAATAGCATGTAAGAATCATGGAACTTCATATTCAAGTAGTCACATATGCAAATCAAATAAGGAAATGAACAAACACCATAGATAGAAAGGATACGGGTGGCTCTCAGGAGCCAAATTTCCGTTGAAAAACTTGAACCCAACCCATTGACTCTCCGTCAACGTATATAGAACCAACATGTCCGTAGACCTCACTTTACACCAGATTCCGTCCACCAAACATACCGCCTACCGGGACCAAACACCTTAACAGAAACAGAAATGGTAATACTCGAGTATACCGGAATCAAGGGTCTCAATACCAAAAGATTCCTAGAACAGACTACTGTGGTTCGTTATCTAATCGACCTGGCCCATGTCGGCTCGACTCAAGTAACTAGCCACAGGTATTGAGTTTAGAGGTCACAAACTTATACAGAGAACAGATACAGATGACAGATACAGAGAGCAGATACAGACATATACAGTATCCAAGAAACAAGTATCAGATGAGAGAAACAAGAGCGATAAAGTACACCCTCATTTCATACAGAGTCTACAGAAGTCACAGATAGCCAGATAGTAACAAATTAGGGAAGTGGTACACTCACTAGTTCCAGTACAGATACTTCAAAAGTTTTTACCTAAAGTGGCTTCAATCGCCAAGAAACCCTAAAATAACCAAAATAAAATAATTATAGTTCGCACATCCACAAACCCAGAAAATGGAATGCATCAATGAGACTCGACTACAAGTCGTATGCCTTCCCAAGTTAAGTACTAGTACAAAAGAATAAAATATGACTTTTGAGCAAAAAGATAACAGTTGGTCCTAGGGTTACAAACATTTCCCAAAACCCATCATTTTTACCGAGATCAACTTAACTTGAAGGAATCGCGTAGCCCTAAAATTTTGGGCAGCATGCCCTTTGTATTTACCTATTTTCCAGCTAATTATGGCTTCATTGTTTTCCTCAATCAATCCCAAAGTCACACACAAAATAATCTTATTTCAATAGCCGTTCAATAGGCTGAAAGTCGTACAAGTACAAATTCAAGCCAGGAAAATGTCCAGAAATGAAGTTTAAATCAGAAAACAAAAGACAGATTTGACGTTATTTTACGTAACGGACACAACTGAGGCTACGCTTATCGGATTGGGATAGAATTTATACCATTCCAAAGCTAAGACAAAGGTCTACAACTTTGATGAAGACTACCCAGTCCAGTTCGTAGTGTAGCTAGGTCAAAATTGCAATATACAAAACTAGAATCTCACAAACAGGTTAGCTAACCGCACTATGGTTAAACGACAATAATAACTCACGCTACCGAAGTCCGATTGAGGCGTTTTTTGGGGCGTTGGAAAGCTAAGACATAGCACTACAACTTATGTGTTTTGTCCAAATGCCAATTTAGTATGGATCAGAGTGAACAGATGCGATCAGATTGGTGAAATGTCCAAACTGTCTATGAAGCTCTACCTATGGCAGTCTCAGGAGTATTTTTGTCTTTACCTGAGCTACAGTGCTCAGATTTGGATGAAATTTTTCAGACATCTATAAAACATCATTATCTACAATTTTCATGTTTTAGGCTAACCCTAATTCGGCCTCTAGCATGGTGAACCAGAACCAGCCAGAACAGGGTATACCTTAACTTCAATTCTGGAAATTTGCTACAATCAAGGTATAAATCTAATTTTTAGCTTGAAACCATCACTAACACCTCTTATACCAACTGATATACATCATATACCCCCCATACAACAAGTATGATAAGTGAATCATTCAAACCCTAACTCAAATTCATCACCCCAACCATCCAAAATCTCTTGATTTAAGCATCACAATCACAAATACAAGTTACTAAGCAACTGCAACATGATTATGGAACAAGAAAAGAGTGATCAGCCATATTACCTCAAAAACAAAGCTTGGAAGAGTTACACTCCACTTCTCCTTGAAATTTTTGGTTCCTTAAACTTCCCAAGCTCCCAAACTAGTTTTTAATCGGTTTTGTTTTTCTTGTTTTCACTCAAATGGTGCAAATCAATATGAAGTGAAGTTGTTTTTTTCTCTCTCTCTCTCTCTCTCTTATTCACGGATAGGAGGAAGAAAATGAGGGCAATTTTGTGTTTTTTGATGATAAATATGAAGGAAAATTGGTTGGTCAACACTTAAGGGTTGGTTGCCACTTGTCGCAACCAAAATCCATCTCAAATTTTTTCTTTTCCTTGCATTTTTTGGTCAAAAATTTCGGCTAAGAGGGCTGAGGATGAGGGAGATATTTTTCAGCAATAGCAATGATATTTTATGGTGAGGAATTGGTAGTGAAGTGGTGTGGTCAATCGGTAGCGAGCGATACCCGTCGGTTCGAGCCGATTTCCCTTAAATCGCGTATACTAGGGTTTTAGCTTATAATTCATTAACTTATTATTCTCACTTCTAATCACACACTTAATATGATCTAAAATTCACTTTTAATCACCAAATTTGATCCACACTTCGTACCGGATAGCCGCACAACGGATTGGCGTAAAACCCTAATTCGCACTATCTTGAAAACAAAAGGGAAACCCTGAATTCTATGTTCATTTACACTTATTGTTGGGTGATTGAGTAGTAAGGCTACTATAAAGTAATATTTCTTTATAAAAAACTTAAATTAATTGACAAAAATTTATCGCACTTAGCGCACTAGCAGGCCCCATATCCATAATACGCTTCAGACTGAATATGAACTAACTTAAACTAGGAAAATGATTTAAAAACTCTACTCACTTATAAAATGTCTGAAAAAATTAATATAATAAGGTTTAATGAAGAAAATGCATATGAGAAAATAAAATAAAATAATATAAAAATTAGAAAAATTTACGGGTTCTCACATTCTCTCTCCCTTAAAGAAATTTCATCCTCGATATTTCCTTACCACTAGGATCTCCTAAAGTCTTAGTTAAACGGTGGATCGTACCTTCTATATCCTCAGACGAGTCAGGGACCTGATGTTGCTCTAGGGAATACACCCGAACCGGTACTTTTGATCCAGTCCCTTTCCCCTTTTGACTGTCCAGAGTTAGTGTCAGTTGGTTTCTGGATACCTTTTCCTTTTCGCAATCGAACTGGGCAGTCGACAATCCGATGATCGGCACTTCCACAGCGCAGACATTTTCCCTCAAGAGTTCCGTCCATACTCTATGAGAATAACACAATTCATATCTTAGACAGAGTTACTCATACTTAATGACATCCGAACAAATCACACGAAGTTCCATAGAATCACAAATCTAGCTCGCCCAAGTCCTTTCTAACCTAGGCTCTCATCTCTTTAGTAGCCGGGTACAAGAATCCCAAAAAAAATAATTCACAACTCGAGCCGGTCGGTCCCAAGCGTAAATCATCCCTACTAAAGATTCGTACTCGACATACATATCTATCTTTCGCAAGTACCATAATAGGGGATTTACACTCATAACGGACACGATTCATAGTTTACGCCCGAAAAACAGCACTAATTCCTTTACAGTTATTCACACAATCGGGACCATAACACAACTTGGGCCAAGCTCACTCCACGCAAAGACCATGCGAAATGGCTCTGATACCTCCTGTGACAGCCCCACCTCACCCTAAGGCGAACCAAAGGGGTCGGCGGACCGCCTGCCCAGCTCTCGCCAGGACTACGGAGTCGAATTTCACAACCTGTATAGTACGCGTGATAGGACCCAAAGAAAACAAACAAATAAAACCAACAAGCTCCAATATCACTTACCAAATCAAGTGGTGAAACAGGACATCGAAAAAACACTCACCAAAGCCATAGAAGCGTAACATCTCACTGAATACACTTCATAGACAAGATTAAATACTTATACATGTATTTACATCGGAGTCTTCAGCATTTTAACTTGAATTACAAGCCAAAGTGTTCATACTAGTCAAAATACAGTTAGGGTTTCGGTTACAAAGGAGCTTAACAAAATAACATATACATTAGCTCGACCCTTTTCTTCCAAAATCGTGGTTTCAAAGTTTGTCCCTTGCAAGGAAAACAAAGAAAACAGGAAGGGGGTGAGCTTACGCTCAATAAGGTACCAAAATAATAGCAGGTAAGAATCATGGAACTTCATATTCAAGGAAATGAACAAATACCATAGATAAAAAGGATGCGGGTGGCTCTCAGGAGCCAAATTTCCGTTGCAGAACTTGATCCCAACCCGTCGACTCTCCGTCAACGTATATAGAACCAACATATGTCCGTAGACCCCACTTTACACCAGATTCCATCAACCAAACATAACCCCTACTGGGCCCGAACACCTTAACAGAAACAGAAATGGTAATACTCGAGTGTACCAGAATCAAGGGTCTCAATACCCAAAGATTCCTAGAACAGACTACTGTGGTTCGTTATCAAATTGTCCTGGCCCTTGCCGACTTGACTCAAGTAACTAACCACAGGTATTGAGTTCAGAGGTCACAGACTTATATAGAGAACAGATACAGATGACAGATACAGAGAGCAGAGACAGACATATACAGTATGCAAGAAACAAGTAACGGATGAGAGAAAGGAAAGCGATAAAGTACACCCTCGTTTCATACAGAGTATACAGAAGTCACAGATAGCCAGATAGTAACAAATTAGGGAAGTGGTACACTCACCAGTTCCAGAACGGATACTTCAAAAGTTTTTACCTAAAGTGGTTTTAATCGCCAAGAAACCCTAAAATAACCATGATAAAACAATTATAGTTGGCACATCCACAAATCCAGTAAATGGAATGCATCAATGAGGCTTGACTACAAGTCGTATGCCTTCCCAAGTTAAGTACTAGTACAAAAGAATAAAATATGACTTTTGAACAAAAAGATAACAGTTGGTCCTAGGGTTACGAACAACTCCCAAAACCCATCATTTTTACCACGATCAACTCAACTTGATGGAATCGCGTAGCCCTAAAATTTTGGGCAGCATGCCCTTTGTATTTACCTATTTTTCAGCTAATTATGGCTTCATTGTTTTCCTCAATCAATACCAAAGTCACACACAAAATAATCTTATTTCAATAGCCGTTCAATAGGCTGAAAGTCGTACAAGTACAAATTCAAGCCAGGAAAATGTCCAGAAATGAAGTTTAAGTCAGAAAACAAAGATAGAATTGGTGTTGTTTTGTTTAACGGACACAACTGAGGCTATGCTTATCGGATTGGGATGAAATTTATACCGTTCTGAAGCTAAGGCAACGGCCTACAACTTTGATGAAGACCACTTAGTCCAGTTCGTAGTGTAGCTAGGTCAAAATTGCAATATAAAAAACTAGAATCTCACAAAAAGGTTTGCTAATCGCACTATGGTTAAACGACATTAACTTAGGCTACCGAAATCCGATTGAGGCGTTTTTGGGGGCGTTGCAAAGCTAAGACATAGTAATACAACTTCTATGTTTTGTACAAATTCCAATTCTATACGGATCAGGGTGAACAGATGCTATCAGATTGGTGAAATGTCCAAACTGTCCATGAAGCTCTACCTATGGCAGTCTCAGGGGTATTTTTGTCTTTTCATGAGATACAGTTCTCAGATTGGGCTGAAAGTTTTCATCCATCTATAAAATATCATTATCTACAACTTTCATGTTTTAGGCTAAGCCTACTTCAGCCTCTAACATGGTGAACTAGACCCGGCCAGAACAGGGTAAATCTTAACTTCAATTCTGGAAATTTGCCACAATCAAGGTATAAATCTCATTTTTAGCTTGAAACCATCACTACCACCTCTTATACCAACTGATATACATCATATACCACCCATACAACAAGTATGATAAGTGAATCATTCAAACCCTAACTCAAATTCATCACCCCAACCAACCAAAATCTCTTGATTTAAGCATCAGAATCACAAATACAAGTTACTAAGCAACTGCAACATGATTAAGGAACAAGAAAAGAGTGATCAGCCATATTACCTCAAAAACAAAGCTTGGTAGAGTTACCCTCCACTTCTCCTTGAAACTTTTGGTTCCTTAAACTTCCCAAACTCCCAAACTAGTGTTTAATCGGTTAAGTTTTTCCTGTTTTCACTCAAATGGTGCAAATCAAGATGAAGTGAAGTTGTTTTTCTCTTGCTCTCTCTCTCTCTCTCTCTTATTCACGGCTAGGAGGAAGAAAATGAGGGCAATTTGTGTGTTTTTTGATGATAAATATGAAGGAAAATTGGTTGGTCAACACTTAAGGGATGGTTGCCATTTGTCGCAACCAAAATCCATCTCAAATTTTTTTTCTTTTTCTTGCATTTTTTGGTCAAATATTTCGGCTAAGAGGGCTATGGATGAGGGAGATATTTTGCACCAATAGCAATGATATTTTATGGTGAGAAAGTGGTAGTCAAGTGGTGTGGTCAATCGGTAGTGAGCGATACCCGTCGGTTCGAGCCGATTTTCCTTAAATCGCGTATACTAGGGTTTTAGCTTATAATTCATTAACTTATTATTATCACTTCTAATCACACACTTAATATGATCTAAAATTCACTTTTAATTATCAAATTTGATCCACACTTCGTACCGGATAGCCACACTATGGATAGGCGTAAAACCCTAATTCGCACTATCTTGAAAACAAAAGGGAAAACCCTGAATTCTATGCTCATTTACACTTATTGTGGGGTGATTGGATAGTAAGGCTATTATAAAGTAATAGTTCTTTATACAAAACTTAAATTAATTGAAAAAACTTTATTGCACTTAGCGCACTAACGGGCCTCACATCCATAATACGCTTCAGACTGAATATGAAATAATTTAAACTAGAAAAATGATTTTAAAACCTCTACTCACTTATAAAATGTCTGAAAAAATCAATATAATAAGGTTTAATGATGAAAATGCATGCGAGAAAATAAAATAATATAATATAAAAATAAGGAAAATTTACGGGTCCTCACACTCTCTCCCCTTAAAGAAATTTCGTTCTCGAAATTTCCTTACCACTAGGATCTCCAAAAGTCTTAGTTAAACGATGGATCGTACCTTCTACATCCTCAAACGAGTCAGGGACCTGATGTTGCTCTAGCGAATACACTCGAGCTAGTACTTTCGATCTAGCCACTTCCCCTTTTGACTGTCCAGGGTTAGTCTCAGTTGGTTGCTGGATCCCTTTTCCTTTTCGCAATCGAACAGGACAATCGACAATCCGATGATCGGCGCTTCCACAACGCAGACATTTTCCCTCTAGGGTTCGGTCCATACTCTATGAGAATAACACAATTCATATCTTAGACAGAGTTACTCATACTTAATGACATCCGAACAAATCACACGAAATTCCATAGAATCACATTTCTAGCTCGCCCTAGTCCTTTCTAACCTAGGCTCTCATCTCTTTCGTAGCCGGGTACAAGAATCCCAAAGAAGATAATTCACAACTCGAGCCGGCCGGTCCCAAGCGTATATCATCCCTACAAAAGGTTCCTACCCGACATACATATCTATCTTTCGCAAGTACCACAATAATGGATTTAAACTTATAACGGACACGATTCATAGCTTACACCCAAAAAACAACACTAATTCCTTTACACTTATTCACACAATCGGGACCATAACACCACTTGGCCCAAGCTCACTCCACGCAGAGACCACGCGAAATGGCTCTGATACCACCTGCGACAGCCCCACCTCAGCCTAAGGTGAACCAAAGGGCTTGGCGGACCTCCTGCCCAACTCACGCCAGGACTACGGAGTCGAATTTCACAACCCGTATTGTACGCGTGATAGGACCAAAAGAAAATGAACAAATAAAACCACCAAGCTCTAATATCACTTACGAAATCAAGTGGTGAAACGGGACATCGATAAAACTCTCATCAAAGCCACAGAAGCGTAACATCTCACTGAATACACTTCATAGACAAGATTAAATACTTATTCATGTATTTACATCGGTGTCTTCAGTATTTTAACTTGAATTACAAGCCAAAGTGTTCATACTAGTCAAAATACAGTTAGGGTTTCGATTACAAAGGAGCTTAAAAAAATAACATATATATTAGCTCGACCCCTTTCTTCCAAAACCGTGGTTTCAAAGTTTGTCCCCTGTAAAGAAAACAAACGTAACGGGAAGGGGGTGAGCTTACGCTCAATAAGTTACCAAAATAATAGCAGGTAAGAATCATAGAACTTCATATTCAAGTAGTCACAAATCAAATAAGGAAATGAACAAACACCATAGATAGAAAGGATACGGGTGGCTCTCAGGAGCCAAATTTCCGTTGCAGAACTTGATCCCAACCCGTTGACTCTCCGTCAACGTATATAGAACCAACATGTCCGTAGACCCCACTTTACACCAGATTCCGTCCACCAAACATACCCCCTACCAGGCCCGAACACCTCAACAGAAACAAAAATGGTAATACTCGAGTATACCGGAATCAATGGTTTCAATACCCAAAGATTCGTAGAACAAACTACTGTGGTTCGTTATATAATCGACCTTGACCTTGAGTTCAAGGATCACAGACTTATACAGAGAACAGATACAGATGACAGATACAGAGAGCAGATACAGACATATACAGTATGCAAGAAACAAGTAACAGATGAGAGAAACGAGAGCGATAAAGTACACCCTCGTTTCATACAGAGTGTACATAAGTCACAGATAGCTAGATAGTAACAAATTAGGGAAGTGGTACACTGACCAGTTCCAGTACAGATATTTCAAAAGTTTTTACCCAAAATGGTTTTAATCGCCAAGAAACCCTAAAATAACCAAGATAAAACAATTATAGTTCGCACATCCACAAACCCAGTAAATGGAATGCATCAATGAGGCTCGACTACAAGTCATATGCCTTCCCAAGTTAAGTACTAGTACAAAAGAATAAAATATGGCTTTTGAGCAAAAAGATAACAGTTGGTTCTAGGGTTACAAACAACTCCCAAAACCCATCATTTTTACCAAGATCAACTCAACTTGAAGGAATCGCGTAGCCCTAAAATTTTGGGCAGCATGCCCTTTGTATTTACCTATTTTCCAGCTAATTATGGCTTCATTGTTTTCCTTAATCAATTCCAAAGTCACACACAAAACAATCTTATTTCAATAGCCGTTCAATAGGCTCAAAGTCGTACAAGTACAAATTCAAGCCTGGAAAATGTCCAGAAATGAAGTTTAAGTCAGGAAACAAAAGACAAATTTGACGTTGTTTTCCGTAACGGACCTAACTTAGGCTACGCTTATCGGATTGGGATGAAATTTTTACAGTTCCGAAACTAAGACAAAGGCCTACAACTTTGATGAAGACCACTCAGTCCAGTTCGTAGTGTAGCTAGGTCAAAATTGCAATATACAAAACCAGAATCTCACAAACAGGTTAGCTAACTGCACTATGGTTAAATGACAATAACTCAGGCTACCGAAGTCCGATTGAGTCATATTTGGAGGCGTTGGAAAGCTAAGACATAGTACTACAACTTCTGTGTTTTGTCTAAATGCCAATTTAGTACGGATCAGGGTGAACAGATGCGATCAGTTTGGTGAAATGTCCAAACTGTCCATGAAGCTCTACCTATGGCAGTCTCAGGGGTATTTTTGTCTTTATATGAACTACAGTTCTAAGATTGGGCTGAAATTTATTAAACTTCTATAAAACATCATTCTCTACAACTTTCATGTTTTAGGCTAAGCCTAACTCGGCCTCTAACATGGTGAACTAGACCCGGCCAGAACAGGGTATACCTTAACTTCAATTCTAGAAATTTGCAACAATCAAGGTATAAATCTCATTTTTAGCTTGAAACCCTCACTACCACCTCTTATACCAACTGATATACATCATATACCACCCATACAACAAGTATGATAAGTGAATCATTCAAACCCTAACTCAAATTCATCACCCCAACCATCCAAAATCTCTTGATTTAAGCATCAGAATCACAAATACAAGTTACTAAGCAACTGCAACATGATTAAGGAACAAGAAAAGAGTGATCAGCCATGTTACCTCAAAAACAAAGTTTGGTAGAGTTACCCTCCACTTCTCCTTGAAATATTTGGTTCCTTAAGCTTCCCAAACTCCCAAACTAGTGTTTAATCGGTTTAGTTTTTCTTGTTTTCACTCAAATGGTGCAAATCAAGATGAAGTGAAGTTGTTTTTCTCTTGCTCTCTCTCTCTCTCTCAAATCAAGTGTTATTGTTTCTATTATGAACTTTTACGCTTGCTTATTTGGTAATTTCATGTTTTATGTAATGACCAACTTGTTACTTAGGTCTGCATAGAGCTTTGGAACCTCACTAAGTTTTGACTCACTCTGTTAGTTTTTTGTTTTTCTTACAGGGGATACAAGCATAGGCGTGATGCTAGAAAGGCTAGTTTTGTCTAGGCTTTTAACATTTATAATTCTACTAGCGCTAGTACTCAATTAGGGTTCGAAGTGCAATTAGAACTTAAATCTCTTGTTATATTCAGATATGTATGAATGGTTGAGATAGAAATGACTATAAATGTACTTTCTAAGCTTGGAAACTGTAGTTTCCTTTACTTTTGAATTTGCAACTTATTTTCTTAAAGTGAGTGAGTCCTGGCGAGAGTTAGGCAGGCAGTCCGCTAAACCCTGAGGTACGCCCTAGGGGGAGGTGGGATCGTCACAGGTGGTATCAGATCCTAGGTTTGAATTGGTTTGGGCAGATTGAGTGACTTGTACTTGATATGGCTTACGTACGAACGTCTAAGTGTGAAACCCTAGAGAGTAGGTGGTTAACTTGGCTTTGCTTGTTTAAATTGCTTATTCCCTTGATACTACATATAATGTAGGCAATGGAAGGAAATGGCGAGAACGGGAATGCCGACCAACCTTGTCGAGTGCTTAGCCATCAGGATCATCCAAGAGGGCTGATACTTCAATGGACCTCGAAACGTAGGGTTAGGCACTGTGATTGCTAGCGGACCTACTCATATCCCGATAGGGTGGTCCTTGCCATAGAGGACGAGAGGGAAATGTTGGCCAGTGCAAATCGTAGGGTCCAAACTGAGATCGAGCGCCTGAGGGCAATGTTGGGCTAGCAAGGGGCTAGGATCGCAGAGCTTGAGGCTCCTATTCTTGAGGAGCAGGAGCGAACCAATGCCTTCCGAGAGCAAGCCCAAGAGGTTAATGTTGCCTTGTTCGAGTGGTGAGGGAAGTAAGGGATCGAACCAATAACATTTTAACCGACTGTAGGGCACTTGTGGAGGAAGTAGTACAGGTGAACTTGGCCGAAGAAGGTCAAAGGAACGTAGCTCCTAGTGACTCAAGAGCCAGCCACACCTGAACAGGTGGTGGAGTCGGCTGGAGCAGTGACAAACCAAGTTAGGGATCTAGGGTTTTGAGGTTTCCATGAGATAGTTAGGGACATAGTTGGGATGACACGTCATCTTTTGTTTTTGATATTGATGTGCTAAGACTGATGTACATGGCACCTGCTTTTGTTTTATGTCCTTTGGTTGTTATAAGTTCTTGACTTTATTAGGTTGATATGTACAGTACTTCATGACTTGATATATGTATATAAAGAAAGTATGTTATCTTAAATGTGCTCTGTTATTTTCATTTTTGATTTGAAAATTTTTTTATCGAGCTTTATAGCTACTTTATTTTGCTTATACCTATATAGTCTATTTTTTTCAAAAGAGGCATGAAGGGTAGGCGAAGTCAGGGACATGGGACTAGTCGAGGACGCGGTTCTAATCGTGGAGTGGGGCTAGACGAGTACAAGAACAAGTACAAGAACCGAGAGAAGAGAGAGATGCGACGGCCAAGCAACAACCTGAACCTAGGGTTGAAGGAGGGGAACAAGTAGCAAAGGCCATCCAGCAAATGACTAATATTTTAACTCGATTGGTAGAGCAGTAGGGTCAAACCCCTGTCAATCAGCCTAAGGACCCTGAAATAGGAGAAGATAGGGCTCTAGAGCGGTTTTAAAAGTTTTCTCCTCCCAAGTTTCTTGGAGGGTCAGACTCGGAAGTCGCGGAGAGATGGCTGGAAACAATGATCAATATTTTCGCCGCCTTCAATTATACGGAGGAAAGGCAAGTGAATTTTGCTGTATTTCAATTTCAGGGACCGACCAACCAGAGCCTGGTGGAATATAATTAGGGCTAAGTGGGAGAGAGAAAGAATAGTATGGACTTGGTTGAACTTTGTGCAAGAGTTTAATGAGAATTATCTTCTATTAATAGTTTAGGAGGAAAGGGAGGGCGATTTCATTAGACTTCGTCAAGAAGGCTTAAGTGTATCTGAGTACGAGACTCAGCTCACCAAGTTATCGAAATTTGCTCCTAAATTGATAGTTACAGAGCAAAGGAATGTGAGGCAATTTGTGCAAGGATTGAACGTGGAGATACAAGAGGCTTTAGCGGTGGCACAAATTAATACTTTCACGGAGGTTTTTAAGAAAACCCAGAGGATAGAAATTGCAAGGGCGCAAGTGAAGACTTTTCATGCAAAAAAGAAAGGTGCGTCTAGTGGAGACCAAGGACAAGAACAAGGTGATCTAGGTATGCCACCCTCTAAGGTGGATCGAGGAGCTGGTGGTGTGAGAATTTCGAGGACATCCAAGGGAGTTACTCCAAAAGGAGTCCCAGGCAGAGGAGGACAACTGAGAGGTGTCTCACAAGGAGATCAAACCTCAATCCCTCTCTTATCTTGTGGATATTGTAGAAAGACCAATCATACTGAGGATAATTGTTGGTGAAAGAAACGAAAATGTTTATAGTGTGGTTGTGCTGAGCACCAGATTGCAACCTGTCCCCTCTTCGGTGAAACTCAGCAGTTAGATAGGTCAAACCCTAAACAACCGAATGTACAAGGGAATAGATCCAGAATGCCTGCCAGAGTATATACCATAAACCACTAACAAGTGCCTAATCCGTCTAAAGTGGTAGACGGTACGATTCATGTTTTCGATTGTCTGGCTAAAACTTTAGCTAATGATGAGACGTGGGAACTAGAGACAGACATGTAAAAAAAATATCTTGAGCTATTTACGAATAAATGTATGAATTTCAGGTCAAAATTCTTTTAAGGAGGAGAGAGTGTGACGGCTTGAAAATTTGCTCATATTTTTCTTATAATTTCCTCTTATTTTGAATAAGTTAATTTACAATTTCTTTACTACTAATTTCCCCTCTCAATAGTGGTAATAAATCATAGAATCGAAAGTTTTACTTTTACTTTTATAGTTCGGGTAAACTAGGGTTTTGCACATTTTGGTAGTGTGATCACTTGGTGAGGTGTGTGTACCAAATTTGGTGGATAAGAGTGAGTATTAGGTAAGAGGGAGTGTATGATTAGAATTGCTAATAATAAGTTAGTGAATCATAAGTTAAAACACAAGTACGAGAGAGTTAAGGAAAATAGGTTTGAGCCGACGTGCACCGTTTGTTACCGATTGAGTACACCAGTTGACCACCACTTTCTTACCCTAATCTCCTTGCTTTTATTTCAGCTAATCACCCCTAGATTATTCCCTAAACTAGCCAAAAATATTAACCAAAGAAAGGGAGAAAAGAAAAAAAAATAAGAAGGAATCTTGTTGTGCCAAGTGTTGGCAATCAAAGGAATGGTTGACCAAGACAATTCTTTCTTTCTTATCTTTCCTTTTGGCTACATTTCTCTCATTTTTTTTCATGGTGGCCGAAATTTGGGAGAGAAAAACAAGAGAGAAGAACTTCCAACTATATCTTGATTTAGCCTTGTTTGAGTTGAATCACAAAAATCTAAACCGATTAAACTTGCATCTTGGTGCTTAGGAAGCTTGGAATGGTGAAATTTTTGGGAGAAATTGCTTGATTCCTCACTTTTCAAGAAGTATTGGAAGGTATAAGCTTATCAACTTCCTTTCTCTTTCTTATTCTTGCTAAATTTGGTGTAGATGACTTGAATCTTAGAATATTATGGATGATTTTCTAGTTTTGGGTTGTTTAGTGAAAATTTCAGCTAGAGTTTTATATTTTTCAGCTTTGATTATGTTGTTTAACTAGAAAATGTTGGTATTGAGCTTGGACATGGAATTTTTGAGGTGATTAATGGCATGATGGTGACTTTTTAACATGAAAAGATGAATTTCCAGCTTTGTTGAGAAAATTCCAATTTTGGTAGTGGTTGGATATTTGCTAGAAATGAGTTATATTTATTGGTGGTGCTTGAATTGGGTTGATTTGAGGAAAAAATGAAGCCTTAAATGGCTAGAAAATTAGACAAATACAAAGGGTATGCTGCCCAAATTTTCATTCGAGGGACAAGTGAGTGAACTTGGAACTTGAGCGGTGATTCGAGGATGAATTGGACTTCGGTTGTCTAAGGTATTCAAGTTTCTTTTAGTAGAGGTATATAAGCTGAACTTTTGCCAAAACTCGTACCCTTTAAATGGCGAAAATAGCGACCGCTATAAATACGTTTTCCTCATCTTTTAGACTAAGTTGCGAATTTAAACGTTTTAATTGCTTCTTTATCGAAACCAAAAGAGCAAGTATGAATTTTCTAGGGTTTGATAAGTAAAATAAGTACTATTTAAATGAGTTTTATTTACTTTATTTTCTTTACAAAGAAACTCCTATATTTTGAACCCTAATTGATTGCAAACTGTTAAACAGAATTTTATCACAGATTTGGACTCCAGCCACGGAGTTGAACTTGAATGTGGTTTTGAAAAGCAATAACTCATTGGTAAGTTTTTTCCAATGCATGATTGAATTTGATTCTTGAATGAAATGATTTGTTAATGCGATTGAATAATACTTGACTTGTTTGGATGAGGCGAGGGTGTACTTTATTGCACTCGTCCTTCCCTTCTTAAATGATCTCGTACTTGCTTGAGTTTGATTGACCTATACTTGTATTGGTGCTTGTGCTTGACTTGTAAGTGCTAAGCGGTAGCATGTACCATATTCAATATGAGTGGAAAGTGCCTCTCATCCTGTCTCACTACTTTTATTCTCACCCTATTGGTTAGTCAATCGAATCGAGCCAGTAAGGGCTTAGTCGAGGGGACTGGCGAATCATAAGTACTGTTTATTGTATAATCCTTTGGATATGGTCCACTGGATTCGGTATGCTTGAGTATTATCAACACTCTTACTTTGGAGTTCGGGCCCGGTAAGGGGGTTGATTGGTGGATGGAAATTGGTGTAAAGTGGAGATCTACGGTCATGGTTTTGCTTCTTTCAACGTTGATGGAGTGTCAACGGGTTCAGATCAAGTAATGCAATGGGAATTTGGCTTTTGAGAGCCATCTGTATCCTTATACTTGGAAATGATTCTTACTTGTAGTGTTATTGTTTCTTTTATGAACTTTTACGCTTGCTCATTTGGAAATTTCAAGTTTCACATAATGACCAACTTGCTACTTGGGTCTGCATGGAGTTTTGGAACCTCACTGAGTTTTGGCTCACTCTGTTCGTTTTTTGTTTTCCTTACAAGGGATACGAGCATAGGCGTGAAGCTGAAAAGACTAGTTTTGTCTAGACTTTTAATTTTTGTAATTCTACTAGCGCTAGTGCTCGGTTAGGGTTCGAAGTGCAATTAGAACTTGAATCTCTTGTTATATTCGGATATGTATGAAAGGTTGAGATAGAAATTACTGTAAATGTACTTTCTAAGCTGGGGAACTGTAGTTTCCTTTACTTTTAAAGTTACAACTTATTTTCTTGAATTGAGTGAGTGAGTCCTGACTAGAGTTGGGCAGGCGGTCCGCTAAACCCTGGGGTACGCGCTAGGGGGAGATGGGGTCGTCACAGTTTCCCTGATCCGTATCCTCTGTCCTTCAAATACCCCTCTATTCCTTGCCTTCCATAACTCGCAGCAAATCACCAATGGGAGAATCGTATACAAAAACTTCAAAAATATGTTATTCCCTCTCCTCAACCACCAAAGCCACACCATATGACGCACCGTATGCACCCCTTCCATTTCTCCAACATGAATCTCAAAGTGCCGCGAAACTAAGCGTGCCCCTTCCCCAGAGCAAAAAACATGATCCAGGCCCTCCTCTCAAGGATCCTGGCACCAACATCTAGAAGGGCCACGCACCTCAAATCTTCCTAATTTATCCATACTAGGGAGCCTGCCCTGCAGCAATCGCAGCATAAAGAAAGAGACTTTAATCAGAAGGCCTTGTTGCCAGACGGAGGCAGCAAACCAAGATTTGTTATCAACCTGGCAAATGAGGGAATATGCCGATGACATGGAAAAGCTACCAAAGTTTGTCAAAGCCCACACCATTCAATCAGCACCCCGAGAGGATATGGGAGCAACATCCTGTACACGCCCAACCAGCCCTACATCCAAATGTTGATTAAGCATAGCTACATTCTAGGCCCCCCGATCTACAAAATCAGCTACCAAATGGTCGTGGAAAATCTTCACCTGTTTACATAACGCTCCTGACCCCATCCAGTTGTCATGCCAAAAATTCATCAATCCCTACTGTACGACCCAGCTGATGTTGTCCTCCCCCACTTGCTGTGCTACTACCATCCTTCTCCATGTGTGGGAACTCCGCTGATTCGCTTCAGCCGGACATGGATGCGACCCAGAACAATATGTCCTTGACATGAACTCTGCCCAAAGTGACCGTTGCTGTCGAAATTTCCACCAAAGCTTAACTGAGAACCAGTCGTAAACCCCCTTTAGGCCCCGCAAACCAATACCTCCCTCTTCTCGCGGTCGACACAAATCCACTCCGCAATTGGTTAAATCCAACTTTGTACCACAATGAATATAGAAATGACTATGTGTAATGTTTGAAGTCAATTTTTTAACTTAATGATTCCTAGGATAGTGAAAGAAGATGGACATCTACCTATATATGAGCTATACATAGGAAAACTATGCAACTAACAAGACAACAATTATGCTATACGTAACTTAATTGTGTCTTAGTTTTCAAGAAGCAATTTGTGTATTTCCTAATCAATACATTGTGTTATTCTTGATTTTGATGATCACAAAAGCACTTTGAAATGTTTATCTAATTCTCTCCAAACATAAAAGTTTTGCCTTTTAGAGAATCAGGTATAAAGGAATCAAGGATAGAAAATCAACCAAAAGAAGAAGCAAAAACAGGGTACTCATACCAGACGTCCAAAAGGAATCTGTCGGACGTCCGAAAGGATGAAGAACATCAAGAAGGAAACTCTGTCAGACGCTTGTAAGGAAGCATCGGACGTCCAAAAGGATCGGACGTAGGTTTCGGACGCACATCGATCTCATCGGACGTCCTAAAAATTTCACAAAGTGTTGATGACTCTCTGTCGACGATCGGACGCTAATGCTGTCGTACGATAATATCCCATAGGACGTCCGAACGACAACTTGGCTGATTTTCGGACGATGATTAATCTATCGAACGTCCGACGGGCCCAACGGCTAGCTGACTCTTCATCTGCCTACTATCCGTTGGAAGCATTATTGAAGCCAATTTTTGGTCCCCTTTAAATACAAACGTTTCTGAACCACTGAGTGACTTTTGCACACTTTGTTTACAAGATCTCAAGAGATATTTTAGTTAGAAAATAGTCTCCCAAGCAAGATTTGTTCTCCAAGTGGTGTGAATTTCTTGTAAGCACTTCTCTTGTGTTTGAAATTTTCAATAGTGTGGCTTTGTTGAGGGTTATCTGAGTGATAGTAAAACTTCCTAGCTTAACTAAGTGAGGCTTGGGGCAAGGAGGAAGTGATCCCTCCATTGTACATTGAGTTGATTTTGTTTTTCAAAGAAAATGTGCTCATCTTTGTGATTGGTTTTCAAGTTTGAGGAAAGCTTGGTAGACAATCGGTTTAATACTCTATCTTATTCTTTTTGTTTAATAAAATTCTCATTGCTTATATACTCTCTTATTTCTGATCAACATTGTTCTCTTTTTTAAATTTGCTTGGTTGATCACTACTAGAAAAGAAGGTAAATTTTTATTAAAGAAAAAAGTGCATAAACTCAATTAAGGTTTTTTAATCAACCTAATTCACCCTCCCTCTTAGGTTGTCTTTGGGTCTTACAATTGGTATCAGAGCTTGGTCTCTTAGAGATTAAGCTCAATCGGCGTGGAGTAAAGATGACAACCAATCATGCCATGTTTGTTGAGGGGCAATCTGTCATTAGGCCTCCCATGTTTACTGGTTCCAATTATGTTAGTTGGAAAGAAAGAATGTTTATCTTTTTGCAATCCATTGATATTGAGTTATGGTTTATTGTAAATGAAGGACCGCATGATGCTAACATTCTTGATGCAGATACAGGTTTGTTTCAGCCAAAAACAGGAGCTGAGATGAATGCTCAAAATAGAACCAATCTCACATTAAATGCCAAAGCCATGAATGTTCTTTATAGTGCCTTAGACTTAAATGAATCAATTAGAGTAAAAAGATGTAAATCTGCCAAGGAAATGTGGGATAAACTAAGAGAAATTCATGAGGGTAGTGACAACGTGAGAGAATAGAAAAAGTCTATCTTGGTCACTAAGTATGAATCACTTAGAATAGAACCTCTTGAGGATATTGACAAAATGTACTGCAGGTTCAATGACTTGATCAAAGATCTCGAGGTGTTGGGCAAAGAGTACACCTTGGGTGAGAAAAACAGGAAAATTCTCAATGCATTGGACAAAGAATGGGAAAGTAAAGTGACTGCAATAGAGGAGGCTAAGGATTTGAATTCTGTACCTATTGAATCTCTCATTAACTCACTAATCTCCTATGAGTTGAAGTTGAAGACTAAAGTGCAGGAGGAAGAGGACACGAGAGCAAAGAGAAACATAGCTCTAAAGACAGCTCAAGGTGAAGATGATCCAGTTCAGTTGGATGATGATGACTCGGATGGTGATGACAATGATCTTGCTCTCATCACAAAAAGTTTCAAGAGAATCTTGAATAAAAGAAAGTTTAGAAGGGGAGGACCTAGCAATCAATTCCAAAATCAGCCTTCAAACGCAAGGTACAAAGGAAAACAAGAATTCAACAAGAAACAGTTGGACAAATGCTACGAATGTAGACAACCTGGACACTACGCAAATGAATGCTCCCTAAAGAAAAAGAAAGATGGAAAAGCTGATCGAAGGCCAAGGTTCAACAACTTCCAGATTACATGAAATGAATGTAACTTTGAAGGCGAAGTTGAAGAAGAAGAAGAATCAGTTCAAATGGCTTTCATGGCTATCGGGGATAATGAGGTAACTTCCATTCACTCTCAATCTAAAAGTGAAGATGCAAATGATGATGATCTTGAATCCTTTGTTGAAAAATTGCATAATGCCTTGAAGGAATCTTATGATAAAAACAAGTAGCTAAAACAGAAAATTATTTTTCTCATTCAAGAAAATGCAAGACTTTTTCACCAAAATAAACAACTAAAGGCTGACAATGAATGCTTTGTAAGAGCCGGTTGTGATGTTCAAAATGAATTTGATAGAAAGACAAATGTTTGTGAAATGCTAAAGAAAAGATATTATGATTTGAATAAAAGGATGGACTATTTGGATGAGATTTTAAAAGTTAGAAAGCAAGATTATCTCAAAAAGAACATGTCATCCACCTTTCTTACTACTCATGGAAGAACATTTGCTCACAACAAAAATGCACATGGTTTCACAACATATAGAAGGAGTGGATTGATATTTATCAAACCATTACATGCTAAAAACTCTTCCATTTTGTGTAGTTTTTGTTGTCAAAGAGGGCATTTGAAAGGAGATTATTATGTTAAAAGAAATATGAACAAAGGAGAGAAATGCATGTGGATAGTTAGGCACAATGCTAACTATTGAGGACCCAAAAGTTAAAGGGTACCAAACACTCTCTCTTTTCAAGGAAAAGGCTCAAACAAATCAAAATGGTTCATTGACAGTGGCTGTTTAAGGCATATGACCTGTGATCCTTCGTTGTTCATAAAGTTAAAATCAAAATCAAGTGGAAAGGTGACATTTGGTGATGACGTGAAAGCTAAGACTATTGGAATAGGTGATGTTGGTAAGGATGGTGAAACTTTTGTTCATAATGTACTCTTAGTTGATAACTTAGGTTATAACTTGTTTGGTGTTAGTCAATTATATGATAAAGACTTGTATGTGTTGTTCAAAAAACATGAATGCATGTACTTGACTCTACATATAATGTTGTGTTCAAAGGTAAGAGGTTTAACGATATTTATATTGTTGTTCTTGATAAACTTGATTCGTCTAGCTTCAAATGTCTTAAAGTTTCAAATGAAGATCCTTGGTTGTGGCATAGGAGATTTTGTCATTTTAACATGGATTTACTAAAGGAAATTTCGAAAAAGGAGTTGGTTAGAGGCTTGCCAAAAATCAGTTTTGAAAAGGACAAAATTTGTGATGCATGTCAATTTGGGAAGCAAACAAAAATTTCCTTTAAACCAAAGAAGTGTGTATCAACTTCTAAACCTTTGGAACTCTTGCATCTTGATTTATTTGGTCCCACTCAAATCACTAGCTTGGGAGGTAAGAAATATTGTTTTGTAATTGTTGATGATTATTCTAGATATACTTGGGTGATATTCCTTGCTCATAAAGATGATGCCTTCAAGAATTTTACTTCATTGTTTGCTAAAGTACAAAATCTGCTTGGTTTAAAAATTGTTAGGATTAGAAGTGATAATGGAGCGGAATTCAAGTTTTGTGATTTTTCAGAATTTTGTGATCATAATGGCATAACACATGAGTTTTCTATTGCAAGGATTCCACAGCAAAATGGTGTTGTAAAAAGGAAAAACAGGACACTCCAAGAGGCTGCTAGAACTATGTTGAATGAATGTAGTTTGCCAAAATATCTTTGGACTGAAACGGTAAACACCGCATGTTATGTGATGAATAGAATTCTCTTGAGACCTATTTTGAATAAAACATCTTATGAACTGATTTTTGATAAGAAACCTACGGTTGGATATTTCAAAGTTTTTGGTTGTAAATGTTTTATTTTAAATTTAAAGGAACATCTTGGTAAATTTGATAAAAAATCTGATGAAGGAATATTTTTGGGGTATTGTGAGAACAAAAGAGGATATAGAGTCTTTAATAGAAGAACTCTTGTGATAGAAGAAGCTATTCACATAACATTTGATGAAACTAATGATGATAATTCCAAAAGTTCGGGTAAGGATGATGATATAGGTGTTCGTGAAGTAATGGAAAAGCTAACAATTGGAGATGAAGGAAACTCTAAACCAGCAGCAAAGGAAATGGAGGATGGAGCTCATGATGATCAAAAAAAGGAAGATGAAGACAAGAATGATGATTCATTCAAAGACCTTCCCAATGCTTGGAAATTTAGCCAAAATCATCTAAGAGATCTTATAATTGGTGATCCATCCGAGAAGGTAAAGACTCGTTTCTCATCTAAGAAATTGATAGATAATTTTGCTCTAGTCTCTCTTTTTGAACCCAAAAATATCAATGATACTTTAAAGAATGAAAACTGGATTTTGGCAATGCAAGAGGAACTTAATCAATTTGAGAGAAATAAGGTTTGGACACTTGTTGATAGACCTCAAAATCAACCTATCATTGGCACGAAGTGGATATTTAGAAATAAGTTGGATGATAAAGGTGTAGTCGTAAGAAATAAAGCCAGATTAGTTGCTAAAAGATATGCACAAGAAGAAGGAATTGATTTTGATGAAACATTTGCTCCCGTAGCTAGATTAGAATCAATTAGAATGCTTCTTGTTTTTGCTTGTTTCAAAGGTTTCATATTGTTTCAAATGGATGTTAAAAGTGCCTTCTTAAATGGTTTTATTGATCAAGAAGTATATGTGGATCAACCCCTCGATTTTGAAAATACAAAATTTCCAAGTCATGTGTTTAAACTATCAAAAGCATTATATGGTTTAAAACAGACTCCAAGAGCTTGGTATGAAAGATTGAGTGGTTTCTTAATTGAAAATGGTTTCAAAAGAGGTATTGTGGACACCACTCTTTTTACTAAGCATGTGTTAAATGATTTTCTTATTGTGCAAATATATGTTGATGATATTATTTTTGGTGCTACTAATGAGTATCTATGCAAGGATTTTTCCACCATTATGCAAAGTGAATTTGAAATGAGTATGATGGGATAATTAAATTTCTTCCTTGGACTTCAAATACATCAAGCCCTAGAGGGAATTTTTATAAATCAAGCAAAATACACCAAGGAGTTGCTGAAAAGATTTGGTATGGAGGACTCAAAGCAAGTTGGAACTCCAATGTGCACTTCTATAAAATGAAGTGAGACGGATCTAGACGAACACCAAGTTGGGATGATTGGCGGAACTTTGACCCTTCTAAAACCACAAGCCACGAACTAAGGAGATTCCTTAACCCACGACTAGCAAATTTAGTGAACCAAAAGTATAGATAGAAGAACGCCACAATCAAGGAGACTACTTGATTGATAAGTTCGATGAACAACTTGAGATTAATTCTCAAGTATTCAAAGGAAATTCTCTTGAGACAAGAGAGAGTGAATAAACTCACGTATATTTTATAAAATCTGAATCTGTCCCTAATGAATGAAAACCTAGGCTATATATAGCCTTACAAGACAAAACCCTAACTCGGCTAGGCTAGGCCCTTGGCCCAATTCCACTACTCAAATCCACTATCTAATGGTCAGCTTATAATTGATCCAATGAAGGCTTTAAGCTGGCCCAACATAACCCAATAAAAGCTAATTAACCAACTTAAGTTATAGTGAGCCTAGACTCTATAAATCGGATCCAACTCAACATGAGGTCTCGGACCGAATTTATTCCTAGCAAATAAAATAGAAATCTAGAAAATAAACTACTAACTATTACTAAAAGATTCAATCTCTTGCAGCCCAAAACATGGCCCATAAGCGGCCCATATTTCGTATCATTCCCCTCCTCTTGAAAAAGATTTGTCCTCAAATCGTGTTTGGAAATGAATAGTACTACAAGAATTGGCAGTATGAAACTTCAAATCTCCACATATTGGCTCGCTTAGAATGAATGATACTTGCATACGTCATGATTATTGTAATTCGGTGCACATGTCTCTTGGTCAGCTTGAAAATGCTCACAATCTGCCATGGGAAACTCAAGGCTTGACTCCAACCACTCCAAAGCTCTCTAATCAGTCCTGTGTCATGAATGGTCGAATTTGGACCTACACAATAAATCACACGATTAGCATTTGTAGGTATAAAATCACTTGATAGCTTACCATTCACATTCACAAGATAAGGATCTTCATAGTGATGCTCAATCAGGTTAGAAAAGTCCCGGACATGATTTTGCAAAGTTACAAAATTCATTGCAAGTTGTTGTTGGTATGGCCTATCTTGCACAAATGGAGTAAGATCGAGATAGGCAGCTTCTGAACCTTCAAATTGAAGAATAAAATCAGGTTGTAAGGAATCAGACTTTGGACCAATGAGGAAAGGATTGTCACCAACAAAATAAGAAGGAAATTTATAACAAGTTTCAAGTGTAGAAACTCCCTTTGAAACTTCATTATTCCTCCCAACAAGCAAGTCAGGCTCATGGTTGAAGTTGAACATCAATGGATGACAAAGGGATACAACACCTAAGATGCAAAATCCATGAAAAGTTTGATATTCACCAATGGATTTAGGCATAGAACATGCCAAGATCAATTCAATTTTTCCTTGCTTAACCTGCATAAAAGTAGAAACACTAAACAAAGTAGAGTTAAGATCGTTAGGAAAAACATATGATCTCACATCCTTTCTCGCAATCAGCTTACTCTTAGAATTTTTTATCTCTTTCTCATGCTCAGTAGCTGACTTCTTCCCCTCATTATTCTCAACCTCTTTCTCCTTTTCAACTCCCTCGAATTTTACCTTTTCAGTCACAATTCTCTCCTCCAGCTCTTTCTTCATACTATAACGCTCATGCTCACTCTTCATGTATGCTAGATCAATACAAAGTTGCTTAGAGGTAAGCGACACAAGCCTGGTACGACGACCATTAAATGTGAAGGAATACTTATTAGTATATCCATCATATTTGACTTCTCGATTAAACATCCACTATTGGCCCAACAGCACATGCGTCACTTGAATGGGAACCACATCACACAACACCTCATCCACGTATTGACCAATACGAAAAGGAACAAGTGTGTGCTTAGTAATCCAAATATCACCACTATCACTTTGCAACTTGTAAGGTCGAAGATGATCAATGGTTGGAAGATTCAATTTCTCAACCAAGAAAGTACTTGCGAGATTAACTTCACAACCCTTATCAATGGCTAAGCTGCAAACTTTATCCTTGATATGGCAACGTGTATAAAACCAATCATTTTTTTTATGATTTCCAATTGCTCAGTTATCTCACGCAATGCCACAGTATTTACTCCTTTAGGCACAAGATGGTGAAGCTCCAGTTGAGCATTCGTTTGTCTCATACTTTTATTACCTGCAAAACTCAACAAAAATTAGTAGAACAGTCCTCACTCGCTCCCTTAAGTGTTTCACTCCTCTCGTGTTTTCACTCAAATGCCTATGTCACTCTAATGCTCTTACCAATTCACTCCTCAAGCCAATTGATTGTTTCCTTTGAAGAAATCAGAAATTGCTCAAGGAAATTCAATCAAACTTTAATCAAGTAGCTCCCAATTGTAGCAAAGGAACAAGGAACAAAAGTAGAAACGGAAAGCTCAAGTAATGAATTCGAAAAGTAATGGAACGAGGAAGAATTGATGTAAAAAATGTCCAAGTACAATGATGGAGTTTCCCAAGTGTTTACTTAATTTCCTAATTGATTTTAGGAATCAAGTTAGGTGTAGAACCTCTTTGGAAATCTCCCTAAAGTCGGCTAGGACTTCCTTAAAATTTTCCAGATTTGGTAGCTTCCTAACCCCAAAAATTTTCCAGAATTCCCTTTTCTTAAATCCCTCTCATAGTCGGCTAGAACTTCCTGAAAAATTTTCCAGATTTGGTAACTTCCTAACCTCTAAAATTTTCCAGAATTTTGCTTCTAAAAACCTTCCATAAAACTCGGCTATACTCCCCTTCAAAGAACAAGCAATTCGGCCCTCCCCTCTTTGCTCCACACAAGGACAGTTTTGACGCTTGGTGCTAAACAATGGCTTCACAAGATGACACAAGCAACGTCACCCAAGAATACCCCAAGCGGCCTGCTCAAGAAACTCCCAAGAGGTTTACTCCTAAGCCAAGAAAGCCCCGTATGGATGCAAGGACGTACAAGAAACTGTTTATACGTAGGGAGGTGCAAATCTTCAAGAATCAAGATGGTCAAGATCCTCAAAAAACTGAACGGGTGATACAAGTGATCAAGGCTCAAGGTGTGCAAGATTTTCAAGAGGAGGTTGGTCAAAATTTTTGAGTAGTCTTTTCTTGATGTAATTTTCTGGTTTGTTGGAACAAGTGCAACAAGACAGAATTTGGCAAATAAAAGTGCGGCTTCCTTCTTTGTTGTTTGCTACCCGAATGCCTTTTCTCTTTTCCTTTTTCTGTTTGTTTTTTTTTTTTTTGACTCTAAGAACACACAATTACTCGGCTGTTTTTTTTTTGGGTAGAATTCCAGAATTTAATGTCAATCCAATGTTCTCCTTCAATCCTCCAATAATTATCAAGACATGTATCAAAGTTTCAAGACTTCAAGATTAGTTTCAAGAAACTCAAGAAACCCTAGATTATGGTAGTCCCTCTCCAAGATTCCAACCCCAAACAAGTTCAACCACAAAATCAGTTTAGGAAATTAATTAAAACAACTTGGTGGAATAAACTAAAGTTTGGACAGATTTGGCAAGAAACTTGCGCCCAAGGAAACCCTAGTGGTTGGATTTTTTTTTTTTTTTTTTTTACTCTAAACCAACACAAAACTTCAAGAACAATATAACAAGACACCAAAATAAGAAAAGAAACACAAGTTATGAACAAAAGTTTTTTTTTTTGATGAACAGTGTCGCTACAGTAGCGGTGAACAGTATCGCTACAGTGCAGCACGGTGAACAGTATCGCTACACTAGCGATGAACAGTACGATGCTACAGTACTTTTTTTTTTTTTTTGTAATAACAATCGGACTTGACACAAAGGAAGACACGACCAGAATTGCAAAATAAAATTGACTAGAAAGCTTACGAACAAACTCAACGGGATATACTTGATGTCGTCGACTAGCTCTGATACCAACTGAAGTGAGACGGATCTAGACGAACACCAAGTTGGGATGATTGGCGGAACTTTGACCCTTCTAAAACCACAAGCCACGAACTAAGGAGATTCCTTAACCCACGACTAGCAAATTTAGTGAACCAAAGTTATAGATAGAAGAACGCCACAATCAAGGAGACTACTTGATTGATAAGTTCGATGAACAACTTGAGATTAATTCTCAAGTATTCAAAGGAAATTCTCTTGAGACAAGAGAGAGTGAATAAACTCACGTATATTTTATAAAATCTGAATCTGTCCCTAATGAATGAAAACCTAGGCTATATATAGCCTTACAAGACAAAACCCTAACTCGGCTAGGCTAGGCCCTTGGCCCAATTCCACTACTCAAATCCACTATCTAATGGTCAGCTTATAATTGATCCAATGAAGGCTTTAAGCTGGCCCAACATAACCCAATAAAAGCTAATTAACCAACTTAAGTTATAGTGAGCCTAGACTCTATAAATCGGATCCAACTCAACATGAGGTCTCGGACCGAATTTATTCCTAGCAAATAAAATAGAAATCTAGAAAATAAACTACTAACTATTACTAAAAGATTCAATCTCTTGCAGCCCAAAACATGGCCCATAAGCGGCCCAAGTGAGACGGATCTAGACGAACACCAAGTTGGGATGATTGGCGGAACTTTGACCCTTCTAAAACCACAAGCCACGAACTAAGGAGATTCCTTAACCCACGACTAGCAAATTTAGTGAACCAAAAGTATAGATAGAAGAACGCCACAATCAAGGAGACTACTTGATTGATAAGTTCGATGAACAACTTGAGATTAATTCTCAAGTATTCAAAGGAAATTCTCTTGAGACAAGAGAGAGTGAATAAACTCACGTATATTTTATAAAATCTGAATCTGTCCCTAATGAATGAAAACCTAGGCTATATATAGCCTTACAAGACAAAACCCTAACTCGGCTAGGCTAGGCCCTTGGCCCAATTCCACTACTCAAATCCACTATCTAATGGTCAGCTTATAATTGATCCAATGAAGGCTTTAAGCTGGCCCAACATAACCCAATAAAAGCTAATTAACCAACTTAAGTTATAGTGAGCCTAGACTCTATAAATCGGATCCAACTCAACATGAGGTCTCGGACCGAATTTATTCCTAGCAAATAAAATAGAAATCTAGAAAATAAACTACTAACTATTACTAAAAGATTCAATCTCTTGCAGCCCAAAACATGGCCCATAAGCGGCCCATATTTCGTATCATAAAACTTGACAAAGATGAAGAAGGTAAACATGTGGATGAAAAGCACTATAGATGTATGATTGGAAGCCTACTCTATTTAACCGCAAGTAGACCTGATATTATGTTTGCTGTTTGCTTGTGTGCTAGATTTCAATCTTGTCCAAAAGAATCACATTTGAACGCGGTTAAAAGGATTTTTAGGTATTTGAAAGGTACACTAGACTATGGTCTTTGGTATGTTAGATCTTGTGAATTTGCTCTATATGGATATTCGGATGCGGATTTTGGTAGTTGTCGTGTGGACAGAAAAAGTACTAGTGGAACTTTTCACTTTCTTGGCAATTGCTTAGTTTCTTGGTTTAGCAAAAAACAAAATGCAATCTCTTTGTCTACAACCGAAGCGGAATATATTGCCGCTAGTGCATGTTGTGCTCAACTTTTATGGATGAAGCATATTTTGAATGATTTTGGATTGTTATATGACTGCATGCCTATATTCTGTGATAATACTAGTGCTATCAATTTGACCAAAAATCCAATTCAGCATTCTAGGACAAAACATATAGATATAAAGCATCACTTTATTCGCAATCTTGTTCAAAAAGGTGAAGTTTGTGTGAATTATGTTTGCTCTAAAGATCAAATTGCTGATATTTATACAAAAGCTTTGCCATTGGATCAATTCATTCATCTAAGATCAAAATTAGGGATAATCGAAAAATCATCTTAAAAATTTTTCTCTATTCAAAGCTTTCGAACGTCCTAAAGCAGATGAACGGACGTCCGATAATGTTCTTCAGCTATTTTCCCAGAATGCACCTGTTCGGATGAAACTGTCGGACGCACGACTTCGTTCGGCCGTCCGACAGTGCAACGGTACTCTTTTTAAAGTAACTTCCCCCCTCATTTGCTTCAGACTCCTCTTCCTCTCTTCCCTCTCGGACGAAAAACTCTATCTCCTTGTGCTCTCAATTCATGCTATTCTGAAGCACTCATTCCAAAATTGACTCAACCAAAATCTTTTCCTGATCATTACGAGTTGATTCTCCTGATTTTTTCACCAAACCTCATCACATTTCGAGAGTTCCCAAATTTCCCTCAAAACCCTACTTTCTCATAACCGCTCCGCTAAATCATCTTCAAGGCTTCTTTAACCCAAAATTCTTGTGTGATTCACTCCCATACCACTGTGTGCATCATTCATATCCCACATCTCACACATTTAAGACAATGGTGAATCTAAGAGGAGGAAAAGTCCCTGCCGGACGCAAGCACACACTCAGGGATGAAGATGTGGATTCTCCTAGGGTCATAAGATCATCCAAACGCTTCAAAAGGGGAGCAGTAAAGACTCAAACTTCCCGGCCTTCCGCTCAACCTGAATCCGGACAAGGAACTCCATCTCAACAGCCTTCCCAATCAACCCCCGTCTCTCCATTCTTTGATGCTGCTGCCAAAGAAAAACATTCCTTGATAACCCAGAAAGGTTTCATTCCTCAACGAACCATCAATCTTTCTGAATTCCGCAAGATTGGTTTAGAGTCAATTCTTAATCTCTTTGAATTCCAGAAATGGTCACATATCATTTCCATGCCTAATGTTTATTACCCTGAAATGCTGTATCAATTCGTTGCCAATCTTAGGAAAGGAACTGATCACACTGAAATTATGTCCAGGGTAAATGGGGTAGACTTAGTGTTTGATCCTGAAACTGTGAATGCCATCTTAAATACTACTATTGAACGTGGATGCAAAAGTAAAATTGCCAATTTCTTCTCTTATGAAGAGCATCCTACTGCTGATAATCACTTTGATAATGCTAAAATGCTAACCTATTTTCGAAACAAATTTTCTACCCCTGCTGATGCGAAATTAAATGACCTTGCTCCTGTGAATCTTATTGCTTTCTCAATAATTTCAAATCTGCTTGTGCCTACTGACGGTCATAGAACAGATGCAAATAAATGGAGTTGTATCTGTTTTATTGTTTTCGAGAAAAAATTCGCATTGACTTTGGCTTTGTCATGTGCAAGTTTTTATTTCACTATATCACTGATTCTCGTAGAAAACTGTCCTATAGAAAATTCCTTCAAAAGGTTTTTGAATTTTACAAAGTACCTATCCTTGGTGTTTGTCCCAAAAATACATTTTCCTCTGCCTTCACTAAGACTTATTTTGAGCGCAAAAATCTTGTCTTTAGGGATAATTTGTGGGCGTATAAGGGGGCCACTTCTAATGAACCTAGATCTAAGGCTGTACATGATCCACTTCACACTCCATCCTCTGTTGCACCAACCTCTATTCATCCTAGGAAGACTGCCACTAAGACATCTTCTTCTTCAAATTCTGAGGTGGTTGAGCTCCTTCGAGACCTTAAGCAACATGTTCTGCTTCTTGAACATGGTCTCATGCTCACCATGTCATCCCAGCAGCAGGTTGACTTCCTAGATAAAAAGAGTCTTCTTTTTCCCCCACCTGTAGTTGAGGAAGTCCCTCCTGGCAAGGAGCCACGCTCCAATGATCCAAGTTTATCAGCCCCTGTTCGCTCAATGAGTCCTGCTCCTATCGACCTCACCTCTACTCCAGTGGCACCACATGATCCTTCCACATCTGATAAAGACAAGAAACCAGTTGATGAAGTTGCTGAAGACGATGAAGACATTGAGGAGGAGGATCTCTCTCAGTATCAGCTTACTAAAAGGACGCCTGGATCTTCTTAGCTTATTATCTAGGATCACTAGTCCTATTAGGATCATTTGCATTTTGTTTGACCGTTTTTATTTGCTGAATGTTAGATAGTTGCCTCGAACTCTTTTGAATTCTGGTGCTTGGTGTCATTTGGTGTTTTTGAATTCTGGACACATGTTTGTAATGTTTGTGAATGGTTGAATCTTTACATTTTGTTTGTGAATGGCTGTGAATAACTGAATGGTTGGATATATTACATTTTGAATTTTGTGATGACAAAAAGGGGGAGAGATGGTGTAGATATGAATACGGATAATATGGATAATAAGTAGCCAAGTGAGGGGGAGTTCTACGATTGAGGGGGAGCAATTTTTGTTGTTGTTGTTGTTGTTCTTCAATTGAGTGAGAAAGGGGGAGCCTATTTGAAGTCATCAAATTTCATTTCAAACTTTTGTTTTGTCATCATCAAAAATGGGGAGAATGTTATTCTTGATTTTGATGATCACAAAAGCACTTTGAAATGTTTATCTAATTCTCTCTAAACATAAAAGTTTTGCTTTTTAGAGAATCAGGTATAAAGGAATCAAGGATAGAAAATCAACCAAAAGAAGAAGCAAAAACAGGGTACTCATACCGGACGTCCAAAAGGAATCTGTCGGACATCCGAAAGGATGAAGAACATCAAGAAGGAAACTCTGTCGGACGCTTGTAAGGAAGCATCGAACGTCCAAAAGGATTGGACGCAGGCTTCGGACGCACATCAATCTCATCGGACGTCCTAAAAATTCCACAAAGTGTTGATGACTCTCTGTCGACGATCGGACGCTGATGCTGTCGAACAATAATATCCCATAGGACGTCCGAACGACAACTTGGCTGATTTTCGGACGATGGGATCGGACGATGATTAATCTGTCGGAAGTCCTAAAAATTTCACAAAGTGTTGATGACTCTCTGTCGACGATCGGACGCTAATGCTGTCGTACGATAATATCCCATAGGACGTCCGAACGACAACTTGGCTGATTTTCGGACGATAATTAATCTATCGAACGTCCGACGGGCCCAACGGCTAGCTGACTCTTCATCTGCCTACTATCCGTTGGAAGCATTATTGAAGCCAATTTTTGGTCCCCTTTAAATACAAACGTTTCTGAACCAGTGAGTGACTTTTGCACACTTTGTTTACAAAATCTCAAGAGATATTTTAGTTAGAAAATAGTCTCCCAAGCAAGATTTGTTCTCCAAGTGGTGTGAATTTCTTGTAAGCACTTCTCTTGTGTTTGAAATTTTCAATAGTGTAGCTTTGTTAAGGGTTATCTGAGTGATAGTAAAACTTCCTAACTTGACTAGGTGAGGCTTGGGGTAAGGAGGAAGTGATCCCTCCATTGTACATTGAGTTGATTTTGTTCTTCAAAGAGAAGGTGCTCATCTTTGTGATTGGTCTTCAAGTTTGAGGAAAGCTTGGTAGACAATCGGTTTGATACTCTATCTTATTCTTTTTGTTTAATAAAATTCTCATTGCTTATATACTCTCTTATTTCTGATCAACATTGTTCTCTTTTTTAAATTTACTTGGTTGATCACTACTAGAAAAGCAGGTAAATTTTTATTAAAGAAAAAAGTGCATAAACTCAATTAAGGTTTTTTAATCAACCTAATTCACCCCCCTCTTAGGTTGTCTTTGGACCTTACACATTGGATATATCATTAATAACTTTAGAAAAAATTTAAATTTTCATTCGTTATTTGGAGAATTCGATTTCCAACTTTTCTGACCAAAGATGATATAGTCCCCAATTTTGCACTTAAGCCCTCTCCAAATTTCTTAGCCCTCCAATGCTAACTTTATGATAAATACCCTTAACATTCAAACTGTGACAGCCCCACCTCCTCCTAAGGCGAACCAAAGGGTTCAGCGGACCGCCTGCCCAACTCTCGCCTGGATTCAGTCGTTCACTCATACAAATCCGAAATAAAACCACAAGAAAGAGTATAACAACAATCCAAAACTTAAAGCGACACCTATATACATTGCTATCTCCAACGGGAGTACAAACATCGAATATACAAAGGTTCTCATTTCTTCATACAACCAGCCCGTGCCAAGTACTAGGGCGAGAACCATTACAAAATCAAAGAACTAAACTAGGCTAGTCGATACCAAGCTCTCGTTCTGGCTTGTCTTCCCCTGTTAAGGAAAATAAAACTAAAGGAATGAGCTAAAAGCTCAGTGAGATTCCGAACACATAATCAAACATTCAATTCAATACATTAAACATAGAGTATCAATAACTCAGGAAACATTTACAATGGAAAGCGATAGTAACACATTCATTAAAAGGATACGGGCTCACATGGAGCTATTCGTTCCCTCGTTCGTTCTCCTGTCATTCCCCTTATTCCTCCGATTATTTGAAAATGCATTTTTGTATGTAAAACCCTCGTTCGTTCATTCCATTTCGCCCCCATTCGGACATTGGCCGGACTCCACCTTCATTTCATTTCACCCCCATCCGGATGTTGGCCGGACTCCACCCGACAACAAGGTAATACTCGAGTATACCAACGTTCACACCCAGGGTCACCATATTGCCCGATCGAGTCCGCTTCTAGCTCGAGTCAATCAGTAACGAAGGGCAGGACCTAGTTCAGCCAAAAGGCTTACATCATGCGCAACTAATGTATCAACCATTAAATCATTGAAAATTTCACGTTTCATTTAGGTCAAGCGCGATAAAGTACACACTCGCCTAGAAAATTCGTTTTGAAAATCATTGAAAACACTTAACACATTATCAAACAACAACAACAAGTCATGAAGTCAAGGAGAATATAACAAACAAGGAACACTCACCTATTTAAGCAAAATAACGTCCAAAGTTTCCTTCCGGATACCCCCTCAATCATCAAGGTATCCTAATAATCAAACGAACACATTATGCTTCAACCATCAAAGATGTAAGTGAGTCAAAGACAAGTCGAATACATACTAGTACAAAGTATAAATATGGTTTTGGTAGTGAAAAGAGTACATTGAAACCAAAGGACATAAGTAAAATATTTGTAAAATTTAGACTCACTTGTAAAACTTTAAAATCGCTATTTGAGTCGAAGTGACAAAGAAAACGGAAATACCCTAGATGGTTCACGTGGTATTCGCTCTCAAGCCTTACTTAAGTCGCAAGTGTATCGACCTAGTTCTCGAGCGTAAATTTGGGCAGCATGCCCTTTGTAGTTACCTATTTTTCAGCCATTTATGGTTTCATTCTTTTCCTCAATCAATCCCAAAGTCACACACAAAACAATCTTATTTCAATAGCCGTTCAATAGGCTGAAATTCGTACAAGTACAAATTCAAGCCAGGAAAATGTCCAGAAATGAAGTTTAAATCAGAAAACAAAAGACAGATTTGACGTTATTTTGCGTAACGGACACAACTGAGGCTACACTTATCGGATTGGGATAGAATTTATACCGTTCCAAAGCTAAGACAAAGGTCTACAACTTTGATGAAGACTACCCAGTCCAGTTCGTAGTGTAGCTAGGTCAAAATTGCAATATACAAAACTAGAATCTCACAAACAGGTTAGCTAACCGTACTATGGTTAAACGACAATAATAACTCACGCTATCGAAGTCCGATTGAGGCGTTTTTGGGGGCGTTGGAAAGCTAAGACATAGCACTACAACTTCTGTGTTTTGTCCAAATGCCAATTTAGTATGGATCAGAGTGAACAGATGCGATCAGATTGGTGAAATGTCCAAACTGTCTATGAAGCTCTGCCTATGGCAGTCTCAGGAGTATTTTTGTCTTTACCTGAGCTACAGTGCTCAGATTGGGATGAAATTTTTCAGACATCTATAAAACATCATTATCTACAATTTTCATGTTTTAGGCTAACCCTAATTTGGCCTCTAGCATGGTAAACTAGAACCAGCCAGAACAGGGTATACCTTAACTTCAATTCTGGAAATTTGCTACAATCAAGGTATAAATCTCATTTTTAGCTTGAAACCATCACTAACACCTCTTATACCAACTGATATACATCATATACCCCCCATAAAACAAGTATGATAAGTGAATCATTCAAACCCTAACTCAAATTCATCACCCCAACCATCCAAAATCTCTTGATTTAAGCATCACAATCACAAATACAAGTTACTAAGCAACTGCAACATGATTATGAAACAAGAAAAGAGTGATCAGCCATATTACCTCAAAAACAAAGCTTGGAAGAGTTACACTCCACTTCTCCTTGAAATTTTTGGTTCCTTAAACTTCCCAAACTCCCAAACTAGTTTTTAATCGGTTTTGTTTTTCTTGTTTTCACTCAAATGGTGCAAATCAATATGAAGTGAAGTTGTTTTTTTTTCTCTCTCTCTCTCTCTTATTCACGGATAGGAGGAAGAAAATGAGGGCAATTTTGTGTTTTTGGATGATAAATATGAAGGAAAATTGGTTGGTCAACACTTAAGGGTTGGTTGCCACTTGTCGCAACCAAAATCCATCTCAAATTTTTTCTTTTCCTTGCATTTTTTGGTCAAAAATTTCGGCTAAGAGGGCTGAGGATGAGGGAGATATTTTTCAGCAATAGCAATGATATTTTATAGTGAGGAATTGGTAGTGAAGTGGTGTGGTCAATCGGTAGCGAGCGATACCCGTCGGTTCGAGCCGATTTCCCTTAAATCGCGTATACTAGGGTTTTAGCTTATAATTCATTAACTTATTATTCTCACTTCTAATCACACACTTAATATGATCTAAAATTCACTTTTAATCACCAAATTTGATCCACACTTCGTACCGGATAGCCGCACAACGGATTGGCGTAAAACCCTAATTCGCACTATCTTGAAAACAAAAGGGAAACCCTGAATTCTATGTTCATTTACACTTATTGTTGGGTGATTGAGTAGTAAGGCTACTATAAAGTAATATTTCTTTATAAAAAACTTAAATTAATTGACAAAAATTTATCGCTCTTAGCGCACTAGTAGGCCCCATATCCATAATACGCTTCAGACTGAATATGAACTAACTTAAACTAGGAAAATGATTTAAAAACTCTACTCACTTATAAAATGTCTGAAAAAATTAATATAATAAGGTTTAATGAAGAAAATGCATATGAGAAAATAAAATAAAATAATATAAAAATTAGAAAAATTTACGGGTCCTCACATTCTCTCTCCCTTAAAGAAATTTCGTCCTCGATATTTCCTTACCACTAGGATCTCCTCAAGTCTTAGTTAAACGGTGGATCGTACCTTCTATATCCTCAGACGAGTCAGGGACCTGATGTTGCTCTAGGGAATACACCCGAACCGGTACTTTTGATCCAGTCCCTTTCCCCTTTTGACTGTCCAGAGTTAGTGTCAGTTGGTTTCTGGATACCTTTTCCTTTTCGCAATCGAACTGGGCAGTCGACAATTCGATGATCGGCGCTTCCACAGCGCAGACATTTTCCCTCAAGAGTTCCGTCCATACTCTATGAGAGTAACACAATTCATATCTTAGACAGAGTTACTCATACTTAATGACATCCGAACAAATCACACGAAGTTCCATAGAATCACAAATCTAGCTCGCCCAAGTCCTTTCTAACCTAGGCTCTCATCTCTTTAGTAGCCGGGTACAAGAATCCCAAAAAAAATAATTCACAACTCGAGCCGGTCGATCCCAAGCGTAAATCATCCCTACTAAAGATTCGTACTCGACATACATATCTATCTTTCGCAAGTACCATAATAGGGGATTTACACTTATAACGGACACGATTCATAGTTTACGCCCGAAAAACAGCACTAATTCCTTTACAGTTATTCACACAATCGGGACCATAACACCACTTGGCCCAAGCTCACTCCGCGCAGAGACCACGCGAAATGGCTCTGATACCTCCTGTGACAGCCCCACCTCACCCTAAGGCGAACCAAAGGGGTCGGCGGACCGCCTGCCCAGCTCTCGCCAGGACTACGGAGTCGAATTTCACAACCTGTATAGTACGCGTGATAGGACCCAAAGAAAACAAACAAATAAAACCAACAAGCTCCAATATCACTTACCAAATCAAGTGGTGAAACAGGACATCGAAAAAACACTCACCAAAGCCATAGAAGCGTAACATCTCACTGAATACACTTCATAGACAAGATTAAATACTTATACATGTATTTACATCGGAGTCTTCAGCATTTTAACTTGAATTACAAGCCAAAGTGTTCATACTAGTCAAAATACAGTTAGGGTTTCGGTTACAAAGGAGCTTAACAAAATAACATATACATTAGCTCGACCCTTTTCTTCCAAAATCGTGGTTTCAAAGTTTGTCCCTTGCAAGGAAAACAAAGAAAACAGGAAGGGGGTGAGCTTACGCTCAATAAGGTACCAAAATAATAGCAGGTAAGAATCATGGAACTTCATATTCAAGGAAATGAACAAATACCATAGATAAAAAGGATGCGGGTGGCTCTCAGGAGCCAAATTTCCGTTGCAGAACTTGATCCCAACCCGTCGACTCTCCGTCAACGTATATAGAACCAACATATGTCCGTAGACCCCACTTTACACCAGATTCCATCAACCAAACATAACCCCTACTGGGCCCGAACACCTTAACAGAAACAGAAATGGTAATACTCGAGTGTACCAGAATCAAGGGTCTCAATACCCAAAGATTCCTAGAACAGACTACTGTGGTTCGTTATCAAATTGTCCTGGCCCTTGCCGACTTGACTCAAGTAACTAACCACAGGTATTGAGTTCAGAGGTCACAGACTTATATAGAGAACAGATACAGATGACAGATACAGAGAGCAGAGACAGACATATACAGTATGCAAGAAACAAGTAACGGATGAGAGAAAGGAAAGCGATAAAGTACACCCTCGTTTCATACAGAGTATACAGAAGTCACAGATAGCCAGATAGTAAAAAATTAGGGAAGTGGTACACTCACCAGTTCCAGTACGGATACTTCAAAAGTTTTTACCTAAAGTGGTTTTAATCGCCAAGAAACCCTAAAATAACCATGATAAAACAATTATAGTTGGCACATCCACAAATCCAGTAAATGGAATGCATCAATGAGGCTTGACTACAAGTCGTATGCCTTCCCAAGTTAAGTACTAGTACAAAAGAATAAAATATGACTTTTGAACAAAAAGATAACAGTTGGTCCTAGGGTTACGAACAACTCCCAAAACCCATCATTTTTACCACGATCAACTCAACTTGATGGAATCGCGTAGCCCTAAAATTTTGGGCAGCATGCCCTTTGTATTTACCTATTTTTCAGCTAATTATGGCTTCATTGTTTTCCTCAATCAATACCAAAGTCACACACAAAATAATCTTATTTCAATAGCCGTTCAATAGGCTGAAAGTCGTACAAGTACAAATTCAAGCCAGGAAAATGTCCAGAAATGAAGTTTAAGTCAGAAAACAAAAGATAGAATTGGTGTTGTTTTGCTTAACGGACACAACTGAGGCTATGCTTATCGGATTGGGATGAAATTTATACCGTTTTGAAGCTAAGGCAACGGCCTACAACTTTGATGAAGACCACTTAGTCCAGTTCGTAGTGTAGCTAGGTCAAAATTGCAATATAAAAAACTAGAATCTCACAAAAAGGTTTGCTAATCGCACTATGGTTAAACGACATTAACTTAGGCTACCGAAATCCGATTGAGGCGTTTTTAGGGGCGTTGCAAAGCTAAGACATAGTAATACAACTTCTATGTTTTGTACAAATTCTAATTCTATACGGATCAGGGTGAACAGATGCTATCAGATTGGTGAAATGTCCAAACTGTCCATGAAGCTCTACCTATGGCAGTCTCAGGGGTAGTTTTGTCTTTTCATGAGATACAGTTCTCAGATTGGGCTGAAAGTTTTCAGCCATCTATAAAATATCATTATCTACAACTTTCATGTTTTAGGCTAAGCCTACTTCAGCCTCTAACATGGTGAACTAGACCCGGCCAGAACAGGGTAAATCTTAACTTCAATTCTGGAAATTTGCCACAATCAAGGTATAAATCTCATTTTTAGCTTGAAACCATCACTACCACCTCTTATACCAACTGATATACATCATATACCACCCATACAACAAGTATGATAAGTGAATCATTCAAACCCTAACTCAAATTCATCACCCCAACCAACCAAAATCTCTTGATTTAAGCATCAGAATCACAAATACAAGTTACTAAGCAACTGCAACATGATTAAGGAACAAGAAAAGAGTGATCAGCCATATTACCTCAAAAACAAAGCTTGGTAGAGTTACCCTCCACTTCTCCTTGAAACTTTTGGTTCCTTAAACTTCCCAAACTCCCAAACTAGTGTTTAATCGGTTAAGTTTTTCCTGTTTTCACTCAAAAGGTGCAAATCAAGATGAAGTGAAGTTGTTTTTCTCTTGCTCTCTCTCTCTCTCTCTCTCTATTCACGGCTAGGAGGAAGAAAATGAGGGCAATTTGTGTGTTTTTTGATGATAAATATGAAGGAAAATTGGTTGGTCAACACTTAAGGGATGGTTGCCATTTGTCGCAACCAAAATCCATCTCAAATTTTTTTTCTTTTCCTTGCATTTTTTGGTCAAATATTTCGGCTAAGAGGGCTATGGATGAGGGAGATATTTTGCACCAATAGCAATGATATTTTATGGTGAGAAAGTGGTAGTCAAATGGTGTGGTCAATCGGTAGTGAGCGATACCCGTCGGTTCGAGCCGATTTTCCTTAAATCGCGTATACTAGGGTTTTAGCTTATAATTCATTAACTTATTATTATCACTTCTAATCACACACTTAATATGATCTAAAATTCACTTTTAATTATCAAATTTGATCCACACTTCGTACCGGATAGCCACACTATGGATAGGCGTAAAACCCTAATTCGCACTATCTTGAAAACAAAAGGGAAAACCCTGAATTCTATGCTCATTTACACTTATTGTGGGGTGATTGAGATAGTAAGGCTATTATAAAGTAATAGTTCTTTATACAAAACTTAAATTAATTGAAAAAACTTTATTGCACTTAGCGCACTAACGGGCCCCACATCCATAATACGCTTCAGACTGAATATGAACTAATTTAAACTAGAAAAATGATTTTAAAACCTCTACTCACTTATAAAATGTCTGGAAAAATCAATATAATAAGGTTTAATGATGAAAATGCATGCGAGAAAATAAAATAATATAATATAAAAATAAGGAAAATTTACGGGTCCTCACACTCTCTCCCCTTAAAGAAATTTCGTTCTCGAAATTTCCTTACCACTAGGATCTCCAAAAGTCTTAGTTAAACGATGGATCGTACCTTCTACATCCTCAAACGAGTCAGGGACCTGATGTTGCTCTAGCGAATACACTCGAGCTAGTACTTTCGATCTAGCCACTTCCCCTTTTGACTGTCCAGGGTTAGTCTCAGTTGGTTGCTGGATCCCTTTTCCTTTTCGCAATCGAACAGGACAATCGACAATCCGATGATCGGCACTTCCACAACGCAGACATTTTCCCTCTAGGGTTCGATCCATACTCTATGAGAATAACACAATTCATATCTTAGACAGAGTTACTCATACTTAATGACATCCGAACAAATCACACGAAATTCCATAGAATCACATTTCTAGCTCGCCCTAGTCCTTTCTAACCTAGGCTCTCATCTCTTTCGTAGCCGGGTACAAGAATCCCAAAGAAGATAATTCACAACTCGAGCCGGCCGGTCCCAAGCGTATATCATCCCTACAAAAGGTTCCTACCCGACATACATATCTATCTTTCGCAAGTACCACAATAATGGATTTAAACTTATAACGGACACGATTCATAGCTTACACCCAAAAAACAACACTAATTCCTTTACACTTATTCACACAATCGGGACCATAACACCACTTGGCCCAAGCTCACTCCACGCAGAGACCACGCGAAATGGCTCTGATACCACCTGCGACAGCCCCACCTCAGCCTAAGGTGAACCAAAGGGCTTGGCGGACCTCCTGCCCAACTCACGCCAGGACTACGGAGTCGAATTTCACAACCCGTATTGTACGCGTGATAGGACCAAAAGAAAATGAACAAATAAAACCACCAAGCTCTAATATCACTTACGAAATCAAGTGGTGAAACGGGACATCGATAAAACTCTCATCAAAGCCACAGAAGCGTAACATCTCACTGAATACACTTCATAGACAAGATTAAATACTTATTCATGTATTTACATCGGTGTCTTCAGTATTTTAACTTGAATTACAAGCCAAAGTGTTCATACTAGTCAAAATACAGTTAGGGTTTCGATTACAAAGGAGCTTAAAAAAATAACATATATATTAGCTCGACCCCTTTCTTCCAAAACCGTGGTTTCAAAGTTTGTCCCCTGTAAAGAAAACAAACGATAACGGGAAGGGGGTGAGCTTACGCTCAATAAGTTACCAAAATAATAGCAGGTAAGAATCATAGAACTTCATATTCAAGTAGTCACAAATCAAATAAGGAAATGAACAAACACCATAGATAGAAAGGATACGGGTGGCTCTCAGGAGCCAAATTTCCGTTGCAGAACTTGATCCCAACCCGTTGACTCTCCGTCAACGTATATAGAACCAACATGTCCGTAGACCCCACTTTACACCAGATTCCGTCCACCAAACATACCCCCTACCAGGCCCGAACACCTCAACAGAAACAAAAATGGTAATACTCGAGTATACCGGAATCAATGGTTTCAATACCCAAAGATTCGTAGAACAAACTACTGTGGTTCGTTATATAATCGACCTTGACCTTGCCGGCTCGACTCGAGTAACTAGCCACAGGTATTGAGTTCAGAGATCACAGACTTATACAGAGAACATATACAGATGACAGATACAGAGAGCAGATACAGACATATACAGTATGCAAGAAACAAGTAACAGATGAGAGAAACGAGAGCGATAAAGTACACCCTCGTTTCATACAGAGTGTACATAAGTCACAGATAGCTAGATAGTAACAAATTAGGGAAGTGGTACACTGACCAGTTCCAGTACAGATATTTCAAAAGTTTTTACCCAAAATGGTTTTAATCGCCAAGAAACCCTAAAATAACCAAGATAAAACAATTATAGTTCGCACATCCACAAACCCAGTAAATGGAATGCATCAATGAGGCTCGACTACAAGTCATATGCCTTCCCAAGTTAAGTACTAGTACAAAAGAATAAAATATGGCTTTTGAGCAAAAAGATAACAGTTGGTTCTAGGGTTACAAACAACTCCCAAAACCCATCATTTTTACCAAGATCAACTCAACTTGAAGGAATCGCGCAGCCCTAAAATTTTGGGCAGCATGCCCTTTGTATTTACCTATTTTCCAGCTAATTATGGCTTCATTGTTTTCCTTAATCAATTCCAAAGTCACACACAAAACAATCTTATTTCAATAACCGTTCAATAGGCTCAAAGTCGTACAAGTACAAATTCAAGCCTGGAAAATGTCCAGAAATGAAGTTTAAGTCAGGAAACAAAAGACAAATTTGACGTTGTTTTCCGTAACGGACCTAACTGAGGCTACGCTTATCGGATTGGGATGAAATTTTTACAGTTCCGAAACTAAGACAAAGGCCTACAACTTTGATGAAGACCACTCAGTCCAGTTCGTAGTGTAGCTAGGTCAAAATTGCAATATACAAAACCAGAATCTCACAAACAGGTTAGCTAACTGCACTATGGTTAAACGACAATAACTCAGGCTACCGAAGTCCGATTGAGTCATATTTGGAGGCGTTGGAAAGCTAAGACATAGTACTACAACTTCTGTGTTTTGTCTAAATGCCAATTTAGTACGGATCAGGGTGAACAGATGCGATCAGTTTGGTGAAATGTGCAAACTGTCCATGAAGCTCTACCTATGGCAGTCTCAGGGGTATTTTTGTCTTTATATGAACTACAGTTCTAAGATTGGGCTGAAATTTATTAAACTTCTATAAAACATCATTCTCTACAACTTTCATGTTTTAGGCTAAGCCTAACTCGGCCTCTAACATGGTGAACTAGACCCGGCCAGAACAGGGTATACCTTAACTTCAATTCTAGAAATTTGCAACAATCAAGGTATAAATCTCATTTTTAGCTTGAAACCCTCACTACCACCTCTTATACCAACTGATATACATCATATACCACCCATAAAATAAGTATGATAAGTGAATCATTCAAACCCTAACTCAAATTCATCACCCCAACCATCCAAAATCTCTTTATTTAAGCATCAGAATCACAAATACAAGTTACTAAGCAACTGCAACATGATTAAGGAACAAGAAAAGAGTGATCAGCCATATTACCTCAAAAACAAAGTTTGGTAGAGTTACCCTCCACTTCTCCTTGAAATATTTGGTTCCTTAAGCTTCCCAAACTCCCAAACTAGTGTTTAATCGGTTTAGTTTTTCTTGTTTTCACTCAAATGGTGCAAATGAAGATGAAGTGAAGTTGTTTTTCTCTTGCTCTCTCTCTCTCTCTCTCTCTCTCTTACTCTTTATTAGTTTTGCTCTCTCTTGCTCTCTCTCTCTCTCTCAAATCAAGTGTTATTGTTTCTATTATGAACTTTTACGCTTGCTTATTTGGTAATTTCATGTTTTATGTAATGACCAACTTGTTACTTAGGTCTGCATAGAGCTTTGGAACCTCACTAAGTTTTGACTCACTCTGTTAGTTTTTTGTTTTTCTTACAGGGGATACAAGCATAGGCGTGATGCTAGAAAGGCTAGTTTTGTCTAGGCTTTTAACATTTATAATTCTACTAGCGCTAGTACTCAATTAGGGTTCGAAGTGCAATTAGAACTTAAATCTCTTGTTATATTTAGATATGTATGAATGGTTGAGATAGAAATGACTATAAATGTACTTTCTAAGCTTGGAAACTGTAGTTTCCTTTACTTTTGAATTTGCAACTTATTTTCTTAAAGTGAGTGAGTCCTGGCGAGAGTTAGGCAGGCAGTCCGCTAAACCCTGAGGTACGCCCTAGGGGGAGGTGGGATCGTCACAGGTGGTATCAGATCCTAGGTTTGAATTGGTTTGGGCAGATTGAGTGACTTGTACTTGATATGGCTTACGTACGAACGTCTAAGTGTGAAACCCTAGAGAGTAGGTGGTTAACTTGGCTTTGCTTGTTTAAATTGCTTATTCCCTTGATACTACATATAATGTAGGCAATGGAAGGAAATGGCGAGAACGGGAATGCCGACCAACCTTGTCGAGTGCTTAGCCATCAGGATCATCCAAGAGGGCTGATACTTCAATGGACCTCGAAACGTAGGGTTAGGCACTGTGATTGCTAGCGGACCTACTCATATCCCGATAGGGTGGTCCTTGCCATAGAGGACGAGAGGGAAATGTTGGCCAGTGCAAATCGTAGGGTCCAAACTGAGATCGAGCGCCTGAGGGCAATGTTGGGCTAGCAAGGGGCTAGGATCGCAGAGCTTGAGGCTCCTATTCTTGAGGAGCAGGAGCGAACCAATGCCTTCCGAGAGCAAGCCCAAGAGGTTAATGTTGCCTTGTTCGAGTGGTGAGGGAAGTAAGGGATCGAACCAATAACATTTTAACCGACTGTAGGGCACTTGTGGAGGAAGTAGTACAGGTGAACTTGGCCGAAGAAGGTCAAAGGAACGTAGCTCCTAGTGACTCAAGAGCCAGCCACACCTGAACAGGTGGTGGAGTCGGCTGGAGCAGTGACAAACCAAGTTAGGGATCTAGGGTTTTGAGGTTTCCATGAGATAGTTAGGGACATAGTTGGGATGACACGTCATCTTTTGTTTTTGATATTGATGTGCTAAGACTGATGTACATGGCACCTGTTTTGTTTTATGTCCTTTGGTTGTTATAAGTTCTTGACTTTATTAGGTTGATATGTACAGTACTTCATGACTTGATATATGTATATAAAGAAAGTATGTTATCTTAAATGTGCTCTGTTATTTTCATTTTTGATTTGAAAATTTTTTTATCGAGCTTTATAGCTACTTTATTTTGCTTATACCTATATAGTCTATTTTTTTCAAAAGAGGCATGAAGGGTAGGCGAAGTCAGGGACGTGGGACTAGTCGAGGACGCGGTTCTAATCGTGGAGTGGGGCTAGACGAGTACAAGAACAAGTACAAGAACCGAGAGAAGAGAGAGATGCGACGGCCAAGCAACAACCTGAACCTAGGGTTGAAGGAGGGGATCAAGTAGCAAAGGCCATCCAGCAAATGACTAATATTTTAACTCGATTGGTAGAGCAGTAGGGTCAAACCCCTGTCAATCAGCCTAAGGACCCTGAAATAGGAGAAGATAGGGCTCTAGAGCGGTTTTAAAAGTTTTCTCCTCCCAAGTTTCTTGGAGGGTCAGACTCGGAAGTCGCGGAGAGATGGCTGGAAACAATGATCAATATTTTCGCCGCCTTCAATTATACGGAGGAAAGGCAAGTGAATTTTGCTGTATTTCAATTTCAGGGACCGACCAACCAGAGCCTGGTGGAATATAATTAGGGCTAAGTGGGAGAGAGAAAGAATAGTATGGACTTGGTTGAACTTTGTGCAAGAGTTTAATGAGAATTATCTTCTATTAATAGTTTAGGAGGAAAGGGAGGGCGATTTCATTAGACTTCGTCAAGAAGGCTTAAGTGTATCTGAGTACGAGACTCAGTTCACCAAGTTATCGAAATTTGCTCCTAAATTGATAGTTACAGAGCAAAGGAATGTGAGGCAATTTGTGCAAGGATTGAACGTGGAGATACAAGAGGCTTTAGCGGTGGCACAAATTAATACTTTCACGGAGGTTTTTAAGAAAACCCAGAGGATAGAAATTGCAAGGGCGCAAGTGAAGACTTTTCATGCAAAAAAGAAAGGTGCGTCTAGTGGAGACCAAGGACAAGAACAAGGTGATCTAGGTATGCCACCCTCTAAGGTGGATCGAGGAGCTGGTGGTGTGAGAATTTCGAGGACATCCAAGGGAGTTACTACAAAAGGAGTCCCAGGCAGAGGAGGACAACTGAGAGGTGTCTCACAAGGAGATCAAACCTCAATCCCTCTCTTATCTTGTGGATATTGTAGAAAGACCAATCATACTGAGGATAATTGTTGGTGAAAGAAACGAAAATGTTTATAGTGTGGTTGTGCTGAGCACCAGATTGCAACCTGTCCCCTCTTCGGTGAAACTCAGCAGTTAGATAGGTCAAACCCTAAACAACCGAATGTACAAGGGAATAGATCCAGAATGCCTGCCAGAGTATATACCATAAACCACTAACAAGTGCCTAATCCGTCTAAAGTGGTAGACGGTACGATTCATGTTTTCGATTGTCTGGCTAAAACTTTAGCTAATGATGAGACGTGGGAACTAGAGACAGACATGTAAAAAAAATATCTTGAGCTATTTACGAATAAATGTATGAATTTCAGGTCAAAATTCTTTTAAGGAGGAGAGAGTGTGACAGCTTGAAAATTTGCTCATATTTTTCTTATAATTTCCTCTTATTTTGAATAAGTTAATTTACAATTTCTTTACTACTAATTTCCCCTCTCAATAGTGGTAATAAATCATAGAATCGAAAGTTTTACTTTTACTTTTATAGTTCGGGTAAACTAGGGTTTTGCACATTTTGGTAGTGTGATCACTTGGTGAGGTGTGTGTACCAAATTTGGTGGATAAGAGTGAGTATTAGGTAAGAGGGAATGTATGATTAGAAGTGCTAATAATAAGTTAGTGAATCATAAGTTAAAACACAAGTACGAGAGAGTTAAGGAAAATAGGTTTGAGCCGACGTGCACTGTTTGTTACCGATTGAGTACACCAGTTGACCACCACTTTCTTACCCTAATCTCCTTGCTTTTATTTCAGCTAATCACCCCTAGATTATTCCCTAAACTAGCCAAAAATATTAACCAAAGAAAGGGAGAAAAGAAAAAAAAATAAGAAGGAATCTTGTTGTGCCAAGTGTTGGCAATCAAAGGAATGGTTGACCAAGACAATTCTTTCTTTCTTATCTTTCCTTTTGGCTACATTTCTCTCATTTTTTTTCATGGTGGCCGAAATTTGGGAGAGAAAAACAAGAGAGAAGAACTTCCAACTATATCTTGATTTAGCCTTGCTTGAGTTGAATCACAAAAATCTAAACCGATTAAACTTGCATCTTGGTGCTTAGGAAGCTTGGAATGGTGAAATTTTTGGGAGAAATTTCTTGATTCCTCACTTTTCAAGAAGTATTGGAAGGTATAAGCTTATCAACTTTCTTTCTCTTTCTTATTCTTGCTAAATTTGGTGTAGATGACTTGAATCTTAGAATATTATGGATGATTTTCTAGTTTTGGGTTGTTTAGTGAAAATTTCAGCTAGAGTTTTATATTTTTCAGCTTTGATTATGTTGTTTAACTAGAAAATGTTGGTATTGAGCTTGGATATGGAATTTTTGAGGTGATTAATGGCATGATGGTGACTTTTTAACATGAAAAGATGAATTTCCAGCTTTGTTGAGAAAATTCCAATTTTGGTAGTGGTTGGATATTTGCTAGAAATGAGTTATATTTATTGGTGGTGCTTGAATTGGGTTGATTTGAGGAAAAAATGAAGCCTTAAATGGCTAGAAAATTAGACAAATACAAAGGGTATGCTGCCCAAATTTTCATTCGAGGGACAAGTGAGTGAACTTGGAACTTGAGCGGTGATTCGAGGATGAATTGGACTTCGGTTGTCTAAGGTATTCAAGTTTCTTTTAGTAGAGGTATATAAGCTGAACTTTTGCCAAAACTCGTACCCTTTAAATGGCGAAAATAGCGACCGCTATAAATACGTTTTCCTCATCTTTTAGACTAAGTTGCGAATTTAAACGTTTTAATTGCTTCTTTATCGAAACCAAATGAGCAAGTATGAATTTTCTAGGGTTTGATAAGTAAAATAAGTACTATTTAAATGAGTTTTATTTACTTTATTTTCTTTACAAAGAAACTCCTATATTTTGAACCCTAATTGATTGCAAACTGTTAAACAGAATTTTATCACAGATTTGGACTCCAGCCACGGAGTTGAACTTGAATGTGGTTTTGAAAAGCAATAACTCATTGGTAAGTTTTTTCCAATGCATGATTGAATTTGATTCTTGAATGAAATGATTTGTTAATGCGATTGAATAATACTTGACTTGTTTGGATGAGGCGAGGGGTGTACTTTATTGCACTCGTCCTTCCCTTCTTAAATGATCTCGTACTTGCTTGAGTTTGATTGACCTATACTTGTATTGGTGCTTGTGCTTGACTTGTAAGTGCTAAGCGGTAGCATGTACCATATTCAATATGAGTGGAAAGTGCCTCTCATCCTGTCTCACTACTTTTATTCTCACCCTATTGGTTAGTCAATCGAATCGAGCCAGTAAGGGCTTAGTCGAGGGGACTGGCGAATCATAAGTACTGTTTATTGTATAATCCTTTGGATATGGTCCACTGGATTCGGTATGCTTGAGTATTATCAACACTCTTACTTTGGAGTTCGGGCCCGGTAAGGGGGTTGATTGGTGGATGGAAATTGGTGTAAAGTGGAGATCTACGGTCATGGTTTTGCTTCTTTCAACGTTGATGGAGTGTCAACGGGTTCAGATCAAGTAATGCAATGGGAATTTGGCTTTTGAGAGCCATCTGTATCCTTATACTTGGAAATGATTCTTACTTGTAGTGTTATTGTTTCTTTTATGAACTTTTACGCTTGCTCATTTGGAAATTTCAAGTTTCACATAATGACCAACTTGCTACTTGGGTCTGCATGGAGTTTTGGAACCTCACTGAGTTTTGGCTCACTCTGTTCGTTTTTTGTTTTCCTTACAAGGGATACGAGCATAGGCGTGAAGCTGAAAAGACTAGTTTTGTCTAGACTTTTAATTTTTGTAATTCTACTAGCGCTAGTGCTCGGTTAGGGTTCGAAGTGCAATTAGAACTTGAATCTCTTGTTATATTCGGATATGTATGAAAGGTTGAGATAGAAATTACTGTAAATGTACTTTCTAAGCCGGGGAACTGTAGTTTCCTTTACTTTTAAAGTTACAACTTATTTTCTTGAATTGAGTGAGTGAGTCCTGACTAGAGTTGGGCAGGCGGTCCGCTAAACCCTGGGGTACGCGCTAGGGGGAGATGGGGTCGTCACAGTTTCCCTGATCCGTATCCTCTGTCCTTCAAATACCCCTCTATTCCTTGCCTTCCATAACTCGCAGCAAATCACCAATGGGAGAATCGTATACAAAAACTTCAAAAATATGTTATTCCCTCTCCTCAACCACCAAAGCCACACCATATGATGCACCGTATGCACCCCTTCCATTTCTCCAACATGAATCTCAAAGTGCCGCGAAACTAAGCGTGCCCCTTCCCCAGAGCAAAAAACATGATCCAGGCCCTCCTCTCAAGGATCCTGGCACCAACATCTAGAAGGGCCACGCACCTCAAATCTTCCTAATTTATCCATACTAGGGAGCCTGCCCTGCAGCAATCGCAGCATAAAGAAAGAGACTTTAATCAGAAGGCCTTGTTGCCAGACGGAGGCAGCAAACCAAGATTTGTTATCAACCTGGCAAATGAGGGAATATGCCGATGACATGGAAAAGCTACCAAAGTTTGTCAAAGCCCACACCATTCAATCAGCACCCCGAGAGGATATGGGAGCAACATCCTGTACACGCCCAACCAGCCCTACATCCAAATGTTGATTAAGCATAGCTACATTCTAGGCCCCCCGATCTACAAAATCAGCTACCAAATGGTCGTGGAAAATCTTCACCTGTTTACATAACGCTCCTGACCCCATCCAGTTGTCATGCCAAAAATTCATCAATCCCTACTGTACGACCCAGCTGATGTTGTCCTCCCCCACTTGCTGTGCTACTACCATCCTTCTCCATGTGTGGGAACTCCGCTGATTCGCCTCAGCTGGACATGGATGCGACCCTGAACAATATGTCCTTGACATGAACTCTGCCCAAAGTGACTGTTGCTGCCGAAATTTCCACCAAAGCTTAACTGAGAACCAGTCGTAAACCCCCTTTAGGCCCCGCAAACCAATACCTCCCTCTTCTCGCGGTCGACACAAATCCACTCCGCAATTGGTTGAATCCAACTTTGTACCACAATGAATATAGAAATGACTATGTGTAATGTTTGAAGTCAATTTTTTAACTTAATGATTCCTAGGATAGTGAAAGAAGATGGACATCTACCTATATATGAGCTATACATAGGAAAACTATGCAACTAACAAGACAACAATTATGCTATACGTAACTTAACTGTGTCTTAGTTTTCAAGAAGCAATTTGTGTATTTCCTAATCAATACATTGTGTTATTCTTGATTTTGATGATCACAAAAGCACTTTGAAATGTTTATCTAATTCTCTCCAAACATAAAAGTTTTGCCTTTTAGAGAATCAGGTATAAAGGAATCAAGGATAGAAAATCAACCAAAAGAAGAAGCAAAAACAGGGTACTCATACCGGACGTCCAAAAGGAATCTGTCGGACGTCCGAAAGGATGAAGAACATCAAGAAGGAAACTCTGTCAGACGCTTGTAAGGAAGCATCGGACGTCCAAAAGGATCGGACGTAGGTTTCGGACGCACATCGATCTCATCGGACGTCCTAAAAATTTCACAAAGTGTTGATGACTCTCTGTCGACGATCGGACGCTGATGCTGTCGTACGATAATATCCCATAGGACGTCCGAACGACAACTTGGCTGATTTTCGGACGATGATTAATCTATCGAACGTCCGACGGGCCCAACGGCTAGCTGACTCTTCATCTGCCTACTATCTGTTGGAAGCATTATTGAAGCCAATTTTTGGTCCCCTTTAAATACAAACGTTTCTGAACCACTGAGTGACTTTTGCACACTTTGTTTACAAGATCTCAAGAGATATTTTAGTTAGAAAATAGTCTCCCAAGCAAGATTTGTTCTCCAAGTGGTGTGAATTTCTTGTAAGCACTTCTCTTGTGTTTGAAATTTTCAATAGTGTGGCTTTGTTGAGGGTTATCTGAGTGATAGTAAAACTTCCTAGCTTAACTAAGTGAGGCTTGGGGCAAGGAGGAAGTGATCCCTCCATTGTACATTGAGTTGATTTTGTTTTTCAAAGAAAATGTGCTCATCTTTGTGATTGGTTTTCAAGTTTGAGGAAAGCTTGGTAGACAATCGGTTTAATACTCTATCTTATTCTTTTTGTTTAATAAAATTCTCATTGCTTATATACTCTCTTATTTCTGATCAACATTGTTCTCTTTTTTAAATTTGGTTGGTTGATCACTACTAGAAAAGAAGGTAAATTTTTATTAAAGAAAAAAGTGCATAAACTCGATTAAGGTTTTTTAATCAACCTAATTCACCCTCCCTCTTAGGTTGTATTTGGGTCTTACAATTGGTATCAGAGCTTGGTCTCCTAGAGATTAAGCTCAATCGGCGTGGAGTAAAGATGACAACCAATCATGCCATGTTTGTTGAGGGGCAATCTGTCATTAGGCCTCCCATGTTTACTGGTTCCAATTATGTTAGTTGGAAAGAAAGAATGTTTATCTTTTTACAATCCATTGATATTGAGTTATGGTTTATTGTAAATGAAGGACCGCATGATGCTAACATTCTTGATGCAGATACAGGTTTGTTTCAGCCAAAAACAGGAGCTGAGATGAATGCTCAAAATAGAACCAATCTCACATTAAATGCCAAAGCCATGAATGTTCTTTATAGTGCCTTAGACTTAAATGAATCAATTAGAGTAAAAAGATGTAAATCTGCCAAGGAAATGTGGGATAAACTAAGAGAAATTCACGAGGGTAGTGACAACGTGAGAGAATAGAAAAAGTCTATCTTGGTCACTAAGTATGAATCACTTAGAATAGAACCTCTTGAGGATATTGACAAAATGTACTGCAGGTTCAATGACTTGATCAAAGATCTCGAGGTGTTGGGCAAAGAGTACACCTTGGGTGAGAAAAACAGGAAAATTCTCAATGCATTGGACAAAGAATGGGAAAGTAAAGTGACTGCAATAGAGGAGGCTAAGGATTTGAATTCTGTACCTATTGAATCTCTCATTAACTCACTAATCTCCTATGAGTTGAAGTTGAAGACTAAAGTGCAGGAGGAAGAGGACACGAGAGCAAAGAGAAACATAGCTCTAAAGACAGCTCAAGGTGAAGATGATCCAGTTCAGTTGGATGATGATGACTCGGATGGTGATGACAATGATCTTGCTCTCATCACAAAAAGTTTCAAGAGAATCTTGAATAAAAGAAAGTTTAGAAGGGGAGGACCTAGCATTCAATTCCAAAATCAGCCTTCAAACGCAAGGTACAAAGAAAAACAAGAATTCAACAAGAAACAGTTGGACAAATGCTACGAATGTAGACAACCTGGACACTACGCAAATGAATGCTCCCTAAAGAAAAAGAAAGATGGAAAAGCTGATCGAAAGCCAAGGTTCAACAACTTCCAGATTACATGAAATGAATGTAACTTTGAAGGCGAAGTTGAAGAAGAAGAAGAATCAGTTCAAATGGCTTTCATGGCTATCGGGGATAATGAGGTAACTTCCATTCACTCTCAATCTGAAAGTGAAGATGCAAATGATGATGATCTTGAATCCTTTGTTGAAAAATTGCATAATGCCTTGAAGGAATCTTATGATAAAAACAAGCAGCTAAAACAGAAAATTATTTTTCTCATTCAAGAAAATGCAAGACTTTTTCACCAAAATAAACAACTAAAGGCTGACAATGAATGCTTTGTAAGAGCCGGTTGTGATGTTCAAAATGAATTTGATAAAAAGACAAATGTTTGTGAAATGCTAAAGAAAAGATATTATGATTTGAATAAAAGGATGGACTATTTGGATGAGATTTTAAAAGTTAGAAAGCAAGATTATCTCAAAAAGAACATGTCATCCACCTTTCTTACTACTCATGGAAGAACATTTGCTCACAACAAAAATGCACATGGTTTCACAACATATAAAAGGAGTGGATTGAGATTTATCAAACCATTACATGCTAAAAACTCTTCCATTTTGTGTAGTTTTTGTTGTCAAAGAGTGCATTTGAAAGGAGATTATTATGTTAAAAGAAATATGAACAAAGGAGAGAAATGCATGTGGATAGTTAGGCACAATGCTAACTATTGAGGACCCAAAAGTTAAAGGGTACCAAACACTCTCTCTTTTCAAGGAAAAGGCTCAAACAAATCAAAATGGTTCATTGACAGTGGCTGTTTAAGGCATATGACCTGTGATCCTTCGTTGTTCATAAAGTTAAAATCAAAATCAAGTGGAAAGGTGACATTTGGTGATGACGTGAAAGCTAAGACTATTGGAATAGGTGATGTTGGTAAGGATGGTGAAACTTTTGTTCATAATGTACTCTTAGTTGATAACTTAGGTTATAACTTGTTTAGTGTTAGTCAATTATATGATAAAGACTTGTATGTGTTGTTCAAAAAACATGAATGCATTGTACTTGACTCTACATATAATGTTGTGTTCAAAGGTAAGAGGTTTAACGATATTTATATTGTTGTTCTTGATAAACTTGATTCGTCTAGCTTCAAATGTCTTAAAGTTTCAAATGAAGATCCTTGGTTGTGGCATAGGAGATTTTGTCATTTTAACATGGATTTACTAAAGAAAATTTCGAAAAAGGAGTTGGTTAGAGGCTTGCCAAAAATCAGTTTTGAAAAGGACAAAATTTGTGATGCATGTCAATTTGGGAAGCAAACAAAAATTTCCTTTAAACCAAAGAAGTGTGTATCAACTTCTAAACCTTTGGAACTCTTGCATCTTGATTTATTTGGTCCCACTCAAATCACTAGCTTGGGAGGTAAGAAATATTGTTTTGTAATTGTTGATGATTATTCTAGATATACTTGGGTGATATTCCTTGCTCATAAAGATGATGCCTTCAAGAATTTTACTTCATTGTTTGCTAAAGTACAAAATCTGCTTGGTTTAAAAATTGTTAGGATTAGAAGTGATAATGGAGCAGAATTCAAGTTTTGTGATTTTTCAGAATTTTGTGATCATAATGGCATAACACATGAGTTTTCTATTGCAAGGATTCCACAGCAAAATGGTGTTGTAGAAAGGAAAAACAGGACACTCCAAGAGGCTGCTAGAACTATGTTGAATGAATGTAGTTTGCCAAAATATCTTTGGACTGAAACGGTAAACACCGCATGTTATGTGATGAATAGAATTCTCTTGAGACCTATTTTGAATAAAACATCTTATGAACTGATTTTTGATAAGAAACCTACGGTTGGATATTTCAAAGTTTTTGGTTGTAAATGTTTTATTTTAAATTTAAAGGAACATCTTGGTAAATTTGATAAAAAATCTGATGAAGGAATATTTTTGGGGTATTGTGAGAACAAAAGAGGATATAGAGTCTTTAATAGAAGAACTCTTGTGATAGAAGAAGCTATTCACATAACATTTGATGAAACTAATGATGATAATTCCAAAAGTTTGGGTGAGGATGATGATATAGGTGTTCGTGAAGTAATGGAAAAGCTAACAATTGGAGATGAAGGAAACTCTAAACCAGCAGCAAAGGAAATGGAGGATGGAGCTCATGATGATCAAAAAAAGGAAGATGAAGACAAGAATGATGATTCATTCAAAGACCTTCCCAATGCTTGGAAATTTAGCCAAAATCATCTAAGAGATCTTATAATTGGTGATCCATCCGAGAAGGTAAAGACTCGTTTCTCATCTAAGAAATTGATAGATAATTTTGCTCTAGTCTCTCTTTTTGAACCCAAAAATATCAATGATACTTTAAAGAATGAAAACTGAATTTTGGCAATGCAAGAGGAACTTAATCAATTTGAGAGAAATAAGGTTTGGACATTTGTTGATAGACCTCAAAATCAACCTATCATTGGCACGAAGTGGATATTTAGAAATAAGTAGGATGATAAAGGTGTAGTCGTAAGAAATAAAGCCAGATTAGTTGCTAAAAGATATGCACAAGAAGAAGGAATTGATTTTGATGAAACATTTGCTCCCGTAGCTAGATTAGAATCAATTAGAATGCTTCTTGTTTTTGCTTGTTTCAAAGGTTTCATATTGTTTCAAATGGATGTTAAAAGTGCCTTCTTAAATGGTTTTATTGATCAAGAAGTATATGTGGATCAACCCCCCGATTTTGAAAATACAAAATTTCCAAATCATGTGTTTAAACTATCAAAAGCATTATATGGTTTAAAATAGACTCCAAGAGCTTGGTATGAAAGATTGAGTGGTTTCTTAATTGAAAATGGTTTCAAAAGAGGTATTGTGGACACCACTCTTTTTACTAAGCATGTGTTAAATGATTTTCTTATTGTGCAAATATATGTTGATGATATTATTTTTGGTGCTACTAATGAGTATCTATGCAAGGATTTTTCCACCATTATGCAAAGTGAATTTGAAATGAGTATGATGGGAGAATTAAATTTCTTCCTTGGACTTCAAATACATCAAGCCCTAGAGGGAATTTTTATAAATCAAGCAAAATACACCAAGGAGTTGCTGAAAAGATTTGGTATGGAGGACTCAAAGCAAGTTGGAACTCCAATGTGCACTTCTATAAAACTTGACAAAGATGAAGAAGGTAAACATGTGGATGAAAAGCACTATAGATGTATGATTGGAAGCCTACTCTATTTAACCGCAAGTAGACCTGATATTATGTTTGCTGTTTGCTTGTGTGCTAGATTTCAATCTTGTCCAAAAGAATCACATTTGAACGCGGTTAAAAGGATTTTTAGGTATTTGAAAGGTACACTAGACTATGGTCTTTGGTATGTTAGATCTTGTGAATTTGCTCTATATGGATATTCGGATGCGGATTTTGGTAGTTGTCGTGTGGACAGAAAAAGTACTAGTGGAACTTGTCACTTTCTTGGCAATTGCTTAGTTTCTTGGTTTAGCAAAAAACAAAAATGCAATCTCTTTGTCTACAACCGAAGCGGAATATATTGCCGCTAGTGCATGTTGTGCTCAACTTTTATGGATGAAGCATATTTTGAATGATTTTGGATTGTTATATGACTGCATGCCTATATTCTGTGATAATACTAGTGCTATCAATTTGACCAAAAATCCAATTCAGCATTCTAGGACAAAACATATAGATATAAAGCATCACTTTATTCGCAATCTTGTTCAAAAAGGTGAAGTTTGTGTGAATTATGTTTGCTCTAAAGATCAAATTGCTGATATTTATACAAAAGCTTTGCCATTGGATCAATTCATTCATCTAAGATCAAAATTAGGGATAATCGAAAAATCATCTTAAAAATTTTTCTCTGTTCAAAGCTTTCGAACGTCCTAAAGCAGATGAACGGACGTCCGATAATGTTCTTCAGCTATTTTCCCAGAATGCACCTGTTCGGACGAAACTGTCGGACGCACGACTTCGTTCGGCCGTCCGACAGTGCAACGGTACTCTTTTTAAAGTAACTTCCCCCCTCATTTGCTTCAGACTCCTCTTCCTCTCTTCCCTCTCGGACGAAAAACTCTATCTCCTTGTGCTCTCAATTCATGCTATTCTGAAGCACTCATTCCAAAATTGACTCAACCAAAATCTTTTCCTGATCATTACGAGTTGATTCTCCTGATTTTTTCACCAAACCTCATCACATTTCGAGAGTTCCCAAATTTCCCTTAAAACCCTACTTTCTCATAACCGCTCCGCTAAATCATCTTCAAGGCTTCTTTAACCCAAAATTCTTGTGTGATTCACTCCCATACCACTGTGTGCATCATTCATATCCCACATCTCACACATTTAAGACAATGGTGAATCTAAGAGGAGGAAAAGTCCCTGCCGGACGCAAGCACACACTCAGGGATGAAGATGTGGATTCTCCTAGGGTCATAAGATCATCCAAACGCTTCAAAAGGGGAGCAGTAAAGACTCAAACTTCCCGGCCTTCCGCTCAACCTGAATCCGGACAAGGAACTCCATCTCAACAGCCTTCCCAATCAACCCTCGTCTCTCCATTCTTTGATGCTGCTGCCAAAGAAAAACATTCCTTGATAACCCAGAAAGGTTTCATTCCTCAACGAACCATCAATCTTTCTGAATTCCGCAAGATTGGTTTAGAGTCAATTCTTAATCTCTTTGAATTCCAGAAATGGTCACATATCATTTCCATGCCTAATGTTTATTACCCTGAAATGCTGTATCAATTCGTTGCCAATCTTAGGAAAGGAACTGATCACACTGAAATTATGTCCAGGGTAAATGGGGTAGACTTAGTGTTTGATCCTGAAACTGTGAATGCCATCTTAAATACTACTATTGAACGTGGATGCAAAAGTAAAATTGCCAATTTCTTCTCTTATGAAGAGCATCCTACTGCTGATAATCACTTTGATAATGCTAAAATGCTAACCTATTTTCGAAACAAATTTTCTACCCCTGCTGATGCGAAATTAAATGACCTTGCTCCTGTGAATCTTATTGCTTTCTCAATAATTTCAAATCTGCTTGTGCCTACTGACGGTCATAGAACAGATGCAAATAAATGGAGTTGTATCTGTTTTATTGTTTTCGAGAAAAAATTCGCATTGACTTTGGCTTTGTCATGTGCAAGTTTTTATTTCACTATATCACTGATTCTCGTAGAAAACTGTCCTATGGAAAATTCCTTCAAAAGGTTTTTGAATTTTACAAAGTACCTATCCTTGGTGTTTGTCCCAAAAATACATTTTCCTCTGCCTTCACTAAGACTTATTTTGAGCGCAAAAATCTTGTCTTTAGGGATAATTTGTGGGCGTATAAGGGGGCCCCTTCTAATGAACCTAGATCTAAGGCTGTACATGATCCACTTCACACTCCATCCTCTGTTGCACCAACCTCTATTCATCCTAGGAAGACTGCCACTAAGACATCTTCTTCTTCAAATTCTGAGGTGGTTGAGCTCCTTCGAGACCTTAAGCAACATGTTCTGCTTCTTGAACATGGTCTCACGCTCACCATGTCATCCCAGCAGCAGGCTGACTTCCTAGATAAAAAGAGTCTTCTTTTTCCCCCACCTGTAGTTGAGGAAGTCCCTCCTGGCAAGGAGCCACGCTCCAATGATCCAAGTTTATCAGCCCCTGTTCGCTCAATGAGTCCTGCTCCTATCGACCTCACCTCTACTCCAGTGGCACCACATGATCCTTCCACATCTGATAAAGACCAGAAACCAGTTGATGAAGTTGCTGAAGACGATGAAGACATTGAGGAGGAGGATCTCTCTCAGTATCAGCTTACTAAAAGGACGCCTGGATCTTCTTAGCTTATTATCTAGGATCACTAGTCCTATTAGGATCATTTGCATTCTGTTTGACCGTTTTTATTTGCTGAATGTTAGATAGTTGCCTCGAACTCTTTTGAATTCTGGTGCTTGGTGTCATTTGGTGTTTTTGAATTCTGGACACATGTTTGTAATGTTTGTGAATGGTTGAATCTTTACATTTTGTTTGTGAATGGCTGTGAATAACTGAATGGTTGGATATATTACATTTTGAATTTTGTGATGACAAAAAGGGGGAGAGATGGTGTAGATATGAATACGGATAATATGGATAATAAGTAGCCAAGTGAGGGGGAGTTCTACGATTGAGGGGGAGCAATTTTTGTTGTTGTTGTTGTTGTTCTTCAATTGAGTGAGAAAGGGGGAGCCTATTTGAAGTCATCAAATTTCATTTCAAACTTTTGTTTTGTCATCATCAAAAAGGGGGAGAATGTTATTCTTGATTTTGATGATCACAAAAGCACTTTGAAATGTTTATCTAATTCTCTCTAAACATAAAAGTTTTACTTTTTAGAGAATCAGGTATAAAGGAATCAAGGATAGAAAATCAACCAAAAGAAGAAGCAAAAACAGGGTACTCATACCGGACGTCCAAAAGGAATCTGTAGGACATCCGAAAGGATGAAGAACATTAAGAAGGAAACTCTGTCGGACGCTTGTAAGGAAGCATCGAACGTCCAAAAGGATTGGACGCAGGCTTCGGACGCACATCAATCTCATCGGACGTCCTAAAAATTCCACAAAGTGTTGATGACTCTCTGTCGACGATCGGACGCTGATGCTGTCGAACAATAATATCCCATAGGACGTCCGAACGACAACTTGGCTGATTTTCGGACGATGGGATCGGACGATGATTAATCTGTCGGACGTCCGACGGACCCAACGGCTAGCTGACTCTTCATCTGCCTACTATCCGTTGGAAGAATTATTGAAGCCAATTTTTGGTCCCCTTTAAATACAAACGTTTCTGAACCAGTGAGTGACTTTTGCACACTTTGTTTACAAAATCTCAAGAGATATTTTAGTTAGAAAATAGTCTCCCAAGCAAGATTTGTTCTCCAAGTGGTGTGAATTTCTTGTAAGCACTTCTCTTGTGTTTGAAATTTTCAATAGTGTAGCTTTGTTAAGGGTTATCTGAGTGATAGTAAAACTTCCTAACTTGACTAAGTGAGGCTTGGGGTAAGGAGGAAGTGATCCCTCCATTGTACATTGAGTTGATTTTGTTCTTCAAAGAGAAGGTGCTCATCTTTGTGATTGGTCTTCAAGTTTGAGAAAAGCTTGGTAGACAATCGGTTTGATACTCTATCTTATTCTTTTTGTTTAATAAAATTCTCATTGTTTATATACTCTCTTATTTCTGATCAATATTGTTCTCTTTTTTAAATTTACTTGGTTGATCACTACTAGAAAAGCAGGTAAATTTTTATTAAAGAAAAAAGTGCATAAACTCAATTAAGGTTTTTTAATCAACCTAATTCACCCCCCTCTTAGGTTGTCTTTGGACCTTACACATTGGATATATCATTAATAACTTTAGAAAAAATTTAAATTTTCATTCGTTATTTGGAGAATTCGATTTCCAACTTTTCTGACCAAAGATGATATAGTCCCCAATTTTGCACTTAAGCCCTCTCCAAATTTCTTAGCCCTCCAATGCTAACTTTATGATAAATACCCTTAACATTCAAACTGTGACAGCCCCACTTCCTCCTAAGGCGAACCAAAGGGTTCAGCGGACCGCCTGCCCAACTCTCGCCTGGATTCAGTCGTTCACTCATACAAATCCGAAATAAAACCACAAGAAAGAGTATAACAACAATCCAAAACTTAAAGCGACACCTATATACATTGCTATCTCCAACGGGAGTACAAACATCGAATATACAAAGGTTCTCATTTCTTCATACAACCAGCCCGTGCCAAGTACTAGGGCAAGAACCATTACAAAATCAAAGAACTAAACTAGGCTAGTCGATACCAAGCTCTCGTTCTGGCTTGTCTTCCCCTGTTAAGGAAAACAAAACTAAAGGAATGAGCTAAAAGCTCAGTGAGATTCCGAACACATAATCAAACATTCAATTCAATACATTAAACATAGAGTATCAATAACTCAGGAAACATTTACAATGGAAAGCGATAGTAACACATTCATTAAAAGGATACGGGCTCACATGGAGCTATTCGTTCCCTCGTTCGTTCTCCTGTCATTCCCCTTATTCCTCCGATTATTTGAAAATGCATTTTTGTATGTAAAACCCTCGTTCGTTCATTCCATTTCGCCCCCATTCGGACATTGGCCGGACTCCACCTTCATTTCATTTCACCCCCATCCGGATGTTGGCCGGACTCCACCCGACAACAAGGTAATACTCGAGTATAGCAACGTTCACACCCAGGGTCACCATATTGCCCGATCGAGTCCGCTTCTAGCTCGAGTCAATCAGTAACGAAGGGCAGGACCTAGTTCAGCCAAAAGGCTTACATCATGCGCAACTAATGTATCAACCATTAAATCATTGAAAATTTCACGTTTCATTTAGGTCAAGCGCGATAAAGTACACACTCGCCTAGAAAATTCGTTTTGAAAATCATTGAAAACACTTAACACATTATCAAACAACAACAACAAGTCATGAAGTCAAGGAGAATATAACAAACAAGGAACACTCACCTATTTAAGCAAAATAACGTCCAAAGTTTCCTTCCGGATACCCCCTCAATCATCAAGGTATCCTAATAATCAAACGAACACATTATGCTTCAACCATCAAAGATGTAAGTGAGTCAAAGACAAGTCGAATACATACTAGTACAAAGTATAAATATGGTTTTGGTAGTGAAAAGAGTACATTGAAACCAAAGGACATAAGTAAAATATTTGTAAAATTTAGACTCACTTGTAAAACTTTAAAATCGCTATTTGAGTCGAAGTGACAAAGAAAACGGAAATACCCTAGATGGTTCACGTGGTATTCGCTCTCAAGCCTTACTTAAGTCGCAAGTGTATCGACCTAGTTCTCGAGCGTAAATTTGGGCAGCATGCCCTTTGTAGTTACCTATTTTTCAGCCATTTATGGTTTCATTCTTTTCCTCAATCAAACCCAAAGTCATATACAAAATCATCTCATTTCAATAGCCGTTCCATAGGCTCCAAGTCATACAAGTACAAAATCAAGCTAGGAACATGTGCGGAAATGGAGTTTGTGTCAAGAAACAAAAGACAGATTTGACGTTGTTTTGCGTAACGGATACAACCGAAGCTACGCCTATCAGATTTGGGTGAAATTTATACTGTTTCGAAGCTAAGGAAGAGAGCTACAACTTTTATGAAGACCACCAAGTCCAGTTCGTAGTGTATCTAGGTCAAAATTTGAAATTACTGAACCAGAATCGCACAAATAGGTCAGTTAACTGCACTATGTTTAAATGACAATAACTCAGGCTACCAAAGTGAAATCGAGGTGATTCCAGGGGCGTTGGAAAGCTAAGACATAGCACTACAACTTTTGTGTTTTGGCCAAAGGCTAATTCAGTACACATCAAGGTGAACAGACATGGTTAGTGTTGTGAAATATCAAAATTGTCCACTGGACTAAACCTATGAGAGTCAGCGGTATTTTTATCTTTTCACAAGCTACATTGCTCTGATTGAGCTAAACTTTTCCAGACAATCATAAAATATCATTCTCTACAACTTTCATGTTTTGTGCTAAACCTAATTCGGCCTCTAACATGATGAAATAGAACCGGACAAAACTGAAACTAAATTTTCCAGAAATCTGGAAATTTTTGTTATTTCAAGCTATAATTCACATTTTCACCTTGAAACTACCACTACTATCACCTTCACAAGATCAGATACCATATATATACATCATACCACACCTAACCCACAAGAAACCCTAACTCAAAAGTCATCCATCTAATCATCAAAATCACTTGAAACAAGCATCACAAACACAATTCTAAACTTAATACCCAACTTAATCATGAGTAATGGAGAAAGAAAGGGTGATCAGCCATTATACCTCAATACAAGAGCTTGAAAGAGTGATCCTCCACTTTTCCTTGAAATTTTTGGTTCCTTAGGCTTCCCAAGCTTCCAACTAGTGATCAATCGGTTTAGTTTTTTCTTGGTTGCACTCAAGAGGTTGGATTCAAGGTAGAAGATTGAACTTTCTTCACTCTCTTGCTCCTCCTAGCTCTCAGCCAAACAGGAAGAAAATGAGGAAAGATGAACTCAAATGGAAGATAAGAAGGTGAGACTTGGCTTGGTCAAGAAACCATAAGTGGTTGACACTTGTCACCACCAAAGCCTTCCAAGTTTCTCTTTCTTTTCCTTGCATTTTGGCCACATATTTCGGTCACATGGCTGAGGATGAGGGGGGGATATTTTGCAAAAATATCAAGGGTATGTGGTGGTAGTGAAGTGGTGGTCAAGTGGTGTGTTCAATCGGTAGTGATCGATACCCGTCGGTTTGAGTTGGTTTTTCTTAAACCGCGTATACTAGGATTTTTAACTTCTAATCACTAACTTATTATTATCATTTCTCATCATATAACATTTCCTCATCCAAAAGTTACTCTTACCTACCAAATTTGATCCTCACTCTGTACCGAATGGTCGCACTATGGAAAAACGTGAAAACCCTAATTCGCTTTAACTTGAAAACGGACAACGAAAACCCTTACTTCTATATTCATTTACACTTATTGTGGTGTGATTGGGTAGTAGGGCTATTATAAAATCATAAGTTCCAAATAAAAGGGGATTTTTAAGAAAACGTGAGGGGTTTTACAATTCCATAAATTGAATTTAGGGTTTCAGTTAAAATATGAGAAATTTGAGAAAACGGTTAGTCACAAGTGAAACTAGGGTTTTGATTAGACGTTTAGGGTTTCTAGTTTTTTTAAAATAAAATAAGGTTTTAAACCAAACCCAAAGAAATAACTTTAGTTTCTTCTTTAAAACAAAATAATGTTTTTAAAATAAAAATAAACTAAAGAAACCGTAATATCCTCTTTGAGACTAAACAAAAGATGATCCTAAAAGTTGGGGTATCACACAAACATTTGTTTTAAAAAACAAAGAAAAGTTAATTGGAAGAGAAAAAAAATCAACATCCATAAAAAATGCATAATTTTAACAGCAATTTTTAACTTAAAAAATTCTCATAATTTTTTTATAGTTCTACGCCACAAAAATGTTCCCAACCACTATACCACATATTAAAATTACAGTTATATATTGTTGTTAGTTTTCTTAGTAATTGTTGTCAATTAAAGTAACACATCAACCACAGGTCAAAGTATAATTATTTGGAAATGGACTTGCGTAGGATACCTTATATTTGTGTGAAGAATAAAGATTGCTGGATGAGCATTCTTTGTAACTTTTTAGTTCTCTGCTGGATGTCTTCTCCTAGGCCTCCTAGGTCCAGTTTTTGTGCATATTGTGGTTTTTTTAGTGTATATTGTGTTTAACTTTAATAATAGAGGTTATTTTGCAAAAAACATCGAGAGGCAGCTGTTCTCCAAACTTTTGGTCAAAAAGGCTGCTTAATTTACTTTCCAAAAAACTTGAAAGAATAAATTTAACTAAATATCAAATCCAAATGTATATTAACTCCAACTAGTACTTGTTCACTCAAAAGACATGGGTATAGAGGAGAAAATAGTCAGCACGAATTTTATAGGCCAGAATTAAGAGGAAATGGGAATATATTCTTATCCCACATATTCAAAACTTATTAGTACTGTAGTAAAACTTGTTGCAGGTGGAAGTACAACTACTATCATTACTACTACAAGGATGTTAAGTACTGGTTTCACGTTTCCTTTTCTTTCTCTTCTTTTGCTATCTTCATGGGTTAAGGGAATCATCTGATTGGCCATATATTTATTTGTTGTCCAACTAAATCTGCAAAAGCGTGCATCAAACTAACGAAGGCTGAATTTAGAGATTAGTTAATAAAGAAGGCTACCGGCTTGATCTAAAAATCCAGTGTTAATTTTCAAAGACAACCATGGAGCTCATTTTACTTGGTGAAGAAGAAGGAGCTAATGATGGTGATGACAATCTTAGTAGCAAGAGGAGTTTTGGGAAATTCACCGACGCTGACCTTGACGACCTCCAACTTGGTCTTGATGAACTTGAGAAATTAATCTGAACATTCCCTGGAGCCTTCGACGGAGGAGGAAACTCTACCAACTTTCTTGAATCCTTTTTAGCCAATCAATCCAACATTAACAACGCTAACATCTATCCCCAACTTCCTGCACCTCAAATTAACAGCCATTTAACCACTAGCCAGATTTTATTAGCCGATTTCGATGAGTTTGAGACCACAATGCTGCCTCCAACCGCAACTTTCGGTCTTGGGGTTATTGCAGCTAACCATTCAAGTACTTCAGCAACAACTACTGCTACTAATCAGCAACAGACTTTGGCTAGAGCGTACAAAGATCAAAAATAGAGAGGCAGCTGCAAAAGCACACGAAAAGAAACAGGTCATTTTTTTCTCCCTATCTCTCCCATTATTTTCCTGTTTGTTTAATGTTAGCAAATTTTTTATTTCCTTGCATTTTGAGGCTATACCAACTGAAACAATCTTTGTGGTATATTTGAGTTCAAGCACCTTTGTCTCCGAAGCTAAATGAATTGTAGGAAAACCTTGGCTTTCAGGATCAAGCAACACAGCCACATTAACTGCGTTTGTCATATTAATCTGTAAATTTCTTTGACAGGCTTGTGAAGCTAACCAGCAGACTCAGATTTTCAAGCTTCGCAAGAAAAATAAATTTTTGAAAAACATGGTAATGGTAATATGCAATCTACTATTCTATTCAATCTATCTTTCCATTAAAACTAAACAAAACTGTATTCTTATTTTATAAGCACGTGAATAAATGCTGTTTTTAATTTTTATTTTCCCACTAATATTACAGTTTCTCCAAGGGCACAAGAGGATAGATGTACATCCCCAACCACTTAAGAGCACCATTTCAGGAGCCAAATAAATCCCTCCTCATCAGTTTCCAGCATACAGAGGGCAGAAGGAATTCAGAACCCTCTGCTGCATAAAGGCGCAAGGCGAATTGTAGCAGACACTATTGGCAAACTTTCTCGTCATCAGCAGAACTGCTACATATATATGACTAGCAAAAAGTACGTGAGGCGCATGTATACAATAAAGAAAATTGTTTTAAGGACCAAATTAATAATTTTCTGGTAAATAAGGAAGTGTTGTTGTTGGGCATAAGTAATTACCATAGATAGAAGTTATTTGAGTTGGATACACAACTAATTCAATTGAATCTAAACTAACATTCGTGCTAGCTTTAGTATCATTCTTTTTTTATTCTTTTCCTGTAGAGAAAATAGCACAAAACATCCCTAATATTTCACCAAAAGAATTTTAACATTTTCATGTTTAAATTGCTAATTTTATATCTCTCACTAAAACAAATTAGTCCAATTTAGAAAAGCGCCAAAAATACCTAGTTCTAGGAATTGACTAGAAACATTTTCAACCAAACTATTGTAAAGAAATACAAATAAAAAAAAAAGTAATAGAAGGACAAAACACAAAGCAAAAAAGAAAGCGAGGGACTAAAGCTAAAATTTGTGAAGTTCGTTGTCATTTCTTAGGTCTTCTTCCCCTTTTAAATTATTTAAAAACTACAAATATTGCTTTTGTTCCAAAATATTTTTTATTTGCTTTTTATGATTTTCTAATTATGCTTTCTAGTTTTATTTGCAACAAGTTATCCAAAAGTCCTTTAAGACAGTCGATTTTTACCCTCTCTCTCTTTCTCTAAATGCTAATGAGTATTTATTCACTGCAAAACATAAAAGTTGAACAATTTTATGAAAACATGATCCATTCATGCAAAAATTTATCAAAATAAGCAAATAATCGATGTTTTTAAATTATTTTTTTATAGGCAAGCAGTAAGAAATTTAATTGCAGATGAACTAAGGTTCATACTATTATTATTACTAGAGGGGAGTGCCCGCGCATCGCGCGGGTGTTTGATCCTTGTGGGGAAGGAGGTTTTTTTGTTAAACAAACAATAGTACATTGTGAGAAAAAATAAAACTTAGTATGAAAAGATAAACGATATAATCAATCAATTCACACAGCGTTACAATAAAACTGTGTCAAATTGAAGGTCATTGATAATGCAGAAAGGTAGAGTAACACAGAAAGCTAACCTTATTCCAAAATCTCCATCGAGAGCTCTTACTTGTTATTGCTACAAACCTATAAGATTATAACCAACCCAGACCAATTGGGTTTAAGCAACGCAATAAGAGTCGCTAATTGTAGGTACTAAGAACACACCGACAAAATTAAGGAAGAAACTAAAAAATTGGGGGGGTGAAATCTAACCTCACGCTGAACCACCGAAGTAGTTGGAACTGAAGAGCATTCTAAACTGATTAGTATGAAGCCAGGTAGAATTATCCCAATTCTAGAATGTGAATAGGGAGAAACTGATAATCAACCGTTTAGGCATTAACATTAGGGGTGGCAATTTCCGACACGACCTGAAAACATGACACGAATCTAACACGAAATTAATGGATTTGGGTTGAGGTTTCGCGGATTCGGGTCAAAATCGGGTCAAACCCGATGGACCCGAAAAGAAAATGGATCGAATTCGGGTCAACGCGTGGGTGACCTGATATGACCCAATAACCAATTTTATGAATTAAAAATAATTTAATAAACATAAAAATTATTTTATCTAACTAAACTAAGTTATTCTTTTTTTCCAAAGGCATTAATCACTTAGTCCTAAATGAATTTATTTAACTTATGTGAAGTTGAAATTATTATATTTGGACAAATAATGTATTATATTATTTTTTACTTTTCTACTATTTTAATTTATTTTATATTTGATTTGGGATAAAACACTTTTACAGTGTTTTAATTTATTTTAGATTTGGTTTGGGATTATTTATTTAAATTTTTATTACTTGATTATGTAATTAGTCTTGTACAAAATTGATTTTATTAGAAATTACAGTGATAAATTAATAAATTAAAATTAAGTTTCGAGTCATTTCGGGTCGACCTGCCAACCCGCCAATCCGAAATTTTCGAGTTCGTGTCAGGTATTCTGACCCGTTTCAGGTTGGCAGGTCAGGTTCAAGTCAGCGGGTTTTCTATTATACCCGAGTCTCAACCCGACCCGTCAATCCGAAACGGACCCGATTGCCACCCCTAATTAACATACCAACGGTTGGGCAATTGAATTGGGTGTAATTAATGACGAAATAATAGGTAATTTCAGAGTTGATCTCGAATGGAAGAGAAAACGATGAGGCAATCGTTGAAGACAAAAGCAAAAAGGGAAAACTTAACTCCTGAAACTGAAAGGGGATAAACTGACCAACGTTTGTGGCTCATAAATGCAGATTATAAATGATAGAGAAATGGGGTTCCTACCATTGATAGAGAAATCGTTGGCTCATTTCCTAAATCTGATTGCCATTCAAACGCTTCAGACAAAGCAACATCTCAAACGGTTATTTGCGGCTGAAAAGGGGAATTATTGGTAGTGAAGGGATATTCCGGTAATTACACCAACACACAAACATATATGGGTTGTACCAAATACAAAAACGGTTGCACACTAATTAAACATTCCATCAATACCCAGATGGCTCATCAATGACAACTTTAAATGTATTAAAATCGGGCCATTTCAGTAAACATACCCAAATACATACTTCCTTAACTTGTACCTAAAGCTTTCAAACTAATACACAATATTTCACATTCCTAGAAATCCCCACCTATGCGGTTGAAATTCAACCTATTCTTTGACCAAAACTCAATCTTATATAGTATAAGGATTTGCTAAAACAAGGTTCATATCATTTAGTTTTAAACGCATATTCACATGACAATTAGTGTAACATATTTGAATCGTTATTAACTCTGTAATTCATTAAAGTCATTAATTTAAGTACCGTTGGAAACTTATAGATAATGATATTCAACTTTATATTAATATGCTTCAACCTATTATTACTCATAATGCAGATACGTTATGAAACTTAACTTATATTGGCTAAAATTTACAACTAATATATACATATATATATAGACACATACACTATGATATAATTATGCAATACATGATTATGTTTTTTATATTATGATATGTATAATTATTAATTACATACATCATTGTATATACAATCTAAGTTTATACATAAAATTGCTTGAGAGCAGGGATTTAATACCCTCAGAAAAAAGGAGCAAGGGTTTAATCAAGCCAAATCTAATGAAACCCAAGTTCGGCTTACAAGACTTAGGGAATGTTTTTCAAACACTTTACTATAACTATATATATGAAAAACTTTACTGTTGATGTTTTTTTTAGGTGCTTTTAGATGTATTTTTAGGGGTTTTTTAAAACATATTTTGAGATATTTTTACAAACACTACAATAAAAATGGCCTTTCCTGACATGTCTATAAGGACACTTGCTGGTTTGTGTCATTATAGCATTCCTATCATGACACTTATTATCAACTCAATATATATTCTAATTTTTTTATTTTATCTGATATAAAAATAATAATGTGTCTTTAAACTACTTATCATGACACTTGAGAAAATGTGAGATGTACCAAAAAAAAAAGAAAGACACAAAACGACATCGTTTGATTTTGGCGGAAGATTCATTTGCCAAAACACTCAGTGAAATACTCAAAAGTTTCATTTTGCTGACCAAAAGACTTAGTGAAAATTTTCTTCTTCTCGTCTCTCTCACCTCTCCGCAAACAAGCTATCTCGGTGGATGTGGTCGTATGTTTATACTAGCAACCTCCTCTTTCAAGAATTCTGTGTCTTCTTCGTTTGTCTGACTCAGGTATTTGTCCTTGTCAAATCGTTTGATGACAGTTGCAGGAATCCAAGCACCTTGAAAACCATCTTCATCTATTCTAACTTCAACTGTTGTCCCTCGGCTAAATTTCTCCTGTACTGTTTCTATGACGCCCCTACTTTTCCCTAAAGCGAACCAAAGGGTATCCGCGGAACGTCTGCCCAACTCTCGCCAGGACTCAAGCAATTTCTGTTCAATCTTATAGCGGTGCTAGATGTCAACAACCAGATAATATAAATACAAATAGTGCGGAAGCGTTCAAATTTAACAATATTTCACAATTACCCAATCCTTACATCGATTTTTCCATAATACAGCCCAAAATATACAATAGCCAAAAGTCTAGTCAAAAGTATTGGAACCCTATTACCAGAGTACACAAAAGGAAATCTCCTCCGAATCTCATTTCAAGCCCAAGTCCTGTTAAGGAAAACAAATCTACAGGGTGAGCAAAACGCTCGTGAGGCCAAGAACACACATGCAAACACATTGTTCAAGTAACAATCCCAAATTGACAAGTTGAGCAATAATATATCCATGATTAACAATTTACGAGGAAAGTAACCAGAAACAATTCAAGAATATTGGAGCTCTCAGGAACTATGTTCCACTTGCACGATCAATAACCTCCACGAGTTGACACTCCGTCAATCGGGTAGGTTTATTTCGTAGAACTCCACTTAACCTGTCCCCTTTCACCTAACATACCCCTGTTTCGGGCCCGCCTGTCATTTGTTTAAGGCAATACTACTCGAGTATGCCAAGCAAGATCTCTCACTAGATCAAGCTTTTCAATTTTTTTTCCCATGGTTTACCAAGGAGCCTGACCAAACTCATGCCGGCTCGAGTTCAAGGTTCGCCAATGAGATGTGGGCGTCCCCCAAGCATGTTCGAGTGTCGAGGAGATTCACTCCAACGACATATGCAGCCATAGCATACTATTTCAAGTCAAGCCAGCAAGTAACATGTGCAAGCAATTGAGACATTCGAGTATTTCAACTGCGAATCATTTATTTCAAGCGAGAACGGGTGCGATAAAGTACACCCCCATCTCGAATTTTAAAATCTCAAGTATCAATAATAAGTAAACATGTATCTGGTTCACAGTAGTTCAAGTAATACACACTTGACACTCACCAAGTAAACAAGAAGAAACAGCACTCGAAGTTCAAGCGTTCACCGTGGGATCCTCTTGAAGTTCCTCTTGTGTGCCTGAACAATTAATAAGGATTTATCACTCCAAACCCCTAATTATTACAAAGATTGTACTTAGTGCACAATCTAAGAAGATCCCATGAAAACGAATCCCAATCACTCGTAAATTGGGGTTCAAAGATGGGATTTTAAAACACAACAGCAATCGAGGTTTTATCTTAGAAATCAAGTTTAATACGTTCAAGTAACATCAAAGGAATAAGGAGAATTCAAAAATCTCCATTTCCTTAAGATTCGGAAATTTCAGTTTTGGTACGAGATATTTGAAAAATCGTATCTCATTTTTTACAAGTTCAAAATTAGAAAACTTGGTACCATTGGAAACCTCTTCCAAAGTACTAAAAGTTTTTAGAATACACTTCTCTAAGATTCCAAATGGAAAACATTCAAAAATGAGCTCAAAGTCGCTGTTTTGGTTCATAAGGCAGATTTAAGTTGGTTTTTGGCCAACTTTGAAAATTCGGTAAAATTCACTTGATTGGAACTAGCCTTTAAAATTTGTAACTCTATTAGTGTTGTAATCCAAGTTTACAACGAAACAAGCGGAATGAAAAATGGAGTTTTGAGTACCAAGATATGGTAGCTCAAAGTTACTCAAATTTCCTTGTTAAACAAGGGTTTTCCAATATCAAGTCATGAACTTTGGTAATTTAATCGAGCAGTGAAATGGACTCGGATTGGTACCAAATTTGGCAATATAATACTCCTATATAAAGGGTATCCCTCTACCAAATTTTATGAAAAATACCTTCGGGAATGTAGTCAACCAAACAACCAAAGTTTCAAAAATCCTAAGGCAGAACTGCCTTGAGCTTTTTTTTTGTTTTCCATTCCAAACATTTGGCCCAGGAAAATCCTTCAAACATGGTTCATTTGTGAAGGAAAAGTGTGAGAAACATTTATGGTATATTTGGTAAGTGTTTTAACTCCAAGAAATTCAATTGGCAAGTCCACACAAAGTCTAGCATCAATTTTGCCCAAAATTTAGGGTTTTCAAGAACAAGGCGGATTTCGTATTTTGATCACAAATCACTCAATTCAACTTGGAATTAAGGACGGTTGGTGGCGTTGGAAAATACATTCATAAAACTATAATTTCACAGAAGAAATCGTTCTGAAATTCAGCACACAACTAGCTCAAATTCAAGCCTCAAGTTGTACCTTCTGAACTTCGTTCCGGGAAAGCAGAGAAACGGGACAGTCATCTTTAAACGGTTGGTACAGCATCCTCGGGTGGAACTAGGGGTTAAATTTTATACCATTCAAAATTTGGGAATGTCTAGTTTCAAATGCCACTGACAGTACTTGATTTTAACGTCGGAGCACAGAGTTATGGGCAAAACAAGAAGACTATCTGAGCATTACGGGAAAATTTTCCAGGTTTACTAGCTTTGCGAGATTAATCCATTTGACCAATCAAACCTCAATATTTTTCGATGAAACTTTATACACCATCTATACAACATATAAAAATCATATACAAGCCATCAAAACCTCAAAATTTCGCAAAAGGAGGCACGATCAAAACAGGGGCAGAATTGGAAACTTTTTAGCCGTGCAATCCTTGAAGTTTATACTAGCTATGCACCATTAATCTTTCAATTTGAGCACTAAACCAACATTAAATCCATCATCAAGCATCACATCAGCCATCAATCCAAGAGTAGGAGTTCATAGAGCCCATCTTCAAAATTTTCCAACAATAACAAGCCACCCACAGGAATAACTAAGCTCATAAGTGTAAATCAACTTCCATAGGCTAGGAATTTGAGAGTTGATCATTACTTACTCGTATTGGCGAACAAGACAGAATTTTTTGCCCCTCCTAGCTTCAAAATGAACCGTGAAAAGTTCCCCCTTTTTAGTTAGATACAATCACCAAGTATTAGGCTAAGTGTGGTTCAATTTTGGTTTGATTTGGTTGAGATTTGGTGCAAGAATTTGGAGTAGAAAGTGATGGAGCAAGTTTGGTTCCTTGCCTTCCCCTGGCCGGCTGTTCTTAGGAGAAAAAGAAGGAGTTGCACGGCACTTTAAATGATGAATTGAAGGGTTTTGATCTAGTGTGATACACCTATGAGAAGCTTAAGAATGTGTGGCCCAAAATGCTCCAAAAGTCAACTCTCCTTCGCGCACTCACGCGTGCGTTTTGTGCTCGATTCCTCTTGCATTTGTTTCACTAGTGCATTAAACCTCTAATGCACTTGTATCTTGTATTCATATTAATATTATTCACTCTTAATTGTCCCAAAATAAGGGTCTAAAGTCCCTCAATTAAATCGCGCGTGTGGAACGCGTATTTCCGATTTAAGGGCGATAGAGTGAAACCTCTAAGAAATTCTTATAACGATAGTACTAATAACTATCACTTGAATACTTAAACATAGAAATACCTATTTTATGACTATTATACAAGTTTCCAATTTTTCCAACTTATGGTATCTCCAAATCAGCTAAAATTCCCAATCGCGTAAGCACTATTTTCACTTAGCGAGCTTCCAAAAATTAAATTTTGACACAAGTCACTTTAAAAATATAACGAAACTATAGAGTCATGTAATTAGGTCTAAAGAGGTTAGAAAATAAAATTCGGAATAAATGGGCAATTAAATATTCAAATAAGCTCGAAATAGGAATTTAAAATAATAAATTTTGCGAGTCCTCACAGGAGTCTAGTATAATTTCTCGATTAATCTTTCTTAATCTACTATTGATCATTCTTAATTCTCCAATATTAATACACTCCCGATCCAAGTATAGCCTCGAAAAACGTGTACTCGCTATTTCGAACTAAACGACTTTTCGAAAAGTAAATTTTCCAACAAAACGTTTTAAAATATAAAAGAGGCGTTGTTCCATATAAATGGATTTTTTAAATGGTCAACATAAATAATTCGGAGAAAATGAGTAAATAAATACTTAAGCAAACTTGTAACATTCGATAAATAAGAAAATTTTCGGGTCTTCACATCCTCCCCTCCTTAAAAGGAATTTCGTCCTAGAAATTCACACCTAAGACAATATGATTCTCGTAATGGTTAAATCTACTCGATCAATCACTAATTTACGTTTTCCAACCCATGCTGCACAATTTTTATTCATTCAACTAGCATTCAAACCTTGATTTTTCCTCATTAGATATTTTAATTCCCAGATCATAGGGCAGCATAATCGGTCTTATGTCTACCTCACATAGGTAACGTCTTCACTCTTAATGCTACTATTACCGCCACTAATTCCAAATCATGAATTGGCTACTTTCGCTCGTGATATATTAACTTTCTAGAGACATACACAATCGTTTCATCCTGTATCATTAGTATACATTCTAATCTACCCTTTAAAGCATCTGGATAATCACAACTCTACCTCCTCCGCTCGATAGGGCTAACACAAGTGCATCGGTTAAACACCTTTCACTTCTAAAATTCTTCTTCACATTTAAAATCCCAAATAACTTGCCAAGTCTTGTACTCTTAGAAAATTCCTTGATCAAACCAAAGGAAAGGTTCAACTATCTCCAAGAACTCCAAATTTTTGTAGGATTTTCTAGTCGTTTCCTCTCAAACAACTTCCACTGTAGTTGAGTCAACAACAATTCTTTCCTTAGATATTGTATAACCTAGAAAGGCTATTTCCTTCCAATCGAAACTCACATTTATCGAACTTAACGAAAGTTGGTGCATTCTTGAGATTTGTAAAACATCATCAAGTATCTTTCATGATCTCCTCAAACCTTAGAGTATACCGATATATTATCAATAAATGCCACCATAGATTAATCCAATTATGATTTAAAACCCCGATGCATTCAGGTCATAATTGCTGCTAGTGTATTGGTCAACCCAACGGCGTAATTGAAAGTTCAAAGTGTCCTTATCTTGAATTGGAAGTGATTTTAAACCCATCCATTTCTAAGATCCTCAACTGGTAATAGCTCTCTACTTTAAATTCAACTTGAATAATATCACGGCTCCTTGCCATTGGTCAAAATCCCCGGCTATGTGAAACAATGGAGTATTTATTCTTAATGGTCACATCGTTCAAGTCTCGATAATCTATATATATATCCTCCAGCTTCCATTCCAAATATGATATCTGGTCCTTATTCGTTATACTCATTGAACCTATCAAATATTTCCCCTTCACCAACTCAAATCTCCCGATTTTAATATCTCAAATTGGTGCTCAAACATTGGATCCCCTTCAAAATTAGGTTCTCAATTCGGTCCCGATCCCTGGTTATCTCCAAAACCTCAAGTTTGCCTACGCTCTCAAGTACAATCTCGATCACATCTATTATCGTTCGTGTCTTATTATCAATCTAGAGGTGTAGGACAAAGTGCATCCATACATATAAGCCATGAAATCATTTAAAACAAGGTAAATTTCATATTTCATAAAAGATCATAATGGGTACATCAAGTTGGAATAGATTTATCAAATCATTTCAAAAGGAAAAAGGGAAGCAACAAGATCATAACAAAACGTGCCAAATTGCCAAGATACAAAGCGACAAAAGACTTTTCCCCTTTTCACAAGATTAAATTTCCAAAAATGCTAGTCTAGTCTAGGGTACTACAACCTCTATCCCTTGAGTGTAGTCAAAACATCCTCACTCGTAAAACTTCCACTACTAGAACCCCCTGCATAACCATTAGTACTAATTACTTCCATCTGGCATTCGATCGCTTTGGGTGAATCTAATTGGCTGCTAAGTATTTCTTCCTTTTGTTAGGGGCACTAGGGTAACTTGAAATCTGATGTTCGGTACTACCACAATACAAGCACTTTCTCGAATTCTTCCAACATTCATTCTCTGTATGGTTGGGCTTACCACAGTATCCACAAGGCTCACGAGAGAAGTCATGGCCTGACCAGTTTGAGAAGTTTTTTTGTATTTTATTTCCTGTTCTACGTTCTTATAGAGTAACTCATTTTTCTCAGCATATTCTTGTTTCCACTGCCCTTCCCAATAGTTAGCCAACTTCTTTTGAAACTCTACCTCCTTTTGAAGGAGGTCCACTTCCTTACGTATTTCTTTCAAATTTTTCATCTTACCGGTTGGTTCAAGTCAACTACTAGCCTTAACCGTTCTCTGCTTAACACGGGCGAGCTCTTAAGTCTTCATGAGATTACTATCAGTAATTACAAACTCAACAGGGTAAGGGGACCATATTCGTTAATATAAAGATTCCATATCCTAGTTCACTCTTCAATACTTATCTACAAGGTCATTCAAGAAGAAGTCATAATCTCTTGTTCTCACTAGTGCCTTATTGTATCTTCTCAAATCAATCTCACTATTTCGAGGTTAGATTTTCCATGTGCTTAGATGGACGAACTTCAAGAATTGCTCAACTTCTCACACCTTTCTTGGTTCTTAGGTTGATTGATTGGTTTAGAGCTTTGGTGCTCCACTAATCATGCTAGGGCATCAATCGTCTGGTTAATGGCAATAACTATGCGATTATTTTCATTCATTTCTAGGGTTTTGATTCAATCCAGCAGTCGTTCTATAATCGTCCCCTTGAGCTTGGGGTTGCTTAACCCCTCGCGGTCGATCCTTTTTCACTCTTTTGGTCACCCATAATTTTAACATGTTTAAAGGCATGACATAAAGTGAGTGCACATAAACGAAGTTTGAAAAGTGATACCTTGATCACGCCAAACAAATACAAGAACAAAAGGGAAGATACCAAAATAATCGCAAATGGGTACAACCCAATCATGGATTTGAAATCATGAAGCAGTAAAATCAAGCATGCCATGAGTAATATTGAATTGTCTCAAAAGGTAGGAAACATAATGAAACAAGATACAAAATGCAATGGCCTTTAAGCGAGTGCTACCCCGTCTATCTTTGGCAAAAACTATTAAAATAGTTTAAATCACTAACTTAGTGATTGGCGGAGTCAAAAGTCTTAATTACCTCCGTAAGATCATTTTCATTTCCAGTATTAGGAGTTTTAGATCTCATGTCCCTTATCGAATACCTTGTCATTCTCCACTTGTTCAACCACGGTAACACATCCAGCCATCGACTTATCCATCCTGTCTTTAATTTCGGACACTACCCCAACAAGTCGATTCTTAGCTTTTTAAAACTTCTCACAAGGAGCCTTTGTCTTCCTTGCTTCTTAAGTATTTCAATCTCCACTTCAGAAATTCTAGTAGTCTAGGCATCCACAATTGCCCTCAGATCTCGATTATCCTCTCGAATCACCCTATTTTCCTCGGATAGCCACTTCCGATGATCAGCCACTATAAACACTCCATTACTTGGGCACGAGTAAGTCCTTTGGAAATCACATAAAGTACTAGTTCGGCGAGTTGGATTACGCCTTCAACGCGCCCTCCCCTAGGCCCTTCACAGCCATGGTCACCATAATGCGTCCCCAAGACGGTTCAATGCCACCGTTACATTCCGTAACTTACAATTCAAATTAAAAACTTAAATGGGACCAAATATACTAAATAAACTGGTTTGATTATCTCATACTATCCCACATGTATCACACAAGAACAAGACTCCTTGTCATCCATCAATTCAAACCTAGATTCTAGTTTTCATTTTCACAAGCTATCACTTAACTTCCCAACCTGTTCCACAGTCCAGCATCCTAAACTTTTAAGCCTAGGATACACTACAAAGATCTGAAATCTAACCTCTGATACTAACTGTGACGCCATCACTTCTCCCTAAGGCGAACCAAAGGGTATCCGTGGAACGCCTGCCCAACTCTCGCCAGGACTCAAGCAATTTCTATTCAAACTTATAGCGGTGCTAGATGTCAACAACCAGATAATATAAATACAAATAGTGCGGAAACATTCAAACTTAACAATATTTCACAATTACCCAATCCTTACATCGATTTTTCCATAATACAGCCCAAAATATACAATAGCCAAAAGTCTAGTCAAAAGTATTGGAACCCTATTACCAGAGTACACAAAAGGAAATCTCCTCCGAATCTCATTCCAAGCCCAAATCCTGTTAAGGAAAATAAATCTAAAGGGTGAGCAAAACGCTCGTGAGGTCAAGAACACACATGCAAGCACATTGTTCAAGTAACAATCCCAAATTGACAAGTCGAGCAATAATATATCCATGATTAACAATTTACGAGGAAAGTAACCATAAACAATTCAAGGATATTGGAGCTCTCAGGAGCTATGTTCCACTTGCACGATCAATAACCTCCACGAGTTGACACTCCATCAATCGGGTAGGTTTAGTCCGTAGAACTCCACTTAACATGTCCCCCTTCACCTTACATACCCCAGTTTCGGGCCCGCCTGTCATTTGTTTAATGCAATACTACTCGAGTATGCCAAGCAAGATCTCTCACTAGATCAAGCTTTTCAATTTTTTTCCCATGGTTTACCAAGGAACCCGAGCAAACCCATGCCGGCTTGAGTCCAAGGTTCGCCAATGAGATGTGGGCATCCCCCAAGCATGTTCGAGTGTCGAAGAGATTCACTCCAATGACGTATGCAACTATAACATACTATTTCAAGTCAAGCCAGCAAGTAACATGTGCAAGCAATTGAGACATTCGAGTATTTCAAGTGCGAATCATTTCTTTCAAGCGAGAACGGGTGTGATAAAGTACACCCCCATCTCGAATTTTAAAATTTCAAGTATCAATAACAAGTAAACATGTATCTGGTTCACAGTAGTTCAAGTAATACACACTTGACACTCACCAAGTAAACAAGAAAAAACACACTCGAAGTTTAAGCGTCCACCGTGGGATCTTCTTGACCTCTTGTGTGCCTGAGCAATTAATAAGGATTTATCACTTCAAACCCCTAATTATTACAAAGATTATACTTAGTGCACAATCTAAGAAAATCCCATGAAAACGAATCCCAATCAGTCGTAAATTGGGGTTCAAAGATGGGATTTTAAAGCACAACAGCAATCGAGGTTTCATCTTAGAAATCAAGATTAATACGTTCAAGTAACATCAAAGGAATAAGGAGAATTCAAAAATCTCCATTTCCTTAAGATTCGGAAATTTCAGTTTTGGTACGAGATATTTGAAAAATCGTATCTCATTCTTTACAAGTCCAAAATTAGAAAACTTGGTACCGTTGGAAACCTCTTCCAAAGTACTAAAAGTTTCTAGAATACACTTCTCTAAGATTCCAAATGGAAAACATTCAAAAATGAGGTCAAAGTCGCTATTTTGGTTCATAAGGCAGATTTAAGTTGGTTTTTGGCCAACTTTGAAAATTCAGTAAAATTCACTTGATTGGAACTAGACTTTAAAATTTCCAACTCTATTAGTGTTGTAATCCAATTTTATAACAAAACAAGCGGAATGAGAAACGGAGTTTTGAATACCAAGATATGGTAGCTCAAAGTTACCCAAATTTCCTTGTTAAACAAGGGTTTTCCAATATGAAGTCTTGAACTTTGGTAATTTAATCGAGCAGTGAAATGGACTCGGATTGGTACCAAATTTGGCAATATAATACTCCTATATAAAGGGTATCCCTCTACCAAAGTTTATGGAAAAATACCTTCGGGAAGGTAGTCAACCAAACAACCAAAGTTTCAAAAATCCTAAGGCAGAATTGCCTTGAGCTTTTTTTTTGTTTTCCGTTCCAAACATTTGGCCAAGGAAAATCCTTCAAATGTGGTTCATTTGTGTTGGAAAATCCTGAGGAACATTCATGATACATTTGGTAAGTGTTTTAACTCCAAGAAATTCAATTGGCAAGTCCACCCCAAGTCTAGCATCAATTTTGCCCAAAATTTAGGGTTTTCAAGAACAGGGCATGTGACAGCCCCACCTTCCCCTAAGGCGAACCAAAGGGTTAGCGGACTGCCTGCCCAACTCTCGTCAGGACTAAGGGTTCAGTTCACATCGATCTAATACGTTCCGGAACATACTAACGTGCATAAACAAGTCAAAATCACAAAAGAATAAAAAAAATGAAAATTGGAGCCGGTCATGAATAGTACTGGCCACATCAAAATCTGACCAAACATCATGCAAACATACACATCTTGAAATTCAACATTTACATTCCAAAATGGCATACAAAATTATCGCATAGGTTTATACATGTACAGTTTGCCAAATCAAAAGAGGAAAACGGACCCAAAAGTGCATTCAGGGTTTCAATCAATGAGCTATACAAAAGATATGTACATCTAGCTCAATTCGGCAACCAACTGTCAAATCCAGTTCAAAAGTATTTATTTTCCTGTAAGGAAAACAAAAGGAACAGAGTGAGTTTACGCCCAGTGGTATACTATCACATAAGCAACCAAGTCATATAGGCATAAAGCGGTCAAGGAAACCCTAGCTTTCCAAATTTCCTTCCAAAACAGAAATTTCCTGCAATTAACCACTTTTTCCACCTTCTAGCTTCCTTAAATATCATTTCCAATCATCATACATGACCACATAATAATAATCATATGAAAACAGAAAAATCACCAATAATTATAAAACTTCACCAATTCAACCAAAATCAAGATATAATCCATAAAATTACATCTTAAACTACCACAAATCATGAATTAAACATCATTAGATGGAGGAGAGGGGTTCCTTCACTACTCACCTTAGCAACACAAGAGAGGGAGCAACTAATCACCTTAGCCTTCCAAACAACTCCACTAAACACCTCACAATCACTCACTTAAGGTTTTTTATGGAACAAAAGCAAGATTAAGTGGTTGATTTGGTAGATTTGAGCAAGATTGAAGCAAAACTTGAAGAGTTTTCTTTCTTTCTTTCTTGGAGAGGGCCGGCTATGAGCTTGCAAATTTGGAGTGAATTTTGGTCAATTTTTGAGTTATTTTAGTAAAAGGGTAAAAGTATGAATAGTAGTCAAAAGTAACCACTAACCATATGGTGACACTTGTCACTATAATTAATGCATCTCTATCTCTTTGTTTTCTCTCACACCAATCCAAATAGCAACCTCTAATTATCTCATAACACCCAGTAATTTAAACCCAGTATCCAAAACTTAACCTAGTTGGCCGAATTTTTCCGAACTTTCCGCACTAGCGGGTCCCATATCCGGTATACGCTCTTAATTTCTCAAAACCTAACTGATACTAGAAAAATCATCTAAAAACTATATTTACTCATAAAAATTATCGTAAAAATTTCCTAATAAAGAAAATGCAGAAAACATGCCATTAACGAGAAAAATCCTAGAAAAATGAGAAAATTACGGGTTCTCACAGGGCAGATTTCGTATTTTGATCACAAATCACTCAATTCAACTTGGAATTAAAGATAGTTGGTGGCGTTGGAAAATACATTCATAAAACTATAATTTCACAGAAGAAATCGTTTTGAAATTTAGCAAAAACCTAGCTCAAATTCGAGCCTCAAGTTGTACCTTCTGAACTTCGTTCCGGGAAAGCAGAGAAACAGGATAGTCATCTTTAAACGATTGGTACGGCATACTCGGGTGGAACTAGGGGTTGTATTTTATACCGTTGGAAAGTTAGGAATGTCTAGTTTCAAATGCCACTAACGGCACTTGATATTAACGTCGGAGCACAGAGTTATGGACAAAACAAGAAGGCTATCTGAGCATTATGGGAAAATTTTCCAGGTTTACTAGCTTTGCGAGATTAATCCATTTGACCAACCAAACCTCAATATTTTTTTATGAAACTTTATACACCATCTATACAACATATAAACATCATATACAAGCCATCAAAACCTCAAAATTTCGCAAAAGGAGGCACGATCAAAACAGGGGCAGAATCAACTTGTGTAAATCAACTTCCATAGGCTAAGAATTTGAGAGTTGATCATTACTTACTCGTACTGGCGAACAAGACAGAATTTTCGACCCCTCCTAGCTTCAAAATGAACCGTGAAAAGCTCCCCTTTTTAGCTAGATACAATCACCAAGTATTAGGCTAAGTGTGGTTCAATTTTGGTTTGATTTGGTTGAGATTTGGTGCAAGAATTTGGAGTAGAAAGTAATGGAGCAAGTTTGGTTCCTTGCCTTCCCTTGGCCGGCTGTTCTTAGGAGAAAAAGAAGGAGTTGCACGGCACTTTAGATAATGAATTGAAGGTTTTGATCTAGTGTGATGCACCCATGAGAAGCTTAAGAATGTGTGGACCAAAATGCTCCAAAAGTCAACTCTCCTTCGCGCGCGCACGCGCGCGTTTTGTGCTCGATTACTCTTTCATTTGTTTCACTAGTGCACTAAACCTCTAATGCACTTGTATTCATATTAATATTATTCACTCTTAATTGTCCCAAAATAAGGGTCTAAAGTCCCTCAATTAAATCACGCGTGTGGAATGCGTATTTCCGATTTAAGCGCGATAGAGTGAAACCTCCAAGAAATTCTTATTACGATAGTACTAATAACTATCACTTGAATACGTAAACATAGAAATACCTATTTTAGGACCATTATACAAGTCTCCAATTTTCCCAACTTATGGTATCTCCAAATCAGCTAAAATCCCCAATCGCGTAATCACTATTTTCACTTAGCGAGCTTCCAAAAATTAAATTTTGACACAAGTCACTTTAAATAAATAACGAAACTATAGAGCCATGTAAATAGGTCTAAAGAGGTTAGAAAATAAAATTCGGAATAAATGGGCAATTAAATATTCAAATAAGCTCGAAATAGGAATTTAAAATAATAAATTTTGCGAGTCCTCACAGGAGTCTAGTATAATTTCTCGATTAACCTTTCTTAATCTACTATTAATCATTTTTAATTCTCCAATATTAATACACTCCCGATCCAAGTATAGCCTCGAAAAACGTGTACTCGCTATTCCGAACTAAACGAATTTTCGAAAAGTGAATTTTCCAACAAAACGTTTTAAAATATAAAAGAGGCATCGTTCCATATAACTGGATTTTTTAAATGGTCAACATAAATAATTCGGAGAAAATGAGTAAATAAATACTTAAACAAACTTGTAACATTCGATAAATAAGAAAATTTTCGGGTCTTCACAGTTTCTTTGCTAGCTTCCGTTTGGCTAGTAATATTGACACTTTCTGTAATCCGAAAAATAGTAAATTTTTAAGCTAAAATTGGACTGATTATAAACAACCAGACAAAAACAAGCAGCCATGCGATAGTTAAGACATCTGGAAGGGCAGGCAAGGAGTGAAAGTTAGAAGATTGGAGTTCAATATTGGCAAAGCGAGAAGAGGTTGGCATATGTTGTTAAAAAAAGAAAAAGTGGTAAACACAATGAACCTATTGTCCATAATCTGTTCGATAAAATGTCAATTCCCCCTGTATTTCCTTTTTTCCGAATTTCTTTTAATTTTGTGGCATTTTCCCTTAAAAACTAGATTACAAAGGCTATTTATGTCTTCTAAAGTTGCATAGAGTAGGACGAACAGCTAGGTTGGGACAAAGGAAATGCTATTGTGTTTTTGTTACCAAAGGTTTGGCATTTGTTGTATGACTTGTATGTCTTGTTTATGCTTTCTACAGAACATCATTTATGAAGTGCTTTATGTTTGAACAGGAGGAAGCATATGTTGAGTTCCTTTAAGTAAGGAGGGTTCCACTTGAAGAGAGAAAAAGCCCAGATGATATTTGTGATATTGTCCCACAGGTTGTTCATGAACTTATGTTTGAATCTTTTTCTTTTCATTTCTGCATTTTGGCCTTTATACTAGCTACATAAGGACCACCCTCTTCCTTTTCTACATGCATGTGTGTATTGCTGGAGAGAGTGGATTTTTTTTTTTTGGGTCAAAGGAGGTAATTGTGTGAGGCTATTTTGTGCTAGTGATTTATGCAAATACCTCATACAAAAAGGCTTGTGTCTGGAATACCTTATGTAGAGTTTCTGCTTGATGGCTCCTTTACTTTAAAGTTTCTTCTCTCTATTTAGTTTACATAGGTATGGGTATATGCATGAGTATGTCTACCTCTTTGCTGAATCCTGGTACCACTAATGATATGGCTTTGTTGTAGGAGAGGAAAATGAGGAGAAGCGAAGTGGAGCATTTAGTTATCATCTAATGAAGTGTAAATTATGACAAAAACATACATTCCCCTGCTTTTCAAATTTCCTTTTATGATGCTAGCCACATCTAACTATGTTAATTTTCCAGCACCTGATGTCTTCAAATATATTGATTCTTGGCCAATACTAATCCTTGCTTTGGTGCCATGAGTAACAGTGAGCTGCAACTTAAAAATAACTTTGATCTGTTTGGTGGAAAATACCTCACCATTAATTCTGCATCTTAGATACACTTTGGCTTATGGTGTCAATAAAATGATTGGAATTGCATTTTGCAGATAAGGTCAGCTGTAAAAAAGGATCGTGATATCATGGAAAAAGGGCTTAGAGCTTTTGTTTCCTACATCCGTGCATACAAAGAGCATCACTGCTCCTATATATTCAAGCTAGTGAATTTTATGGTATACGCTCAATAGAAATCTTGTTTTTTCTTGGAAGACTCATTGTTCCTTTCTGCAGGTGGAAAGAACTTGAGATTGGGAAATTGGGCATGGGTTATGGCTTATTGCTACTCCCTGCAATGCTTGACCTGAAGCATCACAATCTTTCTACTGAAGCTTTTACACCACTTGAAGATATAAGCCTTGATGAGATCAAGTCCAAGTAAGAATCTTCTCAAAGCTTTCAGCTTACTTCATAGGATTTGACACACTTGCTATTAGTTAATCATTTTGCTCTTTTAGTTCTGGAATTTCCCTTTGGCTTTGGGATTTTCCATTTTTTTTCTTTTTGGGTGGAGGGCAGGGTGGGGATGTGAAATGTCAGCTTAACCTAGTCCTGCCCATGGAGTCAAGAACTATATATTTGGGTCTGCCACCCAATTGTGGTTTTATTAGCCTCATCTCGTCAAGGAGAGTTGGATCCTTTTGAGGCAACAACTTGAATATGCTAGTTATCAACACACATTGAGAAATTTAGGATGCTACTGTATGAATGTTCTAGTGAAATTTGTTGTTGCATTTACTTGGTTGATGCTAAAAATTAAGCTTAGTATCCTGAATCATTCAAACAAGAATGAGCATGCTAATTGTCCTACTGGACTCTCTTTTTTAGTATACAGTGCACTAGATAATTGGTAAGTCCATTATGCAGGGATAAATCTCATGAGAAACAAAGAAAGAAGAACTTGTAGGCAAAAAAAGCAGCTGAACAACAATAGAAGGTACAGAAGCCAAAAGCAGCCTCAACCACTACATCCACTGTAATGAGGAAGAAAACAACCAGTTAAAGACAGGCTTAATCAGTTGAGGATGATGACGAGATGGCACAGGAATACCGCTTATTGAAAAAGCTAGAAAGGGGTGCTATAAATGAAAGTGAATTTGCCAAATTGACTGCAACTGAAGATTTGCTTTGAGACTGCTTGTAGCTTGCCTACTGGTAGAATATCAGCCAGCTGCGAATGGGAGCACCTTAAATAAGCATTAAGGTAGAAAGAGAGTCTTTCAAGTTTGTGCACATGAGAATCTTTTAGTACTTGTTTGGGATTTTAGTACTTGCTATGTTAGTACTTGTTACCGACTTTTAGTTCAACAAATTATATTTAAGCATTGACTTTTACTTTTAAATTACTATATGCATTCTGCTCTTTGGGATAATTTTACAAGTCCTTTGGGGTTCTGATTGATGGAATGTACAGTAGGGAGCACTACCTGCGGGTTACTTCTATATAAAAAAAAGTTTCCTGGCAATTAAAAGTGTCAGCATAACTCAGCTATCTTAATGTGATACTACAGCTATCTTGACACTTTCGATTATCAAAAAATGGGATTTTGATTGGCAGATGGGACGATATAACAGCATAATATTGTCGCGCCCCATTTTTTGATAAATAAATAAATGGTTTAAAAAATATATTTTTTGATTCAATTTGTGATTGGAAAATGAATTGTGATTTAAAAGAAAAATGAGTCAAAATGGGGTTTTGAAAATGCGACGATTTGACCCAAAATTATAGTTTAAAAAGGGTTTTTGAAATGAAGAATGGAGTCGCCACTTGGTAATGAGTTAAGGTGTACCAAGTCACCTAAAAAATGAATTTTTTAAGAAAAATGAGAAAAAATTAGTAAGAAACCCCTTTTAAACGACTCCTAGTCCACGTAAACCAAGGAAAAAGGTTCGGGAGTCACATTTGACAAAGGGGAAGGCAAGGATGCAATCCAAGGCACCCCTTTGACCTAGCCAAGGCTAGTTGCGTGATTTAATCAAAGATTTTCTTGTTTTAATCAAAGAATTTATTACATTTGGATGTGCTACATGAAATGCAAAACCCTAGATTCTAAGATGTCTCTTGTAAGGTTTTTGGTCCCAACCACATGAATTGTGGCGGCCAATGAAAGAAAACCTTATAGAGGTCGATTAATGCAAATGATGATTCAAGTGCAAGTGTGCAAGTGTATAAAAAGGTGCATGTGTGCAATTATATGGAAATCCAAGTGTTTGTGTGCAAGTGTATGAAATATAGTGATAAGTGTATATAGATCGTAATTAAGTGCAATTTTGTGAAGTAGAAACCAAAATTGAACAATAAGGAAAGGAAAAGTAATGAGGAAATGTGAATTGAAAAAGTGAGTAAGTGAAAAATTGAGAATGAATGAACCTAAAGGAATGCATCAGGTCGGGTATGGGAATGACTCCTAACTTTTTCGACTTCGATTTTCCCTTTGATTAGAAGGCAAAACTAGCGTGCTAAGGCTATCGAGTAGCCACACTCGCTCGTTTCCCTTATCGGAGGGGACACTTCAAGCAAATGTACCCTAACTAGCATGAAATGCAAGACCTAAAGTGAAGGGGAAAGGTTTAGAGGAGCATGCCAAATGATAAAACTAAGGAAAATTGCATGATATGTAGTGAACATGCAAACTATGCACGAATGAAAAGGAAATGGACCTATTGGGTCTAGCGTTGGTGTGACGACCCCACTTCTCCCAAGGGCGAACCCAAGGGTATCGGAGGGCCGCCTGCCTAGCTCGCGCCAGGACTCAAAACTTAAAGCAATAAAACTAGATAAATCGAAAGAGCACTATATACAATATATACAATCCCAAAAGTTATATTTACATCTTCAAAAGTCTCGAGTCAAACCACTCTAATACACTATCACCACAACCAGCAAAAGATAGACCCTAAGAAGGGTTCTTATACAAACCACCAAAACAAAAACAAACATGCTAGATGTCTCACTATTACAAACAACCTAACTATACTAGCGGCAGAGTCCCAAAGTTCCCCGCGTCGTCCCCTGCTAAGGAAAACAAAGGAAACGGGGTAAGCTAGAAGCTTAGTAAGTAAACAGGGGGTAAAAGCATAAATTCACGTAGCAACAATTACACATTTAGAGTAAAGCAAAAGCAGAAAAGAACAACATCATATAATAAGGATACGGGTGGCTCCAAAGCCAATTCATGTGTCATGTATGATCTCCTGCCGACACTCCGTCGACCACACTCAATGGTCCGTAGAACTTCACTTGTACACCCACCGACACCTTATCACCCTCACTGGCCAGTCACCTCACAAACTTGCCCGGGCGAACGAAATTGAACTTGCTGCGCAAGCTCGGTTCACAAACTTGGTCACCTTCTCGGTGAACCGGATTCACAAAATTGGTTCATAACATGAACCTACAAACTTGGTGATCTCAGACTAAGTTGGACTGACTTCGACCAAGCCCTAACCGGCTCGAATAGTCCATCTAGGTCATGAGATCGGGCCCCAAACTCACAAACTTCACAAACTTTCCTTGGTTTCTTCCTTCAAGGTGGCCGGCCCTCTCTCTCAAGTTTTCTCTTAAATTTTTGTTTTGTTTGTCTCACAAATGACTTAATTATGGCCCTTGAGACTAATATGTGGTGCAAGACCACTTAGGAGAGATATTTTTAAGGCCAACCAATCACAAAACAATGCTTTATTTGCCTTTAAACCCTTTGCACTTCAACCTAACTTTAATTCTACTCTTGCCCAAAAACATTTGATACCATTTCAATTAACTCCATAAGTCATAACTTAATCTCATTTAAAACATGTAATCACACTTAATTACTTCATTAATCACTTTCTCATCTTAATCACTTACACTTAAGCATGCTTTATCCCACATAAAAGTAACTAAACAATAACCTTTTTGTCAAGGGCAAAATTAGAGTTTAAGCCCAACTTAAACTTCTAATAAATCATAACCTTAGGGATTTTGCTCACTTAGGGTTTCTAACCTTCTTAAACTTAATTAATCTATACAAAATGGATTAAATCCTATACTTACCCACACTAAAACACACATTAACATAACTAACTTTAATCACCACTCAAACTTGTTCGAATACAAAACTAGGGTTTAAATCTTACTCCCTACTTAGGGTTTTCGAAATACTCACAAAACCAAACGTTACCGCCTAACTAATGAATATATCAACGTAGAACGGACTGGGGCCTCACAGTTGGACTAGCCCTTTCTATGAGTTCCTACTAGCGTTGGACTAGTGGAACGTAACAAGGGACCACAACTAGCGTTGGACTAGTGCGGTGACGGAAAAGGGGGTCACAACTAGCGTTGGACTAGTGTGTGACGTGCATTTATCCATCACATTCATTCATAGCTATGGAAAGCAAGTAGACATGCCAAACATTCATAAACACGTAGCACGTAACACTTAGCATGCTCGACTAGATGCAAGAACCTAATAAAGCAAGTAACACGTAACACATAGGCATGCAACCAAGCTAATGAACCTATTACATTCACTAACTAAAACAAAAGGGGGAAGAGGGAGAATGGACCAAATTGCTCGCCAAAGCCCTATCTATTACAAGCCAAGAGGTGTACACATACCCCATTAAAAGAATAACTCAATAAAGCAAGAATAAATGAAATGAAAGGGTCTAAAGCAAAGGCAATGAAAGCAAATTAGACATGCAATTTCCACGTAACACGTAGGAGCACGTAGGAGAGACACAACAAGGGATAAAAGGAATTATACCTCTCCGTTTATGATGCTAATAAAGTGAATACATTCTTAAGCTTGGGCTAGAGTCACCAAACAAGAGATAACTTGGGCTAAAACCATCAAAGCAAGGGATTAATGCACCAATTTAATTACCAATCAATTGCATGGAATGAAAATAACACGAAGTTGAAGCACTTAAAACACCTAAACAAACTAAACAACCCATACTCAAAGGTTTAAAGCAGACAAAGACCCAATTGAACGAAAAAAAGTCCATCATTCAAATCCAATCGAAGCTTTTAAGAATTCAAAGGTCCATAAGCAAAGACGAGTCAAGTAAACACAAATAATCACATACATGTTGGAGCAATTAAATAACTTAAACAGCCATGTTCGCAAGTCTAGGGCCTAATTGAAAGGAAAAAGGAAGTTGGAGGGACCAATTTGATTGATTTTCCAATTATTTGGGCTATAGTGGCATTAGTTGGAAGTCAAGGGGTCAAAGTGAAAATGTTTTAGACACTTTCCATGCAGACCATGCAAGCTACGAAGGAATGTTTCTGCAACATTTCTTATGTTCTTAAACTTCAGCAACTTTGCCCAAACAAATTCACACAACCATCTCACCAAAACCCAACCTCACACTCCTACCGAATTTATCATGCATGCAAGGTAGAAGATTTCTGCATTTTGAAGCCTTCTGCAACATAGACATACGCCAGCTACATTTTCATTTCCAAACTTCAAATTTCAGACCCCAAGCATTCGGCTTTGCTTAAGAGTTTTACCAAAAGTCAAAACTTGAAATTAAGCAACAAGATGTATCACTTCAACATTCAAACAGGCAAGAACAATAAGAGAAAAACATGCAAATTTTTGGAAAATTTCCTACAAGCTTCAGGCAAGTTACGAAGGAAACACCTTCTGCAGCAAAATTTCAGTAAGCTATGGAGCTTTGACAACCGAGAATGAATCAGGATTTTTCCAATCAAACAATCAGGAGTTTTGGATTAAGAAAAACTACAGCAACACTACAACTCAAACAAACAACAAACATAAAAAGAAACCATGCAAGTTCTTAAAATTTTATGCAGGCCTACGGATGAAACTGCTGTAACAACTTGCTGCATTTTCGTGCGAAGGGGAGAGGAGAATGAACTAGTGTGGACTTGGGACAATGAGAAGGGAAAACCGGAGCTCCATGATCTAAGCAACGTGACACACGATTCCAACATCTCGACAAACCGAAATATAGAAGTAGGATCACACAAATGCTGGAGAGAAAAATGCAGCAAGCATTCGGCAACCAAATTTGTTTTCCTAACAAAGTGTTTGATCAGTAGTTTAAGAATTGTAAACCCCAAACGTACAAACTCATCACCAAAAACCTTCCTTTTCTTTCCCTTTAAACCATACTTAGCATGCAACTGAAATGTAAGGGTCAATAAGCAGCCACGGAAAAGAAACCGAACAGAAAACACAATTTCTTTTGTTTTTATCGCGGAAATTAGCTACTTGTTGCCATCTAATGGTATACCGCATCTTGCTACTCAAAACGACAGCAAACATACACATGTGATGCCATGGAACAACAAACAAAACCCAAGAAGTAGCTTGATCCATTCTGGAAAACTTTTTAACAACCCCAAAGGATTGATTTTTCTTCAAAACTGCGGTAATAAACCCAGAATTTCGAAACTTGTTGCGGCAAATCTTCAAACACACACGTAACCAAACTAAAACTCAAGCAAACCTCCTGGATATTAGTCAGATTTGTCCCTAAAACCTTATACATGTAATGGGTTTGTTATTAGCCAAAAGAAACCAGAGGTAGTTTCTACACAAACAGTCTACACATACGCAAGAAACTAGATGCAAGGGCATGCCATCAAAACTGATTCGATCAGCGCATGGAAATGAAAGGACCGAAAGAAGAAAAATAAATCATAAAAACAAACATCCAGCAGGGAAACCTTTGGATTGCGGAGGAGGAGGATGTGTATGCGAAAATCAGAAAGCTTGAGATGATTGACCTCCACAGAAAATCTGCTGCAGCCTTGAATCTCCTCTGTTTCTCCGTTGCCTCAATTTTTGCCCATTTCTTGTTGTTCTCCTTGGTCTATTTCCTCTGTTGTAGATTCTAACCGTCACTCTCAAAACCCCAGCTCTTTTTCTCTCCACCCTTTCTCGGTTGTTTTCTCTTTCTTTAGCCCAAAACCCCCTTCTATCCTCCCTACTCCGTCATTGTTTTCTTTTTCTTTTCCAGTTGCGGCCGTCAATCGATCTATCTCTCTCTCCCCCTCCCTCTCGGCTTTCTCTTTCTTTCCGTCTTCTGATTTCTGTCCTCTCCGTCCCTCCACCTTGCGGCTGCCTTTTCTTTTTCTATTTATACCAGGAACCCCCCTCCTAACCCTCAGCTATACTCTCCAAAATTTGCAGCTAAGGGGCTACTAAGAGCCCCTCCTTGCAAGCTGCAAAAATGCAGCTTGCAAGCCGCGTGTTCATCATCATTTTTTTTTAAGTAATTAAAACAATATTGATAATAATAATAAAAAATAAATGACAAAAACAAATTAATTAACATCGGATAATATAAACTAGAAAATGCAAATTCCACTTTTCTTTTTCCTATTTTTCCATTTTTCATCATTTTTCCCCTTTTTTTTTCTCTAAATGAACCAAACAAAAATAAAAGATAAATTAAGCAGAAATGACTAAAATAGATAAATAAAACAAAATTGCTACTTTTCCTTTTCCTTTTTTTTATGATTTTTCTTTTTTTCATTTTTTCATGATTTTTCCTTTTTCTCTTTCTTTTTTTTTTATTTCAAGAAATTCTATGCTAAAAACTTAAAAATAAAACTAAAAACTAAAAATTGAATAAAACTAACACGACAAATAAAAAACTAAAAAAATAAACAGTAAATGAAATTACACCAAAAATTTGGTGTCTACAGTTTCCCCTCTTTGTCTGAGTTTTGAAAAAACTTGAGACAAAAAAGTAGACACCAAATACTTACCTGCATTATTCGGCTGCAAGATGATTCCAACGAACAAGAATTCTAAAAATGGGACTGACCCGAACATGAATGTAAAAATGGGATAGACCCATGGGATAGACCCGAGCAGAAAGTGTAAACGGGATAGACCCGAGCAGAAACGTAAATGGGATAGACCCAGACAGAAATTTAAATGGGATAGACCCGAACAGAAAATGCAAACGGGATAGACCCGGACAGAAATTTTAAATGGGATAGACCCACGGGATAGACCCGAACAGAAAATGCAAACGGGATAAACCCGGACAGAAATTTTAAATGGGATAGACCCACGGGATAGACCCGAACAGAAACGTAAAATGGGATAGACCCAAACATAAATTTAAATGGGATAGACCCGAATAGAAACGTAAAATGGGATAGACCCAGACATAAATTTAAATGGGATAGACCCACGGGATAGATCCGAACAGAAAATGCAAGCGAGATAGACCCGGACAGAAATTTAAATGGGATAGACCCACGGGATAGACCCGAACAGAAAATGCAAACGGGATAGACCCGGACATAAATTTAAATGGGATAGACCCACGGGATAGACCCGAACAGAAAATGCAAGCAGGATAGACCCGGACAGAAATTTAAATGGGATTTCACTGGGGAAGTTTAAACAATGAATTGAGTTTTTACCTGGGAGCAACTCAAAATTTTATCCCAAGAGGGAGATTTTGATCTCTGTAGCTGGAGCGATTGCTGATGTTATTTCTTATGATCAATTTTTTTTTCCAAATTATCATTTCGTCTTTGCTTACTGGGGAGTTTTTTCTGACGTCGATTTAGGTGCGAAAAGAAATGTGGTTGTTTGTGTTTGTAAATGCAACGTTCCTGCAAGAAAAGAAGAAATAATGGACTTGCCACCATCATTCGATCCGGTTTGCCTTGAGAATCGTGTAAACATGAGTCTTTTGATGCCTTTGCCAACATTTTGCTGCGGCATCTGCCTTGGTTGAATTTGTAATTTTGAAACCTTTCGATTCTGGAGACCAATAAAGTGCGCATTTACCATGTCACCAAATCCCTGTAGCAGCTTTGTTGCATTTTACTCACTTTAATATATGATTGAATCCCATATCCATGCACAAACCTTAGGGTTTATCATTCATTCGAATCCAATGGTGAAAGAATGATGCATGAAAAATCAATAATATATGCAAAATGATTTCCTATGTTATGCAGGAATTAATATGCCAAAGAATGTAAAATACCACCAACTGTGCTTAATCCTACAAAATGCCATGAATACAAGCAAATGAGGAAAGATGAGTTTCATAAGAATGTATTTGGAAAAGAATATTTTTACAAAGCGACACAGTTTTGGCCAACAGATGTCATATTCAAATCTCTGGATATCTTTGTTCTGGAATTTAATATTGGCAGAAGTATGACAAAAATGAGGGAAAACCCAAATGAACCAGGTCACCAGCTGTTTCTTCTCGTGCTTGCTTGTTGCAAAAAACCTGCCTTGGCGCCCTTTCGGGTTTTCACCAAGGTTGCCCCCCACCCTTTTTGTTTTTGTTTTGTTTTGTTTTGTCTTTTTCTCTTCTTTTTTGCTTTTTTGCTTGCTTTTTTCTTTTTTCGAGGCGCCCTTTCGGGTTTTCACCTAAAGAAATAATGAACTATCTCGACCATGATTGACTCAGAAATATGAGTTAAAGATTTCTGGCATCAGTAAAATGCTCTTCCCTTATGAGGTTAGGCGAAGACATTATGGACATCACCTGCCAGTTGATTAGCAAACTTTCCAATAGAAATGCAACAAGTGACGAAAGCCAGGACTTTGGGCTTTTGTAATGAAGTCAGGTGGGTGCTTTTTCAAAGAAAGTTGAGGCTTGAAAGAAAAATTTCTGAAAGGTGTGAAATAACCTGAGATTGCATCATTTTGAGACTATCTCCAATTTTTGAACGAAACCGAGGAAGATTTGCCCCAGTTTGATTGAATTCTTCTCTTTGCATTTTTCATTGCATTTCCTCATTTTTGCATTTCTCTTGAAAAATTAAATTTGCCCCAGTGTGGGGTTTTCCTTTTCTTTCCGATCATCTCTTTTCAAAATGAATTTGCCCCAATGTGGGGTTTGCCTTTTCTTTCCGATCATCTCTTTTCAAAATGAATTTGTCCCAGTGTGGGGTTTGCAATTCTCAGGGGCTGCCAAACGAAAATTTGTCAATTCTGATGGCTCAAAGAGGACAAGTAGGGATAAAATGCTTTAAATGTAAAAGAAAAGGGCCTGACTTGCATTTCGTCATTTGCATGAATTTCTAAGGAAAATTTGCATGATCAAATGAAAACCTTCTTGCACATGTCCGAGTTGATAGGTCGAGGGAATGTTCGCCTATCCATTTCTGTCAAAATAAGTGTTCCGCCAGGTAATACCTTTTGGACAATGAACGGCCCTTTCTGATTTGGAACATATTTGCTTTTGCCTTCGTCTTGTAGTGGCAAAGTTCGGTTGAATGCTTTGCCCCCTTCCTCAAAATATACGCTGATGAAACTTCTTGTTGTAGGCTCAGGCCATTCATTTTGTAACATTTCATGACAAACGGCATTCTTTGGTCGAACTCCCATTAGAGTGTACAAAGATAGAATTTCTGCTACTGCAAATGATACTGCTTCCAACCATCTGTACACCTTGATACATAGTCAAACCCTTAATCATCTTCTTTTCTGCTTTTGTCCACACGAATGCTGATTTATGTCCTTTTGACCTCATTCTCAGTGCCAATGTGAACAATTGCTATGGCTTCTAGGTTTGGTTCGAATTTTTCCTCATTTTGTTCAAGATTTTTGAAAAAGAATCAAATACTTTCTCTTTATCACTTCGCTTTGAAATCTGGGTTCCAAAATTTTCAAGTCGTGAGTGAGATAGAGATTGCCATTATTGAATTCCAGAAAAGTGATATCAAAAGGGTCAAATAATTTCATCTTTGGCCATTTGAAAGAATTAACGAATTTAGAATAATAAGCAAACAAATATACAACAAACAAATGAACAAGCAATATGACCGAAATATAAACAAACGAATAAACCCAAAATAACATGACAAGAATGACTTGTTCATTTTCATAAAACCTTTGATTGAAAGCAAACGGAAATGAAATGAAAACTTAAAATTATTTACATGCGCAAATTTTGGTCAAAAGTAAAGATGTTTTCATTAGCTAATTACAGATGCAAAAGTTTTTTCCTCATGAATTCGCATGAATGACAAACCCCCTTTAGGTTTACCGAAACTCCTTCTGAATGGGTAGAAATTCGGCTGTCCAATTTTGATCCCTCAGGGATATCGGGAAATTCTGCGTCATTTCCAAACACTTCAGCCTCATTTGATGAGTTTTTAGCAGGCTCCTTAAATTTCGTATTGTCCATAATAACCCCAATGGTGTTATCGTACTCTGGCAGGGGGTTCTTATCCACATTTGATCCTTGTTCTGGCCCTTCTCTAATCACTATTTCCCCTGCCTCGATCATGTCTTGCACTTTATGCTTAAGTGCTCTACAATCAGTGGTTGGGTGGCCGGGTGCTCCCGAATGATAGGCGCAAGTGTACTGAGGATTGTATCCGGTAGGGACGCCATGAGAGTAAGTTGGAGGGGGAATTATGCCAATTCTACCGGCAGCCTTTAATTGTTCATACAATTGGTCCAGAGGCCTGCCTAGGTTGGTGAATGTTCGGGTACGGCTTTGATTGTAGTTTTTAGTGTGTTGGGGATAGTTGTAGGTATGTCTATTTGGTGGAGAAAATTGTTGATTGTAGGGAGGTCGAAGTCGAACTTGTTGGAAGTTAGGCTGAGATATTTGAAAAGGGGCTATAGACGAGTTGGCGAGATCGAGGTTGAGTGGTATTAGTGTGATGAACAGGATGAGGGTTTGAATAATAAGGGTAGGAGTTTGAGTAGGTAGGGTGTTGTCTAGGCCTGGAGCTTGGGACACGGTTTCGATCACAAACAAAAACGATTTCCCCCTCTTCTTTTTGGAATTGTTGCTTTTTCCCATTGCTCCCTTGTCCTTGCAAAGCATCCAACTGCGATTTGAGGGCAGGGACATTACTCGTCCTGTCATACTTGTTAAATTTAGGGGTTTTGAACCTCTCAGGCAACCGCACATTCGAAAAAAGGCAAAACTCATCGTAATCCAAAACTCCTTGCTTGTTCAACCCCTGACTTTTCCCCATAAACTCATCAAAGCGGTCAAGGCGCTTGAGCAGCTTCATACCAATGGGAGCGAAAGATTCCCCCATTTCTGGTTTGGTTTGAACAGTGTGGTCTGGTAGGAAGAGTGCAGCAGCCGGGTAATAAAAGGTATGTGGCTCAGGTGGTATATTTGAAGTAGCTTGGGGTTGTGGGCCTTGCCTGCGAGTAAGAAAAGATGAAGGATTAGGAGGGTAAGCGTATGGCAAATTTGTGGTGGGATAGGCGAAAGTTTCCTTGGGTGGAATAGGGAATGATGGAGTAACAGTGACTTGAGTTGAAGGGATGACAAACGATTCTGGCTCAGCCTGCTTGACGGGTATAGGTTCAGGTTGAACTCCGCTGCTGATTAGCTCGTCAATCAATTTTCTTTGGGCCGCCATCTCAGATGCCATTTCACCAAACTTAGTAAGCATTTCGGTTAACTGAACCCCTAAACTTGTAGTCTCAGGTTGAGCGGTAGTAGTAGACCTATCTGCTTGTTCCAGTTGTGAATTCATGTTTACACGACTCCTCTGAGCTTGACTATGGGATCGTGTTATGATGGGGTTTCGACGAGAAGCTATATTTAAATATTACCTGAGAATTTTTGAAAAGATTGCCTTTAGATTTAACCCTTGCTTAGTTATTCCAAAGAAAAATAAAGAAAAGGAAAAGAAAAAGACAAGAGTTAGTAAATATCCAGGAAATTCGGATGCATGTCCTATGGGGGAACCCTTTTTGTGCCAAGGGTAGGCCTAGCATGAAAATGCAATCCTCTAAGGTAGGCACTATACCATACCTGATGGATCCGATCAACTCATTGAATGAAAAAATAATTTTGAAAAATTTGGTCAACTGGAGTGACGAGAGACATATGCCAAAACAAGGTCAACGTCCGAATGGATTGATCACTTTTGATCGATACAAGAGTTTGTAAAAACGCACGGGTTTGACCTTGACAAACTTCCTATCGAAGAGATTGGAATTCGTTGACCAAATTTTTTCAGTGAATCACGGGTCAAAACCCCAACTGATCAAATGGCTGGATGCAATGGATGGTTCCCTCAAAATCAACTAGGTTTTCCATTTTGAAACTCGACATTGGAATCCTAATTGGTCAAATGAAATTGATAATTTATTAAAAATCGACCGGATTACCCTAAAAAGGGAAACGGGTCAAATGAATTGAGTGACATTTGATAACTTACTCAAAATTGACCGGATCATCCTAAAAAAAGGAACTTGGTCAAATGAATTGAATGAAATTGAGAATTTATTCAAAATTGACCAGATCGCCCTAAAAGGGTAAATTGGTCAAATGAATGAAATTGAATTAGTGATTTATTCAAAAATCGGCCGAATGACTCTAAAAAGGGTAAATTGGTCAAATGAATTGACGATTTGTTCAAAATCGACCGGATGACCCTAAAAAGGGTAATTTGGTCAAATGACCCTAAAAAGGGTAAATTGGTCAAATGACCCTAACGATTTATCGAATGAATCGGCAAAATGGATTGGTTGAATCGTCCGGCCGTTGGTTATTTCAAAATTATTGAAGTGCATTAGTCTATGACCTTCTAAAAATCAAATTTTGGCCTCAATTTATTTATCGTCTCAATAGGAGGAATCATTTGTGAATTTCTTCAAATTAATGTCCTTCACGCAAGGGATTTTTACCAATTTTGATAAAATGGCCAAAAAGTGATTGTTAGACGCTCATATTCCAAAGATCGCTCTATGAAAATGATCGGATCCTACCTTACCTTGTGCACTACCCCTTTGGATGGTACAAAATGTAAACGTGCAAGTCTCGCTGGATTAAGTATCCGAAACACAAGGTGGCTTATTCCTAATATGGGATCCCCTAAATGGCATTCCCTTTCTAGGGTTTAATGCATGATGCCAGTTATTAAAGCAGGAAAAAATGCAATTCGAAATGAAACGTGACCTAAGGAACCCTTTATCTGCCAGGATAGGCCTAGAATGATATGCAATCATTAATCTATGAATGCAATATACCAAAATCTTTAAACGTGCAATAGCCTATCTACAAGGGTAGGTTCTAAAAGAAAGTCATGCCAGACCTCTTATTTGCTAGGGTTTGTGAATGTAAAAGACAAGAGACAAGGAAACGTGAGTTCAACACGTAATCACATAACACATTGGACAATTAAGCAACAAAGACAGATAAGGAAAAAGGGTTGGGACCCCTCCCTTCGTGAATAGTGTTTCCTAATTTTAGGGTAAGGTCGACTCTACCCTAGGCAATTCTAATATGGATGCATGAGGCTGGGGGTTCACTAATGCATCTAGACTCGATAAGCTCAATAGGTCCCCGAGCCTTCAGACTTGGAAACCAAGGGTCATCAATCCCAAGGTTCTTTGTCGGTGGCTCGAGCGATTCCCCAAACACCGCTACGCACACATCGTGTCACGGCTACGTGTTTGGGTGAATCTATCAAAATCCTCAACCTTCGACTAAAGGCTAAAGGCTATCAACCCATAGCTTAAAGCGGAAGATTGAGTGACCCATTGGATCATGCTACACACACATCGTGTCGTGATCACATGTCCAAGTGGGTCGCCTAATCCTAGTAGGGTGGAGTGGCGTGACAAGCCACTAAAAGAAAAATAAATAAAGGGATAAAAAATAAAGCGTATGCACGTATGCTACTGCTCGTTTTGGAGGGGAGGGATCAAGAACCAATCACAAGACTCTAGGGTGTATTCCCCACCCAAATGCAATGCAAAGCACGGAATCACATAAATCATCCATCCATCAAAACAATCGTAGGCGAATGTGTGAGGAAGTGGGTTGATACGCGAAATGCAAAAATCCTAAAAAAGGAAAAATGCAACCCTAAACATCCAATGTGATAAATGAAAAGGTTAAAAGGAGAAAAATGTTGATTAAATCAAATTTGCTCGGACTCTCAAACTTCCCCAGTGGAGTCGCCAACTGTCACGCCCCATTTTTTGATAAATAAATAAATGGTTTAAAAAATGTATTTTTTGATTCAATTTGTGATTGGAAAATGAATTGTGATTTAAAAGAAAAATGGGTCTAAATGGGGTTTTGAAAATGCGACGATTTGACCCAAAATTATAGTTTAAAAAGGGTTTTTGAAATGAAGAACGGAGTCGCCACTTGGTAATGAGTTAAGGTGTACCAAGTCACCTAAAAAATGAATTTTTTAAGAAAAATGAGAAAAAATTAGTAAGAAACCCCTTTTAAACGACTCCTAGTCCACGTAAACCAAGGAAAAAGGTTCGGGAGTCACATTTGACAAAGGGGAAGGCAAGGATACAATCCAAGGCACCCCTTTGACCTAACCAAGGCTAGTTGCGTGATTTAATCAAAGATTTTCTTGTTTTAACCAAAGAATTTATTACATTTGGATGTGCTACATGAAATGCAAAACCCTAGATTCTAAGATGTCTCTTGTAAGGTTTTTGGTCCCAACCACATGAATTGTGGCGGCCAATGAAAGAAAACCTTATAGAGGTCGATTAATGCAAATGATGATTCAAGTGCAAGTGTGCAAGTGTATAAAAAGGTGCATGTGTGCAATTATATGGAAATCCAAGTGTTTGTGTGCAAGTGTATGAAATATAGTGATAAGTGTATATAGATCGTAATTAAGTGCAATTTTGTGAAGTAGAAACCAAAATTGAACAATAAGGAAAGGAAAAGTAATGAGGAAATGTGAATTGAAAAAGTGAGTAAGTGAAAAATTGAGAATGAATGAACCTAAAGGAATGCATCAGGTCGGGTATGGGAATGACTCCTAACTTTTTCGACTTCGATTTTCCCTTTGATTAGAAGGCAAAACTAGCGTGCTAAGGCTATCGAGTAGCCACACTCGCTCGTTTCCCTTATCGGAGGGGACACTTCAAGCAAATGTACCCTAACTAGCATGAAATGCAAGACCTAAAGTGAAGGGGAAAGGTTTAGAGGAGCATGCCAAATGATAAAACTAAGGAAAATTGCATGATATGTAGTGAACATGCAAACTATGCACGAATGAAAAGGAAATGGACCTATTGGGTCTAGCGTTGGACTAGCCCTTTCTATGAGTTCCTACTAGCGTTGGACTAGTGGAACGTAACAAGGGACCACAACTAGCGTTGGACTAGTGCGGTGACGGAAAAGGGGGTCACAACTAGCGTTGGACTAGTGTGTGACGTGCTTTTATCCATCACATTCATTCATAGCTATGGAAAGCAAGTAGACATGCCAAACATTCATAAACACGTAGCACGTAACACTTAGCATGCTCGACTAGATGCAAGAACCTAATAAAGCAAGTAACACGTAACACATAGGCATGCAACCAAGCTAATGAACCTATTACATTCACTAACTAAAACAAAAGGGGGAAGAGGGAGAATGGATCAAATTGCTCGCCAAAGCCCTATCTATTACAAGCCAAGAGGTGTACACATACCCCATTAAAAGAATAACTCAATAAAGCAAGAATAAATGAAATGAAAGGGTCTAAAGCAAAGGCAATGAAAGCAAATTAGACATGCAATTTCCACGTAACACGTAGGAGCACGTAGGAGAGACACAACAAGGGATAAAAGGAATTATACCTCTCCGTTTATGATGCTAATAAAGTGAATACATTCTTAAGCTTGGGCTAGAGTCACCAAACAAGAGATAACTTGGGCTAAAACCATCAAAGCAAGGGATTAATGCACCAATTTAATTACCAATCAATTGCATGGAATGAAAATAACACGAAGTTGAAGCACTTAAAACACCTAAACAAACTAAACAACCATACTCAAAGGTTTAAAGCAGACAAAGACCCAATTGAACGAAAAAAAGTCCATCATTCAAATCCAATCGAAGCATTTAAGAATTCAAAGGTCCATAAGCAAAGACGAGTCAAGTAAACACAAATAATCACATACATGTTGGAGCAATTAAATAACTTAAACAGCCATGTTCGCAAGTCTAGGGCCTAATTGAAAGGAAAAAGGAAGTTGGAGGGACCAATTTGATTGATTTTCCAATTATTTGGGCTATAGTGGCATTAGTTGGAAGTCAAGGGGTCAAAGTGAAAATGTTTTAGACACTTTCCATGCAGACCATGCAAGCTACGAAGGAATGTTTCTGCAACATTTCTTATGTTCTTAAACTTCAGCAACTTTGCCCAATCAAATTCACACAACCATCTCACCAAAACCCAACCTCACACTCCTACCGAATTTATCATGCATGCAAGGTAGAAGATTTCTGCATTTTGAAGCCTTCTGCAACATAGACATACGCCAGCTACATTTTCATTTCCAAACTTCAAATTTCAGACCCCAAGCATTCGGCTTTGCTTAAGAGTTTTACCAAAAGTCAAAACTTGAAATTAAGCAACAAGATGTATCACTTCAACATTCAAACAGGCAAGAACAATAAGAGAAAAACATGCAAATTTTTGGAAAATTTCCTACAAGCTTCAGGCAAGTTACGAAGGAAACACCTTCTGCAGCAAAATTTCAGTAAGCTATGGAGCTTTGACAACCGAGAATGAATCAGGATTTTTCCAATCAAACAATCAGGAGTTTTGGATTAAGAAAAACTACAGCAACACTACAACTCAAACAAACAACAAACATAAAAAGAAACCATGCAAGTTCTTAAAATTTTATGCAGGCCTACGGATGAAACTGCTGTAACAACTTGCTGCATTTTCGTGCGAAGGGGAGAGGAGAATGAACTAGTGTGGACTTGGGACAATGAGAAGGGAAAACCGGAGCTCCATGATCTAAGCAACGTGACACACGATTCCAACATCTCGACAAACCGAAATATAGAAGTAGGATCACACAAATGCTGGAGAGAAAAATGCAGCAAGCATTCGGCAACCAAATTTGTTTTCCTAACAAAGTGTTTGATCAGTAGTTTAAGAATTGTAAACCCCAAACGTACAAACTCATCACCAAAAACCTTCCTTTTCTTTCCCTTTAAACCATACTTAGCATGCAACTGAAATGTAAGGGTCAATAAGCAGGCACGGAAAAGAAACCGAACAGAAAACACAATTTCTTTTGTTTTTATCGCGGAAATTAGCTACTTGTTGCCATCTAATGGTATACAGCATCTTGCTACTCAAAACGACAGCAAACATACACATGTGATGCCATGGAACAACAAACAAAACCCAAGAAGTAGCTTGATCCATTCTGGAAAACTTTTTAACAACCCCAAAGGATTGATTTTTCTTCAAAACTGCGGTAATAAACCCAGAATTTCGAAACTTGTTGCGGCAAATCTTCAAACACACACGTAACCAAACTAAAACTCAAGCAAACCTCCTGGATATTAGTCAGATTTGTCCCTAAAACCTTATACATGTAATGGGTTTGTTATTAGCCAAAAGAAACCAGAGGTAGTTTCTACACAAACAGTCTACACATACGCAAGAAACTAGATGCAAGGGCATGCCATCAAAACTGATTCGATCAGCGCATGGAAATGAAAGGACCGAAAGAAGAAAAATAAATCATAAAAACAAACATCCAGCAGGGAAACCTTTGGATTGCGGAGGAGGAGGATGTGTATGCGAAAATCAGAAAGCTTGAGATGATTGACCTCCACAGAAAATCTGCTGCAGCCTTGAATCTCCTCTGTTTCTCCGTTGCCTCAATTTTTGCCCATTTCTTGTTGTTCTCCTTGGTCTATTTCCTCTGTTGTAGATTCTAACCGTCACTCTCAAAACCCCAGCTCTTTTTCTCTCCACCCTTTCTCGGTTGTTTTCTCTTTCTTTAGCCCAAAACCCCCTTCTATCCTCCCTACTCCGTCGTTGTTTTCTTTTTCTTTTCCAGTTGCGGCCGTCAATCGATCTATCTCTCTCTCCCCCTCCCTCTCGGCTTTCTCTTTCTTTCCGTCTTCTGATTTCTGTCCTCTCCGTCCCTCCACCTTGCGGCTGCCTTTTCTTTTTCTATTTATACCAGGAACCCCCCTCCTAACCCTCAGCTATACTCTCCAAAATTTGCAGCTAAGGGGCTACTAAGAGCCCCTCCTTGCAAGCTGCAAAAATGCAGCTTGCAAGCCGCGTGTTCATCATCATTTTTTTTTTAAGTAATTAAAACAATATTGATAATAATAATAAAAAATAAATGACAAAAACAAATTAATTAACATCGGATAATATAAACTAGAAAATGCAAATTCCACTTTTCTTTTTCCTATTTTTCCATTTTTCATCATTTTCCCCCTTTTTTTTTCTCTAAATGAACCAAACAAAAATAAAAGATAAATTAAGCAGAAATGACTAAAATAGATAAATAAAACAAAATTGCTACTTTTCCTTTTCCTTTTTTTTTATGATTTTTCTTTTTTTCATTTTTTCATGATTTTTCCTTTTTCTCTTTCTTTTTTTTTTATTTCAAGAAATTCTATGCTAAAAACTTAAAAATAAAACTAAAAACTAAAAATTGAATAAAACTAACACGACAAATAAAAAACTAAAAAAATAAACAGTAAATGAAATTACACCAAAAATTTGGTGTCTACAAATATTCTTGACATATTTGAATGCTACGAGCCTATCCCCACATTGGAAGGGACGACACTCGTCCGATGTATGAAGAAAGGTAAAGTGTCAGGCTAAATTATCTATACTAACACTTTTAAATATCGTTAAAAGTCATTTTGTTGTAGTGAATGGTATTTTTTTAAAAATTTACACCACCCACCACTACCACCACCCACCATGACCACGTCCTCCCCCTTCTCTCCCCTCTCTCCTCTCTCTCCCTTTTTCTCTCCCTCTCCTCCTCCCCTCTCTTTCCTCCTCGGCCTCCCTCTTCCTCTCCCTGTTCCCCCCTTCCCCCTTTTACATCCTCCCCCAAACCCCTCTCCCACTCGCGACACAAAAGCTCCAGCTCCGGCCATAACCTTCTTGGTCATGACTAGAAAGGTTGTAGCCAGAAGTTGTGATTACTCATGGTTTTAGACCGTGACCTTTCTGGTCGCAGTCAGTGGAGAGGAGAGGGGGATTGGGGGATGAAGTAATGGAAGGGAAAAGGGAAAGGACAAAGGAGAAGAAGTGAGAAGAAGTGAGAAGAGAACGGAAGAAGAAGAAGGAGAGGGCAGAAAAGGGTTGAAAGAGAGAAAGAGAGAGAGAGAATGGAGGGTCATGGGGCAGGGGTGATAGCGGTAGGGTGGTGGCGGTGGTAGGGGAGAGTGAAGGGTAATGGTGGTGATGATAGATAGTGTGTGGAAGATGAAAGATGGATTTTTTTTAATGTGTTTGACATGTGGCGTATGTATTTGAGATGCATTGTATTTTTTGAATTATTTTTTAAGTTGCTTTTAGAATTTATTATTGTAGACTTGAAAGACGAAAACAGTTTTTTAAAAACTCTTAAATCCAAATGGAGCCTAGGCCTTCTCTGATAGACCCACTAAACCATAATGCTTGGGCTCAATTTTTTGAATCAAGCCCAAGCTAGCCCGATCCATTCCATGATTCTTCATTTTTTTTTGTTTATTGACAAACTCATTTTGCTAACGAGTAATGAGCGAGCCTATTCGAGCATTATTACTTCATTAGAACCTCTTTCCATCTCTTGAGTCTGCCATTTCAGAGATTCTATTTGACGAAACTCGCCTACCTTCTCTTAGATCTTCAATTACCGATTTTGGATGCCTTCTCATTGAAACTACCCCAGCTAGACAAGATCCTAAAGGATTGTCAAAGGCTAAGGCATGTAATTACTATCATGATCCTAGCCACTTGATCTTGAATTGTCCTGTTCGATTATGTCGTCTATGTCAAAAAAAGGTACCTCACCACTTTCTATCTAACTGTCCTCAAAATCAAAATAAAACTTCTGGAAAGCCTCGTCTACATCGTGCTGCTATCACCGCCGATGCTCCTCCTGACACATTCACTTCTATTGTTACACTCCTTGATGTTGAGTCTATACTAAAACAAGTTTTATCTAAATCTTCTCCATCTACTTCCCTTTCCGTTGCCCCAAGTACCTCCTCATGGTATTTTGACTCTGCATGTAGTAATCATATGACTTCTGATCCTACCATTTTTTCTTCTAAACAAGTCACATCTTCTACTCCATCCATTCATATAGCCAATGGCTCAACCATGCATGTTAGTGATATAGGCACCATATCCACTTCTAATCTTCTGTTCTGATACTTTTCTTGTTCCTAAACTCATGCTAAATCTCTTATCTGTTGGGCAACTTTGCGACTTGGGTTTATTCTTATCTCTCTCCTCTATTGGCTGTTTTGTACAGGATCCCCGGACGAGGCAGATTCTTAGGACAAACTATAAAGTTGGTCCCTTTTTTGAACTAATCCACCTTCGCTTACCATCTTAACTTTTCACTCCATCCCAATTGGCTACTCCAACATTTTCAACTTTACCACTTGGTTTATGGCACTCACGTCTAGGTCAGTATCTCTTGGTTGTTTAAAACATTGGTTTCTCAAGGTACTCTTGGTCTTGTTGAAAATCAACCTGTTGATTGTAATTTTTGTCAACTTTCTAAGCATCATGCCTTACCTTTTAATAAAAGTGACTCTATTTCTAGTGCTCCTTTTGAGCTTATTTATTCTGACATTTGGAACATTCACCTACACCCACAATAGGTGGCTTGCGATATTTTGTTATATTTGTGGATGATTTTTCTCGTTATACATGGATTTATCTTCTTTGTAATAAATCTGATTTGCCACAAAGATATTTCAAATTTGCTAACATGATTAAAATTCAATTCTCTAGTGTTGTAAAAGTTTTTCGTACAGACAATGCCATGAAATATAAGGAAGCATCATTGCTCAATTTTCTTCATTAAAATGGCATTGTTGTCCATCAATCTTGGCTTGGTACTTCTCAAAAAAATGGTTGTGCTGAATGCAAGCATCAACACATCCTTGACACTACACAAGCCTTACTAGTTTCTTCGTCTTGTCCTGAATGCTTTGAAGTGAAGTAGCTCTCACTGCTATCAATACCATTAATAGAGTTCTTTCCTCTGCCATTCATGATCAAACTCCCTATGAGTATCTTTTTGGGACTTCTCCTGACTATACACAATTAAAAGTTTTTGGTTGTGCCTGTTTCGTTCTTCTTCAGCCACATGAGCACACCAAACTAGAACACGTGCTCGTTTGTGCTACTTTCTTGGGTATGGGATATGTCGCGCCCCATTTTTTGGAAAAATAAAATGATTCTTTTTTTGTGAATTTATTGATTTGGGAAAAATGAATTTTGTTGATAAAAACAAAAATGGGTCTAAATGGGACTTTTGAAAATGCGACAATTTGACCCAAGAAAAATAGTTCAAAAAGGGTTTTTTTTTTTTTTATATGAAAAATGGAGTCGCCACTTGGTATAGAGTTAGGGTGTACCAAGTCACCCAAAAATGAATTTTTAAAGAAAAAAAAGTAAGAAAACCCTTTTTAAACGACTCCTAGTCCACGTAAAACAAAGAAAAAGGTTCGGGAGTCACATTTGACGAGGGGGGAGGCAAGGATAAAAATCCAAGGCACCCCTTCGACCTAGCCAAGGCTAGTTGCGTGATTTAACCCTTATTTTCCTATATTTTTCTACCCAAAGTATGTAGTGCAAATTGGATTTGACTAATGAATGAGAGATGCAATCCTAAATCTAAGTAATGTTTCTTATGAGGCTTTTGGTCCCATTCACACGAGTCGTGACGGCCAATAAGGAAAGTCCTCATAGAAAATCATGAATGATGCAAATGAGGACTCAAATGAGAGTGTAAGTGTGCAAAGTGTAAAAAAAAGTGCATGTGTGCAATTTGAAAGTGTTTGTGTGCAAATGAATAAAAATATAAATGCTCGTGTGCAAGTGAATGATAATAGTAAATATATATGTAAAATAGGTGCAATGTGTGAGGTGAAAAATAAAGAAGTGAATAGGTGTGTGAATATGGCATATGGATTAAAAAATTTAATGAGGAGAATAGTGAGAAAATGAAAATGTATGAACTTAGAGGAATGCATCAAGTCGGGTACGGGGATGACCTCTAGTTTTATGATTTTAATTTTCCCTCGGATTAGAAGGTAAAACTAGCGTGCTAAGGCTATCGAGTAGCCACACTCGCTTGTTTCCCTTATCAAGAGGGGACTTTCACACAAATGAACCCTAACTAGCATGAGATGCAAGTCCTAAAATGAAGGGGAAGGGGTTTGAGGAACATACCAAATGACAAACTAAGGAAAAATGCGTGATATGTGGTGAACAAGCAAATAATGTACTATCGAGGGAAAATCCCTAAGGGTCTAGCGTTGGACTAGCCCATTCTATGAATTCCGACTAGCGTTGGACTAGTGGAAACGATAAAAGAAGCCACAACTAGCGTTGGACTAGTGTGGTGACGTACATTCATCCATTCCATTCATCCACACTATGGAAAGCAAGTAGACATACTAAATACTCATAAACACGTAGCACGTAACATTTAGCATGCTCGACTAGATGCAAGAACCTAACAAAGCAAGTAACACGTAACACATAGGCATGCAACCAAGCTAATAAACCTATTACATTCACTAACTAAAACAAAAGGGGGAAGAGGGAAAATGGACCAAATTGCTCACCAAAGCCCTATCTATTACAAGCCAAGAGGTGTACACATACCCCATTAAAAGAATAACTTCATGAAAATGAAAATAAATGACATAAGTAAAAGAAATTAAGGAAAAACTAGGAAAGCAAAGTAGGCATGCAATTCACTTAACACGTTGGGTCACATAGGAGAGGAACAAAAGGGATAAAAGAAATTATACCGCCCCTTTGAATGGTGTCCAAATGAAGGAAAAATGGCTTCAAAACAATAAAAAGGTCAAGGTACCTCAAATAGTAAAGTATACTAAAGTCACCAAATCTCTCCTAATTGCAATTCAAATGAAATCAAATAATGCATAAGTTTCAGGAAAAGGACCCACCAAGGACCCAATTACCAATTAAAGACCCAATTGCAAACCTTAGTCAACCATTCGAATTCAATCGAAACATTTAAGCACTCCAAAGGTCTCAAGAGCCAAGAAAAGGTCAAACAACCAATTTATTTAGGGAAATTAAAAATAGGCAAACACGAGCTCATTCGGTCATAAAACCCCTAAAGTCATGACTTAAGTGCAATTGACAAAGCATGATAGTTAATTGAAACAAAACAAGCCATGAAGTTGCACAAATTAAAAATGCCAAGGACCAAACTGATGAAATTATTTAATTGATTGGGTTCTAGTGGAACAAGGAGAGACTTGGGGGGTCAAAGTGTAATTTCTAAAGTTGTTTTTCATGCAAAAGCATGCAATCCCACGTAAGAGACTTGTTTCTGCAATGTTTATGCATTCCAATCGAACAAAACAAAATCTGCTGCATTTTCTTATCAAACTCAACTTCCTTAACCACAGCCTTGATGCGATTTTTCCAAACTAACATCATAAATTCAAACAAGCAACCCATTTCATTCAATCAAACAGAAAGGCTTAGCACAACATCATGCAAATCTGCCGCACAAATGAGAAACCAAAACAAATTGCAACCTGGACAGGAGAAACAATGTGAAAAAGAAACTAAAAGCACAAGAAAAGTCATGTACGACCGAAGTAAGTGCGAAATTAAAACCAGAAACAATCACACATGAACTCAGATTCTGGTGAGAGCCACTAAGAGTCAACAACGCAGCTGCTACATGCGTGAAAGGTTGCAGCAAAGTAACAAAAAGAAGAAAAAAAAATGGCGGATGCATCTTATCAGCAAACTCAGGAAATTTGCAACCTTAACAGGCATATATTCATCATGAGCATACATTTGGACATGCAACCAAAAGAATTTGGGATAAAGAAAGAAAGAAAAACGCAGCTTCTTTTGTTTTGTTGCAGGATTTTGCAGCAACAAGTTCATGTAGATTAAATTGCCAAAACAGGTAGACAAACATCAGAACATTTTGCAAGCATGAAGGCTGATGTGTAAATACTAGCCAAGTATGAAAGAAATCACAAACTTCAAACAAGCCAACATTCGAACAATCAAAAGGACAAAGTTTGCCCAGGCTGCTGCATCAACCGAGAACTTCGCATCTTGCTGCAGCAGTTTTTGTGCGCAAAATAGTCAAACCTCATTTAAAGCCAATTAGCAAAAATCCCCCAAACAGTTTTCAAGCTTTGCAACGTAAAACATTGCAGCTTTAACATGAACATCAGAACAGAAAATACGGACAAACTGGGAGCTTTCACAACCATCTGACATGCGACTTCAGACGCAAAATTGAACGAATCAGCCAAAGAAATGCTATTTTTTCTTCAAAGTCCACATCTTTACTACTAAATCATAGCTTTGAGAATGAAATTAATGACACCAAACAACTTTGGAAACCTAATCAAACTTGCCATACAAAATAAACAACAAAAGGCAACAGCTTTAAGCTATAATGATAACGAAAAGGGCTACTGCAAATCTTTCCACCATACTTGCAGTTTCATTGCCGAACAAGATAGCTTAAACAATCAAACACATAACCATTGGGGACAACAAACAACCCACGATTCTCACAGAAACTATCTATAAGCAAAGCTAAAAGAAATCTTACGATTCTGTTTCGGCCGAGGTTGGCAGCTAGTATGTTTCGGCAGAGGCTAAAATAAGATTCCCGCAGCTCCTCTCTTTCTTTTGGCTTGACCCGAAGCCCTCTTCACCTACCTCCTTGGTCTCTTTTGCTTCCCAGACTCTCCCTCAGCCTTTTTACTCAGCTTTTCACTCAATCCTCCACTCCTAAAACCGCTCCTTTCTCTCGCTGGTTTCGTTCGTTTTACAGCCGTCCATTTCTCTCCAAAACTTTCCCTCACCTTTTTTAGCTTTCTGGTTCACTCTTTTTCCGGCTACCCTAGCTGTTTTTTTTTCTCTCTTCCCCGGCCGTCAACTATCCTCTCCCTTGCGGCTACGGCCCAAATGCCAAACCCCATTCCAAAACCCTCTCTAGCCGTCACTCTCCCCGTTGGTTCCCTTCTCAGAATTTTTCTCTTAGCTGTCTTTTGTTTGCCTTCATCCGAGAAACCCTGAAAAAAAATTCCCCCCTTGCGGCTGGCTTTTTCTCTAGCTTTTATATGATGTTTCTTACCCTAAAAACTTCAGGTCCTTTTCTCCATATTTGCACTCCCAGGAGCCGTCCCAATTCCCCTTTGCAAGCTGCGCAAGTCCGCAGCTTTCATGCTGCGGCATTTTTTTATTATTTTTTTTTTTTTTTGACTTTAAACTTAATAAATACAGAAATGATAACATATAAATAATAATAATAACAAATTGCCAAAACTATGTAATAATAATAAGAATGAAAACAAATAAATAAATAAAACAAACTAAATAAATAAAAACAACAAAAATGTCCATTTTTCAAATTTTCCTCATTTTTCCTTTTTTCTCTTTTAAAATAACTTAATAAAAATAACTAAAGTGCAAAAAGGTTGAATTTAAAGAAATAAACATATTTTTGTGAACAAATTTCCCTTTTTCTTTTTTTATGATTTTTCCAAGAAAACTAAAAACCTATTTTTTGAATGCTTTTTTTTCTTTTTCTTTTTTAACAAATTCTATGATAAAACTTAAAAATAAAAATAAAACTGGAAACTAAAAACTAAAAAATGAACACGACAAATAAAAAACTGAAAATGAAATTACACCAAAAATTTGGTGTCTACAGTTTGCCCCTCTTTGTCCGAGTTTTGAAAAAACTTGAGACAAATAAGTAGACACCAAAACTTACCTGTGTTATTCGGCTGCGAATTACTCAAACGATGGGGACTGACCCCTGACGGGAAATTTTAAAAGCGGGACTGACCCGAGATAGAAATTTAAATGGGACTGACCCGAGCAGGAATTTAGACGGGACTGACCCGAACAGAAATCTAAAACGGGACTGACCCAAACAGAAATTTAAAATTGGGATAGACCTGGACAGAAATGTAAAATTGGGATAGACCCACGGGATAGACCCGGACAGAAATGTAAAATTGGGATAGACCCATGTTTACTGGTGATGTAAATGAAAGAAGTGAAATGAAATGTTAATGGGACTGACCCATGTTTGTTAGTGATGCAAATGAAATGCTCACTGGCGGGACTAACCTCACACTCCAGTGGCTGTGAAAACGGAATGCTCACTAGTGGGACAAACCCAACGGCTAGTGGCGAATGCGAATGAAAGGCACACTAGTGGGACAAACTCAACGGCTAATGGCGATGAAAACGAAAGGCTGACCAGTGGGACAAACCCAACGGCTAGCGGCGATGAAAATGAAAGGCTCACCAGTGGGACAAACCCAACGGCTGGCGGCGATAAAAATGAAAAGCTCACCAGTGGGACAAACCCAACGGCTGGTGGGAAATGCAATTAAAAGGCACACTAGTGGGACAAACCCAACGGCTAGCGGCGACGAAAATGAAAGGCTCACCAGTGGGACAAACCCAACGGCTAGCGGCGACGAAAATGAAAGGCTCACCAGTGGGACAAACCCAACGGCTGGTGGGAAATGCAATTAAAAGGCACACTAGTGGGACAAACCCAACGGCTAGCGGCGACGAAAATGAAAGGCTCACCAGTGGGACAAACCCAACGGCTGGTGGGAAATGCAATTAAAAGGCACACTAGTGGGACAAACCCAACGGCTAGCGGCGACGAAAATGAAAGGCTCACCAGTGGGACAAACCCAACGGCTGGCGGCGATGAAAATGAAAGGCTCATCAGTGGGGCAAACCCAACGGCTGGTGGGAAATGCAATTAAAAGGCACACTAGTGGGACAAACCCAACGGCTAGCGGCGACGAAAACGAAAGGCTCACCAGTGGGACAAACCCAACGGCTAGCGGCGATGAAAATGAAAGGCTCATCAGTGGGACAAACCCAACGGCTGGTGGGAAATGCAATTAAAAGGCACACTAGTGGGACAAACCCAACGGCTAGCGGCGACGAAAATGAAAGGCTCACCAGTGGGACAAACCCAACGGCTGGCGGCGATGAAAATGAAAGGCTCACCAGTGGGACAAACCCAACGGCTGGTGGCAAAAGCAATTAAAAGGCACACTAGTGGGACAAACCCAACGGCTAGCGGCGACGAAAATGAAAGGCTCACCAGTGGGACAAACCCAACGGCTGGCGGCGATGAAAATGAAAGGCTCATCAGTGGGACAAACCCAACGGCTGGTGGGAAATGCAATTAAAAGGCACACTAGTGGGACAAACCCAACGGCTAGCGGCGACGAAAATGAAAGGCTCACCAGTGGGACAAACCCAACGGCTGGCGGCGATGAAAATGAAAGGCTCACCAGTGGGACAAACCCAACGGCTGGTGGCAAAAGCAATTAAAAGGCACACTAGTGGGACAAACCCAACGGCTAGCGGCGACGAAAATGAAAGGCTCACCAGTGGGACAAACCCAACGGCTGGTGGTAAATGCAATTAAAAGGCACACTAGTGGGACAAACCCAACGGCTAGCGGCGATGAAAATGAAATGCTTACTGGCGGGACAAACCCAGCTCCAGTAGTAATGAAAATGAAAACCTTGACCATCGGACAGTGGGATTAAACCCAAGCCTATCGTGATGAAACTTGATTTGTTTTTTGATTGATGATTTTCTTTTCCAAAAAATTAATTTGCCCCAGTATGGTGAATTTTTGCAATTTGAGTCCAAAGTTGACTTTGTATCGCCATGCTGTTGCACCTTTTGATCAAATTTGCTTGCAACATTTTCGATCTGCCTTTGTTCACCGGAGGACTCTTTCCGACATCGATTCCGGTGCGAAGTGTGACTACTTTCATCTGTGCCTGCAATTTTCTGCAAATGAAAAAGAAATTGCCACCATCATTTGATCCGTTTTCCTTTGAGAATCGTGTAAACATGAGTTTTCCGATGCCATTATCAACTTTTGTTACGACAGCCGATTGAGTTGGATTCCTCGCCCTAAGGCTTTTCCGATTTTCAAACTGACCAGGTATATGCCTTGCAATATTACGAAGTTTGTGTAGCTGGCTTGGCTGGATTTCAACTGTTCCCAAAGGATGACTGAATCCAAGTATACTTTTTGAAATAAACCACAGGGATTGTCATTTACCACAATTCAATGATAAAGAATGAGGTATGCAAGAAAATTCACATGTCATGTAAAAATGAATATGCACAAGAATGCACACCTAACCATTTGTGCTTAAATTCTACAAAAAAAATGCCATGAATGCAAGTAATTTGGAAAAAACGAGTTTCCTAAGAATGTATTTACAAAAGAATATTTTTTACAAAATGACACGGCTTTTGGCCAACAGATGTCATATTCAAATCTTTGGATATCTTAGCTCCGGATTTCAATGTTGTCAGAGGTATGACAAAAATGAGAAGAAAATCTAAATGGACCAAACCACCAGTTGTTCCTCTTCGTGCTTTCTCATTGCAGAAACCTACCTTGGCGCCCATTCGGGTTTTCACCAAGGTTGCCCCCCACCCTTTTTGTTGGTTTTTTTTCTTTTTTTTTTCTTTTTTTTTTTTCTTCTTCTCTTCTCTTTTTTTTTCTCTCTTGAGGTGCCCTTGTGGGTTTTCACCTAATGAAATAATGGAAGAGCTCAACCATAGTCGACTCAGGAATGTAAGTTGAAGATTGCTGGCATCAGTAAAATGCGCTTCCCTTATAAACTTAAACGAAGGCATTATGGACATCACCTGCCAGTTGATTAGCAAAATCCCTAATAGAAATGCAGCAAGTGACGAAAACCAGGACTTTGGGCTTTTGTAATGAGGTCAGGTGGGGTGTTTTTCAAGAAAAGGTGAGGCTTGAAAGCAGGTTTGATGAAAGGTGTGAAATAACCTGAGATTGCATCATTTTGAAATTATCTCTAATTTTGAACGAAACCGAGGAAATTTGCCCCAGTTTGATTGGATTTTCTCTTTCTTTGCATTTTCTTCATTGCATTTTTTCTCACTTTTTGCATTTTCCTTCAAAAACTAAATTTGCCCCAGTGTGGGGTTCTTTCTTTTCCCATATCTCTTTCAAAGATAAATTTGCCCCAGTGTGGGATTTTCCTTTTCTTTCTGATCACTTTTCAAAATGAATTTGCCCCAGTGTGGGGTTTGCAATTCTCAGGGGTTGCCAAACGAAAATTATTGTTCTGATAGTTCAAAGGGGATGACTAGGGATGAAACGTTTTGATTGGAAAGGAAGATGGCCTGACTTTTGCCTCGTCTCTTGCATGATTCCCTAAAAGAAACTTTGCATAATCAAATAAAAAACATCTTACACATGTCCGAATTGATAGGTTGAGGGAATGTCTGTCCTTCCATCTCTCCTTTGAACACCCAATAAGCTTTGCCGATTTGAAGCAAATTTGCCTTTGACTTCATCTTTCATCACTTTAGCACTTTGTTTCCTTCTTCAGAAGATCGGTGGCGAACGTTGATCATAATACATAGCATTCAACTGCTTTTCATCAATCAGAATCAATCGTTAATGATACTGCTTTAACCAATCAACTTTCAACCTGGCTGGAAAGGGATTTTCTCAAATGAAGGGATTTATCAATAAAGGAATTTCCAAATGAAAGGATTTTTCCAGCGAAGTGATTTTCAATGAAGGGATTTTTCAATGGTTTTTCTCAATGAAAGCTTTCTCAATGAAGGATTTCTCAATGAGGGTTTTTCCAGCGAAGTGATTTTCAATGAAGGGATTTTTCAATGGTTTTTCTCAATGAAAATTCTCTCAATGAAGGATTTCTCAATGAAGGAATTTCTCAATGAGGGTTTTTTAATGGAGGAATTTTCAAAAGGGTTTCATCAAATTCCAGAACAGTGATATTCAAAGAGTCAAATAACCTCACCTTTGGCCAGCTCAAAAATCAGAATCATAATCAGACAAACAAATAATCAAAATGAGCATTTCATGAAACTCCAAATCAAAGTAGAAACGAAACAAAATTCGATTGCAAAAAAAACGCTTTCATGAAACTATTTACATATGCAAGAAAAAGTTTTCGTGAACTTTAGTAAATGACAACCCTTAGATTTATCGAAATTCCCTTCGTAAGGGAAGATAGTCAGCCATCCAAATTGCGCAGAGCTCCTTCGGGATTTTCAAATTTCGTCATTTGTAGTGGATGCTTCAAAGGTGTCCTTGTGTTTGGGAAAGGGGTTTGTATTTACACTTGGTCCTTGTTCACCTTTTCCCCTTAACACTATTTCCCCTGCCTCAATCATGTCTTGAACTCTGTGCTTAAGGCCTCTGCAATCGGCGGTTGAGTGTCCAGGTGCTCCCGAATGATAGGCACAAGTGGACTGCGAATTGTAGTCGGCAGGAACACCATGAGGGTGAGCTGGAGGAGGAAGTACACTGATTCTACCAGCGGCTTTTAATTGTTCATACAATTGGTCCAGAGGCTTGCCTAGGTTAGTGAAGGTGCGAGAACGATTTCGACTTTGGGGTTCAATGGATTGAGGGTAATTATAGGTGGGTCTATTTGGTGGAGGAAATTGTTGATTGTAAGGGGGTCGGGGTCGAACTTGTTGGAAGTGAAATTGAGATATTTGAAAAGGGGCCATAGGCGAGTTATTGTAATTAGGGCAAGGTCGAGGATGAGTGGTATTGGTGTGATAAACAAATTGAGGGCTTGAATAGTAAGGGTAAGGGTTTGAGTAGGTAAAGTGTGGTCGAGGTCTGGGTCTTAGAACAGGGTTTCGATTCCAGACAAAAGCAGTTTCCCCCTCTTGCTTTTTGGATTGTTGTTTCTTCCCATTACCTCCTTGGCTTTGCAAAGCTTCCACTTGAGTTTTTAGGGCAGACACATTAACAATTTTTCCAGCCTTCACGAAATCATCAAATTCCTCAAGCTTATTAACAATTGCGGCAAATGAGCATCCAGTCATGCGAAAAATTTCTTCAAAGTACGGCGGATCCTGTGCCTTAATGAAAGTGCGTATGATTTCGTCCTCAGTCATCGGTGGCTCGACTTTGGCAGCTATTTTCCTCCATCTCTTGGCATAAGTCTTGTGATCTTCAGATGGCTTCCTCTTTGTCCCTTCCAACGTGGTTCGTGTTGGAGCCAACTCGCAATTATACTCGTACTGCTTTACAAAAGCGTTGGACAGATCCAACCAGGTCTTTGCTTCTTCAGGTTTCAGCTTGGAATACCAGTCGAGTGCATCCCCCTCCAGACTTTCTGGGAATAGCCTCAAAGGCAGATTTTCATCATCTGTTGGCCTACCCAACTTGTTGGCGAACAATCGGAGGTGCGTCTTGGGATTGCCCGTGCCATCGTATTTATTGAACTTCGGAGTTTTGAACCCCTCAGGCAACTGCACATTCGGGAAGAGACAAAGCTCATCATAGTCCAGCACTCCTTGTTTGTTCAAACCCTGACTCCTCCTCATAAACTCATCAAAACGGTCCAGGCGTTTGAGCAGCTTTATATCAACGGGAGCGGAAGATTCCCCCATTTCTGGCTTGGTTTGAGCAGCGTGGTCTGGTAGGAATGGCTCAGCAGCAGTGTGACAAAAAGTATGTAGCTCTGGTGGTATGTTTGAAGTAAGTTGGGGTTGTGGGCCTTGCATATGAGCAGGGAAAAATGAAGGACCAGGAGGGTAAGTGTATGGCAAATGTATGGTGGGATAGGTGAAAGTTCCTTCAGGTGGAATAATGAAAGGTGGAGTAAAAGTGGTTTGGGTTGCAGCTATGCCAAACGATTCTGGCTCCGGCTGACTGACGGGCTCAGGCTCAGGTTGAACTCCACTACTGATAAGCTCATCGATTAATTTCTTTTGGGCGGCCATTTCAGTTGCCATTTCACCAAACTTCGTAAGCATCTCGGTCAGTTGGACCCCCAAACTTGCAGTCTCAGGTTGGGCTGTGGTAGCAGACCTATCTGACTGTTCTGGTTGTGAACTCATGTTTACACGATTCCTTTGGACTTGACTACGGGATCGTGTTATGATGGGGCTTCGACGAGAAGCTATGTTTAAATATTACCTGAGAATTTTTGAAAAGATTGCCTTTAGATTTAACTCTTGCTTAATTATTCAAAAGAAAATAAAGAAAAGGAAAAGAAAAAGGCAAGAGTTAGTAACTATCCAAAAAATTCGGATGCATGTCCTATTGGGGAGCCCTTTTTATGCCAAGGGTAGGCCTAGCATGAAAATGCGATCCTCTAGGGTAAGCACTATACCATACCTGACGGATCTGATCAACTCATTGAGTAAAAAAAAATAATTTGAAAATTTTGGTCCATTGGAATGAGAAAAGACGTTTGTCAAAATGAGGACCTCATCCGAAGGGATTGCTCACTTTTGATTGATACAAGAACTTGCAAAAATGCACGGGTTTATCCTTAACGAACCTCCTATCGAAGAGATTGGAATTCGTCTTGACAACTTTTCTCAGTGAAGTACGGGTCAAAACTCCAACTGATCAAATGACTGGATGCAATGGATGTTCTTCTCAAAATCGACTAGGTTGTTCATCTTGAAATTCGACATTGAAAACCTAATTGGTCAAATGAAATTGACACTTTATTAAAAATCGACCGGATGACCCTAAAAAGGAAAACAGGTCAAATGAGTTGAATGAAATTTAATTTATCCAAAATTAATCAGATCACCCTAAAAAGGGTAAATTGATCAAATAGATTGAACGAAACTTGATTTATTCAAAATCGGCTCAGCTGCCCTAAAAATGGGTAAATTGGGCAAAAGACCCTAAAAAGAGTAATTTGGTCAATTGAATTGACAATTTATTCAAAAGCGACCGAATGACCCTAAAAAGGGTAAATTGGTCAAAAGACCCTAAAAAGGGTAAAATGGTCAAATGAATTGACGATTTATTCAAAATCGACCGAATGACCCTAAAAAGGGTACATTGGTCAAATGGATTGGATGAAATAAATTTATTCAAAAATGATTAGATTGAACTAAAATTGAATGAATTGGAAAAAAATGGATTGGATAAGATGGATGATTTGTTCAAAAATTGATTGAATTATTCGCCCCACTGGGTGGTTTCAAGAAATCATTACAATGCCTTGGCCTATGAGCCTCTAAAATCAAAGTTTGGCCTCTATATTTATCGTCTCAACAATGAGGAATCATTTGTGCATTTTCTTCGAATTAACATCCTTTTACGCAAGGGAATTTTACCAACTTTGAGAAAATGGCCAAAAAGTGATTATTAGATGCTCATATTCCAAAAATTGCTCTATGAATGTGATCGGATCCTACCTTACCTTGTGCACTACCCCTTTGGATGGTACAAAATGTAAACGTGCAAGTCTCACTGGATTAAGTATCCGAGACATAAGGTGGCTTATTCCTAACCACGGGATTCCCTATGTGGCATTCCCTTTCTATGGTTTATGCGTGATGCCATTTATTAAAGCAGTAAAATATGCAATATGACCTAAAGGACCCTTGATTTGCCAGGGTAGACCTAAAATGACATGACATTATTATTTATGCACAAAAATATACAAAAACTTCTTAAACGTGCCATATCCTATCTACACGGGTAGGCTTCTTAAATGAAGGTCATGCCTGACCTCTTATTTGCTAGGGTTGTGAATGCAAAAACAAGAAACAAGGAAAGTTAGTTCCACATATAATCACATAACACGTTGGACAATTAAATGATAAAAAAAACAGGAAAAGTAAATAAGGAAAAGGATGGGATCCCTCCCCTCGTGAGTGGTGTCCCTAATAGGGTAAGGCAGACTCTACCTTAGGTGAACTACATGGATGCATGAGGTTGGGGTTCACTAATGCATCTAACTCGATAAGCTCAGGTCCCCAAGCCTTCAGACTTAGGGCCAAGGGTCATCAATTCCATGGCCCTTTGTCGGTGGCTCGAGCGATTCCCCAAACACCGCTACGCACACGTCGTGTCACGGCCGCATGTTTGAGTGAATCTATAAAAATCCTCAACCTTCGACTAAAAACTAAAGGTTAGTAACCCAAAGTTTAAAGCGGAAGATTGAGTGACCCATTGGATCGTGCTACGCACACGTCGTGTCACGATCACACGTCCAAGTGGGTCTCCTAATCCTAATAGGGTGGAGTGGCGTGACAAGCCACTAAAAAGAAAAATAAAGGGGAATGAATAGTAAAGCGTATGCGCGTATGATAGTGCACGTTTTGGAGGGGAGGGATCGAGAACCCACGCGAGGCTCTAAGGGTGACACACACCCCCCCCCAAGTGCAATGACAAGCGCGGTATAAACAATTAAACATTCATTCAAACATCCAATCATACATACGTGAGTGAGGGAGCTTGATACGTGAGCGAATCAAAAAGTCCTAAAAATGAAAAATGCAACCCTAATATCCAAATGCAATTCATAAAAGGGGTAGAAAAAGGAAAAAGAATGGTTAAATCAAAAATGCTCAGACCCACTTAGGAAGTCCCCAGTGGAGTCGCCAACTGTCGCGCCCCATTTTTTGGAAAAATAAAATGATTCTTTTTTTGTGAATTTATTGATTTGGGAAAAATGAATTTTGTTGATAAAAACAAAAATGGGTCTAAATGGGACTTTTGAAAATGCGACGATTTGACCCAAGAAAAATAGTTCAAAAAGGGTTTTTTTTTTTTTTATATGAAAAATGGAGTCGCCACTTGGTATAGAGTTAGGGTGTACCAAGTCACCCAAAAATGAATTTTTAAAGAAAAAAAAGTAAGAAAACCCTTTTTAAACGACTCCTAGTCCACGTAAAACAAAGAAAAAGGTTCGGGAGTCACATTTGACGAGGGGGGAGGCAAGGATAAAAATCCAAGGCACCCCTTCGACCTAGCCAAGGCTAGTTGCGTGATTTAACCCTTATTTTCCTATATTTTTCTACCCAAAGTATGTAGTGCAAATTGGATTTGACTAATGAATGAGAGATGCAATCCTAAATCTAAGTAATGTTTCTTATGAGGCTTTTGGTCCCATTCACACGAGTCGTGACGGCCAATAAGGAAAGTCCTCATAGAAAATCATGAATGATGCAAATGAGGACTCAAATGAGAGTGTAAGTGTGCAAAGTGTAAAAAAAAGTGCATGTGTGCAATTTGAAAGTGTTTGTGTGCAAATGAATAAAAATATAAATGCTCGTGTGCAAGTGAATGATAATAGTAAATATATATGTAAAATAGGTGCAATGTGTGAGGTGAAAAATAAAGAAGTGAATAGGTGTGTGAATATGGCATATGGATTAAAAAATTTAATGAGGAGAATAGTGAGAAAATGAAAATGTATGAACTTAGAGGAATGCATCAAGTCGGGTACGGGGATGACCACTAGTTTTATGATTTTAATTTTCCCTCGGATTAGAAGGTAAAACTAGCGTGCTAAGGCTATCGAGTAGCCACACTCGCTCGTTTCCCTTATCAAGAGGGGACTTTCACACAAATGAACCCTAACTAGCATGAGATGCAAGTCCTAAAATGAAGGGGAAGGGGTTTGAGGAACATACCAAATGACAAACTAAGGAAAAATGCGTGATATGTGGTGAACAAGCAAATAATGTACTATCGAGGGAAAATCCCTAAGGGTCTAGCGTTGGACTAGCCCATTCTATGAATTCCGACTAGCGTTGGACTAGTGGAAACGATAAAAGAAGCCACAACTAGCGTTGGACTAGTGTGGTGACGTACATTCATCCATTCCATTCATCCACACTATGGAAAGCAAGTAGACATACTAAATACTCATAAACACGTAGCACGTAACATTTACCATGCTCGACTAGATGCAAGAACCTAACAAAGCAAGTAACACGTAACACATAGGCATGCAACCAAGCTAATAAACCTATTACATTCACTAACTAAAACAAAAGGGGGAAGAGGGAAAATGGACCAAATTGCTCACCAAAGCCCTATCTATTACAAGCCAAGAGGTGTACACATACCCCATTAAAAGAATAACTTCATGAAAATGAAAATAAATGACATAAGTAAAAGAAATTAAGGAAAAACTAGGAAAGCAAAGTAGGCATGCAATTCACTTAACACGTTGGGTCACATAGGAGAGGAACAAAAGGGATAAAAGAAATTATACCGCCCCTTTGAATGGTGTCCAAATGAAGGAAAAATGGCTTCAAAACAATAAAAAGGTCAAGGTACCTCAAATAGTAAAGTATACTAAAGTCACCAAATCTCTCCTAATTGCAATTCAAATGAAATCAAATAATGCATAAGTTTCAGGAAAAGGACCCACCAAGGACCCAATTACCAATTAAAGACCCAATTGCAAACCTTAGTCAACCATTCGAATTCAATCGAAACATTTAAGCACTCCAAAGGTCTCAAGAGCCAAGAAAAGGTCAAACAACCAATTTATTTAGGGAAATTAAAAATAGGCAAACACGAGCTCATTCGGTCATAAAACCCCTAAAGTCATGACTTAAGTGCAATTGACAAAGCATGATAGTTAATTGAAACAAAACAAGCCATGAAGTTGCACAAATTAAAAATGCCAAGGACCAAACTGATGAAATTATTTAATTGATTGGGTTCTAGTGGAACAAGGAGAGACTTGGGGGGTCAAAGTGTAATTTCTAAAGTTGTTTTTCATGCAAAAGCATGCAATCCCACGTAAGAGACTTGTTTCTGCAATGTTTATGCATTCCAATCGAACAAAACAAAATCTGCTGCATTTTCTTATCAAACTCAACTTCCTTAACCACAGCCTTGATGCGATTTTTCCAAACTAACATCATAAATTCAAACAAGCAACCCATTTCATTCAATCAAACAGAAAGGCTTAGCACAACATCATGCAAATCTGCCGCACAAATGAGAAACCAAAACAAATTGCAACCTGGACAGGAGAAACAATGTGAAAAAGAAACTAAAAGCACAAGAAAAGTCATGTACGACCGAAGTAAGTGCGAAATTAAAACCAGAAACAATCACACATGAACTCAGATTCTGGTGAGAGCCACTAAGAGTCAACAACGCAGCTGCTACATGCGTGAAAGGTTGCAGCAAAGTAACAAAAAGAAGAAAAAAAAATGGCGGATGCATCTTATCAGCAAACTCAGGAAATTTGCAACCTTAACAGGCATATATTCATCATGAGCATACATTTGGACATGCAACCAAAAGAATTTGGGATAAAGAAAGAAAGAAAAACGCAGCTTCTTTTGTTTTGTTGCAGGATTTTGCAGCAACAAGTTCATGTAGATTAAATTGCCAAAACAGGTAGACAAACATCAGAACATTTTGCAAGCATGAAGGCTGATGTGTAAATACTAGCCAAGTATGAAAGAAATCACAAACTTCAAACAAGCCAACATTCGAACAATCAAAAGGACAAAGTTTGCCCAGGCTGCTGCATCAACCGAGAACTTCGCATCTTGCTGCAGCAGTTTTTGTGCGCAAAATAGTCAAACCTCATTTAAAGCCAATTAGCAAAAATCCCCCAAACAGTTTTCAAGCTTTGCAACGTAAAACATTGCAGCTTTAACATGAACATCAGAACAGAAAATACGGACAAACTGGGAGCTTTCACAACCATCTGACATGCGACTTCAGACGCAAAATTGAACGAATCAGCCAAAGAAATGCTATTTTTTCTTCAAAGTCCACATCTTTACTACTAAATCATAGCTTTGAGAATGAAATTAACGACACCAAACAACTTTGGAAACCTAATCAAACTTGCCATACAAAATAAACAACAAAAGGCAACAGCTTTAAGCTATAATGATAACGAAAAGGGCTACTGCAAATCTTTCCACCATACTTGCAGTTTCATTGCCGAACAAGATAGCTTAAACAATCAAACACATAACCATTGGGGACAACAAACAACCCACGATTCTCACAGAAACTATCTATAAGCAAAGCTAAAAGAAATCTTACGATTCTGTTTCGGCCGAGGTTGGCAGCTAGTATGTTTCGGCAGAGGCTAAAATAAGATTCCCGCAGCTCCTCTCTTTCTTTTGGCTTGACCCGAAGCCCTCTTCACCTACCTCCTTGGTCTCTTTTGCTTCCCAGACTCTCCCTCAGCCTTTTTACTCAGCTTTTCACTCAATCCTCCACTCCTAAAACCGCTCCTTTCTCTCGCTGGTTTCGTTCGTTTTACAGCCGTCCATTTCTCTCCAAAACTTTCCCTCACCTTTTTTAGCTTTCTGGTTCACTCTTTTTCCGGCTACCCTAGCTGTTTTTTTTTCTCTCTTCCCCGGCCGTCAACTATCCTCTCCCTTGCGGCTACGGCCCAAATGCCAAACCCCATTCCAAAACCCTCTCTAGCCGTCACTCTCCCCGTTGGTTCCCTTCTCAGAATTTTTCTCTTAGCTGTCTTTTGTTTGCCTTCATCCGAGAAACCCTGAAAAAAAATTCCCCCCTTGCGGCTGGCTTTTTCTCTAGCTTTTATATGATGTTTCTTACCCTAAAAACTTCAGGTCCTTTTCTCCATATTTGCACTCCCAGGAGCCGTCCCAATTCCCCTTTGCAAGCTGCGCAAGTCCGCAGCTTTCATGCTGCGGCATTTTTTTTTTTTTTTTTTTTTTGACTTTAAACTTAATAAATACAGAAATGATAACATATAAATAATAATAATAACAAATTGCCAAAACTATGTAATAATAATAAGAATGAAAACAAATAAATAAATAAAACAAACTAAATAAATAAAAACAACAAAAATGTCCATTTTTCAAATTTTCCTCATTTTTCCTTTTTTCTCTTTTAAAATAACTTAATAAAAATAACTAAAGTGCAAAAAGGTTGAATTTAAAGAAATAAACATATTTTTGTGAACAAATTTCCCTTTTTCTTTTTTTATGATTTTTCCAAGAAAACTAAAAACCTATTTTTTGAATGCTTTTTTTTCTTTTTCTTTTTTAACAAATTCTATGATAAAACTTAAAAATAAAAATAAAACTGGAAACTAAAAACTAAAAAATGAACACGACAAATAAAAAACTGAAAATGAAATTACACCAAAAATTTGGTGTCTACAGGATAGAACACAAAGGTTATAAGTGTTGGGATCCTCATTCTAAAAGGTTTCATATTTCACATCATGTTATTTTTTGGGAGCATAAAATGTTCTCTTCCATGTCCAAATTTTCTTTCTTCTAATCCTTCTCTGACATTATTTACTAATCGCTCTATTAATCTTTTTCCTGATGAGAATACTCTAGAGTCATCTGATGATAATTCCTCAACTTCAATGGACTCCACTCATGATGCACCACCTAGTTCCCAAGATTCTGCTACTGCTAATGGTTCTACTACGTAAACACTTGTTCTCTGTAGATCTACACGTGTAAATTGTGAGAACCCGAAATTTTTTTTAATTTTTAGCCATTATTTTATGTCTTTGTGCACCTTTTCTATATTTTCTTTTACTATATAAATTTTCTAGATATTTTTATCAGTAAATATAGTTTTAAATCATTTTTCTAGTATAAGTTAGTTTTTGAAATATTAGGAGTGTATATTGAACGTGGACCCGCTAGAGCATTAAGTGCGAGAAATTTGGCCAATTAGGTTAAGATTTGCATAAAGAGAGTACATTACTAGGTGTTATGATATAATTGGAGGTTATCTAGATTAAATTGTATTTGGAAATAAGAGGGATGAGATAAACATAAAAGAGGCTAGGTGGCGCGATATGGTTGGAGGGTGGACTTTGACTAATCTTTCCTCACATTTCCTAAAATCAATTTTGACCCAAAATCCTCTCCATTTTATCTTGTCTTGGATGAGCAACATAGAGAGGAGAAGAGAGAAAAGCTTCCAACTTTTGCCTTCATTTCTTGCTCAAATCTTGTGAACCAACTACTTAAATCCTAAATTCCTCCATAAAAGTGAATTGTTAAGCTAGGTTAAGGGTTGTGGTGGAGCCATTTGTGAAGAAAAATTACTAGCTACCTTGTCTCTTGTGGTTTGGAAGGTAAGTTGCTAAGAAATCTTCCCTTTGTTCTTAATAATGGTAACTTAGTGGATTGTAGTAGCTAAAAGTGCTATTTTGTGGAAGATTTTATGGTTGAAAATGGAGTTTTGATTAATTTTAGATTTATTGGTGATTTTTCTGATTTTATATGATAGTTATTGGTTGGCCATGATTGATAGCTTGATATGGTGTAATATGGAGCTTGTGTACGTTAGTTATGGTTATTTGCAGAAAATTTTCAGTTTTAGAGTTTCAAATTTGGGATTTTTTCTAGGGTTTGTTGTGGAGCTTTTAATTGGCTTTGATTGAAGGGTGTTATAACCATACTAAGGTGTGTTGTTTAGTCTATGATTGGTATATGTACTTGTGATGGTTTTTGGTGAAAATTGGTGATAAATGGTAGGTTGGAAATGTGGAAAAATTAAGGGGAAGTGCTGTCCAAAGTTAAGGAGATTGGGTACATTTGAGTTAGGAGTGATTTTGAGTAGAAATGGAAGGGTCTTGAGGTTGGCTATGCTTAGCACCTAATGTTATTTCATTTCACTTCTTAGTTATAATTTGGTATTGCTCTAGTAGTTCATTGAAGAGGTTATGACTTGTGCTTGCGTCTTAATTGTTGTATTCTTGCTTGCTATAGGTCGTGCCGGTAATACGGGGCCTACGTCGGAAGGAAATTTGTAAACTTGTTTACTTGAACCGGTGAGTTTTCCATTGCATGATTTAATGCTTAAATGGTTGGTTGTATTTGAATCCTTGGACTGAATGACTGTGAATTCCGGTTGAGATGAGAGTGTACTTTATCACTCCCGTTCTCTTACTTGTACAACTGCTTACTGCTTACTGTATAATTGTGAATTTGTTACCTATGTATGGTTTGATGTGTGACGCCCCGGAAAAAAATGAGTTTGAGAACCCGGAAATTTTCTAATTTTCTAGGGTTTATTTTTTTAACGCCCGCCTTTTCTACATTTTCTTTATTAGAAAAATTTCACAAATAAAGTTTATGAGCAAAGATAGTTTTAAAATGATTTTTCTGGTATCGGTTAGTTTTTAAGAAAAACGGCGCGAACCGGCGGGTCCCGCGCACTACCGGTTGAACGCACTACTTGATCACCACTTTCTTGCCATACAAGTTTATCACTAATGGAGCAAAATATCCCCCCCTCATACTTATCCACATGGCTGAAATTTGTGGCCAAAAATGTAAGGGAGAGAGAGAAAAATTTGTATGGTTTTGGTGGTGACAAGTGTCACCACCCTATGGCTCTTTGATTAATTTTTTTTCCTTGTTCTTTTATCCTTCATTTTAGCTCATTTTTCTTCATTTCTTTCTATTTTGGTCGAGCTCAAGAGAGAGAGAAAGGGAGAGCAAGAAAAACAACCATTTCATCTTGAGTTTGCACCAACCAAGTGAGGAAATCAAATTCTAAACCGATTAAAGAGTGAGTTGTGATCTTGGGAAGCTAGGGGAACTAAAAATTTCCAAAGGAGGTGAAGTATCACTCTTCCAAGCTTTGTCTTTGAGGTATGAAATCTGATCATGGTCTTTGATCTTGTGAATCTTGTGTAAATTAGCTTAGCAACTCAAATTTGGTGGTGAATCATGGATGCAATCATGTTTTGGGGGTTTTTTCCTTGTGGTATTATGAACTAGGGTTTGCTGATTTCTGCCCAAACTTGCTATATGGTTACTATATGTTGAATATAAGATTATACAAGGGGCTTTGGTAGTGATTGGAACAAGGAATTGAAGAAAGTTCAATTGAAACCAAAAGATTTCAGATTTCTGGAAATTTTCATCCTATTCTGCCCGTTTTTGTTGCACCATGTTAGAGGCCGAATTGGCCTTGGCTTAAAACATGAAAGTTGTAGGTAATGACATTTTAGAGGTGCCTACAAAATTTCATATCAATCGGAGCAGTGTATCTTGTGAAAAGACGGAATTACCCTTGCTGTCCTGGTTTACCCAGAATTGGAGAATTGCGACTGTAATTGGTGAATTTGGTCTGGAATGCTTCCGAATTAGTTGTTTAGGTCTTCTGATGAAATGTAACCCTGTTTCTAATATTTCGGGTGGCTTTGGAATTTCTGGATTTGGACTTGTGTAGGCTGAGTTATGATGTTTCCGCTAGAATGCGTTTTGTGAATCTGTTTTTGTGATTCTGGTGTGGTATCTTGCATTTTTGACCTGGTTACACTCAAAACTGGGTTGAGTGACCTTCTGCAATATTGTAACCCTATCTCTTAGCTTCGAAACGGTGTATCTTGCACCTTCATCCGACAATCGTAGTGCCTTTGGTACCATTACCGCAAAATGACGTCAAAACCTGTTTTTCTGGTTTTGAGCTTAACTTTCATTTCCGGACTTTTTCCTAGCTTGACTTGTCTTTGTACTACTTGGAGCTTGCTGAATGACTATTGGATGAACTTGTTGTTGTGTGTGTACCTTTGGGACTGGCTGAGGAAATAATGAAGCCATGATGGCTGGAAAAGTAAGCAAATTTAGGGGAAGTGCTGTCCGAACTTTTAAAGGGTTTGATTACTTTGAGTTTGTGATCTAAGACTTGGATTTGAGCAAGGCAATGATACATGATGGATGGTTTCTGAGCCGTGGAGGTGAGTGACCCTAAACTGTTTCCAAAGTTACTTTTGAAATGTTCCTTGCATTGTTTCTTTGGTTTGCATATCATGTGTGCGCGCATACGAGTTCTTGACATGGTTTGGCTTTAATGAGTTCTTGAGGAGTCTTGTGCTGGACACCAACGTCTCCACCACTTTCGTGAGTTTGTGATATGATCTGGAGCACCGATGCTGCTCCCCTTTAATGTATATGGTTTCGTGATCTGTTTGAGCGTTGGGTGTTTAGTTTCAATGATTTCACTGGCTCACGAGAGCAAAAATACGTGCATTTGATACTTGAATCATGACATCATGACATCATCGAAATGAATTATTGTGAAAGATATTTGATTACTGGTTTTATTTGGTTACTCGCTGAGCTTCTAGCTCACCCCAAAAATGTTTTATTCCCCCCCCCACAGGGCTCAAGGCGAAGAAAAGCTTGGAGTGCTTATTCACGTGACTGGATGGCTTATATAGTGTACAGTTTAAGTTTGGATCTATTTTATGTACGAGTTGGTCTTGTATAAATATTTGAAATTGATATGGATGTAAGTATACGTTCCACGATTGGAATCAGTTTCCGCTGCACTTGTGATATGTAATTATTGGAGGTTTGGATGTATATTTGAGGTTTATTCTTGTAATTCATTTGAGGACTTTAGTGAACGACTGAGTCCCGGCGAGAGCTGGGCAGGCGGCCCGCCGAACCCTCTGGTTCGCCTCAGGGGGAGGTGGGGCCGTCACATGATGTCATTTGGAGCATGTGTCCAACGATTTTACTGTGATATCTGAACTCAAACCTCATTGGTCGTTAATCAAGTCGAGCCGGCAAGGCCTGGTCGATGAGATAACGGACCATGGGGTACTGTTCGTCGAGTGGAGTGTTATCTTCTCGACTTTATGGTATACTCGAGTATTACCCTCTCCGATTCTGTGAGGTGTTCGGGCCCAGTAAAGGGAATGTATGGTGGAAGGTAATTGGTGTAAAGTGAAGTCTACGGTCATGTTCGTTTCTTCGAATGTTGGCGGAGTGTCAACAAGTTGAGATCAAGTAATGTAAAGATGGGAAATTGGCACTTGAGTGCCATCCGTATCCTTTAAATGTGATGTTCCTTGGTAGTTAAGTAAGGCTTATGTGATTGTTAAAGTGTACCTCTGTAATTCGTGGCTATATAACATGTTGGTACCTCATTGAGCGAAAGCTCACCCCTTGTTAATTTTGTTTTCCTTACAAGATCAACTTTTGGAAACCATGATTTTGGAAGTAAGTTGAGCTAGTTGATATTCTTTTATTCTTTTGTATAGCTCCTCGATAGTTGGAAACCGTAAATATATCGCTCCAATGTTCCCTTTTGTTATGTAAACCCATGAACATGTGTATATATATATAAGTGTTTTGTCATGTGTATATAGTACTTTTACTTGAGAATGTGTACTCTTTAATGCTAGCTAGAATTTACTTGTACTTGGTCGGGTTTCGGATGCGCGTGAAGTTTGAACAAGAAAGAGGAAATTTTTGGCCAGGTACTATTCATCGAATCCGGCCTAGTTCATCGGATATGCAAGGGAAATTTAAAAAAATTTGAGTTGGCTACTGCCTCCAATCCGGCCAGGAATCCGGCCGGATTGTGACGTGGCAGTTATTATTCATCTTTCGTTTTCGTTTTCGTTTTCGTTTTCCCGTTTTGTGGTCGTTCAATCGTTTAAGCGTGCTAATATATTTCGAAACGTTTTAGTTTGTGTATAACTATCTTAATAGTCCTGGCGAGAGTTGGGTAGGCAGTTCGCTAACCCCTTTGATACGCCTTAGAGGAAGGTGGGGCTGTCACATAAATAAACTCTCTACACATCTTCATGATTTTCACTGTTTTTCTACTACTTTGTCTTTAAATGCACTATCTTCCTACAAAGAAGTAAGTTCTAATCCTATTTGGCAGCAAGTTATGTTAGAAGAGTTGCAAGCTCTTGACAAGATGCATACTTGGGATCATGTTGATTTACCTCTTGGCAAATCTACTGTTGGTTGTAGGTGGGTTTATAAAACAAAGACTCATTCAGATGGAACAATCGACAAATACAAAGCCTGTTTAGTTGCCAAAGGTTTTGCCCAAGAACATGGCATTGATGATGAAGAAATCTTTGATCCTATTGCTCACCTCACCTCTATTCATAGCTTGCTTGCTATTGCTACAGTTCGGGGATGGCAACTATTTTAAATAGACATCAAGAATGCCTTTTCTCAATGGTGATCTTACTAAAGATGTCTATATGAAACCACCTCCTGGCTATCCTCATCCACTAGACAAAGTCTGCAAGTTTTGTCGGGCCCTTTATGGTCGCAAGAAGGTTCCTCGGCCCAGGTTCTCTAAGTTTAGCTCTACCATTTGTCACCTTGGTTTTGTTTCCAATTGTTGTGATTTAGCCTTGTTTCGTCGGAACTCTAATCGTGGTATTATTTTACTACTACTCTATATAGATGACATGATTATCACTAGAGATAACACCGATGGCATCACAAAATTGAAACAACGCCTTCATCATCACTTTGAAATGAAGGATCTAGGTCACTTGAATTATTTCTTAGCCCTTGAGGTGTCTTCCAATTTCGATGGTTATTATCTAACACAAGGAAAATATGCCTAGATATTTGTAAGTCCCAAATACAACCAAGAGGGGGGTGAATTGGGTTGATTAAAATCCTAACCAAATTTATGCACTTTTCCTTTAGTTGAAATTTACCTTCTTTTCTAGTAATGATTTGCCAAGTAGATTAGAAGACAGGAGCAATATTGATCAGAAAAACAAGTATAGAAAAGCAATGAGAATTTTATTAAACAAAAAAGTAAAATAGGGAATCAAACCAGGTGTCTACCAAGCTATCCTCAAACTTGAAGACCAAACACTAGGAAGAGCAACTTCTCTTTGATGAAAGAAGATCGACTAGATGTACAATGGAGGGAGCACTTCCTCCTTGCCCTAAGCCTTGCTTAGTCAAGCTAAGAAGTTTTACAATCACTCAGAAAACCCTCAACAAAGCTACACTAAGGATCCTTTCAACCACAAAAGAAATGCTCAACAGAAATTCACACCACTTTAATACAAATCTGCTTTGGAGACTATTTTCTAGCTAAAATATCTCTTGAGAACTTGTAAACAAAGTGAGCAAAAATCCCTCGGTTCTAACCAGTTTTGTTTTAAAGGGAACCAGAAATGGGCTTCATCAATGCTTCCAACGGATAGAAGGCAGCTGAAAGGTCAACTAGCCGTTGGAGCTGTCGGACGTCCGACGAACAAATCATCGTCCGAACCAATCGTCCGAAAACAGCAAGTTTGACGTTCGGACGTCCGATGAGTGTTTATCGTCCGACAGTACAGCGTCCGAGCTTAGGCCGAGAGTTGGCAAGTTAATTTGGAATTTCTCGGACGTCCGATGCGGTTGATGTGCGTCCGAGGTGTGCGTCCGAACCTTCCGGACGTCCTATGGCTCTTTATGAGCGTCCGACATAGCTTCCTTTTTGATGTTCTTACTTCTTTCGGACGTCCGACAGTTTCCTTTCGGCCGTCCGACCTGTTTGTCCTGTTTTTGCTTCTCCTTTTGATTGTTTTGCATTTCATGACACCTTCGAACCTGATTCTAAACACAAACACTCATATTTGAAGAAAGTTAGATAAACATTTCAAAGTACCAAGAATAACACACTTGACGTACTAACAAGACAGTATCTTTTATAGGAACAAAACAATGACTAACTTCATTCATATTATTTCAATCTTGTTTGCCACATCCAAAGCATCGTAGACTGAAGTCAATTAAACATATGCTTTCTTTGTTTCATCAGGCCTGATCAAAGTGTTCACTTTCTTGGTCTGTATAAACAAACTTTTGTGATCATCAAAACCAAGAATAACATTCTCCCCCTTTTTGATGATGACAAAACAAAAGTTTGAAATGAAATTGATGATTGTAATGAAAACTCCCCCTGTCTTAGTGAATCCTAAAATTTAAAAATTTTGAAAAACTCCCCCTCACTTGGCTGCCCATCCGAGTTAAACAATTAAGCATATCAGCCAATCCAAATTTAAACAATCAATCCAACATATCCTAACATCACTAATCATCAATCACCAATCATCACTCAATCCAATCATTATACCATTATCATTATACCATCTCCCCCTTTTTGTCATCACAAAAGGGCAACCAATCACATCAACATCCTGGTGACACCATCCAACACATCCATCAAAACAGTACTTAAAATAGACAATCATATTCAATAGACAATCATACAATCCACAAATTCATTACATTCACACAAGCAGAATCAAAATTTAGACATCCATCAAAACAGTACTTAAAATATCCACCAGATCATACCAAAAGAAACTTAAAATATCCATTACAATACATATTCATTGTTGAATACCACAAACACATAAAAGAGACAAACAGAATGCAAATGTCCTAAATGATGAACTAAGTGGATCCAGAAGTCCTCCGAGAGAGCTGATATTGAGAGAGGTCTTCCTCATCAGTTTCTTCATCATCTTCAGCAGCTTCTTCAATTGGTGCCTTGCCTTTGTCTGATGTGGAAGGGCCATGAGGAGTCACATGAGTTGATGGATTCGGATCTGGAACTGATGAACCTGGATCAGTGGTTCGAGGTTCTTTGTCATGTGAGACTTCCTCAACCACAGGTGGAGAAAAAAGAAGGTTCTTTTTATCAAGAAAGGCAGCTTGTTGCTCAGAAGACATGGTGAGCATTAGGCCATGTTCTAGAAGAAGAACATGCTGTTTGAGTTCATGAAGAAGCTCAATTACCTCATTACTGGAAGAGGAAGATGCTTTAGTGGTAGACTTCCTAGGGTGAATGGGAGTGAGTGAAATGGGTGAAGAATCATGTACAGTCTTAGATCTTTGTTCACTAGATGATGCCCCCTTATATGCCCACAGATTATCTTTAAAAATAAGATTTTTCCTTTCAAAATATGCTCTGATAAAAGCATAAGAAGATGCTTCTTTGGGACAAACACCTAGAATTGGAACTTTGTAAAATTCAAAAATCTTTTGAAGAAACTTCCCATAGGATAGTTTTCTTCGAGAGTCAGTAGCATAGCGAAGTAAAAACTTGCACATGATAAAGCCAAAATCAATCCGAATTTTTTCTCGAAAACAATAAAAAAGATACAGCTCCATTTTGTTTGCATAAGTTCTATGGCCATCAGTGGGCACAAGCAAGTTTGAAATGATAGAAAAGGCAATCAAATTCACAGGAGCCAGATCATTCAACTTAGCATCAGCAGGTGAAGAAAAACTTCTTTTGAAATAAGTTAACATTTTTGTTCCATCAAAATGATTTGCAGCAGTAGGAAGCTCTTCATAAGAAAAGAAATTAGCAACCTTATCTTTGCACAAACGTTCAATGGTAGTCTTTAAAATGGAATTCACAGTATCAGAATCAAAGATTAGGTCTACCCCATTTACCCTAGACATGATCTCAATTTGGTCAGTTCCTTTCCTAAGGTTAGCAAAAAATTGATGCAGCATATCAGGATAGTAGACATTGGGCATGGAAATGAGATGCGACCATTTCTGGAAATCAAATAGACTTACAATGGATTCTAAACCTATGGAACGAAATTCAGAGGGGTTTACGGTTCTTTGAGGGATGACACCCTTCTGTGATATCCAGGCGTATTTGTCTTTTGCAGCATCATCAAAGAATGGAGGGAGAGGGACTGATTTTGGAGGCGGTTGAGAGGAGGTCCCCTGTCCAGATTCAGGCTGAGATGTGGGTTGTGGAGTAGGCCGTGACATTTGACCCTTGATAGCTCCCCTTTTGAAGCGTTTGGATGTCCGTTTGACAGTAGGAAGATCCTCATCCACATCCCTGAGTGGATGCTTGCGTCCGGCAGTAACTTTTCCTCCCCTTAGATTCACCATTGTTCTAAATGTGTGGAATGGAGGATGCAAATGATGCACACAGCAGTAGGGAAGTGAATCACACAGAAATTTTGGGACAAAAACACCTTGAACGAGATTTGACAGAGCGGTTATGCAAGAGTAGGGTTGTGAGGAAAATTTGGGGATTTGCGAAATGTTACTCAGTTTGGTGAAATGATCAGGAGAAATAAAACGTAAACGATGGGGAAATGTTTTGGTTGAGTCAATTTGGGAATGGTAGCTACAGAATGGTACGAATTTGAGAGTGAGGGAAGAGAGAGTTTTCGTCCGAGAGGAAATAGGATATGAAGAGACTGAAGCAAATAAGGAAGAAAGTTGATTTAAAAAATGAGCCGTTGCACTATCGGACGGCCGACCGAAGTTGTGCGTCCGACAGCTGCGTCCGAACAGGCGCAATCTGGAAAATGACTGAAGAACATCATCGGACGTCCGTTCATCTTCTTTCGGACGTCCGAAGACCCAAAGAAAATTAAGATGATTTTTCGATTATTCCTAATTTTGATCTTAGATGAATGAACTGTTCTAATGGCAAAGCTTTCGTAAAAATATCAGCAAATTGATCTTTAGAACAAACATAATTTACACAAATTTCACCTTTTTGAACAAGATCACGAATAAAGTGATGCTTTATATCTATGTGTTTTGTCCTAGAATGATGAATAGGATTTTTGGTCAAATTGATAGCACTAGTATTATCACAGAATACAGGCATGCAGTCATACAACAATCCAAAATCATTCAAAGTGTGCTTCATCCATAGAAGTTGAGCACAACATGCACTAGCGGCAATATATTCCGCCTCGGTGGTAGACAAAGAGATTGCACATTGTTTCTTGCTAAACCAAGAGACTAAACAATTTCCAAGAAAATGACAAGTTCCACTCGTACTCTTTCTATCCACATGACAACCTCCAAAATCAGCATCCGAATAACCATATAGAGCAAACTCATTAGATCTAGCATACCAAAGACCATAGTCTAATGTACCTTTCAAATACCTAAAAATTCTTTTTACAGCATTCAAATGTGATTCTTTTGGACAAGATTGAAATCTAGCACACAAGCAAACAGCAAACATAATATCAGGTCTACTTGCGGTTAAATAAAGTAGGCTTCCGATCATACCTCTATAATGCTTTTCATCCACATGATTACCTTCTTCATCTTTGTCAAGCTTTGTGGAAGTGCACATTGGAGTTCCAACTTGTTTTGAGTCCTCCATGCCAAACCTTTTCAGCAATTCCTTGGTATATTTTGCTTGATTTATAAAAATTCCCTCAAGAGTTTGATGTATTTGAAGTCCAAGGAAGAAATTTAATTCTCCCATCATACTCATTTCAAATTCATTTTGCATAGTGGTGGAAAACTCCTTACATAGATACTCATTAGTAGCACCAAAGATAATATCATCAACATATATTTGCACAATGAGAAGGTCATTCAACACATGCTTAGTAAAAAGTGTGGTGTCCACAATACCTCTTTTGAAACCTTTTTCAATCAAGAACCCACTTAATCTTTCATACCAAGCTCTTGGAGCCTGTTTTAAACCATATAAAGCTTTAGAAAGTTTAAACACATGACTTGGAAATTTTGTATTTTCAAAACCAGGGGGTTGATCCACATACACTTCTTGATCAATAAAACCATTTAAAAAGGCACTTTTAACATCCATTTGAAACAATTTGAAACCTTTGAAGCAAGCAAAAGCAAGAAGCATTCTAATAGATTCTAATCTTGCTACGGGAGCAAATGTTTCATCAAAATCAATTCCTTCTTCTTGTGCATATCCTTTAGCAACTAATCTGGGTTTATTTCTTACAACAACACCTTTATCATCCAACTTATTTCTAAAAATCCACTTTGTGCCAATGATAGGCTGATTTTGAGGTCTATCAACAAGTGTCCAAACTTCATTTCTCTCAAATTGATTAAGTTCCTCTTGCATAGCCAAAATCCAGTTTTCATCCTTTAAAGCATCATTGATATTTTTAGGTTCAAAAAGAGAAACTAAAGCAAAATTATCAATCAATTTTCTAGATGAGGAACGAGTGTTTACCTTCTCGGATGGATCACCAATTATAAGTTCTTTTGGATGATTTTGGCTGAATTTCCAAGCCTTGGGAAGATCTTTGAGTGGATCATCATTTTTGTTTTCATCTTCCACTTCTTGATCATTATGAACTTCATTTTCCATTTCAGTTGCTGCTGGTTTAGAACTTCCTTCATTTCCAATTGATAGCTTTTCCATTCCTTCTCGAACACCTACATCATCATCCTCACACAAACTTTTGGAATTAGCATCATTGGCTTCATCAAATGTTATATGTATAGCTTCTTCAATCACAAGTGTCCTTCTATTAAAGACTCTATATCCTCTTTTATTCTCACAATACCCCAAAAATATTCCTTCATCAGATTTTTTGTCAAACTTACCAAGATGTTCCTTTAGATTCAAAATAAAACATTTACAACCAAATACTTTGAAATAACCAACCGTAGGTTTCTTATCAAAAATCAGCTCATACGGAGTTTTCTTTAAAATAGGTCTCAAGAGTATTCTATTCATCACATAACATGCAGTGTTTACCGCTTCAGCCCAAAGATATTTAGGCAACCTACATTCATTCAACATAGTTCTAGCAGCCTCTTGGAGAGTCCTGTTTTTCCTTTCTACAACACCATTTTGCTGTGGAGTCCTTGCAATAGAAAACTCATGTGTTATACCATTATGATCACAAAATTCTGGAAAACCACAATACTTGAATTCCGTCCCATTATCACTTCTAATCCTAACAATTTTTAACCCAAGCAGATTTTGCACTTTAGCAAACATTGAAGTAAAATTCTTGAAGGCATCATCTTTATGAGCAAGAAATATCACCCAAGTGCATCTAGAATAATCATCAACAATTACAAAACAATATTTTTTACCTCCCAAGCTAGTGATTTGAGTAGGACCAAATAAGTCCAGATGCAAGAGTTCTAAAGGTTTGGAAGTAGATACACACTTCTTTGGTTTAAAAGAAACTTTTGTTTGCTTTCCAAATTGACATGCATCACAAATTTTATCCTTTTCAAAACTGATTTTTGGCAAGCCTCTAACAAGCTCCTTTTTCGAAATTTCCTTTAGTAAATCCATGTTAAAATGACAAAGTCTCCTATGCCACAACCAAGGATCTTCATTTGAAGCTTTAAGACATTTTAAGTTAGAAGAATTAACTTTATCAAGAATCACAATATATATGTCGTTAAACCTCTTCCCTTTGAACACAATATTATATTTGGAATCAAGTACAATGCATTCATGCTTTTTAAACAACACATACAAGTCTTTATCACACAATTGACTAACACTAAGCAAATTATATCCTAAGTTATCAACTAAGAGCACATTATGAACAAAGGTTTCACCATCCTTACTAACATCACCTATTCCAATTGTCTTAGCTTTCACATCATCACCAAATGTCACATTTCCACTTGATTTTGATTTCAGCTTTATAAACAAAGAAGGATCACCGGTCATATGCCTTGAGCAGCCGCTATCAATGAACCATTTGGACTTGTTTGATCCTATTTCCTGAAAAGATAAAGTGTTTGGTACCCTTTTTAATTTTTGGGTCCATAAGAGTTAGCATTGTATCTAACTAACCACATGCATCTCATCCCTTTGTTCAAATTCCTTTTCACATAGCAATCTCTACTCAAATGCCCTTTTTGACAACAAAAACTACATATAATGGAAGAGTTTTTAACATGTACTGGTTTAATATATCTTAATCCACCTCTTCTATATGTTGTGAAGCCATGTGCAACTTTGTTGTGTGGAAATGTTTTTTGACAAGCAGTAAGATGAGTAGATGACATGTTCTTTTTGAAGAAATCCTGCTTTCTTGCATTCAAGGTTTCATCCAATTTATCCATTCTTTTCTTCAAATTACCATGTCTTTCCTTCAGCATTTCACAAATATTTGTCTTTCTATTAAGCTCATTTTGAACATTGCATCCGGCTCTTACAAGACTTTCATTGTCAGTCTTTAGTTGTTTATTTTGTTGAAAAAGATTTGTATTTTCTTGAATGAGAAAAGCCATTTTCTGTTTTAACTGCTTGTTTTTATCATACGATTCCTTCAAGGCATCATGCAGTTTCTCAATAAAGGATTCAAGATCATCATCTTCATCATCATCACTTTCAGATAGAGAGTGTGTGGAAGTTACCTCATTATTTCCAATAGCCATGAAGGCCATTTGAGCTGATTCTTCTTCTTCTTCAACTTCCCCTTCGGAGTTGCATTCATTCCAAGTAATCTGAAAGTTGTTGAATCTTGGCTTCCTATCAGTTTTTCCATCTTTCATCTTCTTCATGGGGCATTCGTTTGCATAGTGTCCAGGTTGTCCACATTCGAAGCATTTGTCCAACTGTTTCTTGTTGAAATCTTGTTTTCCTTTGTACTTTGCAATAGATGGCTGATTCTGGAATTGATTGCTAGGACCTCCCCTTCTAAACTTTCTTTTATTCAAGATTCTCTTGAAGCCTCTGGTTATGAGAGCAAGATCATTATCATCACCCTCTGAGTCTTCATCATCTAAGTGAGCTGTATCATCTTCACCTTGAGTAGTTTTTAGAGCAATGTTTCTCTTTGCTCTAGCATCCTCTTCCTCCTGCACTTTAGATTTCAGTTTCAACTCATAAGAGGTTAGTGAGTTTATGATAGATTCAATAGGCACAGAACTTAAATCCTTAGCCTCCTCTATTGCAGTCACTTTATTTTCCCATTCTTTGCCCAATGCATTGAGAATTTTCCTGTTCTTCTCTCCCAAAGTGTACTCTTTGCCCAATGCTTCAAGATCTTTGATCAAGTCAGTGAACCTGCAATACATTTTGTCAATATCCTCAAGAGGTTCAATTTTAAATGATTCATATTTTGTAACCAAGATAGCCTTTTTCTGTTCTTTCACGTTGTCACCACCCTCATGGATTTCCCTTAGTTTATCCCACATTTCTTTGGCCGATTTGCAGCCTTTTACTCTAATTGATTCATTTGAATCTAGGGCACTATAAAGAACATTCATGGCCTTGGCATTCAATGTGAGGTTAGTCCTATCTTGAGCATTCATTTCAGCTCTCGTTTTTGGCCGAAGCAACCCTGTATCTGCATCAAGAAAGTTAGCTTCATGCGGTCCTTCACTCACAATAAACCATAGTTCAATATCAATAGATTGCAAAAAGATAATCATCCGTTCTTTCCAGCTAACATAGTTAGAGCCACTGAACATGGGAGGCCTAGTAACAGATTGCCCCTCAACAAACATAGCATGACTGGTTGTCATCTTTACTCCAAGCCGTTAGAGCTTAATCTCAAGGAAACCAAGCTCTGATACCAATTGTAAGTCCCAAATACAACCAAGAGGGGGGGTGAATTGGGTTGATTAAAATCCTAACCAAATTTATGCACTTTTCCTTTAGTTGAAATTTACCTTCTTTTCTAGTAATGATTTGCCAAGTAGATTAGAAGACAGGAGCAATATTGATCAGAAAAACAAGTATAGAAAAGCAATGAGAATTTTATTAAACAGAAAAGTAAAATAGGGAATCAAACCAGGTGTCTACCAAGCTATCCTCAAACTTGAAGACCAAACACTAGGAAGAGCAACTTCTCTTTGATGAAAGAAGATCGACTAGATGTACAATGGAGGGAGCACTTCCTCCTTTCCCTAAGCCTTGCTTAGTCAAGCTAAGAAGTTTTACAATCACTCAGAAAACCCTCAACAAAGCTACACTAAGGATCCTTTCAACCACAAAAGAAATGCTCAACAGAAATTCACACCACTTTAATACAAATCTGCTTTGGAGACTATTTTCTAGCTAAAATATCTCTTGAGAACTTGTAAACAAAGTGAGCAAAAATCCCTCGGTTCTAACCAGTTTTGTTTTAAAGGGAACCAGAAATGGGCTTCATCAATGCTTCCAACGGATAGAAGGCAGCTGAAAGGTCAACTAGCCGTTGGAGCTGTCGGACGTCCGACGAACAAATCATCGTCCGAACCAATCGTCCGAAAACAGCAAGTTTGACGTTCGGACGTCCGATGAGTGTTTATCGTCCGACAGTACAGCGTCCGAGCTTAGGCCGAGAGTTGGCAAGTTAATTTGGAATTTCTCGGACGTCCGATGCGGTTGATGTGCGTCCGAGGTGTGCGTCCGAACCTTCCGGACGTCCTATGGCTCTTTATGAGCGTCCGACATAGCTTCCTTTTTGATGTTCTTACTTCTTTCGGACGTCCGACAGTTTCCTTTCGGCCGTCCGACCTGTTTGTCCTGTTTTTGCTTCTCCTTTTGATTGTTTTGCATTTCATGACACCTTCGAACCTGATTCTAAACACAAACACTCATATTTGAAGAAAGTTAGATAAACATTTCAAAGTACCAAGAATAACACACTTGACGTACTAACAAGACAGTATCTTTTATAGGAACAAAACAATGACTAACTTCATTCATATTATTTCAATCTTGTTTGCCACATCCAAAGCATCGTAGACTGAAGTCAATTAAACATATGCTTTCTTTGTTTCATCAGGCCTGATCAAAGTGTTCACTTTCTTGGTCTGTATAAACAAACTTTTGTGATCATCAAAACCAAGAATAACAATATTCTTGATTGTGCTGGTTTAACTAATAGCAAAACTGTCTCTACTCCTATTGAGACTAATGCTCACTTTACTCCTTAGGATGGAACTCTTCTTCATGATCCAACACTCTATCATTAGTTAGTAGGGAGTTTAGTCTACCTTACTGTTACTCGACCAGACATTGCTTATGCAGTTCATGTTGTTAGTCAGTTCGTGGCAGCTCCAAGAACAACTCATTTTGCTGTTGTTCGTTACATTCTACAAAACATTAAGGGTACTATATTCCATGGTCTTCATTTTTCCTCACATGGTATGCTTGATCTACTTGCTTATTGTGATGCGGACTGGTCGGGAGATCCTACAAATAGGCGCTATATTATAGGGTTCTACTTCCTTGTTGGTAACTCCCTTCACTCCTGGTGAAGCAAGATGCAAAATGCTACTTCTCGCTCTAGCACTAAAGCCGAATACCATGCCATTGCTGATGCCACCCAAGAACTTATTTGGATTCATTGGTTAATAGAAGATATGGGAGTTTCACATTCTTTTGCTACTGTACTTCGTTGTGACAATCAGAGTGTTGTAGAAACTACTCACAACTATGCCTTCCATGACCGCACTAAATATATTGAAAATGATTGTCATTTTGCTCGCCAACATATTGTTCGTGGTACTGATAAAGCTTCATTCTATTTCTTCTGGTGATCAAATGGTTGACATCTTTACCAATGCCCATTGTCGCGCCCCATTTTTTGATAAGAAAAATAAATTGTTTGAGAAAGATGTTTTTGATTCAATTTTGATTGGAAAATGATTTTTGTGAGTTGAAAAAGATATGGGTCTAATATGGGACTTGAAAAAGCGACGATTTGACCCAAAAAATAGTTTTAAAAAGGGTTTTGAAATGAAAAGTTTGGAGTCGCCACTTGGTAATGATTTAAGGTGTACCAAGTCACCTAAAAAAATGAGTTTTAAAGTCAAGTAATAATAAACCCTTTTTAAAACGACTCCTAGTCTACGTAAAACAAAGAAAAAGGTTCGGGAGTCACGTTTGACAAAGGGGAAGGCAAGGATAGACTCCAAGGCACCCCTTTGACCTAGGCAAGGCTAGTTGCGTGACTTAACCCTAACTTTCCTAACTTTCTACCCAGGGTATGTATTGCATGTTGGATTATGCCTATATGAATGCAAAAACGAAAAAATGCAATCCTAAATTCTACGATGTCTCTCGTGAGGTTTTTGGTCCCAGACCACATGAATTGTGGCGGCCAATAAAGGGAAACCTCATAGAGGTCGATTGATGCAAATGGTGACTCAAGTGCAAGTGTGCCAGTGTATAAAGGGTTCATGTATGAAATGGTGTAAAAACAAAGTGTTTGTGTGCGCATGTGTAAAGAAAGTTCACGTGTGAATTTGGATGAAAAATCAAGGTATTAGTGTGTGAGTGTGTAAAGAAAGTGCACGTGTGAATTTGGATGAAAAATCAAAGTATTAGTGTGTGCAAATGAATGAAGATAGAATAGTACATATATAAGTGAAACTTGAATTTCATTTGTGAAGTAAAGTAAATAAATGATAAGGAGGTAGTGAAAAAACATATGGATTTGATAAATGTGAGAGAAATGTGATTAAAAGAGTATGGAAGTGATAAAAATGAAAGTATGACCCTAGGGGAATGCAACAAGTCGGGTACGGGGGTGACGCCTAATTTTCGACTTTGATTTTCCCTCGGATTAGAAGGTAAAACTAGCGTGCTAAGGCTATCGAGTAGCCACACTCGCTCGTTTCCCTTATCAAGAGGGGATTTTCACGCAAATGAACCCTAACTAGCATGAGATGCAAAACCTAAAATGAGAGGAAAAGGGGTTTGAGGATCATGCCAAATGATAAAACTAAGGAAAATGCGTGATATGTGGTGAACAAGCAAATGATGTACTATCGAGGGAAAATCCCTAAGGGTCTAGCATTGGACTAGCCCATCCTATGAATTCCGACTAGCGTTGGACTAGTGGAAACGATAAAAGAAGCCACAACTAGCGTTGGACTAGTGTGGTGACGTACATTCATCCATTCCATTCATCTATACTACAAAAAGCGAGTAGACATGCGAATCACTTATAAACACGTAGCACATAACACTTAGCATGCTTGACTAGATGCAAAATCCTAATAAAGCATTTAACATATAACACATAGGCATGCAACCATTACATTTGCTAACTAAAACAAAAGGGAAAGGGAAAATGGATCAAATTACTTGCTACGCCCTATCTATTACAAGCCAAGAGGTGTACACATACCCCATTAATAAAAATCAAAAGTAAATGAAATAACTGAAAGGAAATAAAGAGAGGATAGGAAAGCAAGTAGACATGCAAATTTCAATTAGCACGTTGGACCACATAGGAGAGATAAACAAAGATAAAAGAAATTATACCTTCCCCTAATGGCAAGCAAATAAAGGAAAATGGCTTCAAAACAATAAAGGGGTCAAGGCATCAATTTAAAAGTAAAGTATGAGCAAAAACATCAAAAACCTCCTAATGGCAACTTGAATGAGCTCAAAAAATGCTTAAAGACCACGAAAACGGAATCACCCGTTCAATTTCCAAATATAGCATCTACTAAAGACCCAAAACAAGCATTACTCAAACATTCAAGTCCAAATAAATCGTTTAATCACTTCAAAGATTCCAAAAATAAAGAAAGAGCCAAACAATGATTGAAGTTGCAATGATTTTAGGACTTAATTACAAGATACTAAGACATGCTTGAGCTATTGTGGCACAAAGAGAAACTTAGAGGGATCAAATTGATTAAATGTTCCAATGACTTGGGCCCTAGTGGCATAAAGATAGACTTGGGGGTCAAAGTGCAATTTCTGGAAAACATTTTCATGCAAATGCATGCAAGCTACGAAGCAAGCTTCTGCAAAATCTAGCTACCATTCTTTCGGCCACTTTTGGGTTCATCTTAATGCCATTTTCCATTCAAATCAAGCTAATATATTTGTCTTTATCCCAACATCAAAACCTCAATTCCAAAAACAACAAAAACACGATAATCAACGTCCAACACAAAACAGGTTCCTTGAATGGGAGCATGCGGTTTTTCTGGAAAATTTCTGCTATTCTTTCCTTGAACAGCAATGCATCAGTTTTTTAAGACACGCACAAACCATCTAAAAATGATGAAATGTGCGCTGCATATTGAAGAAAAAGAAAACAGCAACTAGTGGACAATCACAGCATCCAAAATATACGTTTGTATCTACTTCACTACAAATACAACCATAAAAAAACAGCAAGAGCTATGTGAGGACTTGCGGCAAACCGAAATTCATTTTCCAGCCAGCATTCAAACACGATTTAAGCATTTCAGCCCCCAAACATGCAACTGAACTCTACTTCAAAGCATGACTCTACCTCATGGCATGCATGCACATGGTATTCCAATCTCATGGCAAACAAATCATACACTTCAACAATGCAAAAATTCAGCCAACCGAAAGTGCAAGCCTGCTGCATTTTCATTTCATTTCACTTGCGGATTTCAGCTCCAAAAGACCATTTTGAGCGGAAAACAAGAAAAAAAAACCTTTTCAATCACAGCTTTACTCTAAACAACACATACATACTTATCACAAGCCAAGCATGCCAAAAAACAACTTGGAAGAAAGATATCATGCCAATCTGGAACAACATGCAAACATTTAAAAAGCAAAGGCTGCTGCAACTTTCTCCTATTCGCGGCTTGTGATTTCAACAAGAAATACCATCCCAACCTTCTAATATAACCGCCAAGAACATCAACTGAATCACCTAGCTTTATAAACAGAAATTTTAGGACAAAGATATGCAAGTAACCAATGCAGAAATGGAGACGCAGATCATCAACTGTGAACCAGCAAAACAGAAATGGAACCGCACATCAGAACAAAGGGAAGGGGTGAAACCGTAACATGCTATTTTAATAGGAAAAGCAACCCAATCCTCCACCATACATTGAACTCAGCGTAAAAGAAAAGAAACAGGTTATACACGTACAGAACTCGAACCAAGTAGACATAATCGCAAGCTCCAGTTGGAGCAACTGAACCAGACATCTTTATCGACTTATCATGGCCTCTAACAAGCTTAGCATCGCCATAAAAAGTGAACAGAGACTCAAAGTTTAGACCTTTATCACCATTTTTGGAAGCAAAGGAGACGTTGAAGTCAGCATAAACAATTTTAAAGTGCAGGAGGAGGAAAGCGATGGTTTTTCAAAAGAAAAATCATGCAATTGGGCTATTATTCAGGAATTTGCTGCACTCTCATTGGGCTTTCTCTAGATAATAATAAAAAAAATCATGCTGATGCCAACGAAACATGATTCAAGAAAGCAGTAGCTACCTTCACTCTGAGTCTGATGAACCGTGAAGATGCTCGCTGAAGTTTGCTCCTTTCTTGCTTTTTGGTTTGACCAGAAAGCTCCAAGCTTTTGCCCAGTCGTGACTCTTCCTTCTGATTTCTGTCCAGCCCTCACTAGCCTAGCTCCTTCGTCTCTCCCAGATTCTCCTCTGCCGTCGTTCTCCCTTCTCTGGTCTCTCTCTTTTTCACTCCTTTCTGATGTAGCCGCCCATCCCTTCTCGGTTTTTCTTTCTTTAGCCGCTCCCCCGTAACCTTTCTCTCTAGTTCTAGCTTCCCTTTCCTATCTAGCTCTCCCTGTTTCTTTTCTGAATCCAACCCTTTCTTCTTCTTCCCGAGAACCTACGCCGCCTCTCTTTTCCTGGTTCCTTCTCTTTGTTTTTGCCGTCTCTCCCTCTTTCTCTCCCGTCTCCCTTTCGTAGTCCTCCTGTCTGCGGCTGTCTTCCTTTTTTTTTATATGAGAGCCCTTCAACCCTAAAACCCCAGCAATCCTTCTGTATTTGCAGCTTCAGGAGCCGCCCCAGGTTTTTTTGCAAACGGCGCAAGTCCGCAGCTTTCATGCTGCGGCAACTTTTTTTTTTTTTTTTTTTTTTTTTTTGCTAATTAAAACAGAAATTAATAAAAATGAAATAAATGATAATAACAAAAATTTATAATAACAGAAATTAATATTGAACAGCAAATTACAACTTCCATTTTTCATCCATTTTCTTTTTTTCCTCTTTTTTCCTTTTTTTTTCTTTTCTTTACTTAAATAACAATAAAATGCAATCAAAAACACAAATGCTTGTAACCTGAAATAATAATATGTATTTTTCTCTTTTCTTTGAAAAACAATTAAAATGTATCAAAAAGTAAATAATGCCTATTACGCTAAAAACCTTTTCTTCAAATTTCAAACCTTTCACTTTTTTTTCAAAAATAGGCCAGTATGCATTAAACCATTTTTCCCTTTTCTTTTTCCCCCTTTTTTTGTTTATTTTCACTTTCCTCTTTTTCTCTAAAAAAAAAACTACGCTAAAACTTATAAATTAAAAAAAGGGAATAAAAATAAAATAAAACCTAAAAAAAAAACTAGACAAACGAAAAAGAACTAAAATGCAAACCGTCTAAACAAAAATCAACCAATTATCACTAAAACCAAACATACGAAAATTAATTCAAAAATTTGGTGTCTACAGTTTGCCCCTCTTTGTCTGAGTTTTGAAAAAACTTGAGACAAAGAAGTAGACGCAAAATACTTACCTGTGTTATTGGGCTGCAAAAGATTCCAACGAACAGGAATTATAACACGGGACTGACCCGAACATGAAAAATAAAACGGGACTGACCCGAACCAGAATTGAAAACGGGACTGACCCGAACAGGAATTTAAACGGGACTGACCCGAACATGAAAAATAAAACGGGACTGACCCGAACAGGAATTTAAACGGGACTGACCCGAACAGAATTTAAACGGGACTGACCCGAACAGGAATTTAAACGGGACTGACCCGAACAGAATTTAAACGGGACTGACCCGAACAGAATTTAAACGGGACTGACCCGAACAGGAATTTAAACGGGACTGACCCGAACATGAAAAATAAAACGGGACTGACCCGAACAGGAATTTAAACGGGACTGACCCGAACAGGAATTTAAACGGGACTGACCCGAACAGAATTTTAAAACGGGACTGACCCGAACAGAAATTTAAACGGGACTGACCCGAACAAGAATTTAAAACGGGACTGACCCGAACAAGAATTTAAACGGGAATGACCCGAACAGGAATTTAAAACGGGACTGACCCGAACAGGAATTTAAACGGGACTGACCCGAACAAAAATTTAAACGGGGCTGACCCGAACATGAATTTAAACGGGATTCACTGGGGAAATTTGAGACAATGAATTGAATTTTTACCTGAGAGTAGTTCAAGTGTTTGTATCTAGAGGGAGATTGGATCTCTGTAGTTGAAGCGATGGCTGGTGTTGGTCCTTATAATCCAACTTTGCAAATAACATTGCTTTAGGTTTGAAAAAGAGAATGATCGCTTTCATTTGTGACCGCAGTGTTCCTGCAAGAAAAGGATAAATAATAATGGACTTGCCACCATTATTTGATCCGGTTTGCCTTGAGAATCGTGTAAACATGAGTTTTGTACTATTTTTGCCTCTGTTCTGCGGCATCCGTCTTGGTCGAACTTGTGACTTTGCAAATTCTAAGACTGATAAAATACGGATTGACCACGTCACCCAATCCCGGTGGTAGCTTTGTTGCATGTTACTCCCTGTATCTGATGATTGAATCCCCTATTTTTGCTCAAACCTTTGGGTTTATCACTCATTTGAATTCAATGGTAAAAGAATGATGCGTGAAAATTTGTCATATAACAATCAATGTATATGCAAGATTATTTCCTATGTCGGGCAAAGATGAGCATGCAAAAGAATGTAGACAATCATAAGCAGTCATACACAAATAATTGAAAACAACCAAAAGATTCATAAAGATACATTTTGCAAAAGAATATTTGTAAAGAACAATACAAGTTTAGCCAACGAATATCATATTCAAGACTTTGGATATTTTGCTTCGGAATCCGATACTGACAAAAGTATCACAAACATGAGGAAAAACGCCAAACGAACCAGGTCACCAACTGTTCCTTCTCGCGCTCGTCCGTTGTGAAAAACCCGCCTTGGCGCCCTTTCGGGTTTTCACCAAGGTTGCCCCTACCCTTTTGTTTTTGCTTTTTCTTTCTTCTTTCTTCTTTTCTTCTTTTTTTCTCTTCTTTTTTTCTTTTTTTTTTTGTTTTCAAGGCGCCCTTTCGGGTTTTCACCTAAAGAATAAAGATACATCTCGACCATGATCGACTCAGAAATATGAGTTAAAGGTTTCAGGTATCAGTAAAATGCACTTCCCTTGTAGATTAGGCGAAGGCATTACGGACATCACTTGCCAGTTGATTATCAAATTTTGCTAATAGAAATGCAACAAATGACGGAAGCCAGGACTTTGGGCTTTGTAATGAGGTCAGGTGGGGTGTTTTTCCAGAAAGGTTAAGGCTTGAAAGCAAATTCGATGCCAGGGGTAAAATAAACTGAGATTGCCCTATTTTGAAATCATTTCCGATTTTGAACGAAACCGGGGAAAATTTGCCCCAGTTTGATCGAACTTTCACTCTTTGCATTTCTTCATTGCATTTTTCTCACTTTTGCATTTTTCTTTGAAAACTAAATTTGCCCCAGTGTGGGGTTTCTTTTCCTTTTCTTTTGCTCATCTCTCTTTCAAAAATTAAAATTTTGCCCCAGTGTGGGGTTTGCAATTCTCAGGGGTTATCAAACGAAATTTGTCTACTCTGATGGCTCAAAGGGGACAAGTAGAGATAAAATATTTTTAGTGTAAAAGAAGATGGCCTGACTTGCATTTCGCCATTTGCATGAATTTCTTAAAGAAAATTTGCATGATCAAATGAAAAACTTTTTGCACATATCTGAGTTGATGGGTTGAGGGAATGCTCGTCCATCCATTTCTGCTAGAATAAGGGCTCCGCCAGGTAATACCTTTTGGACAATGAACGGCCCTTGCCAGTTTGGAGCGAATTTGCCTTTAGCTTCATCTTGCATTGACAAAATCCGCTTCAGTACCTTATCACCTTCTTCAAATGCCCGCCGATGGACCTTTTTGTTGTAAGCTCGGGCCACCCGTTTCTGATAACACTGACCATGACAAATAGCATTGAATCGCCTTTCATCGATCGACGTCAATTGTTCATGGCGCTGCTTTATCCAATCAGCCTCTTCCAACTTAGCTTCCATGAGGATTCGCAACGAAGGAATCTCAACTTCGGCTGGTAACACAGCTTCCATTCCATACATGAGTGAATACGGTGTTGCCCCAGTTGATGTCCGAATAGAAGTCCGGTACGCCATCAATGCATAAGGCAACTTTTCATGCCAATCGCGATGCCTTTCTGTCATTTTGCGGATAATCTTCTTCAAATTCTTATTTGCGGCTTCTACAGCTCCGTTCATCTGAGGCCTATAAATGACGGAGTTGCGGTGTCTGATCTTGAATTGCTCGCATAGTCCATCCACCATGTCATTGTTCAGATTCTTGGCATTGTCAGTGATAAGCGTTTCAGGCACCCCAAATCGACAGATGATGTGATCTCTCAAGAAATTGGCAACTACTTTCTTCGTCACATGTTTAAACGACTCTGCTTCAACCCACTTGGTAAAGTACTCAATCGCCACCAATATAAATCGATGTCCATTTGAAGCAGGAGGATCGATTGTACCAATCACGTCCATACCCCACATTGAACAGGGCCACGGGGCGGTCATGCTATGCAACTCAGTGGGTGGAGCGCGTATAATGTCACCGTGCATTTGGCATTTTATACATCTCCGGACAAAGTCTATACAATCATGCTCCATAGTAAGCCAGAAGTATCCGGTTCTCATGATTTTCTTTGCTAGCAAATGGCCATTCATGTGAGGTCCACAAACGCCACTGTGCACTTCTTTCATCATATACTGAGCTTCATCCTCATCAATGCACCTTAAAAGGTTCAAATCTGAGGTTCTTTTGTACAACACTTCTCCACTTAAGAAAAACTTGGAAACCATTCTGCGCAAAAAACTCTTATCCTTTGAACTAGCATGCTGAGGGTAAGACCCCGTTTTGAGAAATTCCTTAATATCCTTATACCAAGGCATGTTATCAGAGGACTCGTCTGCAACCCAACAGTGGGCAGGTTTGTCTTGAAGTTGAATTTGGATTGGTTCGATTTTCAATTCGTCTGGATACTGGATCATAGAGGCTAGAGTGGCCAAGGCATCAGCAAATGCATTACGGGCTCTCGGGAGATGTCTGAACTCTAAATTTTGAAATTGCTTGGCCAAAGTGAGCAAACTACAATGGTAAGGAAGAATTTTCGAATCCTTGGTTATCCACTGCTTCAAAGTCTGGTGTACGAGCAAATCTGAATCACTGAAAGCTATCAATTCTTTGATTTCCATTTCTAAAGCCATTTTGAGACCAAAAATGCAAGCTTCATATTCGGCCATATTGTTTGTGCAAGCAAATTGCAATTTAGCAGCGGCAGGGTAGTGCTTCCCTTCGGGTGACACCAAAACAGCTCCAATTCCAGCTCCGAGAAAATTCGAAGCTCCATCGAAGAAAAGCCTCCATTCAGGACTTTGTTCACTTATATCATCTACAGCGCCTACAAATAGGACCCTCTCGTCAGGGAAATAAGTACGGAGTGGCTGATAATCATCATCCCTTGGATTTTCCGCCAAATGATCAGCTATAGCTTGTCCCTTGACAGCTTTCTGTGAAGTAAAAACAATATCAAATTCTGAGAGAATTATCTGCCATTTCGCCAGACGCCCAGTCAACATCGGCTTCTCCAAAAGATACTTCAAAGGGTCAGATCGGGAAATAAGATAAGTGGTATGGCTCAACAGGTAGTGTCTCAGCTTCTGGGCTGCCCAGGCCAATGCACAACAGCTTTTCTCAATGAATGAATAATTAGCCTCGTACTGCGTGAACTTCTTGCTTAGATAGTAGATGGCCTGCTCCTTCCTTCCAGATTCATCATGTTGACCTAGAACACATCCAACTGCTCCTTCAAGCACGGATAGGTACATGATTAATGGTCGACCGGGCTTCGGTGGTACCAAGACTGGCGGATGCAACAAATAATCTTTAATCTTGTCGAAAGCCCTTTGACACTCCTCATTCCAATACAACGGTACATTCTTCCTCAACAATTTGAACAATGGCTCACAGGTGGCAGTTAATTGGCCAATGAACCTCCCGATAAAATTGATCTTCCCTAAAAAGCTTTTCACGTCCTTCTGAGTTTTTGGCACTGGCATATCTCGAATTGCTTTGATTTTTGCTGGATCTATCTCTATGCCTCTCTTACTGACTATAAATCCCAACAGCTTACCCGCAGGTGCTCCGAAGGCGCATTTTGCAGGATTTAACTTCAAATTGTACTTCCGTAGTCTTTCGAACAATTTCTTCAGATCAACCAAGTGGTCCTCTGCCCTTTTAGACTTGATTATAATATCATCCACGTAGACTTCCATCTCCCGGTGGATCATATCATGAAATAGGGTTGTCATGGTCCTCTGATATGTTGCTCCGGCATTCTTTAAACCGAAAGGCATCACTCGGTAGCAAAATGTGCCCCAAGGGGTAATGAAAGCAGTCTTCTCCCTATCTTCCTCTGCCATCAAAATTTGGTGGTAGCCAGCGAAACAATCGCAAAAGGTTTCAATCTCATGTCCGGCAGTATTGTCTAAGAGAATGTGAATATTTGGTAGAGGGAAATCATCTTTAGGACTGGCTTTATTAAGGTCTCTATAGTCAACACAAACTCTCACCTCTCCACTCTTTTTTGGAACAGGGACTGGATTTGAAAGCCAAATTGGGTAATGGGAAACAATGATAATGTTGGTTTTGAGTTGTTTTTCAATTTGCTCTTTTATTTTGAGGCTCATATCTGGTTTAAATTTTCGGGGTTTTAGTTTTACGGGTGGAAAAGAAGGGTCTGTGGGTAACCTATGCACCACCACATCAGTTGAAATGCCAGTCATATCATCATAGGACCACGCAAATACATCCTGGAACATGGTCAAGAATTCAAGCATCTCCTTTCTCTGCCTTTCATTCAAATGAATACTTATCTGCACCTCCTTAACTTCATCCTTAGTGCCAATGTTTACTGTTTCTGTCTCTTCCAGGTTCGGTTTCGGTTTTTCCTCATATTGTTCAAGATCCTTTGCAAACGAATCGGATACTTCCTCATTATCACTCTCGCTTTGGAGTTCGGATTCACAGACCTCCAAGTCGTGAGTGATATAGAGATTGCCATTATCGTATTCCAGAACTGTGATATCCAAAGGGTCAAATATTTTTATTTTTGGCCATCTGAAAGAATTAACGAATGTGGGATAATAAGCAAATAAGCATACAACAAACAAATGAACAAACAATATGGATATAGACAACACAACATGACAAGAACAACTTGTGCATTTTCATAAAGACCTTTGATTGAAAGCAAGTGAAAAATGAAAATTTAACAATATTTACATGCGCAAACGGGAAATTGTTTTCATTGGCTATTTACAGATGCAAAAGTATTTTTCATGAATTCATATGAATGATAAACCCCTTTCAGTTTACCGAAACTCCTTCCGAATAGGCAGAAATTCAGCTGTCCAATTGGAAATCGACCCTTCAGGGATGTCAGGAAATTCGGCCTCGTTCGGGAAATTGTCTTCAAATATTGCCCCAATGAACAGTTGGGACAAACTATCCTCGATTTCTTCAGTTGAATTACCCTCTGATGTGATTATTTCAGCTGGCCGGGGAAAAGTATACCGTAGCGGTGGAATGTCAAAAACCCTTTGTCGGCCCTCTCTTTCTGCTCTTTTACGCTCCTTCATCTCTTTGATGTCCTTGGTGGTTGGCCGGAAACCCAAACCAAACGTATCCCTTTTTTCGATAATCTCCACCGGCTTCAGGATCCCTTGCAGTTCACGCCCCAACCCCTTGTCGAATTTGTATCCTCCACGAATCATTTCTCTGGCCATCATTACACTAGCCTTTGAGAGAGTTTGTTCCTCCGTGGTTATCCAACTTACGGAGACTATATCGGATGTGCTGTGAGGGGACATGGTAACACTTTGACTACCCTCCTCTTTAACTCCAGAATCGGTGATCACCAGGCAGTCCTCTTCAGCAAAGATAGTGATTAGTTTGTCATTTACCACGAACTTGAGCAATTGATGCAACGAAGACGGCACAGCCCCCGACTTGTGAATCCATGGCCTTCCAAGTAAAATATTGTAAATGCTCGGGAAGTGCATTATTTGGCAAGTTATTTGAAATTGGGCGGGCCCCATCTCGATTACTAAATCTGCCTCTCCTATTGGCTCCCTCTGCGCTCCATCAAACCCTCTAACGATAGTCCCTGAAGGCCTCAGCTTGACGTCTTGCAACCCTAGTTTCTCTAAGGTACTCCAAGGACAGATATTCAGTGCGGATCCATTATCGATTAACACCTTAGGCAGCATTTTTCCATTGCACCTCACTGTTATGTACAACGCCCTATTATGTCCGATGCCCTCCGTCGGCAATTCATCGTCAGAAAAAACAATTTGCTTGTTGAATAATACGCTCCCCACCACGTTTGAAAAATTATCAACAGAAATGTCCCTCGGAATTTGAGCTCTTGTTAATACGTCGATCAATGCATCCCTATGCACGTCCGAAGAGAAAAGTAGGTCCAACATGGTTATCTGGGCAGGTGATTTGCTTAGCTTTTCCACTATGTTGTATTCACTTCTCTGGAGTCGTTTAAGGAAATCCACGGCTTCTTTCTCGGTGATTGTTGGTTTGATGGGTGGCTCAGAACTATTGGCTTGAATTGGAGTAGTAGTCTCAAATGGATTTACAATCTTCCCTGATCTGGTAACTACTGACACTTCCTTCTTTGCGGTTGAATTCTCCCCGATCTGTATGCTAGGCTCATCGTAATTCCACGGCACTTGTTGCAGACTTAATACGGGCTCCTGCTTCGGGAATTCGATGACTACCGGTTTCAAAGCTTCATTCTCTGCTGGCGTGAGGTCCAAGACAAAAGGCTTGTTATCTTCTTCGAATGGCAACTCTATGACAAACGGTTGGTCCGTGACCCCAAACACTTCAGCTCCGATTGCCAATTTCTTGATTTGTTCCTCGTACTCCGCATCGTCCATAATGACCCCGACATGCTCTGGCAAGGGGTTTTGATTTACGTTTGGCCCTTGCGGCTCCCTCTTTCTGATCACGATTTCTCCAGACTCAACCATATGCTGAACTTTATGCTTTAACGCCTTGCAATCCAAAGTTGCATGCCCAGGGGCCCCTGAATGATACGCGCAAACAGCTTGCGGGTTATACCAAACGGGCATGCCGTACGGGTAGGTAGGAGGTGGTACTGTACCAATTTTTCCAGAGGCCCTTAACTGGTCATACAGTTGGTCTAAAGGCCTACCTAAATTGGTAAAAGTACGGCTTGGGGGTCGGTTGTAAGGTTCAGTGGGTTGAGGGTAGTTGTAAGAGGGTCTATTTGGAGGAGGAAATCTTGGGTTATATGGTGGACGAGGTCGGTTTTGGGGTGGATTTGGTTGAGAAATTTGAAAAGGGGCTGAAGGTGGGTTAGTATAGTTTGGGCGAGGTCGAGGGTGGTGGATGTTGGTAGTATATACAGGGTTTGGGCTTGAATAGTAGTAAGGGTAAGGTTGCTGGTAGGTTGGGTCGTGTTGGTATCGGGGTCTGGGTGAGGGGGTGTGGTTCCAAACAAAGGTTGTATCTCCTTCTTTCTTTTTGAATTGTGGTTTCTTTTCACTGCTTCCTCGCCCTTGCAAAGCTTCCACTTGCGATTTCAGGGCAGACACATTAACAATTTTCCCGGCTCGTACAAAGTCGTCGAATTCTTCAAGTTTATTTACAATTGCCGCGAATGAACATCCAGTCATACGAAAAATTTCTTCAAAATATGGAGGATCATGGGCCTTGATGAAAGTACGGATGATTTCTTCCTCGGTCATCGGAGGCTCCACCTTGGCAGCTATTTTCCTCCACCTCTTGGCATAAGTCTTGTGATCTTCGGAGGGTTTTCTTTTGGTTCCTTCCAAGGTGGTTCTAGTCGGTGCCAACTCACAATTATACTCATATTGCCTGACGAAAGCCTTGGACAAGTCAATCCAGGTTCTTACGTCTTCAGGTTTCAGATTTGAATACCAGTCAAGTGCGTCCCCTTCCAGACTTTCGGGGAACAACCTTAGAGGCAAGTTTTCATCGTCCACGGGCTTTCCCAATTTGTTTGCAAATAGTCGGAGGTGCGTCTTGGGATTACCCGTCCCATCGTACTTGTTAAACTTAGGAGTTTTGAACCCCTCAGGCAGTTGCACATTCGGAAAGAGACACAGCTCATCGTAATCCAAAACTCCTTGCTTGTTCAGCACCTGACTCTTCCTCATGAATTCATCGAAACGGTCCAGGCGCTTTAATAACTTCACATCAATGGGAGCAGAGGATCCTCCCACCTCTGGTTTGGTTTGAATAAAATGGTCCGGCAGATAAGGCTCAGTGGTGGGGTAATAAAAAGCTTGTGTCTCAGGCGGTATATTTGCAGTGACTTGAGGTTGTGGGCCTTGCATATGAGTAGGGAAAAATGAAGGATTAGGAGGGTAAGTGTATGGCAGATGAACGGTGGGGTAGGTGAAAGTCCCTTCGGGTGGACCTTGCATGGGAACAGTAGTTTGAACCGTGGGAATAACAAAGGGTTCAGATTGCAGTTGTATTACGTGCGGAAGCTCCGGCTGTACCCCGCTACTGACAAGCTCATCTATTATCTTCTTTTGGGCAACCATCTCAGAGGCCATCTCCCCGAACTTAGCAAGTAACTCGGCCAACTGGACCCCAGGACTCGTGACTTCCGGCTGTGTAGTCGCTGTAGTCTTATCGGATGATTCTGGTTGAGTATTCATGTTTACACGATTCCTTTGGGCCTTACTTCGGGATCGCGTAATAATGGGGCTTTTCCGAAAAGCTATTTTGAAATTTACCTGAGAATGCAAAAGACTTCTTTAGATAAACCAATCGTTATTGAATTTCTGCAATTTATTCAAAAAAGAGAAAAAGAAAAAGAAAAGACATGAGTTAGTAGCTATTCAAACAATTCGGATGCATGTCCTATTTGGGGAACCCTTTTTGTGCCAAGGGTGGGCCTAGCATGATGCAACACTTTCGGAATGAGACCCATTAATCAAACCTGTTATTTGACAAACACTTTGTGAAAAGGGATTCATTTCATTGCAGAAACCAAATACATCTGTTTACATCATATTGCGAAGGCGATTTCGTACAAGATCACCAAAGTTCCTAAGCCTATCTAGTACGGAGTCTTTACTTTCTCTAGCATATGGCATCTGGACGCGTTCGGCTTGATCATATAATTCCCCACATTTCCGCTTCATCTCTTGGCGCCTTTCTCGCTCCTTCTCATATAACCTCTTGTTTTCTTCTGCCTTTTCTTTGTGCGATTCGATGGATTTCTTCAACTGTACCACCTCCATGTCCTTGGCTTTAATGATGGCTCTCAGCTTCTCAATTTCCTCATACGGCTCATGTTGCAACCCTTGCGTGGTGGAATCTTTCAACCAATCCTCGTATGGTGCGGTCATTACCCCCTTCTGTTTGAGCTCCGGAAGATAATGAATGCTTCTATCGTCGGATATTGTTCTCCAAGATTCAGTGATTTGGCTCTTCATAGGGATCTCTTTTGGGCATACCCCCTGATCAAAGAAAATGGCGACTTCACTAAACTCGGAAATCGGTAGCGGCCCCTGAATGCGACCTAATTGTCTGAGAAATCTTTTCGGGGTATATGAGATGATTCCTTGAGTACCCAGCAAAAGAACACGTTCAGATTCCTTAGTGCGAAGTATCGGCTCAAAGCAGTCTGTCCAATCTAATACCCACCTAATGTTGAAATCTTGCAATGTTTCCAAGTAATCCACACATTCGGATGCGTTTTTTGGTAGATCTCCCTCGTTAACTCTTTTGGGATGTGTGACTATCCAATTATATCCAACCACCGGCAAACTATCGGCAACTGATGCTTGTCTCTTAAAATGTTCCGTAGCCCATATGTATAAAACCAAGTTCGCCCCATGGAAAAACTTTTCTCCCTTTCGACAACCAGTACAAGCTAAGAAAATATCTGCGAGAATGGTCGGGACTATAGAACATTGCTTACCCTGAATTCCTAAGAAAAGGTCATTCACAATTTTTGCTGATTTGAAGGCTATCTTTTGATCTTTTCGCGGAAAGAGATAGGTCCCAGCCATAACTACCCCATATACTAGTAGCCTTTTGCGCTCCCATACGGCTTTGGAGGTGAACACAAAATCTGTCATATGCCTGTCGAATCCATCGCGTGGCGCAAATCGTTCAAACAGGATACTCACGGCGACGCCCTGATCTGACCCTCGTAGCACGGACTCTTTCAATCCTATAATTTGACAAAATTCGGCCTTGTCGGAAGCAAATGGAAACACCAAGGCAGTTCCTCGTGTGGGTAAACCAAGGAGGCCAGCTACTTCTTCGAGTGTTATAGTCATTTGCCTATTGCCTATTCTAAAAGCAGTACACTCAGGGTCCCAAAGATGAACTAAAGCCTCTACCAAATAATTGTTGGATTTGATCTGCTTAAAGTCTCCAATTGGTCCTAAAAATTGGGCTACTTGATTCAGTTCACTAGGTAACATGAAGGTAGGCCATTGTTGAACCTCAGTTGATGGTATTAACAACTGGTAGATGCGGCGAGGGCAAGCCATCTGATAATGAAGAAGGTAGTTTGTCAATTACCTTACCTACGAGTCTCATTCCTCCAGTTATGCGATAATTTAAACGTGCAGTCCCTTGAAGGGTTAAATACCCATGGGACACAAAAGGGTTGGTTTTATTCCTAAAACGGGATTCCCTACGTGGCGTTCCCTTTCTAGGGTTTATGCATGATGCTATTTTATTAAAACAATAAAATATGCAATTTGAAATGAAACGTGACCTAAGGAACCCTTTATTTGCCAGGGTAGGCCTAGAATGGTTTGCAACCATTAATCTACGAATACAATATACCAAAATCTTTAAACGTGCAGTAACCTATCTACAAGGGTAGGTTCTAAAAGAAAGTCATGCCAGACCTCTTATTTCCTAATGTTTGTGAATGCAAAAGACAAGAGACAAGGAAACGTGAGTTCAACACATAATCACATAACACATTTGGACAAATAGATAAGGCAATAAAGATAAATAAGGAAAGAGGGTTGAGACCCCTCCCCTCGTGAATAGTGTCCCTAGTTCACGATAAGGCTGACTCTACCCTAGGCAATTCTAATATGGATGCATGAGGCTTGGCTTACTAATGCATCTAGACTCGATAGGTCATAGGCCCCCGAGCCTTCAGACTTAGAAACCAAGGGTCATCAATCCCAAGGTTCTTTGTCGGTGGCTCGAGCGATTCCCCAAACACCGCTACGCACACATCGTGTCACGGCTACGTGTTTGAGTGAATCTATCAAAACCTCAATCTTTGACCAAAAGCTAAAGGCTATCAACCAATAGCTTTAAGCGGAAGATTGAGTGACCCATTGGAACATGCTACACACACATCGTGTCGTGATCACATGTCCAAGTGAGTCACCCAATCCTAATAGGGTGGAGTGGCGTGACAAGCCACTAAAGAAAAATAAAAGGGATAAAAAGAAGTAAAGCGTATGCTCGTATGCTAGTGCTCGTTTGGAGGGGAAGGGTCAAGAACCAACGCGAGACTCTAGGGTGACCCATACCTCCCAAAATGCAATGCAAGCGCGAGATAACAAATAAACATTCATTCAAACATACATTCGTGAGTCGAGGGATTGGTTTGATTACGTATATAAGACAAAAGGTCCTAAAAAAAATGAAAAATGCAATCCTAATATCCACATGCCATGCATAGAAAGGGTAGAAAAAGGAAACGAATGGTTAAGTCAAAAATGCTTGGACCCACTTAGGAATTCCCCAGTGGAGTCGCCAACTGTCGCGCCCCATTTTTTGATAAGAAAAATAAATTGTTTGAGAAAGATGTTTTTGATTCAATTTTGATTGGAAAATGATTTTTGTGAGTTGAAAAAGATATGGGTCTAATATGGGACTTGAAAAAGCGACGATTTGACCCAAAAAATAGTTTTAAAAAGGGTTTTGAAATGAAAAGTTTGGAGTCGCCACTTGGTAATGATTTAAGGTGTACCAAGTCACCTAAAAAAATGAGTTTTAAAGTCAAGTAATAATAAACCCTTTTTAAAACGACTCCTAGTCTACGTAAAACAAAGAAAAAGGTTCGGGAGTCACGTTTGACAAAGGGGAAGGCAAGGATAGACTCCAAGGCACCCCTTTGACCTAGCCAAGGCTAGTTGCGTGACTTAACCCTAACTTTCCTAACTTTCTACCCAGGGTATGTATTGCATGTTGGATTATGCCTATATGAATGCAAAAACGAAAAAATGCAATCCTAAATTCTACGATGTCTCTCGTGAGGTTTTTGGTCCCAGACCACATGAATTGTGGCGGCCAATAAAGGGAAACCTCATAGAGGTCGATTGATGCAAATGGTGACTCAAGTGCAAGTGTGCCAGTGTATAAAGGGTTCATGTATGAAATGGTGTAAAAACAAAGTGTTTGTGTGCGCATGTGTAAAGAAAGTTCACGTGTGAATTTGGATGAAAAATCAAGGTATTAGTGTGTGAGTGTGTAAAGAAAGTGCACGTGTGAATTTGGATGAAAAATCAAAGTATTAGTGTGTGCAAATGAATGAAGATAGAATAGTACATATATAAGTGAAACTTGAATTTCATTTGTGAAGTAAAGTAAATAAATGATAAGGAGGTAGTGAAAAAACATATGGATTTGATAAATGTGAGAGAAATGTGATTAAAAGAGTATGGAAGTGATAAAAATGAAAGTATGACCCTAGGGGAATGCAACAAGTCGGGTACGGGGGTGACGCCTAATTTTCGACTTTGATTTTCCCTCGGATTAGAAGGTAAAACTAGCGTGCTAAGGCTATCGAGTAGCCACACTCGCTCGTTTCCCTTATCAAGAGGGGATTTTCACGCAAATGAACCCTAACTAGCATGAGATGCAAAACCTAAAATGAGAGGAAAAGGGGTTTGAGGATCATGCCAAATGATAAAACTAAGGAAAATGCGTGATATGTGGTGAACAAGCAAATGATGTACTATCGAGGGAAAATCCCTAAGGGTCTAGCATTGGACTAGCCCATCCTATGAATTCCGACTAGCGTTGGACTAGTGGAAACGATAAAAGAAGCCACAACTAGCGTTGGACTAGTGTGGTGACGTACATTCATCCATTCCATTCATCTATACTACAAAAAGCGAGTAGACATGCGAATCACTTATAAACACGTAGCACATAACACTTAGCATGCTTGACTAGATGCAAAATCCTAATAAAGCATTTAACATATAACACATAGGCATGCAACCATTACATTTGCTAACTAAAACAAAAGGGAAAGGGAAAATGGATCAAATTACTTGCTACGCCCTATCTATTACAAGCCAAGAGGTGTACACATACCCCATTAATAAAAATCAAAAGTAAATGAAATAACTGAAAGGAAATAAAGAGAGGATAGGAAAGCAAGTAGACATGCAAATTTCAATTAGCACGTTGGACCACATAGGAGAGATAAACAAAGATAAAAGAAATTATACCTTCCCCTAATGGCAAGCAAATAAAGGAAAATGGCTTCAAAACAATAAAGGGGTCAAGGCATCAATTTAAAAGTAAAGTATGAGCAAAAACATCAAAAACCTCCTAATGGCAACTTGAATGAGCTCAAAAAATGCTTAAAGACCACGAAAACGGAATCACCCGTTCAATTTCCAAATATAGCATCTACTAAAGACCCAAAACAAGCATTACTCAAACATTCAAGTCCAAATAAATCGTTTAAGCACTTCAAAGATTCCAAAAATAAAGAAAGAGCCAAACAATGATTGAAGTTGCAATGATTTTAGGACTTAATTACAAGATACTAAGACATGCTTGAGCTATTGTGGCACAAAGAGAAACTTAGAGGGATCAAATTGATTAAATGTTCCAATGACTTGGGCCCTAGTGGCATAAAGATAGACTTGGGGGTCAAAGTGCAATTTCTGGAAAACATTTTCATGCAAATGCATGCAAGCTACGAAGCAAGCTTCTGCAAAATCTAGCTACCATTCTTTCGGCCACTTTTGGGTTCATCTTAATGCCATTTTCCATTCAAATCAAGCTAATATATTTGTCTTTATCCCAACATCAAAACCTCAATTCCAAAAACAACAAAAACACGATAATCAACGTCCAACACAAAACAGGTTCCTTGAATGGGAGCATGCGGTTTTTCTGGAAAATTTCTGCTATTCTTTCCTTGAACAGCAATGCATCAGTTTTTTAAGACACGCACAAACCATCTAAAAATGATGAAATGTGCGCTGCATATTGAAGAAAAAGAAAACAGCAACTAGTGGACAGTCACAGCATCCAAAATATACGTTTGTATCTACTTCACTACAAATACAACCATAAAAAAACAGCAAGAGCTACGTGAGGACTTGCGGCAAACCGAAATTCATTTTCCAGCCAGCATTCAAACACGATTTAAGCATTTCAGCCCCCAAACATGCAACTGAACTCTACTTCAAAGCATGACTCTACCTCATGGCATGCATGCACATGGTATTCCAATCTCATGGCAAACAAATCATACACTTCAACAATGCAAAAATTCAGCCAACCGAAAGTGCAAGCCTGCTGCATTTTCATTTCATTTCACTTGCGGATTTCAGCTCCAAAAGACCATTTTGAGCGGAAAACAAGAAAAAAAAAAACCTTTTCAATCACAGCTTTACTCTAAACAACACATACATACTTATCACAAGCCAAGCATGCCAAAAAACAACTTGGAAGAAAGATATCATGCCAATCTGGAACAACATGCAAACATTTAAAAAGCAAAGGCTGCTGCAACTTTCTCCTATTCGCGGCTTGTGATTTCAACAAGAAATACCATCCCAACCTTCTAATATAACCGCCAAGAACATCAACTGAATCACCTAGCTTTATAAACAGAAATTTTAGGACAAAGATATGCAAGTAACCAATGCAGAAATGGAGACGCAGATCATCAACTGTGAACCAGCAAAACAGAAATGGAACCGCACATCAGAACAAAGGGAAGGGGTGAAACCGTAACATGCTATTTTAATAGGAAAAGCAACCCAATCCTCCACCATACATTGAACTCAGCGTAAAAGAAAAGAAACAGGTTATACACGTACAGAACTCGAACCAAGTAGACATAATCGCAAGCTCCAGTTGGAGCAACTGAACCAGACATCTTTATCGACTTATCATGGCCTCTAACAAGCTTAGCATCGCCATAAAAAGTGAACAGAGACTCAAAGTTTAGACCTTTATCACCATTTTTGGAAGCAAAGGAGACGTTGAAGTCAGCATAAACAATTTTAAAGTGCAGGAGGAGGAAAGCGATGGTTTTTCAAAAGAAAAATCATGCAATTGGGCTATTATTCAGGAATTTGCTGCACTCTCATTGGGCTTTCTCTAGATAATAATAAAAAAAATCATGCTGATGCCAACGAAACATGATTCAAGAAAGCAGTAGCTACCTTCACTCTGAGTCTGATGAACCGTGAAGATGCTCGCTGAAGTTTGCTCCTTTCTTGCTTTTTGGTTTGACCAGAAAGCTCCAAGCTTTTGCCCAGTCGTGACTCTTCCTTCTGATTTCTGTCCAGCCCTCACTAGCCTAGCTCCTTCGTCTCTCCCAGATTCTCCTCTGCCGTCGTTCTCCCTTCTCTGGTCTCTCTCTTTTTCACTCCTTTCTGATGTAGCCGCCCATCCCTTCTCGGTTTTTCTTTCTTTAGCCGCTCCCCCGTAACCTTTCTCTCTAGTTCTAGCTTCCCTTTCCTATCTAGCTCTCCCTGTTTCTTTTCTGAATCCAACCCTTTCTTCTTCTTCCCGAGAACCTACGCCGCCTCTCTTTTCCTGGTTCCTTCTCTTTGTTTTTGCCGTCTCTCCCTCTTTCTCTCCCGTCTCCCTTTCGTAGTCCTCCTGTCTGCGGCTGTCTTCCTTTTTTTTTATATGAGAGCCCTTCAACCCTAAAACCCCAGCAATCCTTCTGTATTTGCAGCTTCAGGAGCCGCCCCAGGTTTTTTTGCAAACGGCGCAAGTCCGCAGCTTTCATGCTGCGGCAACTTTTTTTTTTTTTTTTTTTTTTTTTGCTAATTAAAACAGAAATTAATAAAAATGAAATAAATGATAATAACAAAAATTTATAATAACAGAAATTAATATTGAACAGCAAATTACAACTTCCATTTTTCATCCATTTTCTTTTTTTCCTCTTTTTTCCTTTTTTTTTCTTTTCTTTACTTAAATAACAATAAAATGCAATCAAAAACACAAATGCTTGTAACCTGAAATAATAATATGTATTTTTCTCTTTTCTTTGAAAAACAATTAAAATGTATCAAAAAGTAAATAATGCCTATTACGCTAAAAACCTTTTCTTCAAATTTCAAACCTTTCACTTTTTTTTCAAAAATAGGCCAGTATGCATTAAACCATTTTTCCCTTTTCTTTTTCCCCCTTTTTTTGTTTATTTTCACTTTCCTCTTTTTCTCTAAAAAAAAAACTACGCTAAAACTTATAAATTAAAAAAAGGGAATAAAAATAAAATAAAACCTAAAAAAAAAACTAGACAAACGAAAAAGAACTAAAATGCAAACCGTCTAAACAAAAATCAACCAATTATCACTAAAACCAAACATACGAAAATTAATTCAAAAATTTGGTGTCTACACCCATCCACCTGTACGTTTTCATAACCTACTTTCCAAACTCAAGTTAGTTTGTCTTGAGTTTGAGAGGAATGTTTCCATAATTACTATAGTCTTGGCTCATTGTACTATAGTCCAAATTCATTGTATTATAGTCTAGATTCATTGTACATATTACCATAAGTCTAGATTCATTATTTAACCTATCTAGGTTCATTGTTTGTGGTGTCCACATTCTTGTATACAATAGTTGAGTTAGGTACATTATATATAGTGTCTAGATGCATAGATATTACCTATAAATAAGCCTCTCTCTTGTATAGTTACAAATTAGAATTTTATATACAAGAATTCTTTCCAAAATCTGTTGTTTCTTTCATAGCGAGTGCATAAATAAAAGAAGAATTCACATTGAAGGGGGAAAACTGATGATAACTCAATCTTGTTATGTCATGGCCCGATCCCGCACGTGCCAGTCACGTGACATCCGCCGTATCCTCAAGTTTCGTTCAAGAATACAAGGCAACATCATACTATACTAAACTTTAAAAGTACTAAATAATATAACTAGATGAAGTGCGGTACAACTCTCATACGAAGGATAGTCTACGAATATCCAATAAGTTCGTACATTTATTCTCTCGTTGAATAGCGGAAACAAAAGTAAATAAAACTTACAATTAGAAATAGCTAGCTTACTGACTTCTATTCACTTAAAAACTAATAAAAGTCATCCTTAGGGTCTTCTACGTAATCAACTCATACTCTTTAGAATCTGCAAAGATGATAAAGAGTGGATTGAGCGACAAGTCGCTCAGTAGCTAATATCTACCCTCAGTTGGACCATGCGCTCGTAACTTTACAGATACATACATATATAAATCAAATTATTTGCACATCGTTCACATCCATAATCATGAAAATAATATTATGGGTAAAACAATTAGTAGTAATGAGTGACAAAGCAATTTCAAAACATCTTATTGGCAACCGTACATAAAGGTCATAAAGTCACAGATCATTTCATATCAATTCATAAGTCTCTTCATGTCAACTCATAACAAGTACATGTAATAATCGGCTACTGAGTACTCAACTTAGAGATTAAACCCCTTTTAGGTGGGCGACCAATAGATTTCATGACTACCGATTGGTCTCATTACATACATGGGTCAATCGGCTGGACCAGGCTACCAAGACCTTGTCAATCGGTTGGACTCTACACCAGGCTACTATGACCATTAGACAGGACTATAACCCCTACCGTCTATTCCATGACTATTTTGAGCTTTTCTTGACATAAATTCATTTCACACGTCACATGCATATGCCTTGATTTCATAAAAGATATAGCTCATTTGGTATATAACATCATATCAAGAAGTTTCAAATAAGTCACATGGTCCATTTTTGTATAGTCAAAATGGAACTTGCTTAAACAGTCAACTAAATCATTCAATCAAAACCAATTCATATTAACACGTAAAAATATAATCGATGACAAAAATTTCACTTTAAACTTTTGAAATCTCAGAAGGGTAAGTACCACCTACCTTTGTCTGGCTGCTCAAATGGAACTACTTTAGGTCTTTTAAACTTGTACCGTATCTATCAAATGCATAGGTTTCCTAATTAGTTATTATTTCCTATTAATGAATAAATATACAAATTCCGAGCGAGTAGAAAATTCATGTCTAGACCATTACATGCATCCTAGCAGTGTATTTCTAAATTGGGCGTTTCTAGTTTTGGAAGGTTTCCATTTTTGGAATGTTTCTTAATTTTGAAAGTTTTCCTTTTGTAAAGTTTCTTAACTTTAAAAGAAAGCAATTATTCATAATCATATTTATCATCTTGACTATTATCTTACAATGTATATATATATATATATATATATATATATATTATTCATCATTATTGTTATTGTCCTTGTCATCGCTATTTTATGTATTACCATTTATATATTTGATGATTAGTTCCTATTATCTTTTATTTTACTTCCATTTTTGCGCATGTATGGATGTTATTACTATTTATGTATATATATTGGTTTATTATTATAATTATTGACTTAGTTTACTCCACTTGTATTTATATTTTCATTTTATTTTCGTTTTTATCTTTAATTTACTTCATCTATAAATATATTGTTATTATTATTGTTATTATTTTAAGCATTTAAAAGAAATCTAAAACCTATCTTATATTTTATAACTTAATCTAATAGTGATAAATTAAAATGTCTTAGATTTCTACTTAAATACCTTAGGCTAATTAAATAAGCCTGACTGACGAAATCTTTTAAAATATTCACTTAATTTAGGTTGGGTCTTGAAATTTAGTTCCTATGTTAGTCCAAAACGGTGGGTTGATTATACCTAAAATTGAATTATTAGACATTCACTAAACCCATACTATATATATATATTTCAGAATCTATTATTAGTAATATAATTTTTTTTCCTTTGGTTGGTCGAAAGGTTTGGGCCAACCTTTCTAATGGAGCCTCTGTCGCCAGTATTTGCTAGCGGCTCTTTTTTTTTTCTTTTGGGCCAACCTTTCCTACTTGATCCATGTCGCCAGCCACTTGCTGGCGACTCTTCCCCTAAATTTTTTTTTCGCATTGCTGAAGCTAGCAATGACGCCGCTGCTCTCCCCTTCCCCCTCTTTTTTTTTCCTTCTTTTTTTTTATAACTTTCCAATGGATTTGGGTAAATCCTATTCATACCATAATTAAAATTTAATACCCTAATCCTACTAATCCAGATACGAATCCTCTTAAATCTCATATACAAGCATATCTATGTATATATATACATAACATAATATATATATCTGTAAAATCTTTAAAATAATTAATGCGACTAATAGAATTTAAAAGAGGAGTTTTCATGTGAATTTGGAACTTACAGGTTTAGGTGCTTAGTTGCCTGATTGATTGACAGCGACGCCTTCTTCTCCTTCTCTACTGTCTGATGGTTCTTTCTCTAAGGGGAGGCAGACAATGAAAGGGAGGAATGATGTTTTTTTTTTTTGTTTGATAATTGTGCTAAACCCCAATAACTACCCACCATTTGGTGGTTTAGATAAGAGTTCAAATTGTTATGAACTTTTACCCTGTTTTATCTCATTCCTATCTCCCAATTAACCATTTAACCTATCTTACAATCAATTTTACTTTTACTCATGGTAAATTACCATTTAATTAATTGGGTAAGGATAAAAAATTGATTCCAAAACCGTGGGTTTTACATTCTACCCCTCTTATAAAAAGTTTTGTTCTCGAAACTGACGTACCTTGATAAAAAAGATAAGGATATCTATTCCGCATGTCTTCTTCTAACTCCCACGTTGCTTCTCGCGGTGTATGGTTCATCCATTACTCCTTCACGTAGGATATGGCCATTCTCTTTCGAATTTGATCCTTTCGATCTTCTCAAAGGAACTTTCTCCACTGACAAGTTCTCCCTCACCTCGATAGGTTGATCCTCCAAAATATGGCTTGGGTTAGATACATACTTTCTCAGTTGGGAGACATGAAAAACATTATGTACCTTCGACAGAACAGGGGGAAGAGCCCGTCGATATGCTAAAGGTCCAACTTTCTCTAGTATTTTGTAAGGTCCTACATATCTTGGACTTAACTTACCACTTCTTCCAAATCTCACCACTCCCTTGGTGGGGGATACCTTCAAATATGCTTTTCTCCCGGTTGAAATTCTAAAGGGCTTCTCTTTAAACACGTCCAACTCTTATTTCTATCCTGAGTTATCTTTAGTTTTTCTTGAATAACCTTAATTTTCTCCAAGATTTTTTCCACCAAATTGGGCCAGTGATCAGTTTCTCACCTACTTCATCCCAATATAAGGGAGATCTCCACTTTCGCCCGTACAACGCTTCAAATGGTGCTATACCTATTCCGCTATGATAGTTATTGTTATACGAGAAATCTATTAGTTTCACCACCTATCCCAACTATCCTAGAAGTCTAAAACCAAAGCTCTCAGCATGTCCTTCAGTGTCTATATAGTCCTTTCCGACTGTCCATCTGTTTGGGGGTGGGAGGCAGTACTTAATCTCAGATCAATCCTCATAACCTCTTGGTAGATCGACCAAAAATCTAGATGTGAATCTAGGATCCCAATGTGACACTATTTTCGCAATTCATTTTTAGACTAGATATCACATTCTATCCCCCTATAAAGGTTTCGTCCTCAAAACGTAAAAGACATAAAGATCAAGATAAGTTAACAAAATTTCCAATGTTCTTGCAATACATCTTGGGAATTATTCCTACAATGTCTAAATTGGATTTCCTTATTTAATTCCATCACACTTCAGCTGTGCACTCTTATTTTTCTCAATACCTCCCATCTTCATATTTATATAGTTCAAATGAACATAATATCTTTCACAAATCCAGCATTCTAAATATCAGCTTATAATGCTCCATAGAGATCAACCTATAGAAAGGATGCCATAAACACTAACATTACCATGCATTTCTTTTTTTGTTATACATTCTATCACAGCTTACTTATCCACTATCGTAAAAAGTAATCATTATCTCAATATATGAGTTCTTGCCCACTGTGCTTGTAATTGGTAATAAAAATCTCTCTTATTTCCCTAAAATCTCATATCCATCTCATTTCAAATTCCAAAAACAAAAGATCAATAATATCTCAAATAGCATTACACCTATTTCCAAATCCTACGACCTGAGTTGTTATACCACTAAATGCCATGGGAATCTTATTTCCTTTGATTATATATATATATATTTATATATTTTACCTCAATTCAATTTCCAAAACACATATTCATATTACGGTAACACATACCAAAACACACAAAAATTTATACAAAAATTATCGCCAAATTCTCATATTTGAATATAATAACTTTATCATGATTTTGGTAAAGTATTTATCTATGCATAGAATTTCGAACTCATACAAGTTTAGAAACCTGGAAGTGTTTGAAACACATAAGTTAGTTAATTGTACTTCTTATACCATTAGAAATTAGAGTACGAAGCGAATTTATCAAGAATTATTGTTAGATGCTTTCTACATGATATGATTTTTTTTTTCTGTAGAACACTTTTACCTATAACTCTTTTTGAAATAGGATGAGTATCATAAAAACATTTGTACAAGGTTATAGGATAAAATTATTTATGGTGTTTATTCATTTTTTATTGTTAATTTATGTATCTTGGTATATATATATATTTATAGAAATTATACTTATTTGATAAAGATACTTATTCAAAAATCTTGATTAACATTTGTTCGGAAAATAAAATTTTTTTTAAGACAAGAACTATGTAAGATTATGTATTCTAAGAAATTTCTAACATATTTATTGACTAAGGATGATGTGATGTAATAATGCCAATAAGCTAGTTCAATAATTGTCTGGGGCATTAGATCTAATGGTTGTAAACCTAAAAAAAAGACAGGTCTATTCACTCTTAGCCACATCTCCCACCAAAGGAATACTATTGCTAGACTATATCAATTTGTATGGGATAAGGTTATACACTTATTAGTTGTCACTAGTAGTGGTAATAGTTCAACTAGAGTAGAATATTAACAGCATCAGTAGTACTTCTATCTAGGTAAGAACACTATTTATAGAGCACTATTGCAAATAGAAAAGGTCCACAACATTTCATTCTTCATCCTTTGAAGTAGTTTCATCCGTGAAGCCTTAGCCCAAGTCAAGATAAGTCAACAAAACCTCCAATGTCATTGTCACCCATCGTGCGATTAATCCTACACTACTAAAATTGGGTTTCGTTATTTAATCCATCACGCTTGTTGCGTACTTTAATTCCTTGATACTTTCAATTTTTTGCAGACAATACTTCAAATATATATAATATTTTCTATACGTTTGACATCTTAAACTTAGAATATACTACCAAAATCATATCCACTAAAAGGACATCATAAATACCAATAGTACTATTTCAACTATTCACACATGCAAATTTTCAAGCCTATTTATTCAGTCACAATTGATCATTTCCTAATGTGTATTTCCTCTAAAGAGAAAATCGTACCATAGGCTCTGTTATCACTAAATATTATGGAAATCTCTTATTTCACAATCTTCTATTTAACTTCATTCCAATTCCTAAAATCACTAATATTACAAACATCATTCAACATACATCTAGATCGCATAACCTAAACTTTGATAACATTAAAATCATGAGAATGTCTTATTTCCTTTAATCCTCTTTTCTTTTCATCTCATTTCAATTCTCAAAACCCTAATATCTCAACCACCATTGCATATACTTTCAGATTATATAACCTAAGCTCTGATACCACCAAAAATGTCACGCTCCGAGCCCGCACGTGCCAATCACGTGATATCCGCTGTATCCTCAAATCTCGCTCAAGAATACAAGGCAACATCATACTATACTAAACTTTAAAAGTACTAAATAATATAACTAGATGAAATGCGGTACGACTCTCATATGAAGGATAGTCTACGAATATCTAACAAGTTCGTACATTTATTCTCTAGTTGAACAACGGAAACAAAAGTAAATAAAACTAACAACTAGAAGTAGCTAGCTTGCTGAGTTCTATTCACTTAAAAACTAATAAAAGTTGTCCTCAGGGTCTTCTACTTAAATCAACTCATACTCTTCATAATCTGCAAATATGGTAAAAAGTGGGTTGAGCGACAAATTGCTCAGTAGATAATATCTACTCCTCTGTTGGACCATGCGCTCGTAACTTTACAGATACATACATATATAAATGAAATTATTTGCATATCGTTCACATCCATAATCATGAAAAAAATGTTATGGGTAAAACAATTAGTAGTAACAAGTGACAAAGCAATTTCAAAGCATCTTATTGGCAACCGTACATGAAGGTCATAAAGTCACAGATCATTTCATATCAATTCATAAGTCTTTGCATATCAGCTCATAACAAGTACATGTAATGACCGACTACTGAGTACTTAGCCTAGAGATTAAATCCTTTCTAGGTGGGCGATCAATAGGTTTCATGACTACTGATTGGTCTCATTACATACATGGGTTAATCGGCCGGACTTTATACTAGACTACCATGACTTTGTCAATTGATCGGACTCTATACCAGGCTACCATGACCATTAGACAGAATTATAGGCCCTACTGTCTATTCCATGACTATTTTGAACTTTTCTTGATATTAATTCATTTCATACGCCACATGCATAGATCTTGATTTCATAAAAGATACAGCTCATTTGGTATATAATAACATATCAAGAAGTTTCAAATAAGTCACATGGTCCATTTTTGTATAGTCAAAATGGAACTTGCTTAAACAGTCAACTAAATCATTCAATCAAAACCAATTCATATTAACACGTAAAAATATAATCGATGACAAAAATTTCACTTTAAACTTTTGAAATCTCAGAAGGGTAAGTACCACCTACCTTTGTCTGGCTGCTCAAATGGAACTACTTTAGGTCTTTTAAACTTGTACCGTATCTATCAAATGCATAGGTTTCCTAATTAGTTATTATTTCCTATTAATGAATAAATATACAAATTCCGAGCGAGTAGAAAATTCATGTCTAGACCATTACATGCATCCTAGCAGTGTATTTCTAAATTGGGCGTTTCTAGTTTTGGAAGGTTTCCATTTTTGGAATGTTTCTTAATTTTGAAAGTTTTCCTTTTGTAAAGTTTCTTAACTTTAAAAGAAAGCAATTATTCATAATCATATTTATCATCTTGACTATTATCTTACAATGTATATATATATATATATATATATTATTCATCATTATTGTTATTGTCCTTGTCATCGCTATTTTATGTATTACCATTTATATATTTGATGATTAGTTCCTATTATCTTTTATTTTACTTCCATTTTTTCGCATGTATGGATGTTATTACTATTTATGTATATATATTGGTTTATTATTATAATTATTGACTTAGTTTACTCCACTTGTATTTATATTTTCATTTTATTTTCGTTTTTATCTTTAATTTACTTCATCTATAAATATATTGTTATTATTATTGTTATTATTTTAAGCATTTAAAAGAAATCTAAAACCTATCTTATATTTTATAACTTAATCTAATAGTGATAAATTAAAATGTCTTAGATTTCTACTTAAATACCTTAGGCTAATTAAATAAGCCTGACTGACGAAATCTTTTAAAATATTCACTTAATTTAGGTTGGGTCTTGAAATTTAGTTCCTATGTTAGTCCAAAACGGTGGGTTGATTATACTTAAAATTGAATTATTAGACATTCACTAAACCCATACTATATATATATATTTCAGAATCTATTATTAGTAATATAATTTTTTTTCCTTTGGTTGGTCGAAAGGTTTGGGCCAACCTTTCTAATGGAGCCTCTGTCGCCAGTATTTGCTAGCGGCTCTTTTTTTTTTCTTTTGGGCCAACCTTTCCTACTTGATCCATGTCGCCAGCCACTTGCTGGCGACTCTTCCCCTAAATTTTTTTTTCGCATTGCTGAAGCTAGCAATGACGCCGCTGCTCTCCCCTTCCCCCTCTTTTTTTTCCTTCTTTTTTTTTATAACTTTCCAATGGATTTGGGTAAATCCTATTCATACCATAATTAAAATTTAATACCCTAATCCTACTAATCCAGATACGAATCCTCTTAAATCTCATATACAAGCATATCTATGTATATATATACATAACATAATATATATATCTGTAAAATCTTTAAAATAATTAATGCGACTAATAGAATTTAAAAGAGGAGTTTTCATGTGAATTTGGAACTTACAGGTTTAGGTGCTTAGTTGCCTGATTGATTGACAGCGACGCCTTCTTCTCCTTCTCTACTGTCTGATGGTTCTTTCTCTAAGGGGAGGCAGACAATGAAAGGGAGGAATGATGTTTTTTTTTTTTTGTTTGATAATTGTGCTAAACCCCAATAACTACCCACCATTTGGTGGTTTAGATAAGAGTTCAAATTGTTATGAACTTTTACCCTGTTTTATCTCATTCCTATCTCCCAATTAACCATTTAACCTATCTTACAATCAATTTTACTTTTACTCATGGTAAATTACCATTTAATTAATTGGGTAAGGATAAAAAATTGATTCCAAAACCGTGGGTTTTACATTCTACCCCTCTTATAAAAAGTTTTGTTCTCGAAACTGACGTACCTTGATAAAAAAGATAAGGATATCTATTCCGCATGTCTTCTTCTAACTCCCACGTTGCTTCTCGCGGTGTATGGTTCATCCATTACTCCTTCACGTAGGATATGGCCATTCTCTTTCGAATTTGATCCTTTCGATCTTCTCAAAGGAACTTTCTCCACTGACAAGTTCTCCCTCACCTCGATAGGTTGATCCTCCAAAATATGGCTTGGGTTAGATACATACTTTCTCAGTTGGGAGACATGAAAAACATTATGTACCTTCGACAGAACAGGGGGAAGAGCCCGTCGATATGCTAAAGGTCCAACTTTCTCTAGTATTTTGTAAGGTCCTACATATCTTGGACTTAACTTACCACTTCTTCCAAATCTCACCACTCCCTTGGTGGGGGATACCTTCAAATATGCTTTTCTCCCGGTTGAAATTCTAAAGGGCTTCTCTTTAAACACGTCCAACTCTTATTTCTATCCTGAGTTATCTTTAGTTTTTCTTGAATAACCTTAATTTTCTCCAAGATTTTTTCCACCAAATTGGGCCAGTGATCAGTTTCTCACCTACTTCATCCCAATATAAGGGAGATCTCCACTTTCGCCCGTACAACGCTTCAAATGGTGCTATACCTATTCCGCTATGATAGTTATTGTTATACGAGAAATCTATTAGTTTCACCACCTATCCCAACTATCCTAGAAGTCTAAAACCAAAGCTCTCAGCATGTCCTTCAGTGTCTATATAGTCCTTTCCGACTGTCCATCTGTTTGGGGGTGGGAGGCAGTACTTAATCTCAGATCAATCCTCATAACCTCTTGGTAGATCGACCAAAAATCTAGATGTGAATCTAGGATCCCAATGTGACACTATTTTCGCAATTCATTTTTAGACTAGATATCACATTCTATCCCCCTATAAAGGTTTCGTCCTCAAAACGTAAAAGACATAAAGATCAAGATAAGTTAACAAAATTTCCAATGTTCTTGCAATACATCTTGGGAATTATTCCTACAATGTCTAAATTGGATTTCCTTATTTAATTCCATCACACTTCAGCTGTGCACTCTTATTTTTCTCAATACCTCCCATCTTCATATTTATATAGTTCAAATGAACATAATATCTTTCACAAATCCAGCATTCTAAATATCAGCTTATAATGCTCCATAGAGATCAACCTATAGAAAGGATGCCATAAACACTAACATTACCATGCATTTCTTTTTTTGTTATACATTCTATCACAGCTTACTTATCCACTATCGTAAAAAGTAATCATTATCTCAATATATGAGTTCTTGCCCACTGTGCTTGTAATTGGTAATAAAAATCTCTCTTATTTCCCTAAAATCTCATATCCATCTCATTTCAAATTCCAAAAACAAAAGATCAATAATATCTCAAATAGCATTACACCTATTTCCAAATCCTACGACCTGAGTTGTTATACCACTAAATGCCATGGGAATCTTATTTCCTTTGATTATATATATATATATTTATATATTTTACCTCAATTCAATTTCCAAAACACATATTCATATTACGGTAACACATACCAAAACACACAAAAATTTATACAAAAATTATCGCCAAATTCTCATATTTGAATATAATAACTTTATCATGATTTTGGTAAAGTATTTATCTATGCATAGAATTTCGAACTCATACAAGTTTAGAAACCTGGAAGTGTTTGAAACACATAAGTTAGTTAATTGTACTTCTTATACCATTAGAAATTAGAGTACGAAGCGAATTTATCAAGAATTATTGTTAGATGCTTTCTACATGATATGATTTTTTTTTTCTGTAGAACACTTTTACCTATAACTCTTTTTGAAATAGGATGAGTATCATAAAAACATTTGTACAAGGTTATAGGATAAAATTATTTATGGTGTTTATTCATTTTTTATTGTTAATTTATGTATCTTGGTATATATATATATTTATAGAAATTATACTTATTTGATAAAGATACTTATTCAAAAATCTTGATTAACATTTGTTCGGAAAATAAAATTTTTTTTAAGACAAGAACTATGTAAGATTATGTATTCTAAGAAATTTCTAACATATTTATTGACTAAGGATGATGTGATGTAATAATGCCAATAAGCTAGTTCAATAATTGTCTGGGGCATTAGATCTAATGGTTGTAAACCTAAAAAAAAGACAGGTCTATTCACTCTTAGCCACATCTCCCACCAAAGGAATACTATTGCTAGACTATATCAATTTGTATGGGATAAGGTTATACACTTATTAGTTGTCACTAGTAGTGGTAATAGTTCAACTAGAGTAGAATATTAACAGCATCAGTAGTACTTCTATCTAGGTAAGAACACTATTTATAGAGCACTATTGCAAATAGAAAAGGTCCACAACATTTCATTCTTCATCCTTTGAAGTAGTTTCATCCGTGAAGCCTTAGCCCAAGTCAAGATAAGTCAACAAAACCTCCAATGTCATTGTCACCCATCGTGCGATTAATCCTACACTACTAAAATTGGGTTTCGTTATTTAATCCATCACGCTTGTTGCGTACTTTAATTCCTTGATACTTTCAATTTTTTGCAGACAATACTTCAAATATATATAATATTTTCTATACGTTTGACATCTTAAACTTAGAATATACTACCAAAATCATATCCACTAAAAGGACATCATAAATACCAATAGTACTATTTCAACTATTCACACATGCAAATTTTCAAGCCTATTTATTCAGTCACAATTGATCATTTCCTAATGTGTATTTCCTCTAAAGAGAAAATCGTACCATAGGCTCTGTTATCACTAAATATTATGGAAATCTCTTATTTCACAATCTTCTATTTAACTTCATTCCAATTCCTAAAATCACTAATATTACAAACATCATTCAACATACATCTAGATCGCATAACCTAAACTTTGATAACATTAAAATCATGAGAATGTCTTATTTCCTTTAATCCTCTTTTCTTTTCATCTCATTTCAATTCTCAAAACCCTAATATCTCAACCACCATTGCATATACTTTCAGATTATATAACCTAAGCTCTGATACCACCAAAAATGTCACGCTCCGAGCCCGCACGTGCCAATCACGTGATATCCGCTGTATCCTCAAATCTCGCTCAAGAATACAAGGCAACATCATACTATACTAAACTTTAAAAGTACTAAATAATATAACTAGATGAAATGCGGTACGACTCTCATATGAAGGATAGTCTACGAATATCTAACAAGTTCGTACATTTATTCTCTAGTTGAACAACGGAAACAAAAGTAAATAAAACTAACAACTAGAAGTAGCTAGCTTGCTGAGTTCTATTCACTTAAAAACTAATAAAAGTTGTCCTCAGGGTCTTCTACTTAAATCAACTCATACTCTTCATAATCTGCAAATATGGTAAAAAGTGGGTTGAGCGACAAATTGCTCAGTAGATAATATCTACTCCTCTGTTGGACCATGTGCTCGTAACTTTACAGATACATACATATATAAATGAAATTATTTGCATATCGTTCACATCCATAATCATGAAAAAAATGTTATGGGTAAAACAATTAGTAGTAACAAGTGACAAAGCAATTTCAAAGCATCTTATTGGCAACCGTACATGAAGGTCATAAAGTCACAGATCATTTCATATCAATTCATAAGTCTTTGCATATCAGCTCATAACAAGTACATGTAATGACCGACTACTGAGTACTTAGCCTAGAGATTAAATCCTTTCTAGGTGGGCGATCAATAGGTTTCATGACTACTGATTGGTCTCATTACATACATGGGTTAATCGGCCGGACTTTATACTAGACTACCATGACTTTGTCAATTGATCGGACTCTATACCAGGCTACCATGACCATTAGACAGAATTATAGGCCCTACTGTCTATTCCATGACTATTTTGAACTTTTCTTGATATTAATTCATTTCATACGCCACATGCATAGATCTTGATTTCATAAAAGATACAGCTCATTTGGTATATAATAACATATCAAGAAGTTTCAAATAAGTCACATGGTCCATTTTTGTATAGTCAAAATGGAACTTGCTTAAACAGTCAACTAAATCATTCAATCAAAACCAATTCATATTAACACGTAAAAATATAATCGATGACAAAAATTTCACTTTAAACTTTTGAAATCTCAGAAGGGTAAGTACCACCTACCTTTGTCTGGCTGCTCAAATGGAACTACTTTAGGTCTTTTAAACTTGTACCGTATCTATCAAATGCATAGGTTTCCTAATTAGTTATTATTTCCTATTAATGAATAAATATACAAATTCCGAGCGAGTAGAAAATTCATGTCTAGACCATTACATGCATCCTAGCAGTGTATTTCTAAATTGGGCGTTTCTAGTTTTGGAAGGTTTCCATTTTTGGAATGTTTCTTAATTTTGAAAGTTTTCCTTTTGTAAAGTTTCTTAACTTTAAAAGAAAGCAATTATTCATAATCATATTTATCATCTTGACTATTATCTTACAATGTATATATATATATATATATATATTATTCATCATTATTGTTATTGTCCTTGTCATCGCTATTTTATGTATTACCATTTATATATTTGATGATTAGTTCCTATTATCTTTTATTTTACTTCCATTTTTGCGCATGTATGGATGTTATTACTATTTATGTATATATATTGGTTTATTATTATAATTATTGACTTAGTTTACTCCACTTGTATTTATATTTTCATTTTATTTTCGTTTTTATCTTTAATTTACTTCATCTATAAATATATTGTTATTATTATTGTTATTATTTTAAGCATTTAAAAGAAATCTAAAACCTATCTTATATTTTATAACTTAATCTAATAGTGATAAATTAAAATGTCTTAGATTTCTACTTAAATACCTTAGGCTAATTAAATAAGCCTTACTGACGAAATCTTTTAAAATATTCACTTACTTAGGTTGGGTCTTGAAATTTAGTTCCTATATACCTAAAATTTAATTATTAGACATTCGCTAAACCCATACTATATATATATATATATATTTCAGAATCTATTATTATTAATATAATTTTTTTCCCTTTGATTGGTCGAAAGGTTTGGGCCAACCTTTCTAATGGAACCTCTGTCGCCAGCACTGGCTGGGGGCTCTTTTTTTTTTTTTTTTTTTTTTTTTTCCGCCAACCTTTCCTACTTGATCCATGCCGCCAGCCACTTGCTGGCGACTCCTCTCCTAATTTTTTTTTTCGCATTAAGCTTCAGCAACGGCGCACAATTAGCGCCGCTGTTCTCCCCTCCCCCCTCTTTTTTTTTTCCTTCTTTTTTTTTATAACTTTTCAATAGATTTGGGTAAATCCTATTCATCCCGTAATTAAAATTTAATACCCTAATCCTACTAATCCAAATACGAATCCTCCTAAATCTCCTATATAAGCATATATATATATATATATATATATATATATATACATAACATAATATATATATGTAAAATCTTTAAAGTAATTAATGCGACTAATAGAACTTAAAAGAGGAGTTTTCACGTGAATTTAGGACTTATAGGTCTAGGTGCCTAGTTACCTGATTGATTGACAGCGACACCTTCTTCTTCTTCTCTACTCTCTGACAGCTCTTTCTCTAAGGGGAGGCCAACAATGAAAGAGAGGAATGATGTTTTTTTTTTTTTTTTATAATTGTGCTAAACCCTAATAACCACCCACTATTTAGTGGTTTAGATAAGAGTTCAAACTGTTGTGAACTTTTACCCTATCTTATCTCATTCCTATCCCCCAATTAACCATTTAACCTATCTTACAATTAATTTTACTTTTACTCATGGTAAATTACCATTTAATTAATTGGGTAAGAATAAAAAATTGAGCCCAAAACCGTGGGTTTTACACGTTAACTCTACAAATAGCGGACCAGCGTGGTAATTGCCTAACTATTGTTTCTACTGCTTTATATTATTTTTGACAATATAATAGGTTTTTGTCTCCATTGATTTTTGTTTCAGCTGCAGGTCCAGTCAAGAACATATATTTTCTTTTCTATCTTGATACAGACACCGCACTCTCTGTTGCAAGAGAGATGGTGGAACAACTGTCATTGGCAAATCATGACGTAGCTTTTATTGTTGATTTTATTGACTATTTGATGTTGAGAATTTTATAGTTGGGTACCCTTGTCTGATGATTATTGAAGTGGGGAGAAAAGGATGTATGAAGGCATTTCAACGGCAGGCCCAAACTTAGTAGCAAGAATATGGTTTTCAACTCCAAGTGGCTCTCCGGCCAAGCTGGGACTCAAGCTAGACAGTCATACTATGGTTAATAACAATTTTCGAATGTATATCATGGCTAATAAAGATAATTCTTGTACCAATACAAATCCAAGTGATACGTCACCTTGCACTGCATTTGACTTTCTTCAACCTGCCACATAAGATGGTGAAGTATCCTGTGGATCAATAACTTCTGAGGTAATGGGAGAAAATACATCGGTTAGGAATGAGAACTTTCTGAATCTCTTGATTATAATATTAGGGAGGTCTCTAAATGTTATAACACTTCTAAGATGGGCTTTACGGAATTCTATAATGACGAATGTAAGATGCAAGAAAATGATTGGGGTGGTGTAGAACATGTAGCTCGGAATGAAGTTGTAAAGAATTATGTAACAAGTTTCACAAATCTAAGTAAAGCTTCTAAAGTTACAAATCTAACAAGCTATTCATCTTTGTAGTAAGGAAACTGAGTTAAAGACAGAGTTAGATGCAACGACATACAACATCAGTGGCTTCAAGAACTATCTAGAATGAGAGAAGGCAATTGAAGCCACCAGCAAAAGATGGATGACAAAAAAGAAATTAGCAGATTATTGAAGGAAAAAGAAAATGAATGCATTTGATTTGTGTATTCTATTTCTTTTTTTAAATTATTGTGGTTTTCAGTACCAAGCAAAACCATCTCTGAAGGCTCGTGAATGTGCAGACTGAAACCTCCTGTATTGGATCTCACCTCCTTTCTAAGAACTTAAAGGATATCATCTAATATCACCTCCTTGTTAACATGCGAGTCCTTATGAGTTATGAGCATGTGAAAATTGCAGATATCACATTAGTGGACCCTTTGATTTCCGTTCATTTGATAAAGTGCATTTTACATACCAATTCCTGTGATGTTGAGTAAAATTCTTGCGCCCGCACTGGATTGTTCTCATGGTGGAGGCGGGGTCACTACTCCAAGTCTGTCTGAGTTCAATTGCAATCCGCAACCTAGTTATTTATCGTTCTAGGTATCAGTTGGACCCGCTCTGTCTGGACGCTGTGAGATTAGTCGGGTAGTTCTGGATACCCACAGTGCCAAAAAAAAAAGAGTAAAATTCATGCATTAGTCATAGCAAAAAGTTGGTGATATTGTCAGCGTAAAACTTTCCTGCTAGAGCGATTTTGCTTTGAACACTCAAATTTTTCTCAATTGGTCAAAAGCAAGCCTAGTGACTATTGCCTTTTTCTCCTTTTTCACATTTCCTCCTTCCAAGCTCTACTGTCTTTTCGGCTTTCCCAATTAAGGGTACAATTTGTAGATGCAGGCTAGCCTTTTCTTCATCAGCCCATGACTTTGTCCTTAACACATCTACTTGGTATCCCCCATGGATACGTGGACGGATTCCTTACCTTTTCGTTACTCGATGTTTGGCATATAAATAAGATGATGGACAGAGCTCGTGGTACCATAATATTACGAAAAAGGCACTCTTAATTTTGGAGGGCTGCATTTGAAAACATTGGCAATTTCATGTCATTTCTGCAAAAGAAACAAGTTTATGCATTCAAAATTGGAAGCGGGAGACAAGGATCCTCATTATCTTCTAGATCAGTTCCTTTGTTGGATCTTTGCTATTTGCACCGTATTGGTTTTGGACTTTTGGTTTGTTCCATGGAGTCAACAGTGAAGGCCATAGAAAACATGAACTGGCTTTATAATTTTAACCCTCTTTCAATAGCCATACATGCTGGATTTGTTGAAGCTAGGACAAAACACAGTAAGAAAGAAAAGAGAAGAAAAAATGTCAAAAAAGAACCGGTGATTTCTCCTTTCTTCCACCTTCAAGGCAGCTGTGCTCTCCCATATCTGAGGCCCCAAAAGTGTTAGGGTAGCTGTTTTCTACCATATCTGAGGCCCCAAAAGTGTATTCGGTACACAAGGAGAGAGGAAGCTGCATTGGCATTGACCCTTTAGTTTAGTGGGAGTTTTGAGTTTGCCTAGTGAAGGGCATTTCAATATTTTAGAGCAAAATTGCTCTGCTCTAGCAATGCAATAATGCCAGGCATAGCAAAATGACTTTCATTTGCTTATTTATTTTTGAACAACTCAAAAAATGTACTTGGCATAAGTTGAGGAAGACCCTTCTTTTAAGAGAATTCTTTTTATACTTAGAATCACCCAAGGAAGATAAGATCAGGCCTGACTCAATCTCCAGCCATCCACATAATGGCCCAGTTTTTCTGCCAACTGCAGGGAAACTCCAGTTGAGGAAGACCGTTAGTCTAATTCTCAAACAAATGGTCAACAGAAACGAAATAGCAAAGCAGAAACTTTCAACAGACATAAAACGACCCGAGCACATCTATCAGGATGGTGAAAATTATGACTAATTAAAGAAGGTTAGCTCTTGGTTTTCAGTTAGCTTAACAGAACTATGAGAAACGAAGAGGCAAGTATAGATCATTCCAGGTAGCACACCAAACAGTCATAGGCACGGAGCCTCTGCAAAAACACCAAGATGCTTAATGCTGAATTGATAGAAATACAACCCAGTCAACGAGTAATGCTTCCCCTAAAAAGAGTAACTTCATGGAAAACCAGCAGTAAGCCAAAAGATTTTGCTTGAATAGCAATGTTAGTCTTCTTTCCAATTGTGTCTACATTTCTTGCATGTGTAATATGTTGTCATCGGCTCATCAGCAGATCTGGTCTGCTGTTGACCAAAGGCTGCCTTAAGATAACCACAGTTAGGACACGGAGCTGGAAGAAAAGAAATAAAGAATCAGTACCAAATTACGTATGTTAATCCTATTGAAGTTTTAGCAGTTTCTGCGCCTCAACCAGATAGCTCAAGCTTGCTTTGCCCAGATTAAATCTACACCAACCTAATAAAGCATTCAGGGAACATGATAGCACTTAGACATGATTCTGGATCTAAACATACATTGAAAAGTAACTTTAGCAAGAAGATTTCTAATTAAACCCCTACCTGCCCTACAAAGCAGAAATGCAAGCTAGAGAGAACTTGATATTGGTTATGCTGGAAATGACTTAAGAAACATGCAATGGATCCAAAAACAACACCTGAAGCTCTATGAAACTTCTTAATTCAAGCATGCACCAGTCAATCAAACAGAGGATGTATACAAGAGTACAGCAAATAACAAACCTTCAGTTTCTGGTAAATTGTCAAGCTCGTCGTCTTTGGAAATGATAGGATCTAGTTCTTTCTTAACTAACCGATGCTTTCTTTTTATTTTAACCTGCCGCATGCATTGATAACTCAGCAATGACACAGTAGACATTGTGAATAGCCAGTAAATAAACCCTCAACAAGGATTTATAATGGCTTACCTTACTATCTATGTGACATACATACGGGCATGTTGGACAGAAGAATCTGGCAGGGCTGTCCATATGTGGCAATTCATACTGCAATAACATCCCACAAGTTGGACAAAATTCCATTGCAGTCACTTTTAGGATAATCCACTATTTATGTACGTCTCTACAAGTTAAAACAAAGGGGTAAAAAAAAGAAGGTATTAAAGTAACATAATACTCACTCGGTTGTTTAACTTCACAACTTAAAATAAAGAAGTAATACATATGCAAGATGCACAAAAATGGAGCACTAACACACAGTGGCCATAAATAAAGGAAAACAGAGATATCTAGATGATTAGAAAAGAAAACAAACTCTTTGATTTGACTCAAAACGATGAGCATTTTCATTCCTTTCTGTTGTTTACCTTTCCTCACACACTCTCTCTCTTCTTTATTTTCCCTTCCTTTCTCTCTTCTCCCTAATCCCAGAAGAGTATATGCGCAACTGAATGAATATTTAAGACACTCAATATGAATATACACAAGTTTCTAATCTTGTATATCTACATTAAGGGGATAATAGATATACACAAAATCACTGATGTAAATCAGTCATTCAACGGCTTTTTGTAGTTGTCAGAATCAAAGTTAACATTGGGTTCTGAGATCTTCTTATCCTTCCTTGTACAAAACCCAGCATCTATAGATCCAAAAGCAAAAGGAAAGACCATCCTTTTGTGTTTGCAATTGCTTGGATGGGTGGAGTGAGAACTTGCGGGCCTGAGGAGCTGGTACTTGAGGGTTAAAGATTCAGTCAGCAAGAGATGGGGAGAATATGCAATACTTGGGATTTACCCTTTGTAACAAACTAAATGCCAACTCAATTCCTCATTTCCTCATTGTTTGATTGATTACAAGCCATGTGTTTCTATGTACAAGACATGCAGCATCATATTCAAGAGTGAAAAATCAGATGGGACACAAAAGGCAGAAGATATTTGACAAGTCAACCCTTAATTTACAAAAAGAACATGAATCACCATGGAATAACCCTTTGCATAATAAGTCTGAAAAAAAAGGGCCAAAACCAAACTATTGGGTATTTAGAATTTAGCAGAGAGAACAACTGTGCATAATGGTCTCACAAAATCCTAAACCCTTCACAATGCACACACTATAACGCCAAATCAACCATAATTAGTCATCATTTGAAAGCTAACATGGAGAAGAATATCATTAGCAATCGGACGGCAGCAATGGAGTTAAGCTACGGGAAAATTTTTTCTTCATCTAAACCATTAACAATCGGACAGCAACAATGACCAACTTTTAGACCTACCTATTTCCCGCAGTTGGACGAAGCAGCAACGGTGGTGGCACTTATTTTCGGCGATGGGTTTGACCCAATTCGTCTCTTGTTTCGCACTTGTCGGACGAAGCGAAAAAAAATAAATCTCTCTAAATTGTAGCAGCTCAAGCTGGATTCGGCATAAGTAGACATTTTAATGATGAATTTGGGCTCAATTTGGGGTTGATTTGTGTTCTCAATTTCGCTGGGGTAAACCTTAGGCTTTTAAATTGGGAGGCTTCGGTGCTAAAAGGCCGATGGTGGTTTTTTCCTTAACATAACATAATGCAAGCTATGTCGTCTTTTTTTTTTTTTTTTTTGCAAAATGCTCCAATGACGCTAAAATTATTACGCAATTTAACTTTCAAGTCGCTAACTATTTATTAATAATTTTTAACACTTCAACTAATCAAAACATATAATTCTAACCCTTTCATCAAATTAAGCCATTATGTTTGACCAAATAGCACGACATGTATAGCAGTGACGCTCAAACTATTATATAGTTCAACTTTTGTCCATTTAACTATTAATTGATAAATTTTACCTTTCCAACTACTTAAAATGTATAATTCTAATTTTTTTTCCAATGGATCTTCAGTCTCAAACCCTCCTGATTCACTTCCTATCTCGCTTGTTCTTATAGTGCCAAGTGTCATTTAATAAATCAATTCTAAACCCACTCAGACCACATTAAGTTAACCGAATAGCCAACCAAATAACCAAGTAGAGAAACAAAATCTGTATAACTAAAACCCATTAACATAAAAATCTTCCAAAAGTCACTACTAAAGAAGAGGGAAAAAATATTCCCAATATCACGATTAAGAAGGGAAAAAAAACCCTAACAACCTCCTTTTGTTCTCTTCTTTATCTCTCATCTCCATTGCAAAAGCAGCCTCCTAAAATCACAATTCAAAAAATTAAGGGCAAATTATACTTTACCTTCATATGGTTTCTCAATAAACCACATAACCCCCCCCCCAACATGATTCTAAAAACTATACATAACCTCCCCTGTGGTTTGGGTTGAAATGTCTAACAAATGGAAAGCATCAATCGTGATATTTCGTGGGCCAAATGTCCAAATTACCCTAATATATATGAGGACACGAAAATTCCTTTAGAATTTTTTCTCATTTTTGAAAAATTAATTTATATTTCCTTCTATATTTCTTTACTTGGCTATTTAACTATTTACTAGCCCTAACTTTTATGGTGATTTCATTAGTTGAGTCAAGAGTTTTACTTTTACTTTTAAAGTTAGAGTAAGTTAAGGTTTTAGTGCATTTTGGTAGTATGATCAATTGGTGAGGTGTGTTCACTAAATTTGGTGGATAAGAGTGAGTATTAGGTAAGAGGAAGTGTGTGGTTAGAAGTGCTAATAATAAGTTAGTGAATCATAAGTTAAAACAAAAGTACAAGGGAGTTAAGGGAAATATGTTTGAACCGACGTGTGCCATTTGTTAGAGTACACCGCTTGACCAATACTTTCTTACCCTAATATCCTTGTTTTTATTTCATTTAATTTCCCCTAAATTAATCCTTAAGTCAGCCACCATTATTGACTAAGGAAAAGGAAAAGAAAGACAAAATAGTTGGGTGACACTTGTCAACCCTTCAACCAAATGTTGACCAAGATTAGTCTTTGTATTTATCTTGGAAAAATTGAAGATAAACCATCACTTTCTTGCACCATGATAGATGAAATTGAGAGAGAAAAGAAGAGAGAAAACATTTCCAAATTCCATCTTGATTTTCTTGCTTGATTTGTGAAAAATCCAAACACTAACCCTAGTCCATACTGATTAATCTTGAGTTAACCTTAGAGGGAAGCTTTGGTGGAGTTACTTGAGGAAGAAAGCTCTTGAGTTGCTTGTTATCTTGGGATTTTGAGGTAAAATTTCTAGAAAACATTTCTTTTTATTTGTTTCTTGAGATTGATGCAAGATATGTTGTGATTGAAGTTGAAGGAAGCATGTTTTATGGTAATTTCATGGTTTTGCTAGGGTTTGGTGAAATTGTTGCTAGGGTTTGGTTCATTTTCAGCCTAGATATATATTGGTTATAGCTAGTTTTGTGGTTAAAATAAGTACTCTATGTATCATATATCTTGTGAACTTGATTGGGGCTGTCTTGTGGTGAAAGTATAGCCTTGACATGGCTAGAAAAATTGGTAAATATAAAGGAAGTGCTGCTAAAATTTTTTTCACAAGAGACTTTGAGCAATCTTAGAAAATATATCATATCTTGGTGTCGAAAAATTTAAATTGAGTTCTGTTTCTTTCGTTTGAAATTAAATTCAGAGTACTTTCTACCGTGAAAATTTCAGAATTTTCCTCAATTCCTATGAATATCTGTGATTTTCCAAATTTGACTAAATTTCCATTCCTATTCTGTCTTTCTACTGGATAAAGCAGCCACTTGAGATTGAATTTTGATTGATTTGTGGATAGAATCTTGCAAAGTTTCTTCTAAGAAATTGTAACTATTTGAATCCATTTTCCAACGGTATAAAGTTTATAAATTTTGGACTTAAGAAGCTTGAGATATGATTTTTCAAATAGCATCACGCAAAATTGAAAAATTTCTGTTTTCCTAAAATTGTTCTTATTTTCATTTCCAACTTTAAATTGGAGTTGTTAAACCATTTTGAGTTTGGTTTATGATTGGAATGAGGAAATTCTTGGTTATTCATGTTCCTTGGGTCTAAATGTTCTCTTTTCACTCCAAAACCATATTTGCACCTTTGTATTAGTAGTTATTCGGATTTTCTTTGGTTCACCTAAATTTCGGATGGTTGAACCATAATTTATTCCCTTGGTTATTTTTAGGGTTTGTCGGTAATCAAGGGCATAGCTCGCAAGGAAACTTTTGACATTATTTTACTTAAACTGGTGAGTGTTCTTTGCATGTTATACTTCCAATAACTATGTAGATTGTTGTGAATGTTTGCTTAAATGTTAAATGTATTTTCAATGATTATTAAATGAATTTTCAATAGGCGAGTGTGTGTTGTATCGCACTCAACCTAAGTGAACGTGAAATTTTCAATAATTAAATGATTGAATGTTACTTGTGCATGAATGTAAGTCTTTTGGCTGAACTGTGCCCTTGCCCTTCGTTGCCAGTCGACTCGAGCCAGAAGCGGACTCGGTCGGGTGGCTGGTGACCCTGGGACAGTGTTTTGGTATAGTCGAGTATTACTACGAAGTCTGGTGGAGAACTGGCCAATGAATTCAATGCAATAAAATCAATGAATGAGTGACAATGAATACTGAAGGAGTTTTCACTGTTAAATGTTTCCAAATGAAGGAGGAATAAGGGAAATGATTGGTGACTGAATGACTGAATGAATGCCTCCAAGTGAGCACGTATCCTTCCAATGAATGAATGTTTATTTCATGAATGACTGTTTATTATTATGCAAAGTGTTCAAACTGTTAAATACCATACTTCCATGGTTTATCTACCTGATTGCTTGTTTAGAAACCTCACTTGCCTTTTAGCTCATTCCTTTAGTTTTTGTTTTCCTTACAGGAATGGAGGTCCGGAACAATTGAAAGTGAACTAGAGTGTGTAACCCTCTTGTACTCTTGGTTGATAGGTTGTGTTTTGACATTTGACGTTGTATCATACATTTGGCTTTTGGGTTGTAAATAAGTTTGCATTTTGATTGAATTGTAGAACTTAAATGTTATTTTAGAGGTTTGAATGATTAATCTTGAGAGTTGATTGAGTGAGTGAATGAGTCCTACCGAGAGTTGGGCAGGCGGTCCGCCAAATCCTTGGATACGCCCTAGGGGGAGGTGGGGTCGTCACAATATAGATACAAAAGGAAGAGTAGATGAAGGCAGATTTCTCGTGCTCTAATCTTTGTCGCGAGAAAGAGAGAGAAAAAAGACCGATGAATGAAGGAGTGAAAATGGCTATAAACCCACAAAAATGTTAACCCACAAAATAAAAAACCCTAGAGCTGCCATTAAAAATCAAAAGGTAGTTGTGTAAGACTATCACGAAAGCTATTGTTGTGTCCTGTAAGTATTTTGACATCAACTTTAGAATCTGGGATGCACTTGAGCAATTTGAATAGAAATAGTACTATCGAGCGTTGGAAATCTTATAAATTGAGTGATTATGACCCTTAAGCGTTGATTAATTTAAAATTTTTCTAATTTGGGATAACCTGTATTATCATGTTTAAGCACAGAGTTTTTGTTTGCTAGGATTCAACTTATGTGTTAAGATTAGGGTAAAAAAAATGCATACACGAGTTCTAAAATCATTGGGATTACAGCTAAATATGGTTAAAATATGGTTATGTCAATTTGAAAAATGTTGGGTCCGTTTGGATTAGCTGTTTTTGGGGTTGTTTTTCAAAAACAGCACTGTAGCATTTCGTTTTTCAAATACAAGTCCGTTTGGATTGGTTGTTTTTCAAAAATTATATAAAAAACTTTTACTGTAGATGTTTTATGGATTATTTTTAGATGTATTTTTAAAACATATTTTCGAGTATTTTTATAATTTATAATTTTTATATTTTTATAACAATATATAATTATACATTTATAAATATTTATAAATAAATAAATTTATATAAAAATATATCAATGTATTATATTATATATAATACATAATATAAATATATTTATAAATGTATAAATTATAAATGAATATTATATAAATGTATAAATGTATAAATTATAAATTTTATATTTTTATACATTTATGCATTTATAATACATTTATTAATAATTATAAATAAATATATTTAAATATTTATAAATAAATATATTTAAATATTTATAAATAAATATATTTAAATATTTATAAATAAATATATTTGTACTTTTATAAATAAATATATTCATATATTTATATATAAATGTATTTTATTATATATAATACATAATATAAATATATTTATAAATGTTTAAATGTAAATTACTATAAATATATAAATTATAAATGAATATTATATAAATGTATATTATAATTTATAATTTTTATGTTTTTATATTTATATACATTTATACATTTATAATACAATTATAAATATTTATAAATAAATATATTTATATATTTATGAATAAATATATTTATATATTTATGAATAAATATATTTATATATTATTCTAAATAAGTAAGTGTATTATATTTATAAATAAATTTATATATTATATACAAATAAATAAGTGTATTATATTTATTTATTTATTATATATTATATTTATAAATAAATATATAAATGTATTATAAGTGTATTATATTATATATAATACATAATATAAATATATTTGTAAATGTATAGATGTATATTATTATAAATGTGTATAAATTATAAATGAATATTATATAAATGTATATTATAATTTATACTTTATAATTTTTATGTTTTTATATTTATATACATTTATGCATTTATAATACAATTATAAATATTTATATATTATGTATAAATAAATAAGTATATTATATTTATAAATAAATTTATATATTATATATAAATAAATAAGTGTATTATATTTATTTATTATATATTATATTTATAAATAAATATATAAATGTATTATAAGTGTATTATATTATATATAATACATAATATAAATATATTTATAAATATATAAATGTATATTATTATAAATGTGTATAAATTATAAATGAATATTATATAAATGTATAAATTAATATATTATAAATATATATTAATACTATGTATAAATGTATTAATGTAATAAATATAAATGTATACATTTATTAATATTATGTATAAATGTGTAATTAATATTATGCATATTAATATAAATGTATAAATGTATTATATTATATATAATACATAATATAAATGTATATTATAAATATACATAAATATATATATTATGTTTAAATGTACATTTATATAAATGTTCAATATATATAATATATATTATGTATATATTAAATATATATAATATATAACATTTATATAAATGTATAATAACATATTTATAATATATATAATTTATATAATATATAATATTTATATAAATATATAAAAATATATTTTATATAAAGTAAAATATTTATAATATGTATAAATAAATATATTTAAATTAATATAATATATATATATCCTATACATAATTGAAATATATAAGTTGAAATAAACATATTAAATATGTATTTGGAGTTGTTTTTGATATATTGTTTGGATATTGGTGTTTTTGGAGTTATTTTTGAAATACACATTTACTGTAGCATTTGGATTGTGAAAAACAGTTTTTCAAAAACAGGCCCAAAAACAAGAATCCAAACGGACCCGTTGATTAGTGTTAGATTTGGGTGGTTTGTGTGACAGCCCCACCTTCCCCTAGGGCGTATCCCAAGAGTTAGCGAACTGCCTGCCCAACTCTCGCCAAGACTACAGAGTCAAATTATACATAAACCCTACAAAAACGAACCCTACAAAATGCGATAGAACCGCGAGAAACGAACGATCGGAGATTTAATGTACTAAGCCGAACACATGATTATCAAGTCAAACGAAACAATGGAACTTCGATTAAACACTCCGACGGAAAATCACAAGGACAGCTGCCACGTCACAATCAATCCGGTCGGATTCAAGGCAGTAGCCTTTCCAAATTTTTTTCAAATTGCCCTGCCAATTCGGCCAAGTATCTAGCTAAGATTTGGCCGGATATATGGCTGGATTCCTTGAAGAATTTTCCTGCCAAAACTTTTTTTTTTCTGTTCAAGCTTCGCTCATGTCCGATTTCCCAACGGGTTCCGGAAAAGTTCACCAAAGCCAAAGGAAAGTACAAACTCAAACAAATACACTCAAGATACATGATAAAACACACTTATATATACATTGAAGTCTTCAACAAATTACTTGAAGCACAAGCCATAATATCCACACTTATACAAAATACAATTAGGGTTTCGGTTACAGAGGAGCCTGAACAAAATGTCTATAACTAGCTCAACTCTTATCTTCAAAATCATAGTTCCCAAAAATATTGATCCCTGTAAGGAAAACAAAGGTAACAGGGATGAGCTTTTGCCCAATGAGGTACCAAAAGTACAAGCAGTCGAGAATCATAGAGCTTTACTTTTAATCAATCAAATATATACACCAAATAAGGAAATGAATAAACATCTCAAATAGGAAGGATACAGATGGCTCTCAAGAGCCGAATTCCCATTGCTTTACCAGAACTTGATCAGGTAGTAGTTGACACTCCGTCAACTTTCAAGTAAAGTATCCAGTCCAGTAGAACACCACTTTACACCAAACTCTGTCCATCAAATATACATCTTATTGGGCCCGAACGCCTCAACAGGAATAGGGGTGGTAATACTCGAGTATACCAGGAATCGAGAGTCTCCAATACTCAAAGATTCCAATGAAATAGACCCCATGGTTTGTCAATTTTCCTCAACCAAGCCCCTTGCTGGCTCGATTCAATTAACTACCTATGAGGTTCAACTCAGATTTAACAGGAAGGCCGTTGGATACAAGCCTCCGAACGACATCATATCAGGCACAGGTAACGGATTCAAGTTTATACAGTAAATAGTCAAATAAGCAAGAGAGATGAGTGTGTGTGATAAAATACACTCTCGTCCAAAATAAACGGAAATCACAGTCATTCAAGTCACGGATTTCAAGTACAAATAAATCAATGAATCAATAATTCATGTGAATGGTACACTCACCAGTTTAAACAAAACAACTTCAAATGTTTCCTCCCGAAATACGCCTTGAATCACCGGCACGTCCTACGAACAACCAAGGTAAAATAATTACGGTTCCCGCAACTGAAACCTAGTAAACAGAATTCACAAGTGTGACTCGATTACGAGTCGTAAGCCTATCCAAATGAACTACGAATGCAAGGGTACAAAAGGGTGGCTTCGGAGTGAAAAGGTAGCGATTGGTCCTAGAAACATGAACAACCCAAAGTCCTTCATTTCTAGCTAAAATCAATCCAAACTCAAAGGAATCAAGTAACTTCAAAATTGGACAGCACTTCCCCTAAATTTCCTTATTTTCCACCATACAATCAACACCAAAACTTATAGCAATTCTACCTCAATAGCAACCACAAATCATAAGCTATTACATGCACTTAATTAGGGCCACAATACCTTTTAAATACAACCAATTGGTAGCTCCAAAACTAACCCTAATCATGCTCAAATTAGAAACCGTAAAACTGAAATTTAGGCACACAAGTTGGAATTTTTCGTAGGCAAGTAAAACTAGCATATAAAAGCTCAATATTACACATAACAAAGCTATCAATCCATGACCAATGCTCAAGCATCAAAAAAGAGCAGAAAATTCACCATAAAACTGAAATTTCCCATGTCACCACTTTCTCCATGAAATTTTTCCATAAAACTACAAAAATCACAACCCTAAACCACTAGTTGACAATTAATTGAAGAAAAGGGAAGCTTCTAGCCAAGGTTACCTTGTTCCTCCAAGAAAAATGGAAACTTAGTGCTTTCTTTTCCAAGGTCACTCCACCAAAACCTTTAAACCTTCTTAGTAAACAACTTTTATAGAGAAATTTGTAAACTTATTGGTTGGAACTCAAGATTGAAGCAAGTTTGAGGTTGGAAAATGAAGTTTTCTCTCTTGGTTTTTTCTCTGAAGAGGGCCGGCCAAGATGCAAGAAAATGCGGATGATTTTTGGTCAAATTTGTATTTAGTAAAGGTGAAGGAAAGTTAGGTCAAAGTCCAACATCCATTGATTTCATGACACTTGGCTTTTCCTATGTTTATTCTCATCCTTTTGTCTTTCAAGACTAACCTATATAGTTAATCTCTAATTATCTCCTAACACCTTATAAAATAATATCCCTTTATGCAAAACTTCACTTTGTCGTCAAAATTTATCGCACTTACCGCACTAACGGATCCCACGTCCATAATGCACTTCAAAATTAATATGAACTAACTTATACCAGAAAAGTGATTTAAAAACTATATTCACTTATAAAAATCTCTGAAAATTAATATAATATAGTATAGTGACGAAAATGCATATGAAGAAATAAAATAAAATAATATAAAATAAGAAAATTTTGTGGGTCCTCACAGTTTGGTTGCCAATAATATAGAGTGATTTGGCCACCAATAAAGTGTTGGCAATTTGGCCATTGACTAATCCTTGCTTGCCAGCGTGTTGGCCATCATGTGGTCCATTGAAGTATGTAATATACTACATGTCTTTTTCTTTATCAGATTGTGTCTTTTTCTTATTGCGTGTTTTTAGTAATTCTAATGCAGGCTTTGAAAAAATGATAACTTCAAAAAGAATCACTATAAAATTGCATTTTGGTGGTATATTCATATAGGAACCAGAAACTGTCTATACTGGCAACAACGTTGCCATATTTAAAAATTGTGAGACAAGAAAATTGTCCAGGGATATGTTGTGTAAAATGTATGCTAGGTATGGTGATGCCTTAGATGTGAACCTATATTTTGAAATACCAATATGTGGGTGGGATGTTGGAGCAGTTGAAATCAAAGGAGATAAAGATGTAGAGTTAATATTAGCTATGCATGAAGGCGTAGATGTTGTCAACATATATGCTGAATTGCATGATGAAATACCTAGTCAAGTTGTTTCTGCTAGAGGAAAAAGTTTATTTAAAGTGCCACCACTAATGCCCCACATCTTGTGAACTGTCATGATGATAATATAAACAACCTATTAGGCATGAACATGGGAGGGGGTAGTGGGGCAAAAAATGTGACATCTGATAAAGCTACCCCAAAAAGCCGGCAAACAAAAAGGGGAAAAAAATAGTCAAAATAAAGTCTATAAGAAGACCAACCAAAGAAGCTAGAAACAAAAAGCATAATAAAGCAATCACAAAATCAGCAAAGGAAAAATGCAAAAAAGCTGTGGAGCAGCAAGATGAAGCTAAAGAACAGCCTGCAGGTGAAGATGATGATAGTGATGCCAAATCTGACAATTTAGAAGAACTTGAGTGGTTGAAAGAGGGATTTGAAAGACCAAAAGATGATGATATTTTTGCAAACGTAGCGGCAAAATTGAGACTTGAGACTTTGCACACCTACAAGCTACAGTAAGGAAAGGGGAAGGGTGTTAAGCTATACTTATTTTGACACCTTTGCTTGTTGCGGCATATTTCTTATTTCTATTACATAGATTTTCAAAGATTATTTATTAGCTAAGGAGTTCATTCACTTAATTAGCCGTAGTCCCATCTCGTGGACAATTTTCTTGTAATAGCCAACTCCAATACTTTAGTGCAATTTGATAGGTTGATTTCTTAGTTGAGGCTATTATGTAATAAATTAGAAACTGAGGGAGCCGATACCCACAAACACACTTTCTTCTTCATTTTATTCATCCCTTTCTTATCTCTCTCTTCCTTCTATTTCCTCCTAAAAATACCAAAATTTAGAGGTTTAATTTGCCATCACCGGAACACCGGCAATATGCATGCACCCAACCATCTGATTACCCATGACCTCAAGCACCGCCTTATCAAATTTAATGGCATTTGGTCATCGGAGTTGTCAGCAATCGCTGGTCAAAAGTTTGGCGGTTACTATTCACTGCAGTTTAATATTTTCAAATTTTCTCCAAAAAAAATTTAGAATTTTGGAAAACTAAAAATGCCACTTTGTTCATCTTCTTATGGGCTATCTTCAATTGAATTTTCATGATTTTCGAATGTAAGATGATTTTTTAAAAATTAATCAAACTTTTCTATTTTCTTGGAATTTCAGGGCTTTGATTATATCAGCCTAAATTTAGTTTATTGGAGGTTTATTTAGCTTCTTAAGACTACTAAATATTGGTATTCATCATTAGTTTAATTTGGGTTTGATGGGCCATAAATGAAATGGAATTGGAGAGGTTATTGGAGCCTTTGCTAGGCTTTTAATGTTATTTCAAATTTAGTTTAGTCATTTTGACTATACATGAAGTAAATGTTCTTGTGGGTAATATATTTAGCTATTAAGTTTGTATATACCATTTTGAATCTTGGATGATCATTTTATGTAGGATAATCTCTTATTATTTAGTAAATTAGGCAATAGAACATCTTAGCACACATATTATCATATTGGATAAGTAGAATAGTTGGTAATTAACTATTGGATGATTTTAGAATCTTTCTCAAGGATTTGCCAATATTAGGAAAGATGAGGAAATGATCTTTTACTAGGAATTAGTGGTTAAGGGAAGTCTTAGACTCCTTTTTATGATAATTTGGAGTAGCCTGGTATCTTTAAGGTTGTGATTGAGTATTTTATTATTATGTCTAGTTGAGGAAGGTAGCCATTATTTTGATTACTTAATTAGCGTGGGTATCCATTGGACCAAGGAAACTGGTGCATGTATTCTATATCTTTTGGAAGATGATTTTGAAAGCTACTTGTTTAATTACTAAAGTAGCATGAGCATGTATAACTTGTGATATTTGTTATTATTCTTGCCATGGTCATTTGTGAGATGAAATGCTACATTTGTTGAGCTCTTGTATAAGCAACTTCTTTTTTTGTCATTAAAAAAATAGTTGCTTATATAAATGTAGTTGCTTATAACTTTTTTTGACAGGATTAGTTCCCCAGCTGTAGTTGGTATATGAAACAGACTAACCGCATTGTAGTTAGTAATATGAAATGGGCCCGTGTTATAGTTAGCACTATGAACTATGTTAATCGGTTAAGTTAACAACTGGATATCCAAGATCAATTGTTGTCTTATGGTTTGAGCTCCTTTATGTTTGTGATGTATGATATGCCATTGAAATGTTTATAATGATCATGTTCTTATAAAGTTATATATATAAGTTAAAGATGTTTGAAATGTACTATGTATGCAACATGCTCAGACTAATAATGAGATACATGCGCTGCTTATTGAGTGAGATTTTACTTACCATTTGTTGTTATTAAGCAGTTAATGATGTGTTCATTGAGATAGATCTTGATAGCTCGTGGGGGTGGTAATGGAGATGGAGATGGCTTTTGGTTAGAGAATGACTTTTGTACTTCTATATAAGATACTTTATGATAAGATTTGAATATTGTATATATTGTAGAAGGTTTGATCTTGCTTTTGTTTTGGAATATGTAGAATTGCTATTATGCATGATCTTGTATTTGCAGATTTAGAAAGTTTATATAAAGGTGAATGTAGTTGCTTTGAAAATTTGTTACCTTATGCCATTAGTTTTGTTTAGGGCGTGGCGGTGTTACATTCTAGGTATGGGGCATGATATTTAGTGGTATCAAAGTTTGGGTTCGAATCACTATTGTGTATCTAGTTTGTATATTAAGTGAATTGTTGAAAATATTGTGTCTTGATGGTTATTCATGTTTTGTTATTTGTGAATTTATTGTATTGGGTTGGTGAAAAAATAATGGTGAGAGAAACACTGTGTAAATGGTTGATATGAAATGTAGCTGATGAAGGGATCAAAGCTGGTCGAAGGCAAAGACGCATTGATGGACATTTCGAGTGGTCCGATGACTAGAGCTCGCGCGAAGAACATTAAAGATTCACTTCAAGCCTTGGTATGCTCGGTTCAAGGTCAAGTAGGATAAGCTAATGTGATTGAAGATCTTAAAGATAAATATCAAACACTTTACACCTTGCTTGGGATCCACAAGAATGAGGGTGAAGAGTTTGAGCTTGTTGAGTTCAAGGATCAAGCATAAGCATTGGTTCAATTGGGTATTAGTTTTAGTTATTTGATCAAGTGTTTCATTATTTGTTAGAACGGCCAGAATGGTTAGGCCGAATTAGTCATTGTCCAAGTAAAGGTAGGAGTCGTAACTTAATTATTTCGGTTTCTCAAGACTTTATAGGCTATAAGGAGCCAAACTCGTTCATTTATTTGATAGATTTTCCAGCTTCTTGCGAGTTCTAAACTCTCTTTGTCGGTTGGCTTTTCCACTTGAATACTTGAGAGTCGACCTTGAGAGTGTTCAATTTGACGTATCAACCAATAATCACAATTGGTTGTCGTTTCTGCTACCAACAAATCTTGGTTTGCTATTCTGTTGAGCTGTGGGTCACGATTAGATTCAAGGGTCATAACTTCACGGGTTAGAGAGATCGAGGTTCTTCAAAAATCCAACTTTGACACCGTATCTAGGTCCGGGGCTATGTGGGGCATGAGTTCATGCCTTTCTTGGTAGGTTTGTATCAACTTGGTTCTAGACCCTTACTATATACCAAGATATCATTAAAATAGACAACCACAAATTTACCAAGAAATGGAAGCAAGGCATGGTTCATTAAACGCATGAATATACTAGGGGCATTAGTAAAGCCAAATGGCATGACTAACTGCTCATACAACCCATGTTTTATTTTAAATGCCGTCTTCCATTTATCTCTCTCTTTCATTCTAATTTAGGGGTATCCATTTTTTAAGTCAATCTTAGTAAATATAATTGCACCATACAGTTCATCAAGCATATCATCAAGTCGAGATATGGGATGGCGATATTTTACCTGTAATGGCGTTTATGGCCCGACAGTCTGTGCACATCCTCCAACTGCCATTCTTCCTTGGTACCAATAAGACAGGCACTGCATATGGACTCAAGCTCTCTTAGACCCATTCTTTTGCTAATAGCTCTTCGACCTGATGCTGGAGCTCCTTGGTTTCCTCAGGATTAGTCTAGTAAGGAGGCTTGTTTGGCAATGAAGCTCTCGAAACAAGGTCAATTTGATGCTCAATTCCTTGTAAGGGTGGCAAACCACTAGGTATTTTTTCAGGAAACACATCTTGGTATTCCTGCAAAAGGTTAGTGACACTACTAGGCAGAGACATATCAAGATCGTTAGTGGTTAATGAAATACTTTTACACCAGATCTTCAAAAGAGGTCTATTAGAAAATAAAGCTCTCCTCACATCTCTGGTTTTTGCCATTATGTTACTTTCTTCTCTTTGGTTTCAACTATGACTGATTCATTTAAGCCTTTTTTCCCTCTATTCTTTTCGGCCTTTGACTCACTTTTCCCTTTCGGCTTTTGCGTCTTTTCACTCTCAAGATCGCATTCTTTTTGCAATTGATTTTGATCTTTATGCACTTGCTGTGGTGTAAGTGGTGCAAGTGTTATTTTCCTATTATAATGGACAAAAGAGTATTTATTACTAAAACCATCATAACTAACTCTTTTGTCAAACTATGATGGACATCCTAGAATAATATGAGCAGCTTGTATAGGCACAACGTCACATAAAATTTCATCTTCGTATCTACCTATTTAGAAAGAAACTAAGACTTGCTTTAGAACACGTACCTCTCCACTGTTGTAGAGCCATTGGAGTTTATATGGTCGAGGGTGTTCATCAGTTGACAAGCCAAGTTTTTCCACCATCAGGGTCTAGCTACGTTGGTGCAACTCCGTGGATTGATCACCAAGCTGTACACTTTGTCTCTCACATGACATTGAGTGTAGAAGATGTTTTCTCTTTGGAGTTCCTGGTGACTAGATTGTGTAGTTAGGGTGCGCCTTGCAACCAACCCAACTTTGTCATTGGTAGGAATTTCTTCAATCTTGTCCTCCTTCTCTACAAATGGTGGCATGTCCGCGTACTTCTACTCGTCATTTGTGACGATGTCTCCACTAGGCAAAACAATCATAGCTCTTGAGTTAGGACACTGACTAGCTATGTGTCCTCGGCCTGGTACTTAAAGCATTTTGTGTCGCGATTCCTCATCTTGGATGCATCATTAGTCAGCTTAGAGTTACTTTTCATTTCGGTTTTAGCAAGCTCTAGTCTCGGCCTTGGGTTAGTTGATGAACCTGAGGCACTCTCCTCTCATTTAGGAGCCGCGTTTCACAGGATAAAGGGTGTATAAGAAGAGTAGCTTTGGCCTTGACCCCTCCTCTTGAGCCTTCACTCAATCTTGATAGCCTTCTCCCCCATATCCTCAAGCTCGATGTAATGTTGAATTTCTAACTGATCAATAATCTCTGGCCTTAGTCCATTCAAGAAACGTACCATGGTTTGTGACGCCCCCACTTCTCCCTAAGGCGAATCAGAGGATATCCGCGGGACGCCTGCCCAACTCTCGCCAAGACTCATGGCAATATCCGTTCAATCTTAGCACAATACTATTCAACAACACTAGATAAGTAAGAAAGTGCGGAAAACTTTCAAACTTAACAATATATATAACGATTATCCAATTCTTACATCAAATTCCCAAAAATTACATCAATACCCAAAATATACAACATTCAGGTACATCAAATATCCAAATCATACATTAGATTCCCAAAAGTACAACCAATAAGAGGTCTAGCCCAAAATAAATTAGAAACCCTAAGCCACAAGTTCATCAAAAGGGTTCCTCCAAGTCTCATTCCATACCAAATCCTGTTAAGGAAAACAAATCTACAGGATGAGCAAAACGCTCGTGAGGCCAAGAACATACATGCAAGCACATTGTTCAGATAACAATTCCAATTTAACAAGTCGAGCAATAATATTCCAATAAATGACAATTCACGCTAGAAAGTAAACAGAAACAATTCAAGGATATAGGAGATCTCAGGAGTTGTTTTCTACTTGCACGATCACGAACCTCCACGAGTTGACATTCCATCAATCGGGTAGGTTTAGTTCGTAGAAACTTCACTTACGCTTTCCCTTTCACCTTGCATACCATACCGGACCCGCAATACATTTATGAGACTATGCTCTGCGAGTATACCAAACAAGATCTCTCAATAGGTCAAACTTATATAATCTCATGGTTCACCAAGGAACCCGACCAAACCCATGCCGACTCGAGTCCAAGGTTAGCCAGTGAGATTTAGGCGTCCCCCACTTACCACTTGAGTCGAGGAGATTACTCCAATCGACTTATGCAGCCATAGCATAAATAATCACTTAAATATTTCACTTAAATTGACATAACAAGTCACTTCAAGTATTTCATATCACGAAATTCAAGTACACTTCATTTAAATGAGAACGAGTGCAATAAAATACACACTCGACTCAGCATTTTCAAAATCTCCATTTTTGATAATATTTAACACCTATCACGTATATCACATAATTCACACACTTGGCACTCACCAAGTAAACAAAAGAAAAAGTTTCACTGAAAGTTCAAGTGTCCACCGCGGGATCCTCTTGAAAGTTCTCGTGCGAGCCTAAGTAATTAATAATGAACAATCACTTATAAACCCCAATTATTAAGAAAGATTGCACACTTGTGCGATTTCAGAGAATTTCACGAAAATGAATCTTAATTATTCGTAAATTGAGGCTCAAAAGTGGGGTTTTAAAACACAAACGAAATATGATTTCCATCTTTGAAATCGAGGGTAAAACGATCAAGTGATATCAAAGGAAACGAGAGAGTTTGAAAAAAACTCCATTTCGTTTAAGTTATGAATTTTCAGATTTGTTGCACTCACTTTACAAAATCGTATCTCACTCTCTATAAGTCCAAAATTGAAAAATTTGGTACCGTTGGAAACTACTTTCAAAGTACTAAAAGTTCCTCTTTTCCATGATTTCAAACGGAAGATGTTCAAAATTCGGCTCAAATTTTCTGTTCTAGACTATCGAGACAGTTTCGGGGTTGGTTTTTCGCTAACTTTGGAAATTTGGCAAAATTCACAGAATTGGAACTAGCCTCTCAAATTTGAAACTCAACTAGAGTTGCAATCAAAGTTTAAAACACAATAAGTGGAACAATTATTGGAATTTTGAGCACCAAGATATAGTAACTCAAAGTTACTAAAAATTTCCTTGTTAAACATGGGTTTTCCAAACTCAAATCATGAACTTTGAAAATTTAGTTAAACAGCGAAACAGACTCAGAATGGCACCAAAATTAGCATCATATTACTACCATATAAGGACTATTTCTTTGTCAAATTTTATGGATAAATATGCATGGAATGTTGGTTAAATAAATCACCAAAGTTTCCAAAAATTCCAAGGCAAATCTGCCTTGTGAGTTCCGTTTTCCGTTTTCAAAATGTTTGGCTTACAAAGTACCTCATATACGGCCCATTTGCATAAAAAATATCTAAGAGGCATCCAAGACAAAATTTATGGGTGATTAACACCAAGAATTTCGAGTACAAGACTCAAACCAAGATTAGTTAAGAATTTAGCCCAAAATAAGGATTTTCCTCATTGAGTCAGTTTCAAACTTTGGCCACAATTCACTCAATTTAACTAGGAATTAACGTGATTGGTGGAGTTGGAAAATGCATTCATAAAGCTACATTTTCTCAGAAGAAACCATTTTCAAAATCCATCCACAACTAGCTCACATTTGAGCATCAAATTATAGTTCATATTCTGCCTTCTAGTGAACAACGAAACAAGACAGCAATTTTTAAACGAATAGTTTGGCTCCCTCAAGTGGAATTGGGAAGTGTATTTTGTATCAATAAAAAGCTGGGAATGTCTAGTTTCCAGTGCCACAAACGACACTCGATTTCGATATCGGAGTAAAAAGTTATAACCGAAACAAGATGACTGCCTGGGCAATCCGGGAAAATTTTCCAGTTCTGCCAAACTTTGGAAATCAACACTTTTGACCAACCAAATCATGTTATTTTTCAATAAAACTTTATACACCATCCATTCAACATGTATATATTATAATCAATCCATTAGAATCTAAAAAATTCGCATCAAAGATCACGAACATGACAGGGGTAAAATGGTCACTTTTGCTCATTGCACCATCCTTGAGTTTCTATCAACAACCCAACATCATTCCACTAATATAAGCACTAAACCAACATTAATTTCATCATCACTTACCAAATCAGTCCATCCGATCAAAGTGGGAGTTCATAGAATCCACACAACAATTTTTCAACATAAACAAGCTACCCATATGCATGCATGAGCTTAAATGCGCACTACTACTTCCATAAATCAAGTTTCCAAGGTTTGATCATCACTTACTTGTTTTGATGTTCAAGACAGAAATTTTTGGCCCCTCCTTGCTCAAGAAAACCCGTGGATTGCAGCTCCTTTTCCTAGCTAGATGTAATCTCCAAGTGATTATCTAAGTACGGTTGAAATTTGGGGTGAAATGGTAAAAGTTTTGGTGAAGAAATGAAGGAGGAATTTGAAGAGCTTTGATGTTGTTTTTTTTTTCTTCCTCTGGCCGGCTATTCTTGGAGTGAGGAGAGAGGGATTTTGGTTTGAAATAAGGCTTCGAAAGGAAGCTTTAATGTGTGGCTACAATTTGTTCCAAAGTCAACCCTTTCCTCGCGCGCGCACGCCGCGTTTCGTGCTCGACTTTGTTTCACTTGTGCACTAAATGTCTAATGCACTTGTATACATACTATTATAATTCCATCTTAATAGTCTAAAAATAATGGTCTACAGTCCCTCAATTAATCGCACACGTAAAACGCATACTTCCGATTTATGCACGATAGGGTGAAACTTCTAAGAAATTCTTATAACGATAGTACTACTAACTATCACTTGAGTAGTTAAACATAAAATTATCTATTTTAGAACCATTGTACAAGTTTCCAATTTTCCAAACTTATTGTATACTTGAATCGATTATAGACTCCAATCGCGTATACACTATTTCACTTAACGAGTTTTCAAAAATTAAATTTTGAAACAAGTCATTTTAAAAATATAACTAAGCTATAAATTCATATAATTAGGTCTAAAAAGGTTAGAAAATAATATTCGGGACAAACGGGATATTAAACATTTAAATAAGCTCGAAATGAAATTTAAAATAATAAATTTTATGAGTCCTCACAGGAGTCTAGTATTAATTTCTCAATTAATTTTTCTTAATCTACTATTGATCATTTTTAATTTTTTAATATTAATACACTCTCGATTCAAGTATAGCCTCGAAAAATGTGTACTCGTTGTTCTGAACTAAACAAATTTTTGAAAAGTGAATTTTTCAACAGAACGCTTTAAAAATATATAAGAGGCGTCGTTCCATATAAATAGATTTTAAATAGTCAAAATAAATAATTCGGAGAAAATGAGTAAATAAATATTTAAGTAAACTAGTAATATTCAATAAATAAGAAAATTTTTGGGTCCTCACATCCTCCCCTCCTTAAAAGGAATTTCGTTCTCGAAATTCACACCTAAGATATTATCATCCTCTTAATGGTTACATCTATCAAATCAATCACTAACTTACGTTTTTCCAACTCAAGTTTCACAATTGCTATTCACTCAACTAGCCATTAAACCTTGATTTTCCCTATTAGACATTTTAATTCCTAGGTTATAGGGCAACATAATTGGTCTTATGTCTACCTCACCTAAGTAACGTCTTCACTCTTAATGCTACTATTACCGCCACTAACTCCAAATCATGAGTTGGTTACTTTCTCTCGTAATATATTAACTTTTTAGAGACATACACAATCGTCTCACCATGTATCGTTAGTATACATTATAATCCATCCTTTAAAACATCTGGTTAAATCACAAAACTACCTCCTCCGCTCGATAGGACTAACACAAGTGCATCGGTTAAACATCTTTCACTTTTAAAATTCTTCCTCACATTTAAAATCCCAAATAACTTGCCAAGTCTTGCACTCTTAGAAAATTTCTTGATTAAACCAAAGGAAATGTTCGACTACCTCCTGGAACTCCAAATTTCGGTAGGATTTTCTAGTCGTTTCCTCTTAACAACTTCCACTATAGTTGAGTCAACAACAATTCTTTCCTTAGATATTGTATAACCTAGAAAGGCTATTTCCTTCCAATCGAACTCGCATTTATTGAACTTAACGAAAGTTGATGCATTCTTGAGGTTTGTAAAACATCATCAAGTATCTTTCATGATCTCCTCAAACCTTAGAATATACCAATATATCATCAATAAATGCCACCACAGATTAATCCAATTACGATTTAAAACCCCGATGCATTTAGGTCATAATTGCTGCTAGTGCATTGGTCAACCCAATGGCATAATTGAAAGTTCAAAGTGTCCTTATCTTGAATTGGAATTGATTTTAAACACATCAATTTCTAGGACCCTCAACTGGTAATAGCTTTACTTTAAATTTAACTTGAATAATATCACGGCTCCTTGCCATTGGTCAAAATCTCCGGCTATGTGGGACAATGAAATATTTGTTCTTAATGGTTATATCCGTGAGGACCCAAAAATTTTCACATTTTCTCAACATTATTTTATTTTATTTTTTGACTATATTTTATACTTTCCTTGAAAATATTAAATTTTCTATGCATTTTTACAAGTAAGTACAATTTTAAAATCATCTTCCTAATATGAGTTAGTGTACGTTAATTTGAAGTGTATTTTTGACGTGGGACCCGCTAGTGCGGTAAATGCGTTATATTTGGCAATTATTATTCTATACTATCCTACTACTAAATCACCCTAGAAAAGTGCCAATGATAATAGGAAATTAGGGTTTTCCTTTCCGATTTCAATTCAAAGTGAAATAGGATTTTTCGTGTATCCGTAGTGTAATTATCCGGTATGGAGTAAGGATCAAATTTGGTGCTTAAGAGTGAGTTTTAGATGATATTAAGTGTGTTATTAGAAGTGGTAATAATAAGGTAGTGAATTATAAGTTAAAACCCTAATATACGCGATTTAAGAAAAATCGTCTCAAACCGACGGGTACCGTTTGTTACCGTGTAAACACACCACTTGACCCATACTTTATTACTTTAATCTTCACATTTTATTTCAGCTAATTAACCCTCAAAATATCTCATACATCAGCCACAATAGTTGACCAAGAAAACAAGAGAGAAAAGAAAAACAATTGATTTCCAATCCAAGGGTGACATGTGTCCACTTTGACCCAACTTACTTGCTATCATTTTAACCTTCTTTGAAACTTCAATTGCACTTCATTTCAGCTTCTATTTCTGCCATATGAACCGTGAGAAAGAGAGGGAAAAGCCAAGAGAAAGAAATCATAATCCATCTTGAGTTTGGTCCACTTAAGTGAGAAAATAAGAAATCTAAACCGATTAATCAATAGTTTGAGAGCTTGGGAAGCTTAAGGAACCAGAAATTTCAAGAGGAGGTGAAGTATTACTCTTGCAAGCTTCGTTTGTTGAGGTATTTGCTGCCTATACTTGCTCTATGGATGATATATGTTGTATCTAAGCTTATATAAGTGGTTGTAGTGATGATTGGAGCAAGAAATGAAGAAAGTTTCATTGAATCCCAAAAAATTCCAGGTTTCTGGAAAATTTCCCCTCTTTCTGTCCGGTTTTATTGCATTATGTTAGAGGCCGAATTGGCCTTAGCACAAAACATGAAAGTTGTCTAGAATGGTATTTTATATGTGCCTACAAAATTTCAACTCAATCGGAGCAACGTATCCTATGAAAAGACCAAAATACCCTCGCTGTTCTAGGTTACATTCCAGAGTTCCGCGTGGACAGCTTAGTCTATTTGGTTGTGTTTATTCACTATAATCCGTTTGGATTTAGCCATTTTGCAAAACATGAAAGTTTTAGTACTCTGTCTTATCTTTTTAACACCTACAAGAACACCTTAAACGGACTTTGGTAGCCTGAGATATGACCATTCTAGTGCAGTGCGGTTAATTAGCCATATAGTTGGAAGTTGGCTCTGTAAATTGGGAATTTGACCAGGTTACACTGGAAATTTGACTAAGTGACCTTCATGGAAGTTGTAGAAAATTGTCTTAGCTTCGAAATGGTATAAGTTGTACCTCAATCCAATAAGCGTAGCCTCATATGTGTTCTTTCCGCAAAAAACCCATCAAATCTGTCTTTTGTAATTTCATTTCCGCACTTGATATTAGCTTAATTTTTGTTCTTGTATTGTTTTGAGCCTATGGAATGGCTATTGAACTGAAATTGTGTTATGGATAACTTTGGATTGGATTGAGTAAAAGAATGAAGCCATAATGGCTGGAAATTAGGTAAACACAAAGGGCGTGCTGCCCAAATTTTCGCTCGAGGGCTAAGTTTCTATTTGAACTTGTATACTTTTGTTTGGCCAATACAATGACCGGCTTTCCATTTTAAAACATGATACCTCTTTAGTTTAACACTTCAAATGCTACTTATTCCTTCCCAAAATATAGAGGTATGATTTGGGGTTTTCTCGACCACAAGTGAACCACTTTTAAGTGAGATTTTAAGTGTGAACGTAAGGTAGTATTGTCCTCCTTTTCACATGATTTTATCATGACGTTTCATCTATACTAGCTGCTTGGGTATGAGTTGATTTTGAACTATCTAAACGATTCCAAAAACAATATTTTTAGCCTATCTCGTTGGAGTCCGAGTTGTCCTTGGTCCAAGTGTTTTCCGCCGGACATTTTATAACCCGCTTGAGTTAGTTTTGTGTTTGGTTTATGAAACCCTAGTTATTTTTTTTGTCCTCCGATCCAAATATCCCCTTTTCACTATAAAGGCGTCTTTATACGTTTTACTTATCATTTGCCGGTTTTTCTTTGATTCCACTTACTTGTTTGTGCTAGATAAACTGTAATATTCTTTCTCATTTACTCTTAGGTTTTCTCGGTGACTGAGGTAATATCCGGAAGGATATTTGCACGTTGTTTTGCGTAAATAGGTGAGTGTTCCTTGTTTGTGATATTTCCTTGACTTATTGGCTTGTTATTATTGATTGATAATGTGTTAAGTGCTTTCAATGATTGGCCAAAACGAGTTTTCTAGGCGAGTGTGTACTTTATCGCACTCAGCCTAAATGATTGTGAAATTTTCAATGTTTGAACGATTGAAATGTTACTTGTGCATGAATGTAAGCCTTTTGGCTGAACTGGCCACTACCCCTTGTTACCGATCGACTCGAGCCAGAGACGGACTCGGTCGGGCGATATGGTGACCTGGGTGAACGTTTGGTATACTCGAGTATTACCTTGAAGTCTGGTGGAGCCTGGCCAATATCCGGGAAGGGGGTGAACGAAATGAATGAACGAATGAATGAACGAGGGTTTTTACTTACAAAAATGTATTTTCAAATGATTGGAGAAATAAGGGAATGAAAGGAGAATGAATGAATGAATGGCTCCTCGTGAGCTCGTATCCTTCTATTGAATGTATTACCGCTTTATATTGTAAATTTTACTTGAATTATTAGTTGTATATGGTTAATGCATTGAGTTTATTGTTTGCTTATGTGTTCGGAGTCTCACTGAGCTTTCCAACTCATTCCTTTAGTTTTGTTTTCCTTAGCAGGGGAAGGTGTGCAACGATAAGAGCTCCGTATAGACTAGCCAGCCTAGTACTTTTGATTCTTTTGTAATGGTTCTCGCCCCAACGTTTGGTGGGCTGGTTGTATGGAGAATTGAGAACCTTTGTATCTTCGACAGTTGTCTTCCTTCTGAGATAACAATGTATATAATTTTGTTTTAAGTTTTGGATCCTTGTTTTGCTCTTTCTGGTGGTTTTATTTCTGATTTGCTTGAGTGAACGACGGAGTCCCGGCGAGAGCTGGGCAAGCGGTCCGCCGAACCCTTTGGTTCACCTGAGGGGGAGGTGGGGCTGTCACAATATCGTTCAAGTCTCGATAATCTATATATATAGCCTCAAGTTTCCATTCCAATTATGATATCCGATCCCTCAATCATTATGTTCATCAAATCTACCAGAGATTTCCTTTCACTAACCCAAGTCTCACAGTATTAATATATCAAATTGACAATCAAACATTGGGTCCCAACTTCAACACCAAGTTCTCGATTTCATCATGATCCCTGGTCATCTCTAAGATTTCAAGTTTGCCTACCCTCTCACGTACAATCTCGATCACGTCTACTACTGTTCACGTCTTATTATCAGTCTAAAGGTGTAGGACAAAGTGTAACTGTACATATAAACCATGAGATTAATTAAAACAAGGTACATCTCCATATGTCATGAAAAAATCGTAATAGTTGCATCAATTCGGGATAGGTTTATCAAATCATTTCAAAAGGAAAAGAAAAATAATAAGATTGTACCAAAACGTGTCAAGTTGCCAAGATACAAAATAACAAAAGATTTTCTCTTATACAAAAGATTAAATCTCCAAAAGTGTTAGTCTAGTCTAGTATAGGGTAAAATTACAACTTCTATCCCTCAAGTGGAGTTATCTACCCCCACTCAAAAACTTCCAACACTTAGACCCTTTTCTGGCACTCGATTTCTTTGTGGCAAATCTAACTGGCCGCTGAGTATTTCCTCTTTTTAGATGCACTAGAACAATTTGAAATCTTATGCTCGATACTACCGCACCTCAAACACTTTACTTGCTTTATCCAATACTTGTTCTCAGTATGGTTAATCTTGCCACAGTATCCGCAATTTGCGTGAGAAGTGAGGGCTTGACCAATTTGAAGATTTTTCTTATATTCCTTCTCCAGTTCTACATTCCTACGTAGCAACTCAGTTTTCTTTGCATATTCCTGTTTCCACCGTCCTTCCCAATAGTCAGCCATTTTCTTTTGAAATTCTACCTCATTTCGAAGAATGTTCATCTCTTTACGCATTTCCTCCAAAGTTGTCATCTTACCAATTGACTTAAGTCAAATACTAACCTGTCAGGCAAATCAAAGAATCAAAATGAATAGCTATTCATAATAGAAGCTCGAGCCGTATTATTCTTGCATTCTTTCGCTTATAGGTCGTCCCGAAATATAAATTTTAGCTATTCTCTGTTAAACATAGGTGAGCTCTTAAGTTTCCACGAGATTACTATCATCATTTACAAATACAACAAGATATGGCAATAACTACGCGATTATTTTCTTTCATTTTTAGGGTTTTGGTTTAGTCCAGTAGTCGCTCTATAATCGCCCCCTTGAGTTGGGAGTTGTTTAACCCCTCGCCCTCGATTCTTTTCACTCCTTTGGCTACCCATAAATTTAACATGTTTAAAGGCATGACATAAAGTGAGTGCACATAAACGGAGTTTGAAAAGGGATACCTTTATCACGCCAAATAAATACAAGAATAAAAGGGAAGACACCGAAATAATCGCAAATGTGTACAACCCAATCATGAATTTGAAATCATGAAACAGTAAAGTGAATCATATCATGAGTAACATTCAATTGTTTCATAAGGTAGTAAACATAATCAAGCAAAATACGAAGTGCAATGGCCTTTGAGCAAGTATCACCCCAACTACTTTGCCAAAACCATTAAGGTAGACTAATTCATGGGTTTAGTGATTGGTGGAGCCAAAAGTCTCTACTATCCCATAGGATCATTTTTATTTCTAGCACTAGGAGTTTTAATCTAATGTCCCTTATCGAATATCTTGTCATTCTCCACTTATTCAACCAATGCAACACGCCCAACTATCGAATTATCCATCATGTCTTTAATTTCGAACACTACCCCAACAAGTCGATTCTTAGCTGTTTAAAACTTCTCACAAGGAGTCTTTGTTTTCCTCGGTCCTTAAGTATCTCAATTTCTACTTCAAGAATTATAGTAGTTTAGGCATCTACAATTGCCCTTAGTTCTCGATTATCCCCTCGAATTATCCTAATTTCCTCGGATAGCCACTTTTAATGATCCATCACTATTAACACCCCATTATTTGGGTGCGAGTAAGTCCTTTAAAAATCACATGAAATCCTAGTTCTGTAAATTAGATTATCTCTCCAATGCTCCCTTAGATCTTTCTCGATAATGGACCACCGGAAGGCGTTCCGAGACAATTTAATATCACCCTTACCTCCTATAGCTTACCCTTAAAAGTAAAATCTCTTGTAAGTCCAGATATATTCAATAAACTAGATCTGATCATTTCGTGCTATCCTACATGTATCACACAAGATCAAGATTCCTTGTCATCCACTAATTCAAACCTAGGTTTTAGTTTTTATTTTCTCAAGCTGTCACTTAACTTCCCAACCTGTTCCACAGTCCGGCATCCTAAACTTTTAAACTTAGGATACACTACAGAGATCTAAAATCTGAACTCTGATACCAACTGTGACGCCCCATTTCCCCCTACGGTGAATCGGAGGGTATCCGCGGGACGCCTGCCCAACTTTCGCCAAGACTCATGGCAATATCCGTTCAACCTTAGCACAATACTATTCAACAACACTAGATAAGTAAAAAAGTGCGAAAAACTTTCAAACTTAACAATATATATAACGATTATCCAATCCTTAGATTAAATTTCCAAAAGTTATATCAATATCCAAAATATACAATATCCAAGTATATCAAATATCCAAATCATACATTAGGTTCCCAAAAGTACAACCAATAAGAGGTCTAGCCCAAAATACATTAGAAATCCTAAGCCACAAGTGCATCAAAAGGGTTCCTCCAAGTCTCATTCCATACCCAATCCTGTTAAGGAAAACAAATCTACAGGATGAACAAAACGCTCGTGAGGCCAAGAACACACATGCAAGCACATTGTTCAGATAACAATCCTAATTTAACAAGTCGAGTAATAATATTCTAATAAATGACAATTCACGCTAGAAAATAAATAGAAACAATTAAGAATATAGGAGCTCTCAGGAGCTATTTTCCACTTGCACGATCACGAACCTTCACGAGTTGACACTCCATCAATCGGGTAGGTTTAGTCCATAGAAACTTCACTAACGCTTCCCTTTTCACCTTGCATACCACACCGGACCCGCGATACATTTATGAGGCGATACTCTGCGAGTTTGCCAAGCAAGATCTCTCAATAGGTCAAACGTATATGATCTCATGGTTCACCAAGGAGTCCGACCAAACCCATGCCGGCTCGAGTCCAAGGTTAGCCAGTGAGATTTGGGCGTCCCCCACTTACCACTTGAGTTGAAGAGATTCACTCCAATCGACTTATACAGCCATAGCATAAATAATCACTTAAATATTTCACTTAAATTCACTTAACAAGTCACTTCAAGTATTTCATATCACGAAATTCAAGTACACTTCACTTAAATGAGAACGAGTGCGATAAAGTACACACTCGACTCAGCATTTTCAAAATCTTCATTTTTTATAACACTTAACACTTATCACGTATATCACATAATTCACACACTTGGCACTCACCAAGTAAACAAAAGAAAAAGTTTCACTGGAAGTTCAGGTGTCCATCGCGGGATCCTCTTGAAGGTACTCGTGCGAGCCTGAGTAATTAATAATCAACAATCACTTATAAACCCCAATTATTAAGAAAAATTGCACACTTGTGCGATCTCAGAGAATTTCACGAAAATAAGCCTTAATTATTCGTAAATCGACGCTCAAAAGTGGGATTTTAAAACACAAGCAAAATCTAATTTCCATCTTTGAAATCGAGGGTAAAACGATCAAGTGATATCAAATGAAAAGAGAGAGTTTGAAAAACTCCATTTCCTTTAAGTTATGAATTTTCAGATTTGTTGCACTCACTTTACAAAATCGTATCTCACTTTCTACAAGTTCAAAATTAGAAAATTTGATACTGTTAGAAACTACTTTCAAAGTACTAAAATTTCCTAGAATACACTTTTCCATAATTTCAAACGGAAGATGTTCAAAATTCGGTTCCAAATTTCTGTTCTTGACTATCGAGGCAGTTTCGGGATTGATTTTTCGCCAACTTTGGAAATTTGGCAAAATTCACAGAATTGGAACTAGCCTCTCAAATTTGAAACTCAACTAGAGTTGCAATAAAATTTAAAACACAATAAGCAGAACAAGAATTGGAGTTTTGAACATTAAGATATAGTAGATCAAAGTTACTAAAATTTTCTTGTTAAACAAGGGTTTTCCAAATTCAAATCATGAACTTTGGAAATTTAGTTAAGCAGCGAAACGGACTCAGAATGGCACCAACATTCACAGCATATTACTACCATATAAGAACTATTTCTCTGCCAAATTTTATGGATAAATATGCACGAAATGTTGCTTAACTAAATCACCAAAGTTTCCAAAAATTCCAAGGCAAATCTGCCTTGTGAGTTCCGTTTTCCGTTTTCAAAACGTTTGGCTTACAAAGTACCTCATACACGGCCCATTTACATAGAAAATATCTAAGAGGCATCCAAGACAAAATTTATGGGTGATTAAGGGTGATTAACACCAAGAATTTCGAGTACAAGACCCAAACCAAGATTAGTTAAGGATTTAGCCCAAAATGAGGATTTTCCTCATTGAGTCAGTTTCAAATTTTGGCCACAATTCACTCAATTTAACTAGGAATTGAACGTGGTTGGTGGAGTTGGAAAATGCATTCATAAAGCTACATTTTCTCAGAAGAAACCATTTTCAAAATCCATCCACAACTAGCTCACATTTATGCATCAAATTACAGTTCATATTCTGCCTTCTAGTGAACAACGAAACAAGACAGCAATTTTTAAACAAATGGTTTGGCTCCCTCAAGTGGAACAAGAATGTGCATTTTGTATCAATAAAAATCTGGGAATGTCTAGTTTCCAGTGCCGCAAACAGCACTCAATTTTGACATCGGAGTAAAAAGTTATAACCGAAACAAGATGACTGCCTGGGCAATCCGGGAAAATTTTTCTGTTCTGCCAAACTTTGGAAATCAACACATTTGACCGACCAAATCATGTTATTTTTCAATGAAAATTTCTACACCATCCATATAACATGTATACATTACAATCAAGCCATTAGAATCTCTAAAATTCGCATCAAAGGTCATGAACATGGCAGGGATAAAATGGTCACTTTTGCTCATTGCACCGTCCTTGAGTTTCTATCAACAACCCAACATTATTCCACTAATATAAGCACTAAACCAACATTAATTTCATCATCACTCATCAAATCAGTCCATTCGATCAAGGTGGGAGTTCATAGAGCCCACACAATAATTTTTCAACATAAACAAACTACCCATATGCATGCATGAGCTTAAATGCGCCCTACTATTTCCATAAATCAAGTTTCCAAGGTTTGATCATCACTTACTTGCTTTGATGTTCAAGATAGAAATTTTCGGCCCCTCCTTGCTCAAGAAAACCCGTGAATTGCAACTCCTTTTCTTAGCTAGATGTAATCTCCAAGTGATTATCTAAGTACGATTGAAATTTGGGGTGAAATGGTAAAGGTTTTGGTGAAGAAATGAAGGAGGAATTTGAAGAGCTTTGATGTTATTTTTTTTTCTTCCTTTGGCCGGCTGTTCTTGGAGTGAGGAGAGAGGGATTTTGGTCCGAAATAAGGCTTCCAAAGGAAGCTTTAATGTGTGGCCACAATTTGTTCCAAAGTCAACCCTTTCCCCGCGCGCGTACGCGCGCGTTTCGTACCCAATTCCTCTCGAGTTTGTTTCACTTGTGCACTAAACCTCTAATGCATTTGTATACATACTATTATTATTCCATTTTAATAGTGATGCGGATATAGGTTCATAACAACTTCAACCTTGGGTCAATGATCCTTTGGTCAACATTGGTGGTCCGATGACAAGATCAAGATCCAAGAAGGTGAAGGAAGCTTTGCGAGCCTTGATCATTCACCATATAAGCAAGGAGCAAGCTAAGTTTGAAAATTTGATGGACCATGAAATTACCTTATTCACTTGTACGTTTGAAGTGAAAGAGTGATCTCATACTTATTAGCTTAGTTGGTAGTTGTTTTAAGACTGCCTAGTTTAGTAGTTGTTAGTCGTTGAGTATTTTTATTACTTATTGGGCCTTATCGGGAAGCTCTAAAGAGCTGGCTCTTTATGCGAACCGAATTCCTATTCCAGGTTTATGTGAGCCGGATTTACCCTAGTTTTAGCCTATAAAAGGCACCTATTGTATGAGTGAAAGAGAAGATTGTTACAACCAGAAATCGTGAGGAATTTTCCTTCAAGTTCTTATTCGAACTTACTCTTGAATTTTTGAGTTCATAGCTTAGGATTCAAATCAGATTTTATCGATTAGTTTGTTCCCTAATCGTGGTGTCTCTTCATCCATCTTTGTTTGCTTAAGGTTGCTGATTACCTTTGTGTGTCAGAAGTCTTGAGTTCATGAGAACAATCGAGTTCAATTTTCATTGGGAGAAAAGATCCAACTCTGATAATTACAAGGTTGGGAGGGTCTAGGAGGGTCTTCCCCTAGGGTTGCTCATCAGTTGGTAATCAGAGCATCAGGTTAATTCTCTTTTAATTGAAGTTGTTCATATCTTGTTAGTTTGTGTCTTTTGTCAAAAACTATATATATATATATATATATATATATATATATACTGTAGCAATTATTGTTCATCGTACTATAACGATTACTATTCATCGTACTGTAGCATACTGTTCACATTACTGTTCATCCGAGTCAAAAAAAAAATTGTTTGGGTATTGTCTTTTTTGTGTTTTCTGTCCAAGTTTTTGGATCTGTTATACATGTGTTTGGGTTGTTAGGGTTTAAAGACAAAAAAAAAAAAAAAAAAAAAAAGAGTCATGTACCTTATGTTGTTTTAGTGTCCAAGTTGCTAGAGTATTGCTGGAATTTTCTTTTGAGTATTGCTGAAATTTTGTTTTGCCTATTTCTTGAGTATTGGTTGTTGTTCTTGCAAACCCTAAACACCACAACATAATTTGGGGAAGTTCTTGAGTTTCTTGAACAAATTCTTGAAATTCTTAGACCACCAAATCTTGTCTTTGAAAATTCTTGAACAGTAAATCAAGAACTAGGATTTTCTTGGAATTTGCATAACCTTTCATTCATTTTCTTGAACTTGTTGGTGTGACCTGAATTTGTGTTCCTTGAAGAGCCGAAGCAAAACAAAAAAGAGAAAAAAAAAGGAAGAAGAGAAGGAATCGGTTCTCACACAAAGGAAATCAAGTTTTCTAAATCTTGAGTTTCCAATTCTTGATTGGTTTCCAATTCTTGATTAGTCTCCAAATCTTGATTGGTTTCCCAAAACTTGAGTTTTCAAATCTTAATTGGTTTTCAATTCTTGAGTCTCCAATCTTAATTGAATTCCAACGCCCAAAAGACCTAACCAGCCCCAAACACCTCCAAATCAGTTTTCAAACCTAAACCGCCACAAACACCTTAGCCAAACCGCCTTTAAATTCTTGGGTTTCTAAAATCGGTTGAACTAGTATTTGCGAGCCAATTTGACTGAAATTTGAGGACTGGTTCGTACATTATTTGAGCACCCCAAAAGCACCACTTACCCTCCAAAATACTGACAAAAAACTCAGCAAAAACAGCAGCTCAAAAAAAAAGTTCTAGTTTCGGGTAGAGTTTTCTAAGATTTGCAAAATTCTGCTTTGTGTCTTGTTACTTGCTTATAGGGTAATTAATTCTGAAATTTTTGATAGTTTGAGTTGTTTTAAGAATTTCGAGAAGAAAAATTGAGAGTCAATGTGTTTCCTTGAGTGATACACGAGTGCTTACAAGGTAGACTGGATACACTTGTTTTGCAGGTTGGACAACATGTCTCAAGAGGGGAACATGCCTAAGCCGTTTGAAACCGACATATCACTCAAACTGGTGCTCCAAACTCTTCAAAAACAAGTGGAGAGACATGAAGTTGTGATGACACAAATATCCGACAGGTTGGCTGCCATTGAGATGCGAGGTACCAGAGATACATACAATAGGGTTTCGAGTGTTCAGAGTGCTGATCATGATGCGGATGATGAGGGATATCATTCTAACACCTTCTTTTGATCAAGGAAAAGCCAAAGGGGAGCGAGGGAAGGTCGAGACCGACCTAGGAGAACCGATGACAATCTTGGTTCCATCAAGACCAAGAAGCCTACCTTTCATGGGAAAAATGATCCTGAAACTTACTTGGATTGGGTTAGGCGAGTTGAGCAAGTGTTTGAAGTCTACAATTACTCTGAAGAGAAAAAGGTGAAACTTGCAGCTATTGAATTTCAAGATTATGCATCTATTTGGTGGGAGCAAGTATGTGCCACAAGGAGGAGAAATAGGGAACAACCGATTGACACTTAGACTGAAATGAAGCAAGTGATGAGGAAATGATTTGTACCCTTCCATTATTCTACGGACTTGTACAATCAGCTCCAACGAGAGAATGAATCTCTCAAGAGGAGGGGTTCCATGCAATCTACCTCTTTAAAGCCGGTTTATGCAAGAGGTGATAAGAAGGTTCATTCAACATTTTCTAAAACTAAACTTAGAGTTGAACCACCTTATGCGGAGTCATTTTGGGAGACATATCAATATCTTCTACACAAAAAACAAATGGAGTCAAATGGATGCTATCAAAGTGAGTTTTCTAAGAAGAAGATAACTGACCTTATTCCCAACATAGGAGTATCTCATCCTATTGAACCATTTGTTGAGGAGGTTGATAATGAGAAAACAATCGAGGACGTTAAACTAGATAAAGAGATGAAAAAATCTGATAAGATGAGTGGTAAAAAGGAAGAAAAGAGAGAAAGTGAGACGATTTTGAGCAAAAATGTGAGGGCTTATTGTTTTCCTAACGAACTTACCTTCGCTTTATTTAGTGTTTTTTCGTTTGTGCAGATTAAGCAAAGTCAAGTGAAGTTAGTCATGCTATACTCCATTCCAAAGTCACTTGTACAATTCACTAGCTTCCATGGAGTTTATTTTTTAGGAATTGAATCTATTTGGAATCATCTCATGGAACAATTTCAATTCAAATCTGTCCATACCAAAGGGGAATCAAGTCAAATCCACCATGAAGGGAGAATTCCAAATTTTGACTCTCATTTGCGACCTATGGTTCATTCATCGTCTTTACCTTCTTTTGAGTATAATTTCCATCCTAATACTTGTATTTCTTATGCAGATTTTGAAGGAAAGTGTAAAAGGCTAGCAATGCCTTCTCAAGTCGAATCAATTGGTGAAAGGAATGATGAAGTGTCAAAGGGAGTTTTCACACTTAAAACTTGTTCTATACCTTCTTACCATTTAGTTGATAATGTACCATTACTTCTTTACCCGATTTCAAATTTGTTTCAAGTTGAAGTTTATTTTGTTTTTGTAGGTTGTAAAGCTGTTCACAATTTTCCAGTTTTGATTCAAGACTTACAACCTGATTTTGTGCTTATTCCAACTAAAGGTGGTGATCTTTCATGTTTATTCACTCCACCAAAAGCTGGTGGCCAAGTGCTCAATTTGTCAACTTCAACTTGTGCTTGTTCGAGTAACCCTCATGAAGTGGAATTCAATTGTTTGCTACCTTATATTAGAAAGTTTTGGATTGCCACTTGGGATTTTAACATGCCTTACACAAGCTCTTTCCTACCTTGGCGCATGTCCTTATTTGAGAGCTTCCCAAAACTGACCAAACGACATGCAACATGGCTTGTAGTCATTCATCTATTTCCAACATTACTGTCCTTTAAGTGCACCGTCGATTTGTGGACAAATTACTTTCAAGAGAAGACTTTGAAGATTCGAGGACGAAAGAGGGAATGATGCGGATATGGGTGCGCAACAACTTCAACCTTGGGTCAAGGATCCTTTGGTCAACATTGGTGATCCGATGACAAGATCAAGATCCAAGAAGGTGAAGGAAGTTTTGCGAGCCTTGATCATTCACCATATAAGCAAGGAGCAAGTTAAGTTTGAAGATTTGATGGACCATGAAGTTACCTTGTTCACTTGTATGTTTGAAGTGAAAGAATGATCTCATGCTTGTTAGCTTAATTGGTAGTTGTTTTAAGACTGCCTAGTTTAGTAATTGTTAGTCGTTGAGTATTTTTATTACTTATTGGGCTTTATCGGGAAGTCTTAAAGAGCTGGCTCTTTATGCGAAACGAATTCCTATTCCAGGTTTATGTGAGCTGGATTTACCCTAGTTTTAGCCTATAAAAGGCACCTATTGTATGAGTGAAAGAGAAAATTGTTACAACCAGAAATCGTGAGGAATTTTCCTTCAAGTTCTTATTCGAATTTACTCTTGAATTCTTGAGTTCATAGCTTAGGATTCAAATCAGACTTTATCGATTAGTTTGTTCCCTAATCGTGGTGTCTCTTCATCCATCTTTATTTGCTTAAGGTTGCTGATTACCTTTGTGTGTCAGAAGTCTTGAGTTCATGAGAACAATCGAGTTCAATTTCCATTGGGAGAAAAAATCCAACTCTGATAATTACAAGGTTGGGAGGGTCTTCCCCTAGGGTTGCTCATCAATATTATTAGAACTTCTTGTTGAAATGTACTTAGATGCATTGGGTTAATATATAGTACAAATTACCTTTGAGATGTAAGGTCAATGTAGACATCAAAATTGATATCGTAGAATATATATAAGCTAATTAAATATAGAGTTAATTGATTGAAAATACTTTGGAAGTTTGTAGTTCATGTTGGAATAGGGAAATGTAATGGGAAATAAGTACTTGATATTTTTATGGCATTGAAGAAAAGATGATAAAACATATAAAGAATAATTTGGAGTAAATAATACGCAATTGCTAATTGTGCATTTAGAGTTTTATATTTTATTAAACTTGGAGGATGGCATTATGATCTTGAGGATCTTGTCAGCTAAGTTTCGAGGATGAATCTTTCTTTTAAGGAGGGTAGAAAGTAATAACCAACCCCAATACTTTAATGCAATTTGATAGGTTGATATATTAGTTGGGGCTATTATGTGATAAGTTAGAAACTGAGGGACTTATGAAGTAAATAAATAAAATATCTTCCCACATTATTTATTAATCAGCCATACCCACAAACATACCTTCTTCTTCATTTTATTTATCCCTTTTATATCTCTCTCTTCCTTCTATTGCCTCCAAAAAATACCAAAATTTAGAGGTTTAATTTGCCATCACTGGAGCATCGACACTATGGATGGACCCCATCATCTGATTGCCCATGACTTCAATCACCTCCTCATCAAATTTAATGGCATTTGGTCATCAGAGTTGCCGGCAATCGCCGGTCAAAGCTCTGGCAGTTACTATTCACTACAGTTTAATATTTTCAACTTTTCTTCCAAAATATTTAGAGTTTGGAAAAGTAAAAATATCACTTTGATCAAATTCTTATGGGCTATTTTCAGTAACATTTTAATGATTTTTGGATGTAAGATAAATTTTTAAAAATTAGTCAAACTTTTCTGTTTTCTTGGAATTTCAGGGCTTTGATTATATTTGCCTAAATTTAGTTTATTGGAGGTTTTTTTAGTTTCTTAAAACTACTAAACATTGGTATTCATCATTAGTTTCACTTGGGTTTGTTGGGCTATAACGGAAATGGAATTGGAGAGGTTAATGGAGACTTTGCTAGGCTTTTAATGTTATTTCGAATTTAGTTTAGTTATTTTGACTATACATGAAATAAATGTATTTGTGGGTAGTATATTTACCTATTAAGTTTGTGTATACCATTTTGAACCTTGGATGATGATTTTATGTAGGATAATCTCTTATTATTTAGTAAATTAGGCAATAGAACATCATAGCACCCATATTGTTATATTAGATAAGTAGAATAGTTGGTAACTGACTATTGGAAAATTTTAGAATCTTTGTCAAGGATTTATCAATATTAGGAAAGATGAGAAAATTATCTTTTGTTAGGAATTAGTGGTTAAGGGTAATATTAGGCTCCTTTTTATGAAAATTTGGAGTTGCTTGGTATGATTTAAGGTTATGATTTTATTATGTCTAGGTAAGGAAGGTAGCTATTATTCCGATTATTTGAACTAGCATGGGTATCCATTGGACTGAGGTAAGTGGCGCATGTATCCTATATCTTTTGAAGGCAGCTACTTGTTTAATTGCTAAAGTGGCATGAACATGTATCCGTTGTGATATTTGTTATTACTCTTGCCATGTTAAGTTGTGAGATGAAATGCTACACTTGTTGAGTTCTTGTATAAGCAACTTTTGACAGGACTAGTTCCTCACATGTAGTTGGTATATGAAACGGACTAACCGCATTGTAATTAGCAATATGAAACGAGCCTGTGCTGTAGTTAGCACTATAAATCATGTTAACCAGTTAATTTAACAACTAGATATCCGGGATCAATTGTTGTCTTATAGTTCGAGTTCCTTTATTTTTGTGATGTATGATATGCCATTGAAATGTTCATAATGGCCATGTTCTTATAAAGTTATATATACAAGTCAATGATATTTGAAATGTACTATGTATGTAACATGTTCGACCCAATAATGAGATACATGCGCTACTTATAGAATGAGATTTCGCTCACCCTTTGTTGTTATTATGCAGTTAATGATGAGTTCATTGAAGTGGACTTTGATAGTTCGTGGGTGGTAATAGAGATGGAGATGACTTTGGTTAGAGAATGACTTTTGTACTTCTATATAAGATACTTTATGATGGGATTTGAATATTGTATATATTGTAGAAAGTTTAATTTTGCTTTTATCTTGGAAGATGAAGAATTGCTATTATGGATGATCTTGTATTTGTGGATTTAGAAAACTTATATAAAAGTGAATGTAATTGTTTTGGAAATTTGTTGCCTTATGCTTTTAGTTTTGTCTAGGACGTGGCGGTGTTACGTTCCAGGTACGGGACGTGATATATCTAGCTTCTAAAGAGTTTCACGGGCCGAATGTAACTTGACAATTTTTACCTGTTGTTACTTGAATAGCACTTTCAAGATTTTCCAGTGAAGATGTGCCAGTTATAGATGCTGCCCTAGCTTCATAAATTGGAAAACTGCTTTCAATTGAATTTTTGCAACTAGAATGATGAGAATATTTATCCTTTTCCCCTTTGCAGTGCTTAATTTATAACTTGTATGACAAAAGATCATCAAACTGGCTAGAATTTGCTTCATTTTCAATACAAATATATAGTTCTTCATCAGAATAATCTCAATGTTGGAACACACAGAATACTCACATTTCTGTACATGAAAAGAGAAAAAAAGGTACGATGAGATGAAAGGTTCCAAATCTTAACAGAAATTTAATCAAAAAGATCAAAGTGAGCTGAAGTGTAACAAATCCACTGAAAAGCACAAAGTGATAATCTCATGCCAAGTTCCACTAACAGGCATAACATTATGACCATAATCTCATTGTCCATTTCTTCAAAAGCTTTAATCCATGATCACAATCTCATTGTCCATTTCTTCAAAATCATCTTCTTTTTTTTTTTTTTTTTTGAGCAAAGTGTAAACTTTTTTTAAGATCAGCAATGAGGTAATACACAAGAGTTCCTCGATCAAGTACATAAATACATCTCAATAGTTATCCCTAACAAGGTCTATACACAGTTAACACAAACAAGTATTAGGAATTCCCCACTCAACTACTAAGCTCCAATCCTCTTGATTCCTTGGTACTTTACCCCATGAAGTCACCACATACTGAACACTACAAACAAATAATTTCCAGAATCCCCACTGCGCCTTTCCTTCGTGCGTGCAATCCCCAAGCATTCCTTGCCAACAAAAGCCAGCTGGTTAAGATTGTGACTAAAGGAGTTTGATTGTAAGTGCACTAACCAACTCAGCTCTTGCTCTGGAGAATACTTACCTCCATATACCCCACACAGCCCCTGTACTTTCTGCAAACCATTTAAGTAATCCTGCAATTGAAGAACAAGCAAGCAAGCCATGCTTTCCTCTGTTTCCATACAAAAAGCACACTCCTCCATTGAAACTAATACGCCCCATCTCTTCAATCTGTCTACTCTACTCAACCTTTTTCTACATGCCAACCAAAGTATAAAAGCATATCGAGGTACATGACCTTTCGTCTAAACTACCTTGTGCCTACTAACATTTTGTTCTTGTTCTCTAATGCCTTCATTCATCTTTCTTTTAAATTTCATTTTTTAACCACCGGTTGGTCAATATCCTCATCATTTTGTAGATTTTGTGCCTACAAACACAAATCCTATACATCGTTAAAAATGCATTATTTCATAATTGTGACTTGTAGAACCAATAAAAATTAATTAAGTAATGAAGTTTTTTTCTTACCAAGGACAAAGTTGATTGATGCATGTTGATGTGTTATTGAACTCAAGGCATCACATCATAACCTTTGTGGATGTTGGGATCTAAAGTGTTATAAAAACAAAAAACAAAAAAAATTAACTTGAAAATCTGTAATATCAAGAAACATTAGTATAGATAGGAAACGGCCAGCAAGTAATAGTTCACCTAAGGTTTTTCTCGTCTTCAGAGAAACTTATACTAGTAAAACTGTTGAGGGAGGTAAGAGAATTAACATAGCCTAAACTTGTTGTTGGTGTATTTTAACAAAATCTTAATTTTTCGCCAAATCTTTACAAGGAGTTACAATAGAATTTATTGGCGAGTTATGAAAATTATAATTGTGGGAGTTACATTGCATTTTGAATGGAGTTATTGTATAATTATTTGAATAAGAGTTACAAAATAATTATTTGGTCAAATGTATTATTGTGAGAGTTACAAAAGAATTATTTGAATAAGTCTTTATAACCCATTCAAATGTGAATTAACTCTTTAGGTTACAAATTCTACCAATTAACTACAATTTAATATGAAAAAAAACTGTTACACATTGGTTTTTCCTTTACCTAAGGTTTTGTAGCCTATAAATAGTGGGATTCTCTAAAGAATTTTACACACACTTCTTTCAACAAAAAATCACTCTAAAATACTATCCTCCTCACATTCATTTCTTTCTCCTTCATTCTGTTTTCTTTGGGCAAAGAAAGATATTGGGAAGCTTCTGCTTCTCTTGGTTGTGCAGATCAAAGAGAAGTAACAACTATAGAGTTGGGCTGTTGTATCCTGGAGGCGGCGCGCTAGACCTTCTGCATCGGTTTGAAAAGTACCGTAGGGGCGCGTATCGTCTTAAAGAGAGCGTTCTACACGCCTTAGCCCTACCGAACTTTTTAGTAGCTGTCAATTCCAATGTGGTTATTTTTTGAAGATCAGAGATTGTTCGTGTACTCTCCTCCAACACTTGTAAATTAATCATGAATATACCTTGGCCAAAACTTATGCAATGGAGATACGAGATGTAGGAGACAACAGGCAGAGGTTGTTAGGTTTTTTTTTTCTCTTAATCGTGATTTTGTGAAATTTTTTCTGCCCTTTAATGGTGTTTTTTGGTAGATTTTTTATTGTAATGGGCTCCGGTTAAACAGATTTTGTTTCTCTACTTAGTTCTTTGGTTGGCTATTCGGTTAACTTAATGTGGTCCGAATGGTTTTTACGATTGGTTTATTAAAAGAAACTGGGCACAATAAGGAGTGGGATAGGAAGTGAGATAGATTTGGGACAGAAGATCTGTTGTGTAATTTTTCCGTCAACTTGAGTCGTTATGATAAATAGAAACATTACCACATGCACGTTAGGGACATAACCAAGGGCGCTTCTGTCTTCATAGAATATATGCTAAGGTAAATTTATTTTACTCCAATTTGACTCATAAAACTAATTTATCAAATCTACAATTATTGAAATTGACCAAAATCAATTAAAAACCCAAAACCTTGAACAGAGAAATTTCAGCAAGGACAAGTAACTTGAAGAAATTGAGTTGTCTTCATTTGGAATTTAACTCATTTTTTGATATTGTTCTAGATTCCTTGGGTACATGTGCTTTTTTTTTAAGGATGACAATTTCGCTTACCTCCCTTCAAGTTTGAATATTTATACTAACTTCCATTCATGTAGTAAAATGACTATAATATCCTTTACTTATAAATAATCCTACAAACAAAAAAAAAAAAGCCCTCCAATTACAACTAGTCTTTATTCTAAAGCAACGGTTGTCACATAAAATAAACTCTTATTCTATCTCTCTGACTCTCTCTCTTACCTTCGTTCTCCTGCATCTCATAATCCACTATTTTCTGCAAATAGGTCCTCTCTTTTTTTTCCTTTTTTTATAAGTATTATTGAATTGAAATTGCAAAATGACAAGTTGCCGGATCATATTTGTTGTCAAACTAAATGACGGTGAAAAAGATGACAATGATACAGAGTACATAAAAGAAAATAAAATTGATAGCCGAAAAGGGAACATGGATTGATGAAGGTTATGGTATTATGCCAATTGTGTAAAAAAGAATTTTGGAATATAAAATTTACAATCAGATTTGCCTAGAGACATGGGATGTGGTCTCTAGTGTTGCTTTTGGTTATTTCGTGTTTTTATTCTTGGTGGGTTAGATTATTTTAACATCAACAAGGTTGTACCCATTTGGATTGAGTTTGGATAGTGACATTGGTTAATTCAAACATTGAATTAGGCAAACAAAAAAAATGAAGCTAAAGATTAGGTTGAATGCAAACTTTACTTTAATTGTCACAATTGATTTGCATGGGAAGCTTTGGGGGTGGCAATGGTAGGCTATCAAAATTGTGAGAATATAGGAATTAAGATGAAGTGGTTTATTGAGTTCAATAGGGTGGTGATTATATCGTTTATAATAGTTGCAATGTGAAAAAAATTTATTAGTGAGCTTCCCTCCTCTAAGTAATAAAGGGATATTTTAGAATTTTTTTTTAGAACAAAATTAGGAAATTTGGTCTACATTGTTACTGAAATGCTAATCATAGGAAAGGTAGGTGTAATTTTTTAAACTAGAAGGGAGCTTCCTACAATAGTCGAAAACCTCAAGAAGGTTTCTCAAATTATTCCTTTTTATTGGCATAAACCAGGCATATAATTCATTTTTTGGGAATATTTTAACAAGTCTTGGCATCGTTCCAAATTTGAATTTTCTATATCTCTCAAATAATCAAATTTCTTTAGTGAAATTCCTCCAAACCTACATTTGGGCTCTCTTGATTTGTCAAACAATAGGTTGATTAGGCACATTTTGAATTCTTTATCAATAGATGTTTTTATCCAACATAACGAGCCAAGTTAACGAAAGGACTAAAATTATCCATTTTAATTAGTTGGAAAGCCAAAAACTAAGGAAAAATAGACCCTTGAAGATTTGACTTTCAAAGGACGATAAATCACCTAAACTAACCTCCACAGGATCTCAAGTTAAGTTACCCCAATCCAAACTAGGTACATGGCTATGGTCTTCTAAGATTTCCCCCTAGTTAGAAAATTCATGCTATACACTTCGGCGCTGCATGCCTGCTGTCCATAACCAAGCACAAGTATATATACACACATGGACCTAGACAAGAGTATTAGTTTATGATACACTATGTGCTGACTCTTCTTTCTTCAGTGCTTGATCGAGCTTTTCCACTTGATTCAGCAACAAAGAGTTCCCTCCACAAGCATCTCTCAATACCACTAATCTCTTCTCTACCTGCCAAGCTTCAACAAGTCCACGCTTTGAGCCAGTGGTTGGCTTCTCATATTGCAGCAGATTCATCATCATGCCCTGTCATCAAAAAAACAGTTTGGATTTGACAAGGAAAAATGAAAACCAGGTAAAATACTTGTTTAACCGACTGGAATCTGGGTCAACGAATACAACTTGAGTAGATATTTGAACAATAATTGTAGTCCCTGTCACAAACCCCAGAACCTGCCCCCGGGAAAAAAATATATATGAAGGAAGACAGACTTGAAGAAAATGGAACATTGTCAGTTTGATAAAATCAGGGAGCACCAAAGTTAAAAGAGAGGAGAAATTGCAATCCAACTTCATTAGCAGCCAACTGAAAAGTAACTAGCCCACCTGATGGTTTACTTTACGAGAGAAGTCACGCAAGAGAGATTTTACAAGCTGATTTCGGAGCGATAGCTTATCACCAATGCCATTGCCAAAAATAAAAGACGTAAGGTGGTGCAAGACCAAGATGTACGAGGATGATCTTCTAGTTGCTGCTTTGTCAAGAACACCAGAAACCCATGATTTTACATAGGCTTCTAAGAGCTTCTCATCATCCTGCATATGCAAAATACAAAAAAAAAAAGTAGATAAAACAGTTCAAAAAACCAAAAAAAGAAAAATCAAAACCAAACACTTGCTCTGTGTCAGAAGAAATAAATTCTGTAAAACCGGGAAAAATAAGCAGTAAGACACAAAAACAGATACATTGACCAATTCATGAATTACTATCTCCCGCTCCCAAAAACAAAAGCATCAAGAATAGAATGTTGTTTGGTCTGTGTCTCATTGCAGGTGTTTGAGGCATGGGAGGTATTAAAAAATGCTGAAATCTAATCCTATGATGCACTACTCAAAAATATGCAATAGATCTATTTAGAGGGCAGCTTCAACCTAAGACTTGGTATTTACACTTCAATGACAGATAATTTGTCAAATAAAATTACATCAAAGTAGCTCTCGATCAAATAGGAACAAACAGCACGGTGGGACAGATTAAAATAATTTAATCAGCAAGAACTTTAAGAGTTCTATCTAGTACCTCAACAGGTTCAAGATATCCATCAGCTTCAGCAAAACACTGCTCCAGAGGTGGCAAAAGTTCAAGAGCATGAGCATTAGATAGTGCATTCCAGGTAGCAAGTCTAACAGGAGCTTCAACCCATCGATGAAGATAAACAGCAATTTGCCGCCCAAAAACCAAGTCACCATAGGATACAGCAGCAAATTGCTCCACAAGCATTTCAAGGAATGTAGAGTAGCTCTCATTTATCTCTAACTGAAATTGCAACAAACCACCATTTATTTTATCTCCTGCTTCAGACAATCTTCGCTTATCAACAGTTTGCCCATAGACACTCTGCAAAGTTTGATAAACATCCCTACTTTTCTCATCTTCAAGAACACCAGTCCCATCAATCAATATCACAGACAAAGCATGCAATTTCCAAGTAACTGAAACATTATGAACAGAAGAGTAGGACTCAGTGCTAAGGAAGGCAGATGTTGCTTCAAGACCTAAAAGGAAGAAAAGTCCAGCCTGAGCAACTCTGAGAAGACCAGCTTGCTCCTGCTCAACACTTTGGGTATTATAAGCTTTGTGAACGTTAGCATCTGTACTGCAACACATATTTGACATTGGACTAAGAAACCAATAAGCGGGAAGAGGCAGCCTCTGGTAAGCCCACTCATTGGTCAAAGTAGTCACACCAGTATTGTCCAAATATGATGCACTCATCTCCTCATCAATTGTTTCAAGTGGAAAATTGCCTTTCTTCAGCATTTTTTGTCTAGCATCCTGATTTTCTTCAATAGATCTAGATTTCTTTTTCACAGACAGCCATCTGCTTTTGAAGTGAGCGGCCAACACACCACAAAAGAGAAGGTAATCCTCTTCTTCATACTTCCACTCGAAAACTTTCAGCATCTTATTAACATGAAGAAAATTGTATATAACAAACTCAAGGCACCTCAAGACAGGAACTTGGAACAGCAGATCAAATATTTTATCCACCATGGATCTATCCCTAGGTCCCGCTGTTAAACAAACTTCCATGGCAGTATTAATCCATCGCAGAAAGCTGGGTAAATTGTCAACTGTTAACTGATCATTTACACAGAAATTCTGAAAAATTTCCAGCAAGCGAGTGATTAATCTTGCATCTACTTGAGCCAGCAACACAGTTTTGGACCAAAACCCTCCACCTGAGGCTCCCCAACCCACACCCGTTCCTGGAGCAGGCCCACCTCTGCCAAACATCTCAATTGACTGCATATTCGGGCGCTTAAAAGTAAACTTCATATAACTTGCCAGCAAAGTTTTTAATTCAGCCACAGAGGACTTAAGTATCCCATCAGCCAGAATCTTATCTTCTCTTGGCACACCCAGGAATTCAGATGACAGATTATCAATCTCAGGGTTAGCTAACCTGATTAACTTGTCCACAATAGAAATGATTTGGATTAACCCTTGGAGGCAAGAAGAAGAAGCTATAGCTGTTTCTAGTCCACATTTATACCTCAGATGACATAGAAACTTGACAAAAGAACCCCCTTCCGCAACATTGAAATCACAGACATCTGCTCCTGAGAAGTGAAAGTACCCGCTCTTGATAAGTTTTAGTCCAACCTTGGGAACAAACTCAGGCAGCCATGGCAGACACCCCCCACTAAATTCTGAAGTATCAGCTGGTATCACAGCCTCCAGTACACTACAAATTGTGTGCAAAGCAGAGGAAATCACCCACAATAATGAATTCATAACTGAATCTTGCAACATGTTATCCTCATTTTCTCGATTTTGCCAGTCAATGAATCTGGATAGAGGTGTAATATTTTTTAACACTGTCCAGTCAAGAGCTAAATCTATCAGTGGACCAACGTAACTCCAACACCAACTCTCCATCTCTTCGGCATTTCCATCTGTTATCTTGTCGCTAGATGAATAAAAATTTGGAAGTCTTTTAGTCAAAGCCTCCAGAACAAGATAAACTTCCCTGGAGACTGCAACAAACTCACCAAGGACATCACGGTCAAGTAGCTTTTGAAAAGTAGGCACATTTAACCAAATGCTCAAGGCAGGAAACAGATCCGCAAAGTAAGATACACAATAACCATAAGTTATGCAGACCTTCCATAATCTTAATTGTTCAACCAAGAGATTTGACGAAAGTTTACAGACCTCCTTTCCAGAATTGATCCACTGGTCAAGAGACATATATCGAACTAAATGCCAAGTAACCTTCTGGAAAATCCCACTGTTGATAAATTCTAAGCAATTCTTCTTGTCAGTCCTAGCTAGCACCTTTCACATAGTAAGAAAAGTAACCAACAACAATCTGATGAGTGCAAAGAACATCTACCCTACAGCATTATTAATACATCAATGAAAAAAGCAAGTTTACAAAGACTGCACAGGATGTTCTTACTTTCAAGAGGATCACACATTTTATCTTTGAAGGATTGATTTCCATTTGTTCCTCAGCCAAGAATCTGTTAATGACTGTCTGAACCAGCCTATGGCACGTCATGATCGCAGTTGCAGAAGTTGGGGAATGCCTTGCAACTGCAACAAGTATAGAAAGCAAGCACTCCTCCAAAGAGGCTGAAGACTGCGTCTGGCAGCAGATAAAAGATCGCTCAGAATGGTTACTAACAAAGTGTAATGCAGTTATTCAGCCAAATGGAAGGACAAACACCATATTTGCCAATTTATGAGTACCTCCAACAAATAGCGTATCCTTGGGAGGATTCCCATTCTAACCAAACCTGCAGCTACATCTTGACCAGAAACAACTACATCATCCTGAATTGTATGCTCACCTTCAGGATTGTCATCATTAACCTTAGGTAAGGGAAGAATATTAATTGGTTTAGTACTGTACTTCCAAAAGCTACCATGAAGAAAACCAACATCAATCTCTGGTTTGCTTCTAAATACAGCAGCAGTAGGAATGTCATCCTGAGTGGATGGAGCCTTCTGAAAAAGGAAGCATCACACGAAGTGAATCTATGACAAAATAGACGCATAAAAATACACTACTTTATCCATAGTTTTGTTTTTCAGCCATCAAGAAGCAAAAGACAAGAATATAATTTGACTAATGCAACCGTACCTCTGAGGTATCAAAGAGATTCTCATTCAGATCAAAGCTCAGCATGGACTGAATAGCTTTGGCACAAGATAGAACCACAGAATTGTGGTTATCGTCAAGACAAATCCTACAAGCAAGAAACAGCAGGATAAGGAGACATGCATCAACCTATCAGGGAGGAAGAGTCATGGTGTAACCAATTTTAGAGCTGATATAACTAAGGGGTTTGTAGTCGAAAATAAAAGTGCAAAGATTCTTTTCTACCCATACGTTCAAGAAAGGTGGTGGAGAAAGGGCCTACCAAGATACCAAAATGATAGATGAAATAGTTCATGGAGCCAGCGATGGACAATAAAGTGGAAATTGATATGAAGAATCCAATTAACATCAGGACCAGACAATTAAGCCTAAACGATATGGACCAACAACAGTTCAATGACATTTATGGGTCATTTTACATGCTTATCCAAAAAATCAAACTTAAACTATTCCACTCAATGCATCATCTAATTGTTCAATCAAAAGTGCCAATGACCATCAGCCCTTACTGGCAGCATTTAAAACACAGAACAACAACAAAAGCAGGAAAATTTTTTCACGAAAAAGCAAAAAATGAACTTTTAAGAGCAGACAAAACATACATATCACTTTTGATAAGTTTTTCAGACATGTAATACAGAGATGAAACATGACAAAGACGGGCGCAATTCAATAAGAACTGCTGATCCATCCAGATTTGTCCAAAATGACAGTGATGAACTAACATGCAACATACTTGCAAAGAGGAATATAAAATCAGAGTCATGTCCAAAGAAACAAAAAGAGGTGAAGGAATTCTGGCCGCAATATCTATGGATATACCTCAGTGATAAAGCAAGCTCAGGTTCTGGGCCAAGAGAAAAAGCCCAGATAGCCTCCCAATCTCCATCTGTTTCAGCGTATTTCAAGCTGTATCCAACTTTCTTCTTGCAGATGCCATGTATTGCCCTATTAAGTATGGCTGCAACAAGATGTAGTGCAAGAGCTCTTTGACCCGGAACCTGAATAATGCAGTTCAGAATGAGGCTAATAATGCCACCAGGCCTTCATTACAAGTCAACAAGACCAAGGGACCAAAGAGTGTCACAGGCAAAACATCTAAACTTACTACACTTCTAGTTAGAGCCACTGCTTCCTTGATGGTGTATCCAACAGCACCAGGGTCACCTTCAGTTCTAAGCAAGTCTCGTTCAGCAACATTATTTACAGTATATTGACTTCCGGCAGACGTACTACCTAATAAGATAGGGGCAAGTCAATCTTGGGGAATCATTATAATTCATCATGAGGCATAAGTACAAGCAGATAACTCGCTTTATTTACTCAAAAGTTTGTGCCACAGATATATTAGAAGAAAACCAATATAACAATTTGTAAGGTCTCATTAGATTAAAGATGGATATAGGATCTAACATGGGAAAGCAAGAACAACACACACACAAACACAAAGAAAGGAAAAAAAGGGGGAGCGAAAGATCATTAGAGAAAGCAGTATCTACTTCCTTTATAAACTGCATATAAACTAACAGACTGCATCTTGACTCAATCTGCGAGATAAACAAAAAGGAATAAATTGACATATTTATTAAAATCATTTATTAGATGAATTTTTCAATTGGATCAATATATCCATCATAGATGGCCATTATTCATCTAAAGAGTGCTTAATAACAAGTAGTTTAAGAAATTCAATAGAGCAACTTAGGTGTCCTAAACAGAAGTTTGAATCGTAATTCAGGATAAACAGCATATGTGCTCAAGTTACTAAGAATACTCACTCTACTTTAGTTAGCAGTTATTAACAAAAGGGGATTTGAACACCAAAAGAATTAGCAGCAAAAATATTTGTTTGACCCAGGAACTACATAGTGCCCCCCTCCTCTCTGTTCACCATGCTCCTCTCCTTTTGCCTACCAAACACAAGAACCACCTCAGCCTTACCTGTATTTGTCGCCTGGAGAACATTAAATTTTATCATGTTGCCATCCAGGGAAAATCTTATTTCTCTGACAGTCTCTACTCTTTTGCTCCAAGAATCCCAAAAACTGCTGTTCTTTGGGCTGGGTCCAGGACCAACTTCATTCCCTTGCTTCATCCATGTCTCTTTTGAACCTGTTTCGATAACCCTGTCAGAGCTATCACTATGGGGAAGTCCATGTGCATCGAACAAAATGCTCTCATCTTGCAGAGTGCCCACTACAGCAGTTGTAGCCTTATCCTTATCTGAACGAGGGCACTTTTTCTTTTTCAACTTGTCTTGTCCCCGCTTTTTCAATGCCTCTATCAATGCAGGACTCATCTTTGCCATTATCTCAGCCTGTGCTTCTGCGATCTCTTTAGATGACATTCTCCCTATTCGAGTGCGATTCTCAGCATCAATTTGACTCTCAAGATTCAATGCCTCAGATTCATCTACAGACTGCCTATCAACTTCCATTTCGTTGCCCAAAATTTCTGGAAGTCCCAGCCCTCTCTCTGATATAATATCTTCCTCCGTTTCTGCAATCCTATGTCTTGATGTTCCTCCCATCTGCAAAAACTGTTGAGCAACATGAACATCTGCTGTGTTCTTTTGTTGGGCGAGATCAGTTGGCAAATCTGATAGTTGCTCTTTCATCTCTTGAAAATCAACAGAATTCTTGCCTTCCGTATCCAAGTCCATGGCCAAAGCAACAGCACTCTTTTCTAAACTATCATCTGAAATTTCAGCCAGAGGGCTGACAGCTGTGGACTTTTCAACAACAACGTGCTTACGCTCTCCAGAAGAATCACCCTCACCACCCATTATGTCCCGCCACCGAGATAAATCCAAACCTTCCCTCTTCCTTCTTGGAACTGGTTTGGCAAAAGCAGCAAGAGAGTCAAACCCACTAAAACCCTTCTCTTCCCCTTCTTCAGTATCATCCATATCCCTATCATCACCGCTGAAACTGCCACCACCAACTGAAGTCCAGTGCTAAAGACAACAGATTAACCAAAACACATATTAAACCTCTTGACCGAAAAGAGAGGGTGGGGGGGAAGTAGTAGGAGGGAACAGGACTTACAGGGCCATGGGAGCGGTGACGGGCCACTGGAAAAGGAAGGGCAGTGGGGCGAGGAGGAGGTATGCAGGAAGGGGCAGGGGTATCTGATGAGACTGAAAAACTACCCTTCTCAATAATGCCACCGACTAAGCGAGAAGCATCTTCATTTTCTCCATTAAGTTGAACCAGAGGAGTTCCGAAAACAGGTTTCTTGAAGCTTTTGCCTCCTTTGACTCCAGCGTCCAACTTCATTACTGGAAAATGAGCCAACTGGCATAGCAGAAACTTAAGCTATCGTTAAAATGCACCAAGGTCAATACAATTTCAATAACTAAAGGACATCTTTGAATAAAGTGCAAACCTCAAAAATGCTAACCTACTCAGTAAAATCAATCTTTATTCAGTTCAATTATGAAACCCAATCCTTCCAACCCACACAATCATGCGCAAACTGCTGCTGCTACTAGGATCAGTATGCAAGAAATATTAGCACTACAACCACAAGACCTAAAACTCCTAGTCTTCACAACCAACTGGAAAGCGATAACCCCAATAACCCAAGTTAATTAGCAACAAAAGCTTCAATTTAACGAATATTAATTTGAAAATCAAAACCCAGAAGCAAATTTGACACAGAATTCAAGCAAACCCATGACAGCATTAATTCCAATAGAGCAAAAGGACCAATACATAGATACATAAATTTGTTAACCATGAAAAGTGGTTTTCAGAAAGGCCCAGAAAACTTGCAAAATTCAAGAGCTATAAGCTAGGCTAAGAGAATCAAACTAACGAAAGCATCCCATTGCATGTTGAAAAGGCGAAAGCAAAAGCTCGGCGCTAACAAGTAAATTCAGCTAAGAAAGTAATAGGGAATTAGTATTGGAGAGTACCTGAATTTTGGTTGAGCAGATGAAGAGTTTCTACCGATTGTTGTAGACTAAGCCGGCAAGACAGGAGAAAGAAAGAGGTAATTTGGGTTGGGGGGGGGGGGGGGATTCTCTCACGTGTTTCAGTGATGAGGGGAACAGAGGACTGGCGATATTGCCAGAGCAATCTGTAGTTAAAAGGACAATTTTCCCCGGTGAGTTAATGTCTTCAATTTAACCAAAAGTCCTTTCCGTCTTTATGTCATTCCTGTCTAGGAGGCGGCGAGCAACAACACAGTCGATAATCAGGATGTGATGGATGGGGTTAAGGCCCCGTCCTAGGCTGATTTGTCTTGCTATTCCGCTGTCGAAAGTGTCCTCGGTTCAATTCCAGAGGCCAGGGGAAGAAATTGTCCTATTTCCGAGCTGTTGTTCGCCTGAAGCACTGAAATTTCTAGCCCAATCAGTAGTTTTATCAGTGCAATTGCCAAGCAAAGCAAAACTGTATCCGACCAAAATCAGAAAAGGAAGAGGGTAAGCGACTGGATTCTTAGTGAAGTATTTTTGGGTGGGTGTATGGACTCTTGCAATTTTAATCGTTGAAGATATGAAGGCAGAAATTCAGGGATGCGAAGCTCCACAGTTTAAGTCTGGGAATTTGCTAAGGGAGAGGAACACAACTGGTAAATAAAGCCAAGCTGCTGCTACAACTTGAATACAGCGTGCCTTGGTAAGAACACTTTCGAGCTTGGAGAGCGTTTTGATAGTATAAAATTAAATTTTATATGTAAAAATTTTAAAAGCTTGATTCAATTAGTATAAGATTGAATTTTTATATGTAAAAATTTTAAGTTACTCGACTCTAGCTTGACAAAAACTCATTCAACTTTAATTTTGGCAGATAAATAAACTAAATTTGAACAAAATTTTAAATCCCTTAACATAATCAAGAAGCTGAAATATTAGGGTATTTGATTTAATTGGTTCCGTTTACACCCTAACTGTGGCGGAGAGGGAGGGAAAGAAAACAGAAGTAACAAACAACTACCATCAGGCCAAATGATGTTATGAGAGTTAAGTTGACTTTAACAATGTAAGGGAAAAGTTGTCATTGAGTTCGAAAAATTACCTCGCCAACTAATTTTTGCTCTTACAATATCACAAGCCAAAAGAGTTACGGAGGGCAGCGAGGAAAATGCTCTAGTGTATTTGAATTTTCTACAATTCTTCACCACACAATTATTAGTACTTCGATATTTAGTTTTGAGATTAAGTAAACTTGTAAGTGCCTTTAAAAATAAAAGGAAATTTGTAAGAACTGAGTGTCTTTGGATTGAGATAATTTGAAATAAAATAATTTACTACACAAATTCCAATCACCTTTTTATCTCACATATATCACATCACAAAAAGTGCTCCAGTAATTATCTCAAATAAATCATCCAAATAAACTCTTATCCAAACAAATGGCGAAAGGACATTTAAGATTCACATTTGAAATTAATCTTTGGTCTGAATATTTTCTTTGCAATTCAATAAAAAATTCTCTATAGTAACTGTAATGTGCAGTATCACATAACATCTATTCAATTTTTTTTTAACTTAATTTTATAAAAATTTATCTACACAATACAATTACTTTGGAACATTAAAATCGTATTAAATGATTAGTGTTAACTTTCAAACATTGTCGGCAATGAAGACAAAAGAATGGCTATACCATTTTTTCTAAAAAGAATTATTAGTCCAGATATTAAATTTTGGACGAGTAAGTAAGACCACAAATGTATAACATGTAACAATTGAAATGCTTTGTCTTATGTTTGATTCTCAGTATTAATTCGGAAATCTGCAAAAAAAAAAAAGTTTGCAGTTGGGGTATATGTTCGACCAATTGCAATATCTATAATCATCTTTCCCTTAAATTGCATAATTTTTTATGGAAAAGATCATCTTCCTTTTCTTACTAAGTTATAAGAACAAGTTGGTTCTTGCTTACTTGTTATATTGCCACATGGCACCGCAAGGAGAAGTGTAAAGACCCGAAAAATTAGATTGTATTTTATTTATTTCTTTGAATGCATTTTTTTTACTTTAAACTATTGCCTTAATTTCCTCGATATTTTTATAAGTAAGTCAAGTTTTTAGATCATTTTCTTGGTATAAGTTAGTACATGTTAAGTTTGAAGTGTGTTATGGACGTGAAACTTGCTAGTGCGGTAAGTGCGATAAATTTTTGACGACTAGGTGAAGTTTTGCATAACCGGATATTATTTTATAAGGTGTTAAGAGATAATTAGATGTTGGCAAGACAATTTAGTGATTGAAAGATAACAAGATGAGGATTAATATTGGCTAAACATTTGTCACCAAACTCTTGGACCTTTGACCTTGACCAAAGACTTTCTTACCTCTTGAATGAAAACAAATTTGGACCAACAACTCTTCCATTTCCTTCCCTCCATGGCCGAACCACCTTGAGAGAAAGAGAGAAAGAAAGCTTCAACTTCAACCTCTATTCCTTGCTTGAATCTTGAGTTCCAACTATAGATTTTGCAAAATACTCCATAAAAGTTGTTCACTAGGGAAGATTAAGGACTTGAGTGGAGAGATTTTTTGGAGGACAAGCACTAAGTTTCCATCTTTCTTGAAGGTATAAGGTAACTTTGGTAAGAAACTTTCCTCTACTTCAAATATATGCAAACTAGTGGTTTATGGTTTCAATTTCGGTAGTTTCATGAGAAAATTTCATGGTTTGAAATTGTGATGTGAAAATTTCAGTTTTTATAGTAATTTTCTGCCCACATATGATGCTTAAGTGTTGGCCATGGCTTGGTAGTTTTGCTATGTGAAATATATAGGTTTTATATGCTAGTTTGACATGACTAAAGAAAGTTCCAGCTTGTGAGTAGGAATTCCAACTTAGGGTTTCATTTTCTAGCTTGAGTAGGGGATGGTTATATGCTTGATTTAGTGAGTTGTTGGCTTGGTATGTATATGCTTTGATTTGAGACTGTTTTGTGGTGAGAATGAAACCTTGAATTGGCTGGAAAAATTGCTAAAAACAAAGGAGGTGCTACTGTAAATTTGTCCGCAGGAACCCTTGGACAGTTTTCGAAAATCTACTATATCTTGTTGTCGAAAAGTCGGAATTGAGTTCCATTTATTGCGTTTGAAACTAGAGTCAGAGTACTGTCATCCATCAACATCTCAACCTTTTCTCAATTCCCATGAATATCTGTGATTTTTCAAATTGACTGAAATTGCATACCTGTTCTGTCTTTTACTGGATGAAGTAGCAACTTGAGACTCGAATTTGACTGACTTAGAGACTGAATCTTACAAATGTGTCTCAGAGAAATTGTAACCCTTTGTGCCTATTTTCCGACGGTATAAAGTTTATCAATTTTGGACTTAAAAAACTTAAGATATGATTTTTCAAATAGTGTTACGCAAAGCTGAGAAATTCTGTTCTCTTAGAACTGTTTTACTTTCATTTTCCACTTTAAGTGTGGAGTTGGTCTTTTATTTTGGGTATGATTTATCAGTGGAATTGAGGTTTAAGAAAAAGGAAATGAAGTCTTAGAAACCTTAAGTTCTTCATGTATTTTAGTTTTGTCTTGCTAGTCTTTTACTATAGTATGTGACCGCAGGACTCGAGATGGTTCAAGAGGACGAACCAGCGTTCAAGTGAAGGGTTGCATTTGATTGGTGAGTGTACCACTCGCATGACTTGTTGCTTAACTAGTTTACTTGTACTTGCAATTTGTGACTTGAATAATTGTGACTTCTGTTTATTCTGGACGAAATGAAGGTGTATTTTATCACACTTGTTTCTCTTGCTTGTTTTACTGGTTCTTGTATAAATTTGAATATGTTACCTATGCATGATTTGAGGTCGTTTGGAGGCTTGTATCCAATGACTTTATTATGAAATCTGAGCTCAACCTCATTGGTAGTTAATCGAGTCAAGCCGACAAGGGTCTGGTCGATTAGATAACGAACCATAAGTCTCTTGTTTTGTCGAGTGGAGTGTTATCTTCTCGACTAATCGGTATGCTTGAGTATTACCATCCCTATTTCTGCTTGAGGCGTTCGGGTCCGGTAAGGGGGATGTTTGGTGGACGGAACTTGATGTAAAGTGGGGGTCTACGGTCATAGTCGTTTCTTTAAACATTGACGGAGGATCAACGGGTTTGGATCAAGTAATACAAAAGAGGAAATTGGCACTTGAGAGCCATCTGTATCCTTTTACTTTCGGTTTAACTGTGGTGTTCTTTCCTCTTTATTTGATGTCTTTATTTGATTAATTACAAGTATATTTTCGTGATATTTGATTACTTGACCTGTTGGTACCTCATTGGCTGAAAGCTCATTTCCGTTATCTTTATTTTCCTTACAGGGATCAATATTTTGGAACCGTGATTTTTGAAGAAAAGAGTAGAATTTGTTATAGATATTCTTTGATTAAGCTCCTTTGTAACAGTAAACCCTAATTATATTTTGTTCCAGTATAACATTTTGGCTTGTAAAAACTCCAATGTATACATAATCATGCAAGCGTATGGTTATGTATATGAGTTGAGAATGCATGTTTCTATGGTTATGTGAACTTTTCTTGTATTCATTGGAAAACGGGGCGAGTGCAGAACTTGAACAATGAAAGAAAAAAAATCTTGGCCGGATTCTGTCGAGGCCTCAATTCTTTTCGTTTTTCGTTGGAGCGTATAATCGAAGTTCTGTTGCACCATTTGGTTTGGTAATTGTGTTTTCGGCTTAGTAGTCTTGGCAAGAGTTGGGCAGGCAGTTCGCTAACCCTTAGAGTACGCTCTAGGGGAAGGTGGAGCTATCACAGGTGGTATCAGAACTGCTTCGCGTGGTCTCTGTCCGGGGTGAGTTTGGGTCAAGTGGTGTTATGGTCCTGATTTCGTGAATGAGTGTAAAGGACTAAGTGCTCTTTTGAACATAAGTTATGAATCATGACTGTTCTAGGTGTCAAACCTTTATGATGGTACTTGGGGATGATAGATATGTATGTCGGATAGGAATCTTAAATGTAGATGATTTACTCTTGGGACTAGCCAACTCGAGTTGTGAATTATCTTATTGTGAATTCTTGTACTTGAGTACCAAATAGTGGAAAGTACAAGAATAAGGGTCTGTATCTTGATTGCATTTGAGATAAGTTATAATGACAAAGGTCAAAGCACGGAGGATTCTGGTATTGGACTTGATATTTAACCGATTGAGAAGATTGGAACGATGAATTCTATCTTGGACTAGTTCAATAAATGTTTGGCTAGGGTTGATTGTGTTTAGATTTGGATTTTAATAGTTGCTGTGAATGTTTAAAGTGTTAGCTTTGCAAACCTATTTTATTTCTCCTATGAAGGTGCAAATTGTTATGTGTTTACTTGATTTTGATATGGACTAACTTAATGTAAATATGTAATTATTTTGTGATATATCAGATAAATGTATTTTGGGCTCTTGATTGACTACTTTTGTCTACATGCCTAACTAAATCCTATCCTCTTATGTATCTATATACGAAAGCTATGGAAATGAAATTTGGGCGTCTGTATATGTTTAGATAACCTCAGGATTAAGGAAGGGTGATTGGAAATCTGCGGCTGACCAAATCAAAAACTCGGGGCTGAGATAAGGGACCTAGTGAAGGCCATAAATTGCATGACACTTTTGTGTTAGTGGTTGGTACTTTGATATACGTGTAAGATTGTATATTATCTGAGATTGAGAGTTTTGGATCATGTATGAAGATTCTGTGGAAAAGAATTTGGTATAGGGATTGTGAGAAAAAAAAAAAAGAGATTTGGGTTCTATACCCATATACAAAAACTTGAGATAGGGTGTGGAACTTTTGATATACGAAGCATGCTTTAGGGTTTCGTTATGTACATAAGTGATAAGTGGCATAGTATTTTAAGATATTGCCCTAACTATGTTCTACTTTCTTGCCTATTTCATTTGAGAATAGATAAGTTTAATCTCTCGTGGTTGGATTGGAAGTGAATGAACGTCAAAAAAAAAAAAACAAATATGGCTAGGGTTACTTATCCTGCTCCTTGGATTTGCCTGGCAAGCTATCATCAAGTTAAGTGAATCGATGTGATGACAAATGTGACTGATCTATATAAGAAAATAGAGATTTTTTAAAAGGAAATAGAGTTCCAAAGGAAATTAGCTGAGCATTGTGAAGGACGATGGGAACAAAATACTTGGAGAAAATTGAACTACTGCACCAGAACATAGATTGAAAAAGAAATACGAATGGATTCCAGAAGAGGTGCGGAATAAGTTTGAATTAGTGCATTTGCCTAGTCAAATAGCATCTCAAGACATTCCTAGTCAAAGTTAGCCATTAGTGAGGTTTTGCCGGAAATAGGTGTAATCATTGAATTATGTGTAGTGAAAATTTTATGTAGTAAGCTGTATTTCCCTTAGAAACATTGGACTTGGTACCTGCTATTCAATGAGTGATATTGAATATTGGTGGTAAGATAGTATTGGATCCTTATCCATGAATTTATTACTATAATTTAGTCTTGAAGTTAAGCAAGAATTCTTCGTTTGTAGTTCGAAAGAAAGAAATTTTGGTTTGAGAGGGTGATACGGGTCTCGTGGTAAAAGTGTAAAGGTGAAAGGGACCTTACATTATCGGTGATTAGTCAATGTACAGTGTATAAGTTTTAGAATTAGCAAGAATAGTAGTCAAGTTTTAACTCTTCTTTTCATCGAGACAGAAGATTGTGTTACTTTTCACCTTTTGATATCTCTACTGATTTTCTTAGCATGGTGTTTTAGTCATTACATTATTATGATTTTTTCTCTAGATAGATTGTGGTAGTGGCATGAGCGAGGAGCAACTCTTGAAAAGTAGAAGAAATCATTGTAAAATCGAGTTGTGTGAGCAAAGAAGAGAATTTCGAGAACGAAATTCTGTTAAGGGGGGAGAGAGTATGAGGACCCGAAAAATTAGGTTGTATTTTATTTATTTCTTTGAATGCATTTTCTTTACATTAAACTATTGCCTTAATTTCTTCGATATTTTTATAAGTGAGTCAAGTTTTTAGATCATTTTCTTGGTATAAGTTAGTACATGTTAAGTTTGAAGTGCGCTATGGATATGGGAAGTGTGATAAATTTTTGACGACTAGGTGAAGTTTTGCATAACCAGATATTACTTTATAAGGTGTTAAGGGATAATTAGAGATTGGCAAGACTATTTAGTGATTGGAAGATAACAAGATGAAGATTAATATTGGCTAAACATTTATCACCAAACTCTTGGACCTTTGACCTTGACCAAAGACTTTCTTACCTCTTGAATGAAAATAAATTTGAACCAACAACTCTTCCATTTCCTTCCCTCCACGGCTGAACCTCCTTGAGAGAAAGAGAGAAAGAAAGCTTTAACTTCAACCTCCATTCCTTGCTTGAATCTTGTGTTCCAACCATAGATTTTGCAAAATACTACATAAAAGTTGTTCACTAGGGAAGATTAATGGCTTAAGTGAAGAGATATTTTGAGGAAAAGCACTAAGCTTCCATCTTTCTAGGAGGTACAAGGTAACTTTGGCAAGAAACTTTTCTCTACTTCAAATATATGCAAACTAGTGGTTTAGGGTTTCAATTTGGGTAGTTTCACGAGAAAATTTCATGGTTTGAAGTTATGATGTGAAATTTTCAGTTTTTAAGGTAATTTTCTGCCCACATATGATGCTTAAGTGTTGGCTATGGCTTGATAGTTTTCCTATGTGAAATATATAGCTTTTATATGGTAGTTTGACTTGCCTAAAAAAAATTTCAACTTGTGGGTAGGAATTCCAGTTTAGAGTTTCATTTTCTATCTTGAGTAGGCGATGGTTATATGCTTGATTTAGTGAGTT